>NC_086171.1:134276178-134892012 GCF_023053635.1 Elgaria multicarinata webbii
GACACCTATGATCTTTACCTAAAGGGTGGCTATTAAATCATCTGCACTGTTCTTCAGCATCTAGCACTCTTGTCACTTATCTCAAAGCACTGACATGCAATCATTAATAGTCTAATCTGCAGCATCAGTTTATTACAATCAGTGATGGGGGTCCTATTCGGGGGGTTTAAAATAGCCTCCTTGTTAGACTTTTTTAATATAGTGTTCTTCATAAAGGATTCTAAATGAGTCAAGGCACAGCATATCCAGTTCATCAAGGTAGTAGCTACTCAGGCTCCAGTGACCTCAGTCTGAGTTCACACAGGCATATAATGGATTAACAGCCTGATAAGGATGTGCCTGCATTACAGGTGACTGCTTCCCCTTGCTTACAATACATTTGTGTTTAGTCATCTGATCCTTCCTGTTCTGTCTGAAAAAATATAGCCCGAGCCTGCCCATCTTTGGCTGTTTTGGGGAAACAGTTGTCTCCAGGAATTTATACACATAGCTTATTTCTTCCCACCTCCCCTTACATTTTTTGCTATTAAAACCAATAATAAAAAGTGTGTGATTTCTCAGTGATATGTTGTGATATTTCCTAAGGATTCTGATTTTCTTCCATTTAGAACAAATGGCCCAGAGAGGGATCTGAGAACATTCCAGTGGTGCTGATGCTAAGCGAATGAGAACCTTATTTATTTATTTATTTATTTATTTATTTATTACATTTCTATACAGCCCAATAGCCGGAGCTCTCTGGGCGGTTACCTTAGCAAAGTCTGGATGGAAGTCCCATATAAACCAACACTAGCTTTCTAAAAGACAAGTGGAGTATAAGAGCCATCAAAAGTTACAGCACACCCCTAGGCATGTTCACTCAGAAGTAAGCTCCACTGTTTTCAGTGACATTAGTGGGCATAGAATTGCAGCCTTAATACTCTGGCAATCAGGACTCCTTTTTCCATTCCTGCCTTTGTTTTCACCTATAGTTCTCTTTTGTTTATCTTCCATTAAAACTCACCCCCATATTTATTATGATCATAGATCAGCACCTGGCATGTACATGTATTTACACACAATGTACACAATTATATAGAAACTTAAAAAAAAGCCTAACTAACATGAACGTAGGTATTATCCTAGTGAAATAGTATTTTTTTCCTAAACGCTTGTAGCAAGTACTAGCAGCTGCACAAACTTGTCCACCTCCTGTCCACCTTATCTGAGGATCCTGGGGGCTGTCTTGACATTAAGCCTACTGTGTAGTTTGTAACGATACAAAAGATTACGGAGTTCAGATGATACAGTTAGTAGCCAATATCAAATCCCAGCAGACTTAGTGACTCTGTTTGAACTGGAAGAATGATCTCATTCCATCTGGCCCCATTATTTTCCTACTAGCCAGGCTCTTGGAGCAGCTACTGGTGTTGATGATGCCAAATGCACTTCCCAAATGTGAATCAGAACCACAGCTATATCAACAAAGCATTCACTGGGCTACAGCGAGCTGCCAGGAGCAGCAGAATCTTGCAACTGGACTGAGTCACTTTTGGAATTGGTTCAAGAAGACAACGACGGTGTTGCCTTATCTCCAGACACAATTCACATTAACACATTGCCTTAACTCTGCCACATGATTGGAGCAGTGCAGCGCGCCAGTAATGTATTAGAAGACAAGGATTTCTACATGGAGCATTCCATACTTTTCAAACATTTGTTTTTCAGTATAGTTAATTCTGCAATGATTGCTTTGGCTGTGCACAAGCAGGGCTGAATTAAACAATGAGCAGAGCCAAGATCCATCCTAATTTTTCTGTTACTATTGCAGAGGGGAGCACTCACACAACCATATCTATTTTCCAATATATCTGTGTTAAATTAGGCAATTGTCTTACAAATACCACCTCTCATTTTAAAGAAAAGGTAAGTTTCTTGTTGGAAATGCCAGGGCTGATATTCTGGAGTCTCATGTATCAAAGGACAAGAAAGTGGCTGTTATGAGCTCTGCACAGCTTTGCCCTTTTCCAAAGCTGCCCTTCCTGTCTCCTGCTCCTAATCACCTTTCAATCTCAAGTGTTTCCTATATCAGAGTCTACAGCTTTTTGTAGTGTGGTGGTCCTCCACCCCAATGGATACAAATCACAACATTTCCACTAAGGGCCAGCCCTGCCATGAAACAGAGTGAGTCCCGTGCTCAGGTGGCAGATCACCTCCCCCATGTGTCAGGAAGTCCTCTGCAGGAACGTCTGCCACTGTACCAACCCTACTCACCCATAGCAGCAAGTGCCACATTGCAGCAAGCACGGCTCCTTGGAGGAGCACCCCATTTCCCAGCTCTCACTCTGATCCCTCTCCCAAAGCTAGAGATCAGGCAGGCGGGCTCTCCAGTATTTGTGCACATAGTGGTGGCATAGCATGTACCCAAATGGTGGCCAACAAATGGCTCAAATTGCCCATAGATTCAGCACTGAGGAACCCAGTTCCACTTTCAAATGGTTTCCTGATAGCTTCTCTGAGAACAAGCAAATCCAGATGGCTCCCATTTAGAAGGACTGGCTGAGCTGTATGAGCCCTTGAGACCTGTGAAATCAGCAGAGTGCCAGAGCCTGTCTGTGTTCATGGTCATACCAGTTGAAAGGGCTGGTAGAGGCCAGAATGGAGTACATAGTCCACATGTCCAACTTCCAACAGGGAGGGAGGAAAGTATATCTAAGACGTAAGAAATGGGAGGGATCACTTTCTTTAGGGACAGACATCTCTACAAAAGTACACGAACAACAACCAGCATATCATCCATTACTTCAATTCCGCAGCTATTAAAATGGGATAAGCATCACTCAAATGCACTCCAGTGAAAGGTGTGATAAGATATTCTTGATCAAGTATCACAGGATATATTAATTCAATAATCAGAAGTGTTTGCATTTTTGTTTTGTTTTTTAAGAACCAAGAGCATACTCATTAAGCAGAGCTGCCATAAATACAGTGTTACTTTTAGAAAAATTTCCATCAAAGAGAGCAAGAGCACTCAGGAAGTGAGGAGAGTGAGTTGGGAAGGGCTAGTGCCATTCTAACTTTGCCCAAGCATCCTTCTCTCACAAAAATAAATCTATTTTGGTTTCTGGTGCCTGTGAAATAATCAGTAACTCGTGTGTGTGTGTGTGTGTGTGTGTGTGTGTGTGTGTGTGTATATATATTTTTATTATACATATATATATACCATTCCTTTATTTCACAACAGCCTCCAACACCTTTGACTACTATTGTCTGTCTTTGTGTAATGACAACTTTCTGCCATGAGTTTTTTTTTTTTTCAGGATAAGCATCATATATTTAAATTTCCAATGCACTGCCATAATCTGTTCCATTTTACTCAGGGTTCACAGGGTGGAATCGAACTGGTTTCCCTCCATCAACAAAAGGCTTCAATCAGCAGAATGAGAAGGGGCACAAATTTCAGCTATTGCCCCTCTGCCTGCACCACGAATCCCGGATTTGTGGGGAACAGGAGTGGCAGGGAGGAGTGGGAATTGCTGGAAATTGCAACACTCCCAAAAACTAATTAGACTCCTCTCATATTATATACTTCAAAGAAGACCAATAAATACAACTAAAATGTAACATTATCATTACAATGGATCTTCATAGACTTGATCCCAGAAAAAAAAATACATATCTGTCGAATCAAATTCAAAATAATCAAGCCCTTCCAAAAAGATCTGTGTTCACTTGAGAAATGCTCTACTAATAAATTATTGTTTGAATGTGAAAGAAACATAAACTATTTATCAATAAATGTGTCCAATTGTGTTTGTCCATCAGACCCCCAAACTTGAGAGGTGAATATGAAGCCATGTTTCTCTCTTTATATATGGTAAGGAAGGATAAAAAATGGTGCCATCTAATTGGTGAATAACTGAACATTCTAAATATGCCCATTGGTCCTGGGTTTGAACAGAGGTGGGATGATGGAATGTTGGCCACACCAAAGTTGATTGACTGGCAGGTTCTGACTGGAGTGACTATAAGAGCTGTTAAGAAGCATCTGGGGAAGCTTGCCAGGGGGAGTTTTGACTGAGGGACAGTTATCAGAAGGTGTCTTTGTGAGAAGCTGGGAGCCTGAGGAAGGCATGAGGCAAGAAGAAGAGTAGCCACAAGACCAGAAAGCCGAGCTGAGAGCATGTGAGGCAGAAGCTGAAGGGGGTCTGCAAGTTAGGGGAGGAAGACTTCTGGAACAGCCTTCAGTGGTCTGAAGATAGTGCACCTACTGGACCAAACTGAAGACTTCAAGGGAAGCCAGGTAAACAGCCTTGAAGAGAAGGCTGCCTTTCAAGCCCTCATACCTAGGCCTGCGAGCTTCATTGTGGAATTGGCTTGCTTGTTTAGGGTTAGGAACTGGATATTCTAATGCCTGAATGGTGGTAAAAGTAGTAATATTATTTAAGACAGCAATCTTAAATAATAAACTTTCTTATTTAATTTATTTGGAATAAAATACTATACATCTTCATTTACTTTCCTTGTCTCACACCTAATCACCGGCTACCTTAGGAAAATGGCATATATTAAATGAAGGGATTCAAATTTATGGTGACAGATGAAGTGAAGGGAGGGATTTCCCAGTGGCGATGGATGAGCCTCTACAAATCATGGTTACAAAGGTAGGAATGCCCCAGTGAGAAGGGAGCATCCTCCACATTTGGTCTTAGCAGTGGGATTGCCCTAGAGTCAAATTTCCCACAGGCTTCCACAGCAATAAAAAAAAATTGTGGCTTCGTCAGACTTAAAAATCTGCACTACATCCCTTCCGCCTTCCATTATTGTGAAAAAAGTGACAAGACAAGACCTATAAACTGAATTTTGTACCAACATTCTCTGAACTTTTAAAGACATGTTGAAAATCCAATTATTTTGAGCAACATGAGGAAGTGAAGGCAGGCAGAGGCTGATACCTGTAGAGCAGTAAACCGTGCATGGCTCATCACCATCCCAGGCTGTCACAAACAATTTTTCTACCTCAGTTTCTGCTGTATACTTACATATTATATTCTCAAGAGAACTGTTCCATTAGAATTTGCACCTGTAGCCCTGTCCAGTGTAAGGCTTGCTATGACTCTTTCATCTGACATTATTCCTAGTAAATAATACTTTACTTTCAAGATATTCCTTTTAGAAATAACATGGCACCAACTGCTGATATACATTCCTCTTTGGGCTTCTTTAAATGGGGAACACATGTGACTGTGTGGATTTTTTTGGGTCATTTTGACGGCGATGTCAGCCTCCTGTGCGTCTCCCGCTCCATTTCCCGATTTTAGCGATAAATAATAAACCTCTGAAAACCCAACTCTTCTGAGATATATCAGGATTTGTCAGGATTTCCTGCTGTGCTGTATGCAGGCAAAGTTGTGCTATAAAACACCCACTAGAGGGCACTGTCCCATTGAACTGCATTGAACTGTATAAGCCACGTGGTCGCGGCTCTCTTCCTCGTGTAATTTCAGCTCGTTGCAAATGCGGAAGATAAGCAGGAAGCAAAGCCACTGTAAGGAAACATGATTTCCCCCGTCTGAAAGTCCCCTTTGAATCTCTGTTTTCATTTGTTTTTCTTTAGTTCTCTTTTTCTACCCCTTCACTTTTTCCTGCTGTTATACTATTACTTCTTGCAGCGTTTCTTTGTTTGCATTTATTCTTAGAAAAGTTTTAATCAGCACTGAGTGTTACTTTACTTTGCACTGTTTGCCCTTGTCTCCCCTACACTAGCTGCAACTCATACTCAATCATAACTATATCCAGTACCACTTACCAAAGACAGGTAATTTTATAGTGTAACCAAGACTACTGTGTATTTCTGTGCTCAGGAAGACTAACTCTATGCCATAAAACACAGAGACTTAAATAACATTTCAAACCCAGAGTTTGAACCATGATGTCCTTTTAAAGGCATCTTTGACAGAACTTAGAAAATTACAGGCCTAAGATGTGACCATTCACACATCAGCAATTGTTTTCAGGATAGTAGTGTGCAATGCATCTTGCAAGGTTTTAAAAGAAGGTTAAGAGTAAATATAAGGTGGAAGCACTTTTCTGAATATACAACAGGTTGAAGGTTATCTTCTCAGCTAAGCCTGAAATGTTGCCAAGGCTTTCTCATGAGATGGTATTCTTTACTGCTTGAGTAGCCAGAACAAACAGTGTGAATAGCAAGCTCCCAATGTCATTGTTTTATTAGATGGTTCAGTGTACCAAATGCTCATAAATCATTGTATCAAGTAAAAATAAAAGATTATGTTATGCATGCAGCCTGATGTTAACCCAATGAAGTCTGCTGTGCTTGCAAACAGGGGATAAGGAACACTCACATTTACTAGATTAGCATCAGTCATAGGCATATACAAGAATTTTATAAAATCTTTCAAAGGCATTCTTTACACAAACATAATTGGACAATTACAGTTCTAATTACAATTTATTTCCTTTGTCTTTAACTCACTTGAATTGTCTTTAAATTACTTTAAGCCCCATTTCTACCATTTTGGGCTGTACTAATTGGTCCAGTAAAGGTATTTCATTCCGCCGCCACCCACCACCACCCCGTGTTTTTCCTTCTATGGGATCAATAGATATGACCCAACTCTGTGTTCAGAAATAATGTTCTGGTATAGCTCTTTCTTGATTGTATCACAGCGAGTGGAGAGTCACATATCTGAATTCTCCCTCTCAGCAAGTGTGGTTCTCCCACTTTCAGCGTGACTTGTTACATTTCAAGAATTTATCTCTGGGCCGGATCTACACACATATATAAAATGTCATTTTTTGAGTCATTAAACGTATTGTTTTATTACAATTTTATACGTCCCCGGGCACATGTATTTATTAAAACATTTCTTACCATTGTGTTGTCCATAGATATGCGCTGATCTGGGCCACACAATGTATTTTTAATAGTTTTTTCCTCAAATCCCCCATCTGCGGTTTGTTCCTCCCGCTTCCTGTTTTCTTCCATTGCTCTTCCTCCGAGAGGGAGGGATGGAGGGAGCCTCCAGCAGGGTTAGGGGATTACTGTAAAGCAAATCCCATTGATTTCAACATCACATGCTGGCTTCCCTTTGAGGAAAGCCCATTGAACAGAGAGAGTCTTACGTTGGAGTAAACACATATCGAACAATGCCCATACACATGCAGGGAGCCTCCAGCAAGGTTAGGGGATTTACTGCAAAGCAAATCCCATTGATTTCAACTGTTTACACCACACATGCAGATCATGGAAAGGGGAAGGGAAGTTGTGGCTGCAAAGAGGAACACAAGGCAAGAAAAAGTTAAAGTGGATGCTACTTTGGGTGGGAAACACAGGAAACACCCCCGAGGAAGGTGATTGACTAAGGGAAAGCATTTGAAAATAATGAAATGTTTCTTAACAACACAATCAGCCACATTACAGAAAATACAGCTACTTATACGGGTAAGAACAGAAAATATAACGACAGGAACAGTAAGTGATAAAACTGTAAAAACCAAGCATCATGTGGCAGGCTAAGATGGAAAACGCAATTAAAAATGTTTATAAGAGGTTTATTCACTTATGTGTAGATCCACTCCTGTGAGTCCTGTCTACATATCTGTCTACATACCTGATTCGTTGCCAATTTCAAGATGTAGGCCTTAGCTAGACCTAGCAATCTAGCGGGATGGAAGGGTGAAGACCTCTTGATATATATATTTTTGCGAGATCTCCCCCTCTGTTTACACGCAGTGTGCGACGACCTCAGAGGGAGAGGCATCACGCCCGCCATTTTGTTTTTTTAAGGAGGCTGGAGCGCACAAGTGCTTGTGTGCAAAATGTTAGTACTTTTTAAAAAATAGTTATTTCCCCCGCTCCCCCCACCCCCCGGAAAAACCAGGCATAAAGTGTAGGGCGAGATCCCGGGGCAAGGGAGGGATCATCCCTCCCTGATCCCGGGATCCCCTATGCGTCATATGGATGCAGAGGGCTGATCCCAGGGATTGCCCTGGGATTTTGCCCCATCTAGCCAGGGCCGTTGAAATTAGAGCCACCTAAAACAGTGTAAACAAATAGCACAGTATTTCTTCTCCAAGGCCACTCTGACTCTCTAAAATGGGTGAGAATATGGGAACAACCAACACTCTTTTGTGCTCCCCACCCCCATAATGACCTGTTTCCCTCTGCCCTCTACTGTTACAATGGCCACACCCTGTTTCCCTCCACTTCCATGTCCCTGTTTGAAACATATCTTTTCCAGCAGCCCTTTAGTTTGAGGGAGGCAAATTCTCAATTATTATTTTCCTGACAGAAAGATAACCAATAAGATACATGCTGATGTACCATGATTTCAGTTTGTTCTCTGGGAAAACAAAGACAAACTTTTATTTAGGAGTCAAGTAAACTGAAGATCTAATTTGCTAAAGCTTTTGTCATTTCATGAAAATAACATAGATATTCTGGTCCAAGTTTAAGTGAATATAACATATACATGACAAATAATGTTCCTTGAGAAGAAGAGTGATTACTGTTATTATTTTTATTACTGGTATAAAAATGTAATAAATAAAATAAAATAAATTTTTCAATAATCATCAAACCACACACAACAAAACAGCAAAACTTCATCCATAGATTTCCTCTAAATCTCTTCTGTGTTTTTCTTTTTAAAATATCGTCTTTATGAGACATGGACATCAGATTCATCTTTGTAAAAGCAAAATAATTATCCTGTTAACAAAACAAAACAAAACAAAATCTAAATGTATGTCATCAACAGAACTAGAAGAATTGGAATAAATTTAAAGTTAGTGAGAAATTGTGGATTGACCTGAAAGAGTCCTGTAAAAGAGGTCATTATGTTTAAAATGGATGGATATTTAACCACAAGGTATTTAACTGAAAATATGTAACATCCTGGTTCATATACCACTAAAGCTTCAATACTATGCATATTTACTGAAAGTGGAGCTTATTCTGATTAAACATGCATAGGATTGCTCCGTATATAACTTTTATGCATGGCCATTTTTGTCTTGTTCCATCCAAAACCCGAATGTCACTGATGAAATTAATCAAATTTCTTTTCCGTCTAAGCTTCAGCTTCCACTTCCTCGATTTGCCCCCATCACTGCAGTTATGCAGAGAGCCTCTGATCAGCTACCACTGTGGATGTAACCCTGCTAAAGCTGCTTCTATATTATCACATACAGTGGGGAGCAAAATACCTCAACTAGCAGAAGACGTCACTCCATATGAAGAGAGAAGATGTGTGGCCTGGGATTTTCTGGTTGTGATTTGTCTCTAATTTTACAGTTCCGAGGAGCCTTCTTCGGCATCGTAAAGGGAGAAGAAGATTTATATTATAGCAGCAGTAGACATTTGTACTTTTTCCGCTTGTGGTGTTTGTTTTTCTTCTCTCTTCAGCGTCTGTGCACAGTTGGACCTTCATAGAGGGTACCAAAGAAATTGGAAATTGACTGTGTGCTGAATATACATTACAAGTGATTTATTTACATAAATGATGTAAAATGCCATATGTTTGAATATTTGGTCTGTCTGATTTTCTTCTTCTTAGAAGAAACATTATCATTTTAGAGCCACAAAGGATAAAAATGCTTGAACTATGTAATGTGTAAACTGTATTCGCCAGGTTTTTACAGGGTTACACATTCACAGTAAAGGAAAAACTAGTAAGGACTTCATGCAGAACCTCTGGCATCCCCGTGGTCTTAGCCAATCTAATAAATTTCCTGTCATAATTAACTATTTGTAAGTACCGCACCATCATTCTACAGCAGGTTATTTTGCTGGTAAGAAACTGTTTTAAATATCCTATCATAATCAAGAAATACATGACACAGAAAGGAAAATAATTAAGCTGTTGCTTCCAAAAAAGAAGACTCAGTCGTGCCGGGGAGGGGAGGGGAGAGAATACATTGTTTTTATGGTATTACAGTAAATGTAGTTAGTCATTCTGTTTTCTCTTTCCAGTGAATTAAGGTTTATGGAATTTGTATTCTTCTCCCCACAAGCGTTCTGCATTGTAGAACTTTAAGAACATAAGAAGAGCCCTGATGCTGGATCAGACCAAGGGTCCATCTAGTCCAGCACTCTGTTCACTCAATAGCCAACTAGCTGTCAACTTTCATCAACAAAAATTAATAGAAGAGCTGGAGGAATTGAAAAATCACCCTGGCTGATATTATGCCTATTGTGTTGATATTATATCTCAGTGCAAATTGAATCCAGGGTACTGACAGAGTTACTGGAATTCTAGCACTTTTTAAAAAAATTATTTAGCAGGAACAGAAATATAAAGATGCAGGATATCTTTTGATTTGGGAGAAAAATAATGCCAATCTTTCTTTTTGTATCTTAGATATAGCAAAACAGACCTCATGGCACCAGAGATCTATTCCCAATTCAAATTATTGTCAATTACAGCGAAATCATTAAAGCCAACAATTATACATTGAATTTTTCATATTTATTTTATCTGTGCGGGAAATTAGAACATTTGTAGATTTGTTTTAGTTATAATTGGTAGTTATACAGCCATTTGTTTTACACTGTTTATTGCCCTGCAAGTAGTAATAAACAATAGATAGACTTTTATTTGCTGCATTTTGTTGATAATGACAAATCTCACATATAAATAGGAATTCTCTTTTATGATACATCTTAGCACTAAGTAGTTCTTCTGCTGTGCAGTACTCAGTTTTATATGTTTTAGGTTTCATGATGCTTCAAGAATTATTGCCGTCAGAGCCGGGTGGAAATCTGGCTTATATCTTTGTATGAGCAGATACCATGTGCTATTTGTCTTCTCCTTCCTGGCTTATTTATGCAGTATTTCCTTGGCTTCTGAAGCCATAATTTGGGTGAGGTCAATGTTTGTGTTCAGACAATCGTATCTCAGCTTAATAACCAGATATATGAGCAAGGCTTTTGCCAGCTGATGTAGCTGCTTCACTTGGCATGAGTAATTATGCTGAGGAGTCACGTTCCATCTCACATTAACATTTTCCTAAACCAGAAATATCTTTATATTCCATATTTAGTTAAAATGGTAATAGCAGAATTCATGCCTCGCCATGCACATTGGGGACCCTGAAGAGGAGGACAACTAGAACTACATATGAGACGCATATGACGTTGCCCAAAGAATATAGTAGATCTGGTCTGGTCTGTCGTTTTGCACTTCTTGCACAAAGCTAAGCACCCACAGGGAACATCTTTATATTGCATGGTTTTAGGTTTATTTTGTGAACTACCCAGAAAGCTTTGGATAGTGGGTAATATTAGAAAAGTAATAAATAAACAAGAGTCTCATAAATTATATCATAGGAGGGTCCCTTCCTATGAGTTACACACATGGGAGGGGAAGAACCATGCCCTAATTTAATATTCTGTTAATTTCTAAAACTATATTTTACCCTACATATATTCCTGGCTGCTACATGACATCTCCCTGCCGCCATATCAAGGTTGTTAATGTGCAAAGAAGGAAATCACACACATGCGTGCTCCCCTCCATGGTGTCACATATGTTTTCATACTAACATTCCTGCTTGCCACTAGAACTACTAGTGTCCTCTACTAATGTCCTCCCAAGCTAGTCTTCCACATTACCTCATTCCATCATATATGTGGCTTGGCTGGTTTTCTGCTGGAGAACTTGCTGTTTTTATGAGGTAATAATAATAATATATTTATCAAGCGCCTAAAAGACTGGCACTGTAGAAGGTTAATTGTAAATAGCCTTTGCCCACAGGCTCACAATTTTAATCAGACAAGATACATGGAGGTCATGGGGAGTGAAGGTAAATTAAAAACAGGAGGCGAGGCACTGAGCCGAAAAGAGAAGCAAAAAACTTGAGAGAAAAGATACATTTGGAGACAGTTTGAAAAGAAGGGGAGGAAGCATGTGAATGCAGCAGAGTGGGGGACAATTCCTACAGTAGAAGAGTGGAATATAACATGAAGACATGTGATAGAAGGAGTTGTGTGTGGAAAGCTTTAAAATTCACATTGTTCTCTACTACCTAATTTGTGTCTGTGTGAAGTCCCAGACACAAATTCCATTTTACAGTATGATGATGAAGCTGCAACTATCCGCCCGCCGCTGCCGCCCCCCCCAAAAAACAATAATAGAACTGAATATTTCTAGATTATCAGGTAAATGTCTTGGAGAGGAGGGATTATAGTCATACACAAATCATTACACTTTCATCCCAAAGTGCTAAAAGTGGATGGTTATACTGCCGGCAAGTCTTACTAACCTTGTACTGAAGTTGTCTAAAGGAAGGTTCTCACAGCTTCTATTCGGTCAACTCGGTAACTCTCTGGATCCATCCTATATATTTAGGATTCATCCCAAACCAGACATAGAAAATGTACACACTCCCACCTTTCACCATTGCCATGACCACCCCAGAGTGTGACTGCTTAACTGGCTAATTTATCCTGCTCAGGATTTGTATGGAGACCTGGTTTATTTTTTGGGCATCTCCAAACAGCCCATCAGTACTGAATGTTATTTCTAAGTAAACATGTTGATAAGTCTTATGACTGGCATGGAGAACCTGTAGTCTACAAACCTGGCCTGTAGCCCACCAGCTTCTTCCCCAGGCCCTGGCATCTCTTTTGGCAGGAAAAAGCTCTTATTTCCAATCAGCACCTGATCAGAGATAAGAGCTTATCCCTGCTGAGTAGTGAAAAGGACTCTATTTCTCAGTGTTCAGCAGAGAAAATCTCGTATATCCAATCAGATGCTGATACCAGATTTTCCCTGCCAGGGAGTAGGGCCAGGGTAGGAAGCTGCTGAATAATTCAGTCCTGCTTACTTGTGAATTGACATGCTGCTCATGCTTACTTCTGAGCACAAATGCAAAGGCATGCAGAGGCATGGCATTTGAGATGCTATTTGTAAGTGCTGCTGAGTTATGCATTCTCACTTGCTTCTAATCAGATGTACAACGATATGTCCTCCTGATGTCTGAGTAGGCTTAAAATGGATAAGAATCAGATTTTGGCCTCACTCATTCGGCTTTAGGCCTTGCCCACAGATAGAAAGCAGCCCCTGAAACCTTTGCTGGATTAAAACATCTGCCTTATCTACAAAGGGCTTACATGCAAATCACATGTGCAATAAGTGCCTAATGAAGAAGAAGAAAAACAAATAACTATCATAGCAGGGGTTTTTATAAAAAATGAAAAGGATTCTATGTGCCTCATCTTGAAATTAATGTTGAAGCCTTTGTGAAGGCCAAGATCCAAGTGAACTGAGACTTCCAAAGCTTGAATAAGAACCCTCAGTACTCGAGCAAACAAAAGCAAAACAAAATCACAAAAAACAGTGTTTAAGATTACTTAATTTCTAGCCGTCTAAACAAGAGCAGGGATCAGATCAAAAGACGCTTAGAGGAGTTTCTGGCTTTGTAAGATTGGCATCAATAATGGATTTTTTTTTCGCTTCAAAACAAAATTAAAAGCATGGACAGATGTGCTTAAATAGAGACAGACCAACTATGCAAAGTTTTAAAAGGTACTGGATGTCACTTGGAATGTGCTAAACAAGTCAGAGTTTGGGTCAATGCCCGTCCTTCTCTAGATTACTTTTCTTTCTTTTCTTCTTACTGAACAGTCCAGAGATCAAACAGAGGGTACACACTTGCTCATCCAGTCTAGTTTGGACCAGTCTCTACTGTAGATGATCCGAAAAGCTTTCCATCACTCTTGGGTTTTGTTTCCTTTATTTATTCATTCTGCCTTGTTTCCATGCAGCACTGAGCTATCAGCAATAAACCCCAGGTACAATTAAGAATGATTGCCTATTGAACTACACATGCATTATATGAGTGTATACTCCCCTCCGTCTGACAAGCCAACAACAAGACACCTTCAGAGATACTGAGGTTAAAAGGGGTGAGAAATGCATATGCATGCATACAAAGTTTTTGCACACATTTTAGGGCCTCATTGAATCATGACTCACATCAAAAGAAAACTGTTTACTAGAGCTGCATCACATGGAAGAAATGAGCAAGTTAGACCACCTCTCTCTCTCTCTCTCTCTCTCTCTCTCTCTCTCTCTCTCTCTATATATATATATATATATATATATATATCACAGTTAACCATTTATATATCTGTATAGCATATTTAATGCACAGTCTTCGCCATGTTTGCTCTCAGAACAACCTTACCAAATATGTAACTATTGCTTATCCAAAGCCACTATACTGGAAGTGGAATTTGAAACCAGATTTTTCAATTATGGACCACACTGGCTCTAGGAACTACAGAACTTGAGACAAGTCCATGGAGCAACACAAAGGCAGTCTGGAGGAAGTGGGGATCACATGAGATATTCAGGCCATAGCTAGACGGGGTTTTATCCCAGGGCAAACCCTAGGATCATCCCTGTGCGTCCACATGACGCACAGGGGATCCTGGAATCAGGGAGGGATGATGTCTTCTTTGCCCCAGGATATAGCCCCCTCCTTTGGCCCCAGTTTTTCCGTGGTCCCAGGCTGAGCCCAAGACCGCGGAACATGTGGCCAGTTGCCGCGGGTTGACCGGCTTTGCGCGATTCCTCATGAGGAGCAGGGAGCTGCTGCACCCATTGGGGTAGGGTGGGGGGAGCGGGGAAAGAAAGTTACATTTTAAAAAGGAGCGTTTTTAAAAAGGAGCGTTCGTGCGCTGCTGGTCCTTTAAAAAATAAAAATGGTGGGCGTGACACCTCTCCTTCTGAGGTCATCGCACATTGCGTGAAACAGAGGAGGGATCTCGCGTTAAACACAACACGAGATCTTCCCTCCTCTGCCGCGGGAAAACAGGTAGGACTAGCTAAGGCCCCAGTCCTCAGTGGAGATGTATCAATTGACAAGTTACCAGCAGTCTGCTGAAGTCAATAGCGGAGGAGACCATAAGTAAGAAAAGGTGGCTCTGTGGATAGAATTATGCCTGAACAAATTAGTTGATCTTTGTTTCACAATCAATGAAGTTTTTTAACGATGATATGAAACATACTAGAATTCTTCATACGTAACAGAATTGTTGCTTAAAAGCGATTGAGTAATCTCTTCTTGCTTGGAAATTCCTGATTATGACAAATCATCTCCTAAGGGATTTTCTATGTGCTTTAAATATATTACATGCTTTTGGGGGGAAGGCATGTCAGATGCTAAAAAGCAACTGGAATTTTCTTGTAAAGCTGTTATTAAAATGATACAAACAATCTTTCACCCAGAGGCTTACAAAATAACAGTAGCCCTGTTATATACCTACTGTAGATACTCATGTTCCGAGAGGCATTCTCCATTTTAAACTTGGTTCGTAGATGAAGCAAAGAATCTTAGATGTACTCTTGTTAATTTTCACATTTCCGCTAGTTATGGGATGCAGAATGGAAGCTATTCCTAAACACTTTCAACAGGAACCTTTCAGCTCAGTTCAATGAACTCATTTGTTGAGTAACTTCCATCGCAAAGAGCCAAGCCATGCATGCTAATTGTGAGAAAGACTGGGAAATACATCACTACAAATTTCTTACAATTATGAAGGTCTGGGATTCTCTGTATCTAATTTTTAAAAATGCTTTTCCTTACGGACAACTCACACATCCATTCATAGCAATGTGTATTTTGTATGATGTCTCAAATTCTGATTCTCATCTCAACATGTGAAAAACCTCTACTGAAATGCATTGTAAAATGAAAAGAAAGTTGAAATGCATTGTAAAACGAAATGAAACCATCTATGATGGTTGCTTCATGCAAATCATTGCGTTGTATTCCTTGGCTATTGGATGAGTTCAGTTCACATTCAGTTGAGGGCATATGCATTTCTAATGTGTTTTCCACCATCAGACCAATGGTCCATCTAGTGCAGTGATTTGTCTCCAATAACACCCAGTCAGATGCCTCTAGGAGGGGATCTACACTAGTATATGAAATGTTGTTTTCACAGGCATTGAACGTTTTATTCTTGAACGATTTTAAACGTAACTGGTT
Organism: Elgaria multicarinata webbii; assembly: GCF_023053635.1. Taxonomy (NCBI): domain Eukaryota; kingdom Metazoa; phylum Chordata; class Lepidosauria; order Squamata; family Anguidae; genus Elgaria; species Elgaria multicarinata. Next base: position 134,292,181 of record NC_086171.1, read on the forward strand.
TTAAAATGTTTACTTACATTTTCTCTTTCCATGGGAATGCATTCCTTTTGGCCACAATAAGAAAATACATCTGTTTCTTCTACTTCCCCATCTGCAAATTTCCCCTCCCACTTCCTCTTCTCTGCTTCAATTGCCCCTCCTCTGTATTATGTTAGGCAACTGCACCTGCGTTTAGAATTCAAACAGTTTGGGCGGGATTGTATTACTTTCACTTTAGACCAGCCTTCCCCAACCTGGTGCCTTCCTGATCTTTTGGACCACAACTCCCAGCATTCCTCACCATTGCCTCTGCTAGGTAGGGCTGATGGGAGTTGAAGTCCAAGGCTTCACAGAAAAAAAAACAGCTCCAACTTTGGGCGTGGAAATTAAATAAACACGCCCCCCCAGGAATGTGATTGGCTAATTAAGAAGTAAAGGAAAGCTAATTAATATGGCGAAATCAGCCACATCATAATAAATACAATGAGTTTTTTCAGAAAAGTTCAAAATAAAAACCAGAGAAAAGACCTCAATAAAACGTCAAAACCTGAACATCATGTAGCATAATACTACGAAATGCACACTTAAAACCGATAAGACACGTTCTAACTAGACTAGTGTAGATCCCCTCTAGGAATCTCATGAGCAGATAGGGTAGCTATCCTCAGCATCTGGTAGTCAGTGGTATAAATGAAGCATATTCCAATTGTGCATGTGTTACCTGAGCCTGTAGCTGAGGAGGTTGGTGGGCGGAGGGGAGAACCATCAGAGACAGGAGTCCTTGTTTCATTACTTCATATGAAATTTTTATTTTTATCATTTTAGTTTTTGATCATGTAAATCAATGGATCATGAGGCTTCTGCCTGCAAATGAACATGGCCTGGAAGAAGGTTTGGTAGGGCAATTTAGTTAGATTTGCTTTCGGGACTTTCCACAGCAGATTTAGGAGGTATGCCGGGCTGCAAAAGGAGAACAGAGGAAGGAGACATCCCATTGTTCAAAGTCCACTTGTACAAGACCTCAATGATAGTTGAAAGGAGCAACTGAAATATTATTAATGTCTGGTAAACTGGAAAGGAGAATGGAAGAACCAGAACACTGGGAATGAGGTTGTGGGTGGCAGATCATGGAAGACAAAGCAAGGAAGCAGCAGAGGAGACATCCTCTTGCATGAGAAGAAGTCCATTTGTGTGACATAAGATGTTGTCCCATGCAAGTTGTACAGAACAACAGAAATAATAATATAGATAATATAATAAAGATAGAGCTTTATCACACCAGCGTTATACTGTGCAATCACTGCGAATTCCATGCAAGGGGCTCAGAAGTTTTCCACCTTATAATCTGCTTTGATTGTGAAGTACTCCCATGCATCCTGCCTAATTGTGCAATAAAGCAAAAAAGATTCGCCATATTTAGCCGCTACATTTTGAGCATATCTTCCAAGCCACCGCTGGGGTGCAGGAGCAGGATTTAAGGATTTGCGTAAGCTTTAAAGATAAAGACACCAAAATTGGCACAGTAATAGATATTAGGGAGAGCTTTCAGCATACAGAATTTGAATTAAATCGGGTCATCCGTTGATTTTTTTATGATTTTTTACATTTCCCCCCTTAAACACACTTCCTGGTATGCAAAGGATCGCTGTCGCCCAGTAGCAAAAATGACAACCACCGTGAAAGCTTAGCACTATGGGGATAATCCGAGGGAAGCAGGTACGTGCGATGAAGCTTATAGTCTCTCAACATATTATTGTAACAAGTTTATCATTGACTTCATCATGATATGTATTGTGCATACTTTCTTTAATAAGGGCAGCATTAAGGAAGAACATGGAAAGAAGGTTCAATATAGCAACTTGTGCTTCAAAGAAAGAATAAACACTATGTACTGGCTGTCAAAGCTAAGATATGTTTTTACAATGTGTCATTTTAAAGAACAGAAAACAGACCTCTGTTTAATATGAATTTTACAAGAGTATGAAAAAAAATTCTTTGTGTAGAACTGTTGCTTAAATGTTTGTTTTATTTCTAATTTTAAAGGTTGATTTAAACATTTAACGTTTGCTTTGAAATGCCACTTCTTCATCTAGGAATATGGAGCTTGCTGTTTTGATATAGCTGTGCGCCTGTTCTAAGTTTTATTTAACATAGAGCTATGTCTTTAACAGCCCAGTTCAAAAAAATAAACTGGAGTACTACAATATATTGTTCCATTGCACTTGAGTTGGGTAGGAGGTGGGGGGAGGTAATACTACTTCAAATCCAAAAGCCAAAGTGCACCTAACTTCAAGAATGTCTAAATTTCTGGTTACATGTGCATAGAAATACTCCCATGTAGGGTGCTTCCAGATGAAGCTAGACGCTGTCATTCTACCATTTCTTTCCCGAGATTTCGCCTCCCTTAACTTCTCTGCCTCTGGAGGTCAGGCAGGTGCCAACTTTGTATTCCTTCTGGCGCCTCCTGAAAATGTCATTGTCAGACCGCCATTGCCTGCCTGTGTATTGTTGCCATATCAGTTTATGTGGGCAGAACTGAAGGGGGTGCTTATCAGGGTGGAACAACAATGGGGCGGTGGGTCACCACTGCCACCTTCCACCGCTGCCATTTGCAGTTGCGTCAGTAGGACGGCCATCGCTGAACAACGATGGAACGACATGGCTGGGAATGTGGAGTGCATTGTTCCTCCAGCTGCTGCTGCTCCGCATACCTGCCAGGGTCATGGGGTTTCTTGGCAGCCCTTGATCTCCTGAACATTTGTAGGGAGACTAAAATACGGGAACGACTCCGCAGCAGCCATGGGAACATCGATTCACATGGACTCCTGCGACTTTACACCAAAACTAGGCCCCCCGCATAAACCCTTCTCAGGCCAAGCACCACCACTTGAAAACCTGAGGGAAGGTTAAATAAACATTTCCCCTAGCTATGAGGGAAACAGGATATATATAGGATCTGTTTTTAAATCTACTGTGGGTATACTCTGGTGTGGGTGTTTGATAACTGTGAGGCAGGTAAATAATGTCAAGCTGACAAGTGGTAATTGGTAGCTAACAAAATAATAAGTTTATTGTCATGTTAAAAGCTTCCCAATCCAAACTCACAACACAACACACAACACCAACCACCTCTCTCTCTCTCTCTCTCTCCACACCAATCCTAAATCCCTAGCAATAAATCTCCTCTCACTCCACAAACAATTCCAATCTCTGCTCCCAACAACAACATAACAAACTCTCCTCCCCTCAGTCACTCTTTATATACTCCTTCCCCCACCCTGCCTAGCATATTCCTTCAATTCTAAGATGCATTTTTCCCCATATAAACATCTCTAAAAATGGGGTACATCTTAGAATTGCGGGTGCGTTTATTATTTCTTAGAATCAAAGCTTTTTTCTGTTGGTGGTACTGAAATTAGTGTGCGTCTTACAATCGATGGCGTCTTAGAATCAAAGAAATACGGTATTACATCACAAACCACACCCACTCAGTTATACATTCCATACTCACCAGACGTACTAAACTAGATACATACAAGATACTCAATTGTTGGGTAATGCCACAACGCTCACACACACACACCGTTTAGATATTGAATAGAAATTTGCCACTTTCCTTCCACTTGCTTTACCTTAAGGCTCATGAGATTTCCCTCCTGCCTGTAGAGACCTGGGTAGTTTTTTACGGTGAGTCTTGGCTACCGGTCGCCCATACTGGAAGGCTGTGCCAATCATGAGAGGGTGACCAATAACCAGCTAGCGGGAGGGAAATGGGTGTGAACTGCAGGGGTTGATGCGAGAATCAAACCTTTGTATAAAAGCTTGAGTCATAACAATGCCGCTGCTTGGGAGAGATGCTGCTTCTCCATGTAAAGAAAAGAAATGGAAAGTTCCAGGATAAAACCAGCCCTTATAAAGGGCCCATGACTGAAGAGAGAGCAGAAACAGCGGTACAGTTCCAGGAAGAAAAGCCTCATGTAGAAATGGCCTTCCTCTCATAGCCCTCCTGTGTTTTCCCACCACTTCTTTCATATTTTCCCTTTCCACAGTCAAGCCAATAAGGGGGGGTGGGGGAGAGACAGAATAGCTGCACATTGCCAAAGAGCCCTACATCTGGAAGCATCCTTAGGTACAGAGACTATACAGAGACTGCACTACCTTACAAGTATATTCTATATGCATTATATTGGGATAGCCTTACCAAGGAAAATTGCTAGCTTCATGTGATACTTGAGATGTGGAAGTATATATAAAGGTCAAGGCCCATCTTACATCTAGTATTTGAGATTGATAAACAAATGGTCAAAGAACAACTAATTTCCTTGAATGAGTTCAAATCCCCAGGGCCCGATGAACTGCATCCAAGAGTAATGAAGGAGCTAGCGGAAGAACTCTCAGAACCTTTGTCTATTATCTTTGCAAAATCATGGAAGACGGGTGAGGTGCCGGACGACTGGAGGAGGGCTAACGTTGTCCCTATCTTCAAAAAGGGCAAAAAGGAGGAACCTGGGAACTACAGACCAGTCAGTCTGACATCCATCCCTGGGAAAATTCTGGAGCAGATTATAAAGAAGTCAATCTGTAAACACCTTGAAATCAATGCAGTGATTACTAGAAGCCAACATGGATTTGTCAGGAACAAATCCTGTCAGACTAATTTGATCTCATTTTTTGATAGGATAACCTCCCTTGTGGACTGTGGGAATGCTGTGGATGTCATATATCTTGACTTCAGCAAAGCTTTTGACAAAGTACCACATGACATTCTGATTAACAAACTAGCTAAAAGTGGGCTAGATGGAACAACTATTAGGTGGATCCACAGTTGGCTACAGAATCGGACTCAAAGAGTACTTATCAATGGAACCTTCTCAAACTGGGGAGAGGCAACGAGTGGGGTGCCGCAGGGCTCAGTCCTGGGCCCAGTGCTCTTCAACATTTTTATTAATGATTTGGACGAGGAGGTGCAGGGAACGCTGATCAAATTTGCAGATGACACCAAATTGGGTGGGATAGCTAATACCCTGGAAGACAGAAACAAACTTCAAAGTGATCTTGATAGGCTGGAGTGCTGGGCTGAAAACAACAGAATGAAATTTAATAGGGATAAATGCCAAGTTCTACATTTAGGGAATAGAAACCAAATGCACAGTTACAAGATGGGGGACACTTGGCTCAGCAATACTACAAATGAGAAAGATCTTGGAATTGTTGTAGATCACAAGCTGAATATGAGCCAACAGTGCGATATGGCTGCAAGAAAGGCAAATGCTATTTTGGGCTGCATTAATAGAAGTATAGCTTCCAAATCACGTGAGGTACTGGTTCCTCTCTATTCGGCCCTGGTTAGGCCTCATCTAGAGTATTGCGTCCAGTTCTGGGCTCCACAATTCAAGAAGGACGCAGACAAGCTGGAGCGTGTTCAGAAGAGGGCAACGAGGATGATCAGAGGTCTAGAAACAAAGCCCTATGAAGAGAGACTGAAAGAACTGGGCATGTTTAGCCTGGAGAAGAGAAGATTGAGGGGAGACATGATAGCACTCTTCAAATACTTAAAAGGTTGTCACACAGAGGAGGGCCAGGATCTCTTCTCGATTCTCCCAGAGTGCAGGACACGGAATAATGGGCTCAAGTTAAAGGAAGCCAGATTCCGGCTGGACATCAGGAAAAACTTCCTGACTGTTAGAGCAGTGCGACAGTGGAATCAGCTACCTAGGGAGGTTGTGGGCTCTCCCACACTAGAGGCATTCAAGAGGCAGCTGGACAACCATCTGTCAGGGATGCTTTAGGGTGGATTCCTGCATTGAGCAGGGGGTTGGACTCGATGGCCTTGTAGGCCCCTTCCAACTCTGCTATTCTATGATTCTATGATTCTATGATTTTATAATAATAGTTCTTCAAGGTCAACAAAAGCAAATACAATTGTGTTTTCTAAGCTAAAGTGAAAGTTGGCCTAAATTCAAAATACAATAAATGCCCTAATCACTGTGCAAACTTTGAAAGGTAGTTGTCAACATCTACATTTTAAAATCTTGCTGTCAAGACATTTAAGTAAAGATCTGTCACCTTAAACCTCAGATCCAAGATGTGTGTCTGTATTTCCAACAAGTTCTGAAATCTGCAAAACCCTGCATTCAGAAATAATGAATTAAAATTTAAAATTAGAAATTGTCAATGTTAAATTAACATCCTAAAATCAGGGAGAGCTAAAAGTGGACTACTTGATGGCTTAAATCCAATGTATGAGAAGACTTCTGATCAAGTGACAGGACTTCCCTGTTCTCTCCTAGGCCTGAAACCCCCTGCTCACCCTCAGATTTGCTCCAGAGGAGATCCCACCCCTCTGGAGCAGTTCTGAGGGGCACACGGGGGGATCCTTTGTCCAGAGATTTTCATTCTGCTGGCAGAAGGACACTGTTGAATTTGAGCCTATATGATTTCATTAGCAATGCAGAGCAAAATAATACAAATGAAAACAACACATGAAAATAACAAATATTTTTCTTTCACTCCAAAATATTTAGGGGGCTTTCCTCAAAAAAGGGGGGGATACATTTGGAAAGCCTTTAACACTGATCATAAGGATGATGCTAATGGCACTGGCCATGCTGATTGGCAGGGAACCAGAATGGACTTTAACAAGGGTATACTGATCATCAATAAATGCCCCATACAGCTCCCTAAAAAGTAGAACATATGATACAAGCATTGGCAACTCTTCAAATTGGATGGAAAAAATTACATTACAGGCCGTTAAAAGGCAACAGCAGCCTTTTACATTCAAGTTTACAAGTCAATAAAATCTATCTTGTTGCAAGGATCCAAAAACCATTTCAGGCCACAAATTCAGTTCTGCATCAGATTAGAAAGCCACCTGCCAAATTATGTATGACATGCTCTAGATTTTCCCAATAATTTCAGGATAGTAATACTTTCAGTTCTCATCCCATTTATCTTTTAAGGTTATCATTTCAGTAGCTTATTATAAAGGAGCAAATAATCTCCAACTTTGGCTGAATATTCCGTGCCTTCGCCCTATGTGGTTCTATAAATCACCATTTACATCTGAACATTTGGAACTGCCTGTGACACATGTACTAGGTAGGAGAGAATAGCAACAATAGAATCGAGCATAATGTGAAGACAGTTCAAAACGTTGTTCTTTTAAGCCTGTTTGTTTCTTAACATGATTCAGCAGGAGACATATCAAGCTGATAGCAACAATGTAATTATCTCTATGGCAACCTTTAGCAGCCATTGTAATACAGCATGGTGACAGAATGAAGCGTGAGGGAGTTGGATCCTCACACACACATTCACACACACAAGGCTATGTGTAAAGGGGCAGGGGGAGTTATTCCTACGGTGTAATTTGTTTGAGGAAAAATGCGTTCTTCAAAGTTTCTTCTGAATTACTTTTTATAAAAACAGGTCAGCAAGTGGATCCAGCAGGAAAGCATTTACGGTGCAAGTAAGTCCAGGGACCCACAACGGGGAGTGGCCAGACAACCATCAGAAGAGACAATGGCTGCAGATGACAAGGGTGTGACAGGAAACAGGAACAGCATCAGCACCCAGCATGGGCAGTCAGATACTGGGTCTGAGTACCATTGCCACACACAACATCCTTTTTTCTTTTCTTTTAACAGCCATTTGCTGCTCTGCCCTCAGGAACAAAAAGGTTGCCCACCTCTAGTGGCAATGGTGCAACTACAGCAGGATCTTGGGCCCAAAGTCCAGTGTCCTACAGAACAGAGGGGAGGAGGAAGCAAATGACCACTTAGAAAACAGCAGGTGACGAGGGCATCGGGGCAGCAGAAGCAAACTCTTTTTTATTTCTGTAGTCATGATGGTGCTGTGGTTTAAGGAAACTTATAGCTTCATCACACCAGGGTTATACTGTGCAATCACTGCAAATTGCATGCAAAGGACTCCGAAGTTTTCCATTTTATAATCTGCTTTGACTGTGAAGTACTCCCATGCATCCTGCTTTAATTGTGCTTCTTAGCTAAAAGAACCGACCTATTTTACCACCTCTTTAGGAGCAAATCTTTTGTTGTTCTCCAAGCGGCCACTGGGGGCACAGGAGGAGGATTTGATATGTTTAAAGTACAAATTAAACAAATGCTTACATCTGCATAAGTTTTAAAGATAAAGACATCAAAACTGGCACAGTAATAGATATTAAGTAGGGCTTTAAGCATACCAAATTTGAATCAGATTGGGTCATCCATTGGTATTTTAATAATTTTTTACATGTCTCCCCCTTAAACCCTTTCCTGGTATGCAAAGGATCTTAGGACCGCTGCCGCCCGGGGTGTGATTTAGCTAACAACAACAACAACAACAGCTTTATGCTATGTGGATAATTCAAGGGAAATGGGTACGTGGGATGAAGCGCATTAAATGCAAAACTGCACATGCTTACTGTTTTGTGTTTTTACAGAGTTGGCAAATGTTCTTCTGTGGATGTCGAAGCAGCTGTAAAGCATGGAATGGTGGTTGAGAGGGGAAGAGAAATTTCATTTGTGTGGTTCACAACTAAAATAATATACAAGGCTCCCTAAAGGGGCCCCCTATAAGACCATGAACTGCAGGGTCTAAAATTAACCAGTTGCAGCACTGCCCTGTGGTCAACAGAACAACAGAGAAGAAGGTAACAAGACATAAATGGGAGCAAGTGCAGTTACACTTCAGCTTTGTATAATTTGGGGATTATATGGAGTCAGGGCTCTTTTAAGGAAACACATTCTTAAGAAAGATAACTGATGTTTCTTGTGTTCCTGCTCATAATACATAGGCAACTGAATGTTCCCTTGCACAGCAGCAGCCCAGAACAAGCAAAACCACCTTAAAATGTCTTGTGTTAGTCAGTGTACCTTCTGTGCATCTACAGTGAAGTACAACGGAGCTTGACCCGCTTATCTTACCATAACATATTTGGAAGTCGTGCAACAAATCACTCTGCGAGGAGTTTTGAAAGACTCATTTTACCGCTAGCATTCTAGCTGGGGGAAATGAGCACCTCATTTCATTTATGTGGCATTGATGGAGTGCCAATTCTTTATGTTTAAGCAGTGTGTTTGTATAATACTTGTAGTTACTATAAGAGGGCAGTAAATCAGGCAGACACTGCTATAATAGGCCTCATCTAGAGTATTGTGTCCAGTTCTGGGCTCCACAATTCAAGAAGGACGCAGACAAGCTGGAGTGTGTTCAGAAGAGGGCAACCAGGATGATCAGGGGTCTAGAAACAAAGCCCTATGAAGAGAGACTGAAAGAACTGGGCATGTTTAGCCTGGAGAAGAGAAGATTGAGGGGAGACATGATAGCACTCTTCAAATACTTAAAAGGTTGTCACACAGAGGAGGGCCAGGATCTCTTCTCGATCCTCCCAGAGTGCAGGACACGGAATAACGGGCTCAAGTTAAAGGAAGCCAGATTCCAGCTGAACATCAGGAAAAACTTCCTGACTGTTAGAGCAGTGCGACGGTGGAATCAGTTACCTAGGGAGGTTGTGGGCTCTCCCACACTAGAGGCCTTCAAGAGGCAGCTGGACAACCATCTGTCAGGGATGCTTTAGGGTGGATTCCTGCATTGAGCAGGGGGTTGGACTTGATGGCCTTGTAGGCCCCTTCCAACTCTGCTGTTCTATGATTCTATGATTCTATGATAATAGCAAGGCCTACATTACTGAAGTCTTTGCAAAAGTCCTTACGTTGTGATTGAAGAGCTACTGATGGTGATCCACAACAGCCACCATCTCCTAGCCTGACTGCCATCCAAGAGCAAATCATGGGTAAATCCCACTTCGATTCCACCCCACAGTTAGAAACACCTCACCAATTATAAAGATGGTTCAATCTAGCTTCAACCATTCCCTCAAGAAGGTTAGGAGTATTTTAATGTTCAACAGCAAATACAAATCTGACTACATGGTGTTATTTAACAAGAAAACTTCACCATGGGAGACTGACAGGACAAAATAATCAAAGAATGACTGTTGCTGTCATAAATTACTATATTTCTATATTAATAATAACTACTGATTTCTTATTATAACAATATTAAAATCACTGTTTAAAATACGCTGTTAAAACAATTACAACTACAATAACAATAAAAAGCAATGCAAAAAACCCCCAGTAAAATGGAGCAGCAACATAATTAATTACGATTAATTACAACCCATAGAAAGCCTGCATGAACAAGTGCATTTTCAGGAAATGTTTAAAACATAACAGATTTTATGCCCCATGAATTGTACAGAGGGGGGTGTTGCTCCCTAAGGAGGTTCGCTTGGCATCTACATTATATTCTTTTAGACGCCAGGTGAAGACCTTTTTATTCTCCCAATATTTTAACAGTCTATAAATTAATTTGAACTTTGCTGTTTTAAATTTGTATTTTAAATTTGTATTTTTCCATTGCTGCTGTTTTTATCTTGGTTGTGCTTTTATATTGTATTTTATATTATGGTTTTATACTATTGCTTTGTTTTTAATTGTCTTAAATTTGTAAACCGCCCAGAGAGCTTCGGCTATTGGGCGGTATAGAAATGCAATAAATAAATAAATAAAATAGAGATGGGTGCCACTAGGCCCACTTTCAAAATGTTTTGTGGTCACAAAATGACCGGCAGGGCTACTTCTGAAGATCTTAACGGTTGGCTGGATATATTTGAGAAAGGTGGTTTGCAATCCTGGTCCAGAGCTGTTTGGGGCTTCGTATGTCAACAATGCATTATAGTAATACAAAGCTTTTCTACACAAAGATATTAATCCAATGTATCTGCTTTCGGTTCTGCTGCAGAACTGAGATAGGAGCACTACACAAGGAGCATTTTCTTTCCTGCTTTTCTTCTACATAACCTCCAGGTGGCATTGTGGTGTTGCAGAATAGCACAACTGCACACATGGAAACACATTTTCTTTCACTTTCACAAATAATACCTCATTTTCCCTGCTTCAGAAAAAAAAAACCCTCATTGAAAGCACTGTTTACAAACAGAAGCAAAACTGGAGGGTCATGATGTCATCTAAAGACCCTATAAACAACTGTGAGTAGGGAATGACAAGTGCACAATAAATGTCTTGTGTAGAAAAGTTCCTAGTCATGAAGCACAGTGGCTAGGTTATCCCTATCCAGGAGGAGGCATAGTTGTCTCATCAACCGAAGTTGGTAATGAGCACTCTGAGCTACTGAGATCACTTTGAGTATTCACTGACAAAGATGGAACCAGGAGCATTAAATCAGATGTGGATTGAATGGCCTTTACTAGCCCTATTCAGGCATTCAAATTACTAACATGATGGGAGAGAATGGAGATAAGCATGCTAATTCAACCACCACCACCACCACCCTTTACCATGCTCCCAGGCCCCTTTTCCATCCTCTCCACCCTCCATGAATTATAGGCAAACATCTGCAGCAAAGAGCCTTTTCCAAAGAGGATCTGCTTCAGAACCCACCTGAAGTTGGTCAAGCCCAAAGAAGTCTGCAGTGAAGTAACCCATTTTCTGACGCACCAAAGCAGGATTGTGGGTGGCCCGGTTGGTCCACCCATAGTTATGGCTGGGAACACAATGTTGCACATATCTGAACTAAATCTTGTCTTCTGTGCCCACCCCTAGCAAAGACCTCTAGAGTGTGCAAAGACATTCTGTTCTTATTTACCTATGGATGTTGGCACAACGAGGTCACTTCTCTCCATGCCAAGGTTTCTCTTAGAGCCATAATGACTGGGATGTGAATAAGACTGAACGTGAAGTACAGAAGCAATCTTAAAAATGAAAAATGGAAGTAAATATGTTGTTCTCTTTGGAAATGAATGAGATTTGGAAACTTTGATATAAACAACAATAAAGTCACCCTTGGATTCTGCTTTCTCTCATAGTCTGTTAGTCCACACTGCCCAGTGAAAAAGTGTAACCTTTACACTAGGCTTAAGTCTTAGACTCCGTGTATAAACAATAAGTACTTTTCACTGAAAACACCCATATTAAGTCAAAACAGATGGTATTCTGGAGGGAGAATGCAGGGCTTTCTTGTGGCAGAAACTCTAACAGATGAGATGTTTGGCACATAGAAATGATTACCACTGAGACTCCATTTGTAAATCTACAACACATTGAGAAGAAAATGTACTTCGCTCCAGTTGCATTATGCACTTGTTATTCAAGATCATTAAGTGAAGTGTGATGGACTCTCCAGATGTTCATGATTCCTTAAATATAATTATAGATTCAAGCTGATTGGCATTTCTCCTTAATAGGCCCTGTGCTCTCCTGGTGGTGCTTTGTAGAGGGACGGTAGGAATACTTTATGCAACAAGACCATCGACTCAGCTATTTCATAGAATAGTTATCCCTTCATTTCTAACCTAGGGCAGATCTACACCAAGCAAGATATGACACTTTGAAAATGGTTTGGAAACTGTATATGGAGTGTGTCTTGGCCCCCGTCTATATGACAATGGGATGGCTCCTCATTAAATATAAACCTGAATTTTCATTGATTCAAATGTGGGTAAAGAGCGTCACACTGCAGCAGCAACAGTGATTTATTTCCTAAAATTTTTTTATAGTGCAGTTATAAATGTGCACATGCATTTATAAAGGTGAGCAAAGCTATAAATTTTATATGTGGAGCTCCGCAGATTCATATAACAGACAAACCGGGAGCAAGGGGGAAGGAACAAGGCAGCAGAGGAGGATGCCCGTTCCCCCCTCTTTGTTTTAATAAGCTCTCTCTGCGGAGCTCCACAGAAACAGAGAATCCAAACTAAAAATGGTGCGAAGGAACGAGGTAGCAGATAGGTGGGAAATCAGCCAATCACGTTGTCCTACCCTCAAAGCTCCACCCACATGTCAAAATGCAATTTAACTTCCCCAAAGATACATAACCATAATGCGGTGCAAACTAGGATGTGATTTGTAGTGGTAAATCGCCACTACAAATATGTGCATTATCACATTAAAAACCCGGCATTACAGCGAATGGACGGCTGCATCATGTATCCTGAAACATGAATATGCACATTTAGGTCGAGGTAAGCAAGCTGTATAGACAAGCCCCTGGGCCTCAACAGTTGTCACTACTGTTATAAACTGTTTTAAAGCAGTAGTGTAGATCTTGCCCTGTTGTATAACTAATTGGGTGAAAATAGTGGAGGAGAGGGCAGTCTGTTCCTTGCTTAGAGATCTGCACTCTCTTTGATTGGGAGCTCTAGGCTCAGTCATCTTTGCCACATATCAGTTATGACTTGGATGGCTTCAAAGGGGGCCTAGACAATTCATGGAGGATAAGGCTCTCATGGCTATTAGTCATGATGGCTATATATTACTTTCAGTATGAGAGGCAGTATGCTGGGGTACATGAGTGAGGGGGTGCTATTCATAGCCAGCCCTATCATTAGGCAGATTGAGGAAGCCACCACAGGCAGCTGATTTTGGAATAACATGAAAGGGTAGTAAATTGCTATTTAATTTATTATAATTGCATTTTTACTGGCAGGGAAGGGGAGAGACATTTGTGGGGGTTTCAGCCTCAGATGCAAAAAGAACTTAATGGGCTTCAGATACTGTGTACCTTCACTTGCCAGGGGTGCGGCAGCATTTCTTGCTCTGCCTCCAGCAGCAGAATGTCTTTGGCCAGCCCTAGTGGGATTGTGCTCATGTTCTGCTTGTGATTGTTCCGTAGGCCTTTGGCTGGCCACTGTGGGAACGGAATGCTGGATGAGATAGCACAGCTCTTCTTCATTCGTATGAAGTCACTGGCTTCAGCCAAGACACTGCCGTAAGAAAGTAAGGCAGTCCTGCTGGATCAGAACAAACGCCTATCTCATCTACGATCCTGCTTCCTAAAGTGGCCAGTCAGATGCTTCCAGGACCTGCCTATGCAGGGCATGTGTCCAATAGCCCTGCCCCTCCATTGCTTCCTGGCAACAACTATTCAGTGGCAAACTGCCCCAAAACATGGAGGCTCCATATAGGCACCCTAGATCACATAGCCATTGATAGACATATCCTCCATGAATTCATTTTAATACATCTAGCGGACATTACTCGTCTTGGCACTGAGAATCTACTGCTAATCAGTTTCACTGAATGACCCCCCCCTTCCCCTAGTATGATGGGACAGGAAGAAAAACGTGTCTCTATTCACTTTCACCACACGATGCACAGTTTTATAAATTTCTACCATGTTGCACTTCCCCCACCCACCCCTCAACTAACACCTGATCAATTAGTTGGCACTTTCCTGCATGCTTTCTAGCCTACAATATCCTACAATGCTACACACTAAGGGCCAAACTGCCCTTAGTGTTTGGGGGTGAAGAAATATCCATTGGGACTACAGCAGAGAAGAAAAGGCCCCCACTCCCTATGCACCATGGTCTTAATCCTAATATCCCCACCCATAGCTGCTATTTATAGTATACCAAAAATGTGCCCATGTAGCTTGTCATAAACCACATCACCTGTAGTTTGGTCCTCAGTGTGCAGCAGTTGAGAAAAAAGCAAATTCCATGCTAGAGAATATTAGGAAAGGGATCAAAAATAAAACACCCAGTATTCTAGTGCCCTTACGCCAGGAGTGCAGAACCTGAGGCCCAGAGCCCAAATCCAGCCTTCTGATGTTCCCCAGAAAGCTGAACTCCTTTCCCAGCTCTACCCCCCCCCCCTTTCCTCCAATCTCTACAGTTTCAGGCTGCAGGTTCTGCTATGGATCAGGTCTGGAGTAGAGGTCAGGTTAGGTTTCTCAGGAAACAAGCTGAATAGACATCAGCACCACAGACAGCTCCAAGTGGTGCTGTGGCTAAAAGCCAGACAAGGTTGTCTGTATGTTGCTTCAACCATGATCAGAGTGAGACTGTTCTTAAATAGGAACCTCTAGGCTGCTTAGCTCCACCTCTACTGAGGTTTTGACCCTTAAATGGTTTGGCTGTTTTAGCAGCTCATGCTGTGGTGACATGGGAGCGGTTGTGGCATGCCATTGTCTTCATGGACTGAGTCTTCAGAGTCTGAGCATGGTAATGGAGCCACTTTTGGACACAGAGAGCTCCCTCCCCCGGGGTTCCACTGGTAACTGAATCTTGGGGAGATAGAAGTCTCGCAACGGCTTTCCATGGCTGAGTCTTCTCTTACTGACTCCGGAGCCTCTTCTGGGGATGAGGGGACAAAAAGCTCTGAGGATGATGGTTCAAGGTGTTGGTCTATGATACAAGCACCAATTGTTGGAGGGTTTCCTTTCTTTTATGAATTTTCCCCCTTTCTAAAAGGTTGACACCTCTCTTAAGGGTTAGTTAATGGCAGAAAAAGCTATAAGCTAAAATAAGCTAGTATTTTTGGTCCCACCTGTTTTACCTTTGACCCGGCCCGCCACCACAATGTGGCCTCCAAGAGCTTCTCCAGAATGGAAATCTGCACCCCGGCTTTATGCATTTCTATGCCCTGGCCACAGTTGGAATACTGTGTACAGTTCTTGTTGCCCCATCTCAAAGAGAATAGCAAGGCGATATCCCACTTTAGTATTTGTTTGTTTTCTAATGCTGCATCATCTATTATCATTCATTCATTTGCACTGTTTCTCCCACTTAGACCTCTGAATGTGTTTTCCCAAAATGCTAAATTCCAAGAAAACCTTCATTTGGAGCATTGGCACCTACTAGATCTTTAGTTTCTGAACCACTAACCTCTCTGTGTTGCTAAGCATGAAGAACTTCACCAAATGATGAATGTACCTCACAGTGAGGGACACTTCAAAGCTATTGTGGGCTGCATTTGCTGGCTTTCCACTTAACAGTATAGTCGAACAACCAGTATCTGAAAGATAAATCCACATCTGATTTAAGTTCCTTCACAGGGCAATCAATCTGCTTGCAACTCTATGCTGATGTCCTTTGGCAACAGCTTTCTCATAGCGGATTAAAATATTTTAATGGAAAATATATTGGTAGGAATTGCAGTTTGGTGAATAATCAGAATACGTTGATGCTTTCAGAACAGTCGTTCTCATTACGTTGGCATCCATCGGTGCAACCCATGAGATCGTACTTCTAGGTGGCACCATTTCAAACCTTTGTTCTCTCTGAGCTGCAGTGCAGCAAATAAACTGGAAATATATTAAAGTGGATTATAGTCTACATCAAGCAAGTGTGTTAAGGAGAAATGATTAGGTTATTAGATTTTTCTGGAACAGCAGTTTCTGAAACAGCCACAGCTTTCTAATGTTTCTGACCAACAAATATATCTGAAAAACTCACAATTCCAGCACTTCGATCACTACCGCATGGTTTGATTTCAATTTCCCATCAGGCTATTACAAATTATTGATGGGTATTGCATCCCACAGCAGCTTTTAGACATCAGGTTGGATCCAGACTTAGTCGTGACTAAATTAAATCCCAATGATGTTAATGGCTCTAATCTACTGTAAGTGTAGATTAGACCCATTGCTGCTTAACCAAATGCCTTAACCAAATGCCTTAACTAGCAGGGTTTAAAGTGTTTTCTGAACAGTCCCAAACACAAACTACTTCTGAAAATGTATTAAGTGATAGAAAATAGCAAAATCCAAATGAGGAGCCTTTCTGGTCCACCCCAGGAATGGACCAGAAAGGGAACTGTCACCCAGGTGTTTCCCCCAGGAGTCCTGCCCCCAGGAACCAACCAGCCTTGCTAATTGGTGTCGGGCTTCCTCCCAGCCTGCTGCATGGGTTGTCAATCACACTACAGGAGGAAATATAGGGTCACCCCTCTCCCTCTGCATGCTTTGTGGGGTGCCAAGAGGTCACCAAAAGTACAGGGATCCATGCTTCTTCTGTCAATTTATTGAACACTTCGAAAACGCGCCAATAATTTACTTACATACATATTTTTAAAAATATCTTCCTTTAGGTTCTAAATAAATTGTCGAAAGAAGTAGTTTGTCCTTGTAAAAGTCATAGTATAAGTAGTATATAGTGATCTAGGGTGGTAATTTACATACACATGGGAAAGTGTTAATATTCCCAAAGAATATCTGTAGTTTCATTATCTTGTAATTGTGTTGTGTAGATATAATAAATTTACAGTGCAATCCTATATCTCTCGACTTCAAAATACACCCACTGAATTCAAAATGACTTACTCTCAGGTAAGTGTGCATGGGATTGCAGCCGTATTTTCTTTTTCTGTAAAAAAAAAAATTATCACCTGCAATTAAAACCATGAAAAAGGGCAAGATCTTTGTACTATTAACAAGTATGAAAATAATTGAAAAGCCCATATGAGTTGTTTAAAAAGAGCAAGCTCAAATTCTTTTATTAAAAAGACAATTAAAAATATGAAAAATATGGGAGGGTTTTAGAATGCTGCATAATAATGCTGAGTCATTGTCATTAAATTGTGCCCACATAAAAATCTCCTTGAAGCGCATCCGCCTTTTGAAGTAACTTCATTATTAACTGAATATAACCAAATTAATTGTGTTCTATATTGTCTATTTAACAAGCAGAGATATTTCCAAGCAAAGAAGAAAACCAGATTCAGCAAACAAAACCTTAGTCTGGGATGCATGGTATGTCAATAAGAAACCACAGCTATTTTAAAAGTGGGCAAATTCACTTCAAGTTCAGATTGGATGTACCCATAAACATGTACCCCTGTACAGGCGTGCAAAAAAAGGGTTAATATCAATGTATGAGGAGAAGAAGCATTCCAGCCCCACCTCTCCCCATTATCATGTTTGTTGCCCTCAATTTGTGACAGTCTGAAGAGAAGACACTTGAGCCAGAACACAATTTTTTCAGCATTCTGGGTCACAGGGAGAGCCCCCATGGACAAAAGAGGCTCTCCTCTTTAGATGGTCACCTTCCACAAGCTGAGAGAAACAGACACAACAAGGAAGAGAAGTGAGGCTGCAATGCTTCTTCACTTCGCACATTGATATCAACCCTTTTTGCATGCCTGAAAAGAGCTGTGGACATTCAGGGATTCCAAAAGGTGTTTTGTTTAAATAATCAGCACTCCAGAATGCACGGAGAGCCCCCACAAAAAGAGAAGGGTCTCCTCTTCACAAAATCACCCTCCACACATACAGCATGACGAGAGTGACAGTGGAGGAGACATGGGCTAGTGCATTCTCTCCCTCCTCATGTATTTATACAACAGGCTTTTTAAGACACCTGAATACAGCTAAGGTGGGCCTAATCTACACCAAGCAGGATATTGCACTATGAAAGCAGTATATGGTATGAGTCAATGGGCCCCAACATTTGTCAGTGCACTTCAATACCGCTATAAAGCAGTAGTGTGGCTCCTGCCTTTTATATACCGCTTTCATAGTGCAATATCTTGCTTGGTGTAGATGAGGCCGTGATTTGTATATCTCTGGGCGACTAAAGGAATCATCTATATTTGATGGCTAATGTAAGCCATTCCCCTGAAATTTCATTTTTGGACAGTAGCTTCTAGACCAGCAGTCATTCCATCAGAGGAAGGTTTCCACTGGAAGAAGACCCCTTCTGTTAGAGGAAAGGAAAATTTCCATTGAAGCTATTGGTCCATTTCAGACATAATGCCAAAGCATAAATGCTTAAAGCACTACATGAGTGAGCAGAACATAAGATGACCCATGCTGAATCAACAAGCCTATCTAGCCCAGCATTCTGGTCACACAGTAGTCAACCAGCTGCCTGAGGGAAGCCTACAACTAGGGCATGAGTACAATAGCCCCCTCCCCCTCATGTTCCCCAGCATACTGCCTTGGAGGCAATATATAGCCATCATGACTAATAGCCATCAGTAACCTTATGTCTAATCCCCTTTTAGAGCTGTCCAAGTTGGTGGCCATATCTTGTAGTAGCAAATTACATGGCAAATTATATCTGTCATGAATCTCCCACCATTCAGCTTCAAGAAATGACTACAGTTTCTAGTATTACGAGAGAGGGAGAAAAACTCCTCCTATCCATTTTCCCCATGCGGTGCATAATTTGATAGACTTCTATCATTTCTCCCCAAGGCACCCTTTTTCTAAGCTAAACAGTCCCAGACATTGTAGCTGTTCCTTGTATGCACCTTGCTCTAGTCCCTCGATCATTTTGGCTTTCCTTTTGTGCACCTTTTCAAACCCTACAATATCATTTTTGAGGTGTGGAGAGCAGAACTATACTCAGTGTGGACGCACCATAGATGTGTTTAAGGGTAGTGTGATATTGGCAGTTTTATTTTTGATTCCTCCCCCTCCCCTCTCCTACTTGAGTACAGCCACGAGGAGGACTTCAAAGGAATCTGCTTCCTGTGTTAAACCAACCGTAATTTACTGTCAAGTCCATCTGTGGAAAGTCCAGTTAGTTTATGGTTTGTTAACAAGCCAAGATAATAAACCACAGTTTGTTCCTGGGTTGTTTCAACAAACTATAATTTAAAAATGGAAACAGATCCTTCTGACCTCTTCCTCTCAATGGTACCATGAGAGGGGAGGGAAACCACACAGGCTGAAGGCTCATATCTGTTAATTCATATAGTGCTTGGTCTATTCCACAACATTAAGGTTTTAATAGTATTACACCCTTTTTCCATAATTTAGGAACCACATTTCTTGTCTTATAATCTCACAATCGTTTCAAAATATTTTTCTACAACAATTAGATAGTCCTAACTGGCAGCTTTGAGCAGACTCTGCTTTGCGAAATGATTTGTAACAACAATTTAACTCAGATGAAAGGAAATGCCTAGCCTTTCCTTTCCATAATTAACTGCTAATTGAATCATTAAGTATCCCCACTCCATCAATGAATGCTAAATAAATGCTAGAAGGCCATCTTTTTACTGTGGTATTTTCACAAAAATGTTTTCCAATATTTTGACACATACAGCAAGGGAGAAAACGCAATTTTTATGCTGTATGTGCCAACGTATTGGGAAACAACAGATAAACAAAGTTCATGGGTTCTGTCCTGGATTACTGAACTGAAAATGCAGATTTTTATCTCACAATTTAGAGCAAGGGATCCATTTCCATTGTAGGTGAACTACAGGTTTTCAATAAGGTTTGAAGGGACTGGCTTGTTGGAAAGCACATGGTAATACTAAGAGCCTTGGTCACTCATGTGTTTTCAGACAATGATACACTGTGCAAACATAGACAGGCGAAGAGATCCTGCAGCTGAAACAGAAGCAGCAGCCTCTGTTTGGAGCCAGTATCAGAGGCAGTTCCCGTATCAGAGGCAATAAGCCTATGTACACCAAGGCCAGATCTACACCAAGCAGGATATGACACTTTGAAAACGGATTGTGGATTTCTGGTTGACAACTGCTGGATCATTATGTGAACAGAATGCTGGACTAGATCGACCCTTGGTCTGATCTAGCATGGCTCTTCTTACGTTCTTATGGATATTTGAAGACCTGTGATAACTAAGATCTACAAGAGCAAAAAAAGAACATGTAGACATTTCGGCTTTCAAGGAGGCAGAGAGTTGGATAATTCTGTTTGTTGAACAGAACCTGACAATATCTGCATTGAAGGTCAACCCACCACCGTAGAATGAATAGGAAAGCATATTACTAGAAGTAATAAAATGGGCAATGTGTATATAGACATGCTTGGGAAATTTGGGAGTCTCGCTGGACTCTAAAATGCATCTCAAGTTTATCTGCAGACTTCATGATCAACGTAAACCCAAATTGCCTTAGGAAAGGGGTCATCAAGGTGCACCAGTACTAGAAGTACTATAAGAAGCCATATGCATTGGGAAATGGAGATAACATTAAGTTTTAATAATAATAAATGGTAAACTATAGCTGTGTAAATTTACACATGATTGATGCAAAATAAAGTAATGGCAATGTGTGCTTAAGTAAAGCAAAGAATAGATTTTTTGGATAGTGTGTTATTTGATGGAAGAAACCATTATTTATCTGGTTTTTAAGATAGGTTATTCTTCTATTCCAGTTCTAGAGTAAATAATTTATCAGGTCTCTATCAGTATATTTACTGTAATTTCTCATGTCCTACATTTATCATGCACTACTTAGCTCAGAACACCATGTTCTTACTTCCTATACTATTACGTATGTATCAGATATAGATATAGATATCTGACTTGCACACGCACACAATTTTTGGTATCAAAAATAAGCACAGCTGAAAATATCTAATGCCTAAATATAACTTTAAAAATGTTATTTGAAAACATTCTCCTTAGAGCAGATGTATTTCTCAGTTCAGCAAGCACAGTCCCGATCACTCACTACTCCCATGCAAATGGGTCAGTGCTATATGGTGAAAATCCTCTGCATTAGTCATTCAGGTATGCGCATAAGGAAAATTACATTTTTCAAAAATACGCATATATGGAAGAGAATTATCTAAGTACTTTACCAGGAATATTAATTCAGAAGGAGCTGGACCAAGAACTGGACCAACATCATAATTCATTCATTCTCTCTCTATCTCTATCTCTCTTTCTCCCCCCCCCACCCCACCCCTGCCCCCAAACATATGCACAAATTGTGTGATGGCTCTCAGACTCCATTGGCCTTTATTTGAACTAAAGGCATAGATGTCAAATATTAGGGTAAACACTGATTCATTACACTTTTGAAGTAGTCAAAGGCTTTAGCTAGACCTAAGGTTTATCCCGGGATTGTCCCGGGGTCATCCGTGTTCATGTAAATGACACACAGGATATCCTGGGAGCAGGCAGGGATGATCCCGGGATAAACCTTAGGTCTAGCTAAGGCCAAATATTTCACTTTGGGGCATAATGTATTGAAATGAATAATGTAGTGGGAAACTATTTGCGCTTAAAAACAATTCAAACCATGTGCTCAGCAGATGAAATAGGCAACAACACATTTGGATCAAATCTTCAAAGACTGTATGGATTAACAAAAAGAAACAAAAAAAAACACGCCCAACTTGGGAAATTCAAATAGTTTTTCTAAGGAGCAGAAAATCATGGGGTTTCACTTTCAAATGCTTCGCATGTCATGTAGATTATATAATGAGTTAAGATATAAGCAAATGATTTTCCCCACTATATTTCAAAATAAGTTAAAGTGTTTCGTTTTTAATTTGTTTTAAAGGTAGAACAATGTTTTTTTCTCAATTTTCAGGCAATAGATAATAAATATTTTTGAAGAGAGTTCCAGCTTTAGAACTTCATTACAATATCCTTTGAAATTCTAAACTGGGTTAGTAAAGATGTAAACAGAGCAATTCTTCTATGGTTTGGATTAGGTGTGAATATTCCACATCTCTCTCTCTCTCTCTCTCTCTCTCTCCCTCTGTCTGTGTGTGTGTGTGTGTGTGTGTGTGTGTGTGTGTGTGTGTGTACACTGTAATCCAACTTTTTAGATTTCTAGGACTGAAACTGCAATTTTAGAAGTAACTAAATTGATTGGTGTTCTGAAAGTCACTCTAAAAGACCTTCTTTTGGGAGGGGGGTCTACACTACTGCTTTTAAAGTGCTTTAAAGCACTTTGAAAACGTTTTGAAAACTGTATATGCAGTGTGTCCTGGGCCCCAACAGTTGTCAAAACTGTTATAAAGTGCTTTAAAGCGCTTTAAAGCAATAGTGTAGATCCCCCCTGGTCTTTGGGTAAAGACCAATACAAGGGGGTCCTGCAAAGTGGCCACATGTTGTTGGGCAGAGTCTATGGTCAACAGAGAATAAATAGGCAAGAATCAGCACTGTTGAGGATCATTTAGTTGCAGCTGGAGTCAGGCAGAGATGAACCTTTGAGAGGAAGACAGAAGGAAGAAAGAAGAGCGTAAAGTAAACTGGACAAGGGGAAATCGAATGGACTAGAATTATTTCTTCTGTAAACAAACATGTCTGCTTAGATTTTATGGAGTTTGGGGATATATTGAAATATTATAAGTTTTGCAATAACATTACTTGAGTTGTGCTCACTAAATATAACTAGAAAATAAAGATGCTTTTTACTGTAAAAAGGGATTTTACTGACATGCCTGGCATGTTGTTGACTCATTATGCTGTAAAGTACTAAGGAATTGAGAATGAGGAAATAAATTAAAAAGAGAGTCAAGAGCATTCCATAAGCTAGTAATTCCCAAATAATATGCCAGGGCACATGGGCATGTCACAACTGAATGTACTTTTTTTTTAAATTGCAATTATATTGTCCCATCTCTCCAAGGAGCCCAAGGTGACATGCACAGTTGTACACACACACACACACACACACACACACACACACACACACACACACCGTCAATTAAGACTCACAACTCTGTGATGGGAAACACATGGCTGTGAATGCCTGAACAGAGCTATTGCTAAAAACAAGGTGTAGAAAGAAGAACCCACGAAGGGCATATTAAAATATTCCAAATTTTAAAACTACTCTATGAATACTAATGAGCAGTAATGCTGATTAGAGCATCAGAAACAAGAAGAGGCAAACAGCAGGCCATGGCAATACTGGAAATTGCTATTTATTTCCTTTCATGATCTAACCGTGCAGCATTTATTGTGCTCAAATTCTACAACACCACATTTGCTCATGGAATCCCAGTTTGGGAGCTTCACAGTTGAATCTCTCTTTGAAGCTCTTTTTAATGGCATATGGCCATTATTCCCCTCACATGATTATAATTGGAAGAGGTGGAGAGCAGGGCCAGGCTTTCTGACCATGCCTTTTCCATAGCATTCCCATAGATCTGGCACAACTGCCTTCCTCACATTGGGGGAGGGAAGTCTAAAGTATGGAGGTTACTCTGCATATATAGGTTCTCTGGATGATTTAAAACCTGTATTGTGATTACATGATGGGTGAACACATGAATAGGGTTATGGTCTGCTAAAGAATATAATTGGAGATTAAAATTATCCATTGCTGGTTTGTGTGTTACTGTTTTTAATGTCTGATTTGTGCAGTTTTCTCTTGCGTGGAGATTTTTTATTTATTTATTTATTTATTTATTTATTTATTACATTTTTATACCGCCCAATAGCCGAAGCTCTCTGGGCGGTTCACAAAAATTAAAATCATCATAAAACAACCAACAAGTTAAAAATACAAATACAAAATACAATATAAAAAGCACAACCAGGATAAAACCACGCAGCAAAATTGATATAAGGTTAAAATACAGAGTTAAAACAGTATAATTTAAATTTAAGTTAAAATTAAGTGTTAAAATACTGAGTGAATAAAAAGGTCTTCAGCTGGCGACGAAAGGAGTACAGTGTAGGCGCCAGGCGGACCTCTCTGGGGAGCTCATTCCACAACCGGGGTGCCACAGCGGAGAAAGCCCTCCTCCTAGTAGCCACCTGCCTCACTTCCTTTGGCAGGGGCTCACGGAGAAGGGCCCCTGTAGATGATCTTAAGGTCCAGGTAGGTACATATGGGAGGAGGCGTTCCTTCAAATAACCTGGCCCCAAACCGTTTAGGGCTTTAAATGTCAATACCAGCACTTTGAATCGGGCCCGGACCTGGACTGGCAGCCAATGAAGTTGTAAAAGGACTGGCGTAATGTGATCTCGCCAGCCAGTCCCTGTTAGTAAACGGGCTGCTCTGTTTTGTACCAGCTGAAGCTTCCGGACCGTTTTCAAAGGCAGCCCCACGTATAACGCATTGCAGTAATCCAAACGAGAGGTTATCAGAGCATGGATAACTGTAGCTAGGCTATCACTGTCCAGATAAGGGCGCAGTTGGTATATCAGCCTAAGCTGATAAAAGGTGCTCTTTGCCACTGAGTTCACCTGTGCCTCAAGTGACAGTTCTGGATCGAAGAGCACCCCCAAACTACGGACCCGATCCTTTAGGGAGAGTGCAACCCCGTCCAGGACATTGACCTGTTTGGCTATAAAAAGGGCAAAAAGGCATTGCGCAGCCAATGATCAATAGAAAATGATAATGTACATCTTTAGAACATTAGTAGGTGAGTACGTCCTTGGTGCTATAGCTGATTTTATTTGGTCTCATAGTACTAGTGTTGTCTGAGTAAATATGGGGTTAAGGTTGGCTGCAGGGAGTTGTATTTCTGTTAGTTTGCCCGTTGTTAATTGTGATTACTAGCTACTTCAGAATGGGGGTGGTGGTGAGCAAGGAAAGGGCCATCAGATATTCTGGTCCCAAAGGGGAGCCCTCTGGGTAGCAAGGCAAGCTGATGTCACGGCACTAAGAAGACCTCATTTGGAGCTGGTGTTAGGAAGCTGCCGCCATCAAAAATAGACACTTGTGCATTTTCACACATGATGTCATAGCTTTTTTCGAATGACTACTTCATTGCTTTCACAAAAATTTACAAAAGCAAATTCCAGAAATAATTACTGTTAACCTCACACAGAAATTGCAAAATATAATGATTTTACACTTGGCTTTTCTGGTCTGCATAAACCTATTATACACACAATGGGAGTTCGCAGCCCTTTACTTCAGATATGGAAGTGTCTCCCATGTAGGCATCTAGTAACATGATGAGCAGCAGCTCTGAGAGAATCTCTGTGTAGGAAAAATGTAATCTGTGAAGCAGCCCTTCCCAGTCTGTGTTAAAGTCTTGTCAAGCGACCCAAACTCTGGTTCACCGAACAAAATACTGAACAAGTTCTTTATATGGAGCTACTTGCGATGGGCCTATGTTAATTTCTGTGGAATCAATCCAGGTCAACTAGGGTGCAACACCATGATTACTGTATTGAACACTAGATGACCTGAAATTTAATCTGAGGTAATGCCTGCTATTGAAACCAAGGCAATGACTCAGTCACAAGCTGTTTTGCATTGCAATAGAACTCTGAGCAGGTTGATACAAAATTCGCCCTCAAGTCATAAGAACCAAATTACCTTCTCAGCCACCTTTGCGCCACCTTTAACATCAAACATCATTTAATCCCTAATAGCTGTTTTATTTTATTTTAATACTTTACAACAGTGGTGGACAACCTTTAGCCCTCCAAATGTTGTTGGACTTAGGCCTTAGCTAGACCTAAGGTTTATCCCGGGGTTGTCCCGGGGTCGTCCCTGCCTGCTCCTGGGATCCCCTGTGTGTTATTTACATGAACAGGGATGACCCCGGGACGATCCTGGGATAAACCTTGTCTAGCTAAGGCCTTAGACACCAATTCTTGCCAGCCCCAGCCAGCATGGCCAATGATCAAGAACAATGAGAGCAAGGTTTGGAGGTCCAGCAACATTTGGAGGACTCACCACTGTTTTACAGCAATATATTACACTGTCATTGTGCACTTTCATTTACATTACAAATGGATCATCTTTGTATAGGAATACTGTCAATGCAGCATTCAAAGACCAATTAAGCCAAGCAGATAACTTGAAAAAATAACATTTTGATTAAAAATAGCAATAATTATTAGAGGAAGGGAGGAACAAAACAGGCATATACCAGTAAGCTGATCTTTAAGAGGGGCTATCACCTTGCACGTGACAGGGGAAAGCAATTAAATTTAATAAGAGGTGTATTTCCCTTTAACAGCTACAGGAGAAAGTAATAAAATTTTCAGAAGTCATGACTACCAAAGCCCAAACAAACCTGAGGAAATATGTGGTACACATTGCTGTGGTGAGCACTACAGGGAAATAGTACATGGTAATAGTTAATTAAAAAGATGTTTCATCTTTAATCTGTTTACATCTGCCACTAATTATTATACTACTTATTCTCACTAATTACCACCTAGGAATGTGTTGGAAACTGTGTGTTTCTTCATAATTTAATTTTACTTTACTTTGGAAGAATGCCAGTGAAGCCAAGAATGAATGTAATATTACTCTAAAAGAATAAGTGCAAGGTTACATTTCAGATTGTGGTTTTGAGCCTGAAATTTGTGGGTTCTCCTTTGGGACTGTCCAGCCATTCAACAAGCCAATCCATAACTCACTCCCACAACATTGGAGGGCATTCATTGTAAGGCTTGTCCAATTCACGTAGCCAGAGCCATCACGTGGGTTGTTTAAAGCAACGACCACACCGTAAGTAGACACTTGTTTTCGTCCTTTGAAGACCTAACACTTGTTAAGGTAAAGCAAAATTGAGTAATGTGTAAACATGACAACTTCACCTTTTGCAGATTGCAACCTTGAAATAATAAGATAATTTTGTCATCCCTTTGTCTAACTTTTATCTCCACCTTCAAGTTAAAGCTTGTAAAAGGTTTTGCCACGTTAAACACTTGGGGCCAACACCTGACAGCAATGGATCTGATACTGATTTAAATTTGGTTTCCAATTATGCATATACAAATATAATGAAAAAACAAATGTGTGTGCATAACTTTATGTGCATATTTAAAAACCAGATTTAAACCAGTAACACTCCCATAACTATTCCATTTACTTTTTCACCTAATGTACTGGAATTACAGTACATTACACAGGGGAATTTTGCATTCTTACATGTTACATGTATATGTTTTGACATATTATTCCCTGTATTTTAACATGCCTTCCTTCTAAACACTTACAAGCAGGTTTGCCCTAAAGTCACAAGAGAAATCTTAAACAAGGCACTGAGATTGGTTAATTCAGTTATATGAGAGCTTATCTAATATTGCGCTCCTTCAGAAGGGGGAAATCACGTTCCTTACCATGACTCTGCTTCCTGCTTCTCTTCCACATTTGCAATGAGCTGTAATTACACAAAGAGAGCAGCGACCATGTGCCCTATATAATTTAATGGGATAGAGCCCTCTAGTGGGCATTTTATAGCACAACTCAGACGATTCAGAAGCCCTGTCAGGGACTTACTGAAACATCCACTCATGCCTGGGACAAATGGCTGAAAACGACCCTTTAAAGTCACCATTGTGCACAACATAGATCTACGATGAGACAGAGCCCCCATCTTTGGTAAACTCCAATGAAGGAGCAGGTGGTTGCCAGGCATGAGAAGATGGGTCTGGTAAGTTCCGGGCATGAGTGCAGCTAGGAGGGGTCAATGGGACACTGAGCTGGGTTTGGAGGTGGTTGGGGGTGTGTGTGGAGTGGTTGGGTTAGGGCACCTCCAACCTCCCTCAGCCTCATGCCCAGCTGATCCAGATCTGGAGTAGGTCAGGCCTGATTTGGGCTGAAGCGGATCAGGGCCAATCTGCCAGCCCTGAATCAGCCTCCAAAGTTAAATGTTCATGCACAGCCCTAAAAATATATAATCCTTGTGTATTGAACCATGTTTTTATTGCTGAATTAGGGTTGCCCCCTCTTTTTTCTGACATGTGCGCTCCACGCTGGGAATAGCTGTATTACCTATTGAATTTGGCTGGAACAGTTAGGTGAGAATTTAGTCTCAGTTTGTTTTTATATAAAATTTGATATGAAAAATTGCAAATATTTGGGATGGAAAAAAACTTGAGATTTTAAAAATTGAATGCAGAAAAAAGCAAAACTGACAGGTGCCTTCATCTATAGTTCATCTCTAATCACATTCATCCCATACTTCAATTTACTGTGAATGTTTTCATTATTCCTCAAATATGCACTCGGCCTGTTGTTAACCCTCAGTCATTGTCAGTGAAATCCATACTTAATGGAACTAAGCATCTACCCCCATACATACACTCACACAGTGCTGTTAGCACAGTAAGACTATGACATTAAAAACAAAAGCAAATATAGCAATTATCTCAGCACCTCTAACCATAGTGTACTTTAAGAGAATACTGGTGGAAAGATGTTAGCATCTTCTTGTTGTTCAGTTGCTTGTCTGTATGGTGGACTCAGAACAATTTGTGGTACAAATGTCCATAATGAAAACATTGGCAGAACTATTGGCAACAATTAGCAGTCATGCCAAGCATTTTCCAGATTGTGGTTCTGAAATCTCCACGGGTACAGAGGTCCCTTCAGATAGCAATGCAAAACCATTTATCGTGCACTGGCAATGCAAACAGCAAGAGAATAATCTCACTCAAGATTTTATTGTTTATAGCCAATGGCCATCACAATACAAACACAAAGAACACAAGTATAAAACAGAGAAACATTTGATACAATAAAACAAGAATACAATAAAAGGAACAGGATTCAAAACATTGCTTCTGTTTAACCCCCTTAGGATTTGACAGTGGTATGGTTTAGAAAGGCTGCTCTTATCCTATAGCTGATGAATTTGTCCACATCAGCCAACAGCTATCTAATTTTAAAAATCATCTGATTGGCCTTCTAAGGTGGTCTGGAAAGGGAGAATAAATTTAGCCCTGGGCAAATTATATAATGGACAGTATAGGATATAATGTACGAGATCTTCAATATGTCCTGCTTCACATACGCAAAAGCGCTCTTTTACTGGTCTATTAGAAAATCTTCCAGCCAGATACTCAGTGGGCATCATTTGAAATCTGAGCTGGGTAAAAGCATGCCTAACAGGGAAAAGGGTTATTTCTCACAAATAAGTAGCCCTTTTATGATCTGTTTTGATTTTGGCATACCAAGTAGCAAATTTACAGTTTTTTATGTATTCAGAATCTCTTTTGGCATCTTCACCAAACACAATACCTCTTTACTTGACCTCATCAATTGTCAGTCATAAGCAGCTCTAGCAACAACTGAAATCTTTAACTGTGAATTCCCCAAATTGCCATGTAAGGAGATTTACATTCATTCCGTTTCAGCACACCAGAGTGAATGACTTTAGTAAAATCCCCATGCCAATAAAAAATGGGAAATTGATCTGCATTTCATTTGGCTCGTTGTTCAGAAGAAAAGCTACAAAACAATAGAACTGCAGAATCATTTGCTTGCAGGACCCTCTGCTCCAATTTCTCATTCTTGAGAAAAAAGAACTGAAATAAAATCTAGGTGTCAGAAAGCAATTTCCTTTTGAACACTCAGGAAACATATCAAAGCAAAATGCAATTTACCAGCACCTTTTCATCTGTCTGGATCCGTATGCCTATGCTGCATATCAGCCCTATAGTTATAAGTCTAGTAAGTACTCTACTAAACTAGCTGCCAAAGTAGTAACCATTAGAATATGTCTAGTTTTTAACAGCTCAGTCCAGGGCAGGGCATGTGTTTATGTGAGTGTGCTTGTATGCATGCACATTTGTGCACACATGTGTTGGGCCCCACTAACCGGCCAACACCCAATGTGTCTTAGACTATTCACTGGACTGGTGAAATCACTGTTAACTCCTCTGCTTTGACTGACACTGGCTCTGCAGTGTTTCAAGCTAGCCTTTCCCCCCATTACCTGATAGCTGATCCTTTTAACTGGATATGCCAGGAATTGAACCTAGGACCCTCTGCACGCAAAGTGTGTCTTTTATCGGCTGCGTCATAGAATCTGGATTCTTTTAGAGCACAGTACAGCCTACTTTACACATGCTCAGTATCTGGGAGCAGTTTTGCATGCTTTATTATTTCATTCACAGGAATAACTTTTGGGAACAGTCAGCAGGTGTCATCTGTAGACATGCAGCACCTGGTGAAATTCCCTTTTCCCTTTTTATTCTCTCAGTATTTTAATTTTAATTTTAATTTTACTGTTCTAACTCTGTATTTTAATCTTATATCAATTTTGCTGCGTGGTTTTATCCTGGTTGTGCTTTTTATACTGTATTTTGTATTTGTGTTTTTAACCTGTTGGTTGTTTTATTATGATTTTAATTTTTGTGAACCGCCCAGAGAGCTTCGGCTATTGGGCGGTATAAAAATGTAATAAATAAATAAATAAATAAATAAATAAATAGTTAAAGCTGCAGGAGCCCTGCCTAGCATGTCCAGATACAAAAGAGGGCAGGGCTCCTGCAGCTTTAACTGTTGTGATGAAGAGGGAATTTCACCAGGTGCTACATGCATACAAATGACACCTGCTGAAATGCCCTTTTCTGTTAAAGATGCAGGAGCCCTGTCCCCCTTTTCATATGGTCGCCCTACCCAGACACATGGGTACAAGATCACAGTCTAAACTAGTTGGACTGAAGCTCCATTGAATTCAATGGGAGAAGTGAATAATAATTTAAAGGTCACTGATTTCAAAGGGAAACAAGTGCAACTGACAGTTTGAATCCAACCAAGGGTGTTTATACCCCAGGATTCCTTTATCATCCTAGATCTCAAAGTTTTGTGCCTGTCTCTTTCTCAGCTTGTCTCAAAGGTGCACTTTCTCTAGACCTATGCAGGTGTTCACCACTAATTAGAGTACAGATGAAATAGAGATAGGATCTAGGTGACCTGCTCCCAAATGTGCCTGCACCCTGACCCCTGGCTGCGTTAAAGATCTTTGTGCATTGTAAATGTGTCCCCACTTTAGCTGTACTCGTGTTGCACACGAATGCTTGCATAGCCCTTCTGTCTCACTTGAAAATGCCACTTATTTGGTTCTTTCTTGCACACAGACCTATCTTACATCATCTTCACGGAACGGGGTGGGAGTGCCGTGTCAGCTCAGAGATCTTTCCCATTTAGAAACCATCAAGAAAACATTCTGAGCCATTAGCATTCCTCTGTCAACATTGTCTGAGGATTATGGGAATTGTAGTCCAACACATCACACTGGAGAAGGCTACCTTAACGTAAAACCTTTCCCCCAGTAAACGGATAGTAATATCTTATAACAAAATGCCAATGGCAAAGTAGTTGGAGTTTCACAGGTGCCTGAAAGTATTGTGATCATCATGCTGTTTTCGTAGACCACTAAGAGCTTTATCACACCAGCATTATACTGTGCAATCACTGCAAATTGCATGCAAAGGACTCAGAAGTTTTCCACCTTATAGTCTGCTTTGATTGTGAAGTACATGCATCCTGCCTTAATTGTGCTATAAAGCCAAAAGATTCGCCGAATTTAGCCCCTACTTTTTGAGCGTATCTTCCAAGCCACCACTGGGGCGCAGGAGCAGGATTTTAAAGAAATGCTTACATCTGTGTAAGCTTTAAAGATAAAGACACAAAAATTGGCACAGTAATAGATATTAGGGAGAGCTTTAAGCATACCATATTTGAATTGAATTGGGACATCCATTGATTTTTTATGATTTTTTTACATTCCCCCCCTTAAACTCACTTCCTGGTATGCAAAGGATTGCTGTTGCCTGGTAGCAAAAACAACAACAACGGTGAAAGCTTAGCACTA
This sequence comes from Elgaria multicarinata webbii, assembly GCF_023053635.1. Taxonomy (NCBI): domain Eukaryota; kingdom Metazoa; phylum Chordata; class Lepidosauria; order Squamata; family Anguidae; genus Elgaria; species Elgaria multicarinata. Next base: position 134,324,212 of record NC_086171.1, read on the forward strand.
TGGGGATAATCCGAGGGAAGCAGGTACGTGGGATGAAGCTATTACAGTACTGTAATCTATTGAAGCATGTGTAAAACCTGAGCATAAATTCCAGCTGAGCTGATGTGTACTTATTGCTAAATGCAGATACATACAGTTCAAGTCCAACCATACAGCTATAGGTAGAGCAAAAATACAGCACAACAAAAAAGATCAAACTCCCACTACACAGCAGCATTACTGCAAGACATAGGACCAGACATGTAACTTCCTATTTTCTCACTCGTATAGATAGCAACGGGTAATTGCTCCCGTCAGATCAAACAGGCCTTTGATTTGCTTAGAGAACAGATGCTGTAATTAATGGCCCACAGTCGCTCCATTATTTCAGTTTAATGACTCTTTTATGCATGTATGCTCTATCACCTGATTTAATGTCCCTGTGCTGACAGACTTGTATATTTATTATTTTGCATAATCTAGTGTCCAATCGTTTGATGCTGAAAACTGAGTGTTTGTTTCATTGGCGTGTGTCATCATTCCCAGTTCTTTCCCCAGTTCAGTTAAGAAACAGAAAACAATATTTCTCATGCCACAGGCAAAGCTTTCGTTGACCTGATGAATGGAAAGGCCCCCAATACAGAAAAATATTTTGCTTATAGTCCTATGCTAACTCAGTGTAGTGACTGTATTTCCTAGTAGATGTGTATAGGATCACACTGTTTGAAAAAAGTACCATTCTGCTTATATGCCAGAGGCCTCATACACTTCATCCTAATCACAAATTCAACTCAGCTATAATATTTTGCGACTTCAACCCAGATGCGACTTTAAAGAAAGAAAAGAATTCAAACACTTAGGGCATATCTACACCATCCATTTATCCCAGGAGTCAGCTCAAAGTCATCCCTGTGCATCCAAATGATGCACAGGGGATCCCAGAGTCAACCAGAGATGAACACTCACTTTCCCCAGGATAACTGCATTTTTCCTGTTGTCCTGGGACAACCCTGAGGACTGCAGGCGGTATGGCATGGGCTCCTGGGTCTCCCTCCTCCCCATGAGTAGAGATCCTCAGCAAAGGTCATGGAGCTGTGTGGGGGAGTTCCGTGCCCATTGGGGGTGGGGGGACAGCAGTTTTGCAATCCCAGGGATGGCTGCCGTTGGTTTTTGGTGGTGAGTTTTTTTCTTTTTTTTACTCACATTTTTCACAGGATTGGGGCTGCACAATTGCACGACCAGCTCCTGCTTCAAAAAAACACCCCAAAACACCGCACCGGAACATCCCTCCTGACTTACGGGACATCATGCTGGTATGTGTACGCTGAGGAACGATCCCGGAAGCAGGAAAGCCTGGGATCCTACCCCCCACTCTCGAAAAGGTGGTAAGTGAAGATGAGCCCCTAGTATCCCACCCAAATTTTGCCATTCTTCAGTCAGTTGCTGAATTTGAACTCACACAGAGATAAAATATTCCCTCTGGGAAGAAAAGTTCTGCTAACTGTTGTGTTGGTGTAACGCAGCAGAGGGAACTATATCTGAGACTGGGAGAAAACCGTATGTGAATTTATGGCACATTATGGCAATGTGAATGTAGAATTTTGCATTACTCATATCCTGGTGGAAAGTTCCTGTCCTTCCTTTAAGTTACTGTGTGGAAGAATCATAAGCTAAGCTTCAAGTACTGTTGTTATCATATGGGTTAAATTTACCATTGCTATACTGTAATGCCAAAACCAAAACTTTTTGGTTTTAGAAACAATTAAATTCATTCTATTCTAAACAGATAACTGGCTTTAGTCTTACAGCCACAAGTTCATTATGATATTAAAATGTCCTAAGAAACCCTTTCATAAATAAACCATCTCTGAATAAAAAGGAGAAAAAATCAAAACCATGGCAAGCACTTCATTATTTTCTGCCACTCTTCAGTTCTCTGCCATTTCAAGCCAGTGAATTCAGACTGTAGTTCAGATATGATCAACATGAGATATCCAGCCACAAAGCCCTAATACTATTGAGTAAATTACAACTGTAAACAAGAAAGACATGAAGGTTGCAATCTATGGTCCCTTGAGAACATCCCACAAACCATAGGATTTTTTTATTATTAAAAAATAATGACATCAGGAAAGCAACTCCAAGATCCAATGCCTCTCCCTGCCCCCTTCCAGCTACTGCAGAAAAAACCAATGTTGCCTGCTTTCTTAGGTCACAAATGTGGCCCCAGAAGACCTCACAGAGGTCAAAAAGGAGAAAGAGTCAGTCCAGTGGGCGGAGCAGAGAGTGGAGGTAGGAGATACGCAAAATCCTATGTCCTCTCTGGCAACGCACCTCCTTTAGATGGGCTCAGAGAGCCATCTAGAGGATATTTTAAAAAATGGAGGACAGAAAAGTGAAAATCGCTTCCATCACTCCTCCAGCCCTGCCAGCAGCAGCCCAACGGGGGACTGGAATCTTGGAAGCCTATGAGATTGGAGGGTTCCACCTAGTGACCAATAGGGTTGCACCCTTGTTTATTTAAACCATTTATATATTGCCCTTTTATTCAAAGATTTCAAGGTGATTTACAAAAACAAAACAAAACAAGCAGAACAAGAATAAATATACTCAGAACAAGCAGCAGATAAATGTGTCTGGGTGAATAAACTGTTGGTGCCTGATGTCTAAAAGACAGCAAAGTTGGTGTCAAGCATACCTCCCCAGGGAAGGCATTTTATGGCTCAAATCCTTGTCAATGTAAGGCTCAGCACCAATAGTGGTGCATTTGGAGAAGCTAATGACTTTCGCATGCGGTCAGGTTGTATGGGACGAGGCATCCCTTCAAGTGCCTCCCAACGGGCGGCAGCAAAGGGAGGTGCAAAGCAGAGCTAATTTATCTGCTCTGTTGAAAGACCAGCTCCATCAGGCTCTTCCCATCCTTGAACTGTTTCCATTCCAGCTGGTCATTATAAGAACTACTGATTCACTTGAAGAATGGGTTGCCTGAGTTTGCTTTCGTTAGCCCCTCCATCCCCAATCTCTTCTTGCTTTTGTGTTGCGTATTTTAGATTATAAGCCTGTGGAAAAGGACAGTCAGGAGGAGATCTACATTAGTCAAGTTAGAACGTGTCTTACCGTTTTTAAGTGTGCGTTCGCCACATGACGTACAGTTTGTGACATTTTATTGTTGTCTGTTCTCCGGTTTTTATTTTGAATTTCTCTGAAATAAGTTGTTCTATTTGGTATGATGTGGCCAATTTCATTGTATTAAATGGGTTTCCTGTAGTTCTTAATTAGCCAATCGCATTTGTGGGGGGCATGTTTATGTAATTTCTGTTGGAGCCGTTTTTTTCTTTCAAGCCTCTTTTTTGCAGACACTTTCAGTTTCACTTTGGGGAGGCTGCTTGCTGGATTGTTTGTAGGTGGAGGACTGTCTCGGAGAGAAGAGGAAGTGGGAGGGGGAATTGGCAGACGGGGAAATAGAACAAATGGATTTATTTTCTTAGTGTGGCCAAAAGGAATGCATTCCCAGGGAAAAAGAAAAGTAAGTAAACGTTTTAAAAACTGCTACGTTTTAAAACGTTCAATTACTGTAAAAACGTTTCATATACTAGTGTAGATCCCCTCTTGTTTTATTGATTGTATTTATTTATTTATTTATTTATTACATTTTTATACCGCCCAATAGCTGAAGCTCTCTGGGCGATTCACAAAACCGCCCAGAGATGTATGTAAGCTGCTCTGGGAGCATTTTCAGCCTAAGAGAGGAGTTAAAAAAAAGTTTGGTAAAAAAAAAAAAAAAAAAAACACCTCTGGTTGCTGCATTTTGCACCAACTGAAGCTTCCAAACCATTTTCAGAGGCAGCCCTACATAGGCTACATTCCTGTAATCCAGACAGGATCTTACCATGGCAAGGATAGCCATGGGCAGACTTTCTCTAACCAGGAGAAGATGCAGCTGGCGCACTAGCCAAAGCTGGTGAAAGGCTCTCTGTGCTATAGAGGTTAAAAAGCTTTAAATGAACCACCTTGCCTCTAAGGACAAGGCTGGGTTGAGGAGCATCCCCAAGCTGTGAACCTGCACCTTAACAGGGAGTGTAACTCAATCCAAAAGTGGTTGAATATCATCTACCTAAACTAGATAACCAACTATCCACAGGACATCTAACTTTTCAGAATATGTTTATTAGCCCTCATCCAAGCCATTACTGAGTCCAAGCACCGATTCATGGCTCAGATGACAAGGTCCAGATCTACACCAAGCAGGATATAAGACTTTGAAAACAGTTTGAAAACAGTATATAGAATGTGTCCTGGGCCCCAACAGTTGTCAATACCGTTATAAATTGTTATAAAGCAGTAGTGTAGATCCTGCCAAGAAGAAGCAGGACTGGATGTCATCTGCATACTGGTAACACTTTATTCCAAATCATTCAGACTTGCTTGCAGACAAATGACCCTAGTTTGTCATATGCCTGGTGTCTTTCCTTGTGTAGCAGGTTTACTGTAAATGGAAGTGAAATTATTCAATCAATAAATAATATGGTATCCTGTGTAGAAACACAAGAAGTATTTGAACAATCGAATTATACATTATAAAATGTCATATTTATGGCTTTGTACTGACTTAAAATGAGTAGGTCAGCTACCCAAACATCTGTGCTAGGAGATTTAATAACCAAAAACAATCTATGACCATGATACATAGAGTAAACTATGGCCAGAACTGCCTTGGATACTGCTGTAAACAGAAAACAAATTGGTACATCTGGAATTTCAGTAGGTCCACCATTAGTCAGCATCGTTCATAAAAGGAAGACAGATACGGAAATTGTGACACCAATAAAAGGAAAAGTTACAGCAGCTTAATAAGAAAATAAACTTTCTTATTTACTGCCTCTTTATTTTGCCTTATACCAGCACCACTAGACAGATTTCAACTGATTCACAAAGGAATATCAAAGGAGAAAGACAATTATAGCATAACAGAGAATTTAAAAAATTACATTTTACATGTAATCAGAGATAGAGATGGGAGAAAAATTGCAATTAGGGAAGATTGTTTAACGTTCCTTGTTCATCAGCCTGCTTTCTCTATCAGTTCCCAAGAAAAATTACTGGGAGGTGGTCACTGCAAACAGGAAAGGCTGTAGAGTCCTCATCCTTAAGGCCAGATTGATCCTGAGCTCAATGCCTGCCAGTGTATATGGGGTTTGTAGTACCTTGTGCTTTTGCGTTTATTTAACTGGACCAGAATAATACAAAACCCCAATGCACCCTGCCAGGAAATGAACTGAGCCTGCAAGGTGTCTCCTATCTGCAATGCTCCCAACTGCTCAATGCCTGTTCCCTTCCAAACTGAGGAAACTGGCACAGAAGGCAAATTTTACTGAGCTTTCTCAGTGGAGTGTGTGGGGAGCTCAGAAAGCCCTGAGTTTTATCCAGGGCTGGGGAAAACTGAATTAGTGATTACAAGAAAGCCTGGGAAAACTGAATCGGCCTGAAAGGGGGATTACAATTCTTCTGGGGGAGAAATGCTGTAACATCAAGGGTGAGCTATTCCACCTGCTCCCCTCCCCCCCACACACACACCTGGAGACATTAAAGCAAGGCTGGAGCTGAAGGCTTCCCCCCCCCCCCAGTTATTTGGTTTGTTTTGCTGTACACATGTATTTAGTATATTTTATATATTTTAGTATATTTTGAATATTATTGTGATATTGTTGATTTGTACATTGTTTAATATTGTTGTAGTTTTTAATTTTTGTAAACCACCCAGAGAGCTTCGGCTATTGGACGGTATAAAAATGCAATAAATGAAATGAAATAAATGGGGGGAAAGCCACTGGGTGAAGTCTGTTTAGCGTTGTGCTGCGAGAGCCAGCTGCGAGCAACACTGATTCCCTCTGGCATAACAGAAGCCGCAAACCGAAGGAGTGCTGCAAAACTTTAAGTTAAATAAAATTTAACGTTGGTTTGGAAAGCACAGAGAGTGTTACACTGTAAGCACTCCCAGAGGCAGAACAGGAAAAAGGAAAAAACAGGACCAACTTCCGCATACATCACTGATAGCAGATACTGGGGCTGTTCAGATGACACGCTAAGCCATGGTTAGGCCCCTAACCCTTTTGCAGCAAATAGTTAGTGAGTGTATTTAAACCATGGTTATGTAACCACAGTGGTTAGGAATGGTTCTCATAACACACTAAGCCATCATATTTTGCTCAAAATGCTTAACCACCATGTCATCTGAACAGGTCAATAGTTTTCTAAGTTTTTAATACACTTACCATTTCATTTATTTACTCCTACTCAGAGGGTGATTTTCCAAGACGGAAACACTTCGTTGGCATGGTGTACAGAAACATGCTACTGTATTTCCATGGTAAAACCATTAGAACATAGGGTTTTTGCACTCAATTAATAAGCGGAACATAGAAAGAAACATAGTGGCACAATACTGTGGTTTGGAATGGACGAATCTGTAAATTTCTGTTTCTTTCAGTTACTTATTTTCCCCAGTCTTAGATTCAGTTCATCTCAAACTTTGAGATTTTCCCCATTCTTAAATTCAGTTGATCCTAAATGTTAAGATTTTTTTAAAAAAGTTCGAATAAAAAATCATAAGCATATTTGATATTCATATTTCTGCATTTTTCTGTGCATTTCTGTCTAATATACACATGTTTTCAAGTGGTTTTCCTAATATAATACATATTTTAACATTATTTTCTCTAATATATGAATTTATTTATTTTATTATATTTATTTTAAAAATTGTATCCCGCCCTATATCACAAGGATCTCAGAGCAGCGTACAGATAAAATCATAAATATACACAGCAAAAAACAAATTAAACCATTAATAAGCTAAAACTGGTATAGAATATTAAACAGTGGCCCCATTCAGAAGACACCTTAAACCATGGCTTTAACCATGGTGGTTAAGCCAGAAACCCAGCCTGTGTTCAGAAGACACCTTAAACCATGGCTTTAACCATGGTGGTTAAGCCAGAAGGCCTTATTCACCTTGGTTAAAGCCATGGTTTAAGGTGTCTTCTGAACACAGCCTGACTTTCTGGTTTAACCACCATGGTTAAAGCCATGGTTTAAGGTGTCTTCTGAATGGGGCCAGTAAAAACAATTAAAACAATTAAAGCTATGTACCAGCTTGGTTAATTTAGCCATTAAAAGCTTTGTTAAAAAGTCATCTCTTAAGTTGGCGCTGAAATGAAACCAATGCCAGCACCACATTGTTTTTATTGGAGAACTCCAAGGGTGCAAAATTAACCGTGTTTGCATTACGTTGTGAAGAAATTTCTCCCCAGTTGCTAACTGTGGTGAGTATAAAAACTTAAGAAGTTTTCAAACTCCTCACAGGGGCAAAAGAGGAGGGGAGGGGAGGTACAGCATGGGCTCCATCCAACAAGCATTTTATTGCACACTCATTACTGGGCACTCACTAATTTTTCGCAGGTCCCTCACATGACGCTGTCTGCCTCCCCCGCCCCTTCTGGCCTTCCTTGCATGACAAAAAAACTCTCAAGTAAGTCCGATATAATTTTAAGTGCAAAAGCAAGGAAACCCCGTGGGGGAGTAAAAAGAAAAGCCAAAGGCAAAGGTAGAACCAGGCAATCTTCAAAACGGAATATTTACAAAAGTTTATTTACAGTGCCAAGGTACCGCCTATGCGTTTTGAACGCAACTGCGTTCTGCAGACAACTTAACGAACTCTATAACAGCCCTGAGGAAGAGCGCAGTTGCGTTCGAAACGTGTAGGCGGTACCTTGACACTGTAAATAAACTTTTGTAAATATTCCGTTTTGAAGATTGCCTGGTTCTACCTTTGCCTTTGGCTTTTCTTTTTACTCCGATATAATTTTAAACCTGGAAGTTGCTGCTCTCTCCTGCTGTGTGCAGGAGAAGCAGTAGGATTAGAACAACTTACTTAATGGGCCTCATGCTTGTTGTGACTGAGCAACGAAAACAGAGCAGAGAAGTGACAGTAGGGAGCGTGTTTTCCCACATGTGATGGAGCTTCATGTGAGCCCAAAGCTTGTTGCAGCTTATTTTTGTAGTGGGGAACTGTTTCCCCCCCCCCCTGTTACATCTGAACCCAGCCATATAGTACTTACTCACATATTAACTGAGTAGTTAGACTGTATCTACTCAGCATGTTCTTCAGCTTATAATTTAAAACACAATACCTGGCAGAGTATAGAAACTTCCTTGCCATAAAAAAAGACTTTGTTTTCATTTTACAAGATATGCATCTTTTTCTTCCACATTCTTTTTTTTTTCTTTCCAAAATTAAAAATAAATTGCTTTAGGGTACCAGCACGCTGTCAGTAATGAAACTGTTACACAAAACTGCTGACTACATAAGAGTGTTTTGGATTAATGAGCAAATGGTACTGCATAAACAAAATAAAATGAAAAACACATCCTGAAGTTACCATATTGATTTCAAGGGCCGGGAGAGCATGGCATCACTTCTGAACCCCTACAGCTGTGATGGCAATACTGGAAATCAGTCAGAAACATGGAAGCGTGATTTAATCCTAAATATTTATTTGTTTTATGATTTCCTAATATCATTCCTTTCCAACTAGCAAACAGACCTGGCTTCACATGGATTGAAATAGCCCTTATTGGGATACAATGAAGCTTTCAAGCAAACTTACACAGTTGTCAGAGTTGGACACATTCTTTTTTTTAATCAATTTTTATTGTGATTTTTTAACAAAATTTAAAAAAACATTAAAAATTTAAAAATGAAACTTTTTTTAAAAAATGGACATACATACTTCAAAAGCCTCAGTTTCAAATATCACAACATTCTAAATGAAAAAGGAGAAAAAAAGAAAAGGAAATAGCATAGGTTACACATAAATGTCCGTAAAGGCAGACCACATGTCTGAGTATAAGTCCATTCATAAACGGCACTTGTTTGCCACTCTTTCAAACAGTTTGCCACTCTTTCAAACAGGTAATGCTGTTAAGACTTCAATACATTGCATTATAGGCAGTGTAACTTTATCTTTCCAGTGTTGTAGAATCATTCTTTTGGCCATCAAAATGGTGTGAAAAATCCATTTACATTGACGATGTGTTATTTTCCAAGAAGCCAGTACATAGTTTAAGATAACATGTACATCCAAAAATATTAAAGAACATTCTAATACAAAATTGATGCGTCTGATAATTTCCTCCCAAAAGGAGGCGACTATTGGACATTTCCAGAACTTCTTAACAAAAGAAGCATTAGCTGTATGACACCTCCAACAATTAGTTGATTTGGATAAACCTTTATCAAACAGATGCTGTGGCATCCAATAGACTTGAAACAATAATTTTTGCTGAATAAGTTGTTCCACTGGCACCCACAGGCATGCCCCCTGCCATAGTGTACCCCTATAACCCCACCCCCCAGATAAAGGGGAAGCCACATAACTGTCCTTCAGCCTACTAATCTCACCTGGCTTCAAACTGGACTGCAAAGCTATTTGCTGGTTAGTGAAGTGTGTCCCTAGTGGCTGAGGATGTTATGGCAGGCTTCAACGACATGGACACATTTAAATTAATTAACATTAATTCCTGTGTTTTAAAAACCAAATAACCCTGTGGTGAATATCCTTCGGCTCCTGTTCGTATGTATGCCAAGTGTCAAGTGTCATGGTCTTACCACTATGCTGCTTATGGACAGACACACACCTCTTTTATTTCCAATATAGGAAAAAGAACAGAATAGATAGTAATGTAATAGAACCTCCACACCAAGAATATAGCCAGAGTTAGGTATACATCCAATCTGGAGTACTGGTTTGTCCCTCCTAAGAACTTTTAAAAGCATACACACACACTTTTTAATACATAGCATGAAACCTTCAATTTCATTCCCAAAAAACAAAACCTTGTTTTTAGAACATTTTTACTTTTAAAATAATATCTGTGGCTGCAGGTAGAGTTCAGAGAAGTGCCAAAATCAGTAGTGCTCCAAACTCCATGCACCTGACCCTATTAATTTATGTGGATTTTCAAGATTAATATCATAATTATTACATTTAAATAGTCATTTTAAAAATCACCAGCTAGCTACTGATAGCCTTTCTACTTGACGCATTTGTTGAGTGCTCATGATTCCTCACTCACAGTAGTTTGTGGATGCTTTACATGATGTTGTCATCCTCCAGAGCCTCCTCATTTTAGCATGTCTGGGTTTTTTTAATGAGGAATGTCTGATATATCCATGAATGGTGGCATGCAACCCTGGTGTTTTAGAGCAATTCCACTATACCACACCTCCACCTAGTGGTTGTGTAATGGAACATAAAGAAAGATAGTGGGGAAACTCAGAAAAAACATGTGTAAAGGAGATGATTTTAATCCCACCAAGAATCTGGAAGCACAGCCTTGGTAAAGTGGCAGGTTAAAAGTTCCATGTAGAAAAGCCCTATGACTGTCATCATGGCAGGCTGATTAAAAGGAATAAAGTATGCAATAAAGTTGGCATGGACTATTTCTTCAGCCCAGGAAGCAGATTTTCTGTCAAACAGCTCTGAAGATCAATGCAAAACCTATAGCCATGAGTTCTCTCCCTGCTTCATACACTGGCCAGATAAAGCTTGGTCCCTCCAAGATTAAAGAACCTTGCCGGAAGTCAGTGAAGAGGAAAGTGGGAAATCTACTCATTAGACACTGAGTAGTGCTAACCAATTTGGAGGAATGCCTGAGAGCAATGCTGCCTTTTGCCTACCATCACCACTGACAGACTCCAGGCTCTTCTTATGTTCAGATTCCTGTCTATTCTGCCATATGCAGAGACCTGTCTGAGACCCATACCTGAAAGTAAATTTTCCACTAAGGAAACATCCCCAGTCACTGAGGAAAGGTCAACTGATTATCCCTGACCATTAGTCAGGGTCAAAGAAATATGACTTTAAACCCATATCTAGAAGCCACATCTTCTTCTTTTTCATTTTTACTCTGAGGTAGGTGCAAGTAGCCCAGTCCAAATCTTAAAAGCCCCTCTATCCCGCATGCTAGGGTCCCAATCCAGATCAGTTGTTGCCTGTCTATTTTCGAGGATTTTTTTAAAGACATAGTTGCTTAGTTGCGCATTTAAAGAAATGTTTGTTTTGATCCTAAGAAATATGTTTAACTGACAGACACTCAACAATTGTTAAAATGCCTAAGTATTCATTTGTCAGCATAAATGCATGACATGTAAGCCAAGCTTTCAAAAGAAAAACATGTACCAAACCATAACAGATACCACAACTAGCTTGTGGCTAGAACATTTTGTGTGTGTTCTGATACACTGAGCTTTCCCACTAACATTTGATATGGAGTTCAGTGAAAGTTGATGGTATTTTAGAAAGAGGTTTCTTATAAGAAGTGTAAAGTATTTGTTTGTACAGGGATTTCTTCTCCTGGCTTTGCTAATGAATCCAAGCTGTCCAAACCAAATTCAATTCTCAGATGCAATGTAATATCATGGATGAGAAAGGGGGTTGAGAATGCTAGTGAAAGTGTGTGGCTCTGAAGTTACAGTTTTCCACTCTAGACATTAATATAATTTCACTGGTCTCCTCTTTGGATGCAACCCATAGGTTTCATGATCGTATCTGCCCAGACTCAGAGGCTTACAATCATCCTATACAGGGTGGGAGGAGCAGCAGAGGTGATCTTCACCTCCCCATCCTCTTGCCCTGTGTCTAGCTGGGGCACGTCAGAGAAGGAGGAAAAGAGGCTGGAGATGCCTCAGGATAGGTCATATCCTGGCCTCTCCAGTCTCCTCCCCTCACTCACCCACTGAAATGGACAGGTTCTCTCCTTCTCTGAGGTCAACTTCCCAACCTTGGAGACCAGCTGGCAGTCTCCAGGGGGAGAAAAGCACCCAAATCAGGTGAAAAAAAGGGGGAGAAGCAAATTCTCAGGATGCTGAACTTTTTATTTGTAGGTTGAAGAGCCCAACATGTTTTGGCCTGTATCTTTTCAAGTCGCTATTAACAATCTGAGAAAGACATTCTGTTGATAAGAAGATTTTTGCAGACATCTTCCTACAACCCCCTGAAGAAGGCCTTGAAAAGATACAGGCCAAAACATGTCGGGCTCTTCAACCTACAAATAAAAAGTTCAGCATCCTGAGAATTTGCTTCTCCCCCCTTTTTTTTCACCAGCTGTGAGGGGGACAGGGCAGAGGGGAGGCACTCCACTTCCCCCCTCCGAGGTCAGAGCACTGTCTCTGACCTCAGATTGGGGAATTTGAAATATCCTCAAATGGCTGCTGCTGTTTTTATACTGTTGTTTTTATGTCTCTGATGGTTTTTAAATTTTGTATACTTTTAATGTTTACTGTTTTTAGCTTTTGTGAACCACCCAGAGAGCTTCGGCTGTGGCGTGGTATATAAATGTAAATAAATAAATGCTGTCTAGGGGCTGTAGGGTTACTCCCTCCCAGACCTAGTAACAACTTGTTCATGGTAGCTGAATGTGGCTAAGGTATAGTCAGTGATCAAGGTCCACATTGCCCTGACCTTGGCCTTCAGTCCAAACTAACCTAGTTTCATCTAGATCCAACTAAAATCAACGTAAAAAGTTAGTCATGCCTTTAAACCAAAGTGGCCAGTCCTCACATTAGAACACCAGAGCAGCATCTGTTCATTCCATGAAGTCCTGGTGTGATAACACCATGTGCTTCAGGACTGGCAGCATGTTTTATATGAGAAGCTGACAGCCCAGAAGCCCGATTCCCACCCAGCCATCATGGCTTGGGGTTGGAGTCAGCTTTCGTGAGGGAGAGGGAGCCAGAAATAAAAGAATAGACGCGTACTCATGCTCAGCAAGCGTACAGCCTTGCGCAGTGGGGTGGAGCCAAGGGCATAAAAGGCTCGCCCCATGTGGCTCTCAGCCTCTTTTGTTTTCGGGCCCACCCTCCCTCCCTATCAACCAGAATAAGAATAACCAGTTGTCCTCTTTGTAGGGGGGGGGCTGAGTAGGAATTTTTCCAGTCATTCAGTGATACACAGGTTTTTGCCTACTCCATACTGGATCTAATCTTTAGAAGCGGAGGATAAATAGGTCAATTATAAGTGGTAGGGATGTGCGGGAATTTTGGGAAGTGAGAATAGGGACGGTGAGCACTCTGGCACCTTTATGGTGATTGGCAATCCAGAGGTCCTGCTCCTTGGGGGCTTTGCAGCTTTTATGTCAGGATATGGTTTGCCTTTGGAGATCTTCTTTTCTCATCTATGCAGCCCCGAGTGGAGGTGACGCAGGTCGGTCTCACTAAACACGCAAGTATAGTTGGAAAGGGCAGCCAGGTCACCCGACCCCTGTTTTCAACTGAGTGGCTCGCCCTGATGGGCAGGCTAGTTGCCTGAAGATAAATGAGCTAGATTACTGTACCACACATAGATCCATAGAGGGGAGAAATTTCCTTGTGTAAATAAAGAGGCCCTAGTTTATCCCAAGCTCTGGTGTCCATGTTTTATTTCTAGGATTTCCTTCTCCACTCGCAATGCAGTACCAGGTACATACTTTTCGTAGAAACACATTCATGTTTAAATCAAGCCTAACCCCCAAAAGTTTTGTGCTTCATTACATTTCTACTCAGGTCACTGTCCCCAAAATTTTCTGGGAATCCAATGGGACACTGCCACCCCCATTGCTTCTCTTCCACCCCAATTCCAGTCTACAAGCAGCCCTCACCGATTACACAATTGCAATTTAACACTCCCAACCTGAACATCAGAAATAGAAGGAATGATGTTGCCTCCAACCATAGAGATCCCATTTGACATTATGGCTAATAGCTGTTGATAGAGCCATTCATCATTTTCATAATTTTAATTATTTGTTCATATTTCAGGGAGCTTTTTCCATAACAACGTAATTGCCTTTTTTTTCTCCCAACACAGATGTTGAAAATCTATAATTCTTCTGAAATAAGAATGCAAATTACAGACCTTAAGTTAAATGCATATGCAGAAATTCTCCATGTTTATTCGTTGCCAGCAACAGTCTTCTGGCCAACACTGAAATGGAATGATTAGCTCCCATTTCCAGTGCCCCTTTTATTATTAGTATTAGTTGCATTTATATCCCACCTTTTTCCTCCAAGGAACCCAAGGCAGCGTATAAAATCCTCCTCCTCTCCATTTTTATCTTCACAACAACAACCCTGTGAGGTAGGTTGGGCTGAGAGTCTGTGACTGGCCCAAAGTCACCCAGTGGGTTTCCATGGCCAAGTGGGGACTAGAACCCGGATCTTCCGACTCCCAGTCCAACACTTTAGCCACTACACCACACTGGCTCTCTCCAGATTGGAAACCACCAATATAAAATATATGATGTTTTACTGAACTGACAAGAAGAAAATGGCATGGTTCACAATGCCAGATGACAAGCACCTTAAATAACCATGTGAGAAGTTTGACTGCAAAAGTGACTCTCACTGCCAACTGCTTTTCTAAACTGAAATGAAAAGAACTTCTATAAAACCACACTCGAAAAGTTTGTTTCAGACATTTCTTCTATAAATAAATTAGAGCTTTTTTATTCAAATTGCTTGCATATTGCAATTGTCATCTCACAATTTAGCACTTAGTGCCTGAAAATGGTTTGCATTTCAAGCTGGAACTAGTAAAGTTAATACAGATGGACTTCCTTTCACTCATTTGGCATCAATGTTTTTTAAAAAAGCATAAATCTGCCACACTAAATAGAACTCAGTTGCATTTTTCATTAAAATTAGCCCCTCATTATTTTTGAATCACATTAGAGCTGAAGTTAATATCTGCGTAGTTGCGAATCCTGCTCCTCTTCTACATTCTCTACATCTCCGCCAATAAAAGATGGGTTTTGTCAGAAATGGCCATATGGATTTGATGATATGACCCTTTTACAAACCATTCTTCAGGAGCATGGTGATTTTTCACTGCTACTTTAGCCCCAGCAAGCCAAATCCATTTAGAAGCAGGACATATCTACTAGAAACAAATTAGATTGGGGAAGCAGGATTTATTTGGCAAGCATGAATTCATTATGAGTCATGGTCCCTATTGTTAGAAACAACAACACATTGGTACAATTTGGATTTGTGCCACCAAAGACAGACTTTGGGTCGTCTTCTTCTTCAGCATTTTCACAGTTTCTCCTTCATTGTGGAAAACAAAAGGAGAAATATCCAGGACCTCCAGTAATATAAATTTGAAACAAACATAATGGCTTGTAAATAATAGTGGATGAGAGATGCCTTTTTAATTTCCCAGACCTTGTGAACATTGCTAAACTCTGTATAAAGCAGGAATTACAGCTGGATGGAAACTTGTGTGTAGCAATTAGTAAAATCATGGATGAGTTAAGGATGGTGGTGATTTCCAAGATTTCCAAGCTTTTTCCATCCATAGCAGTAATATTCAGTGGTTGACAGTGCAATCCCATACATGTCTTGAGTTTCAATAGAGCTTACTCTTAGGTAAGTGGATATAGGATTACAGCTGAACTTATTTACCATGTCAGGCTACAGGCACAGAGCTTACTGCCAGCCCAGTACTTTTTTCTGCCTGAAGCAGAGCTCAAATGGTGCCTGGCAGAGCACTATAGGCTAAAAACCAGTGAGTCAAGTAGATGTACTCCAACACCACCTTCTGAAATCAACAGAATGATCCAAGGAGGAACAGAATGATCATAAAACAGAGGCATCACTGCTCTCCTTCCAGAACCATCACTGCTAGGCCCAACCAACAGGGATACACTTCCCCAGTTCAGTTTCCAATGTAGGTCATCAACCAGAATGACCAATGCCATCTCGGTCCCAAAACTAGGCTTGAAACCATATTGAAATGGGTCAAGATAATCTGTTCCATCCAAGCTGAGACGTCTTGGCCAAGGAAGGAACATTTGATACAGGCTGATTGTGATCTAATATTGTTGGGTCAAGAGAAGGCTTTTTAAGTAGTGGTTTTACTACAGGCATCTTGAGCTTTAATAGAACATTATCTTCCTTTAAGGAGTCATTCATAACCCTTAAGGCCCGTTCAGCCAAGCCAAATTTAGTATCTTTTATAAGCCAGAACAGGCACAGGCTGAGCACACACATGGCAAACCCCATGCTTCTCAAACTTCGGTCCACCACAGACTGTACAAATTGAAAACTATCCATAACAAAAGAACAAGCAGGCACTAAGAATACATTAATCCTGTGCACATTTATTCAGGAGTGAGTCCCACAAATGTGGATAGGATCGCAGCCTTGTTCATTTAATGTAAACTGTCAATATACAACCTAACCTTACAATACCCATTTTGTGACCCTGTTCAGGTTGTGTCTGGAGCACTGGTCCCTATTAGAATAATGTAGTTCTGCTACTGGAGTCATTATTGCCATCACCTCATAACAAATCTGCTATTCAAGGCATGTCAAAAGGTGTAGAAAGTATTGACATTATCATGAAATTATCATAAATTTTCTTCCAATATTTTCATGTAATTTTATTCATAATGTTGCAAGAAGTAGTAGAAGCTGGCAAATCTACATCCTTTGAAATTTCCTGCCAAAGTAAGGAGTCTTTATAATCCATAGCTAAGCAGTTTCAAGAAATTTGAAAGCAGCTAAGCAGTATCAAGGAATTTAGTCTAAATGGTGGTTTCTCAAGGGCTGAATATGACTATTCTACTATGTTTTCTTGTATGACTCAAGTGCGTACTGAATATTGCTTGAATACCTAAATGATGCTTTTTATGACTTTATTTCACTGAGCTATGTATTTCAAAAGCTCTGTATTTTGGCAGGATATTACATAGATAGATAGATATTGACAGAAGTCTTCTTCAGGTGTTCCATTTTACTGCTGAATAGGAGGGGGAATGCACTAATTGGGGTTGGACTCAATGGCTTTATAGACCCCTTCCAACTCTACTGTTCTATGATTCTAATTCTCCCCACGATTTTTGAACACTGATTTTCCAGCTTTCATGGATATAGAAGTCTCTCTAAGAACATAAAAACAGCCATGCTGGATCAGAGCAAGGGTCCATTAGTCCAGCACTCTCTCCACACAGTGGCCAACCAGTTGTCAACAGGATCCCACAAGCAGGACACAAACCCAACAGCACCCTCCCACCCATGTTCCCCAGCAACTAGTGTACATAGGATTACTGATACTGAAAGTAGTTCATAGCAATCAGGAGTAGTAGCCATTGATGCCCTTCTCTTCCAGGAATTTAGCTAACCCTTTTTAAAGCCATCCAAATTGGTGTCTATCACAACTTCTTGTGGTAGCAAATTCCATAGTTTAATTATGCGCTGTGTAAAGTAGTACTCCCTTTTATCTTTCCTGAATCTCCCACCAATCAGCTTCATGGGATGACCCAGGGTTCTAGTATTTTGAGAGAAGGAGGAAAATGTCTCCCTATCCACATTCTCCACACCATGCATAATTTTATACAACTCTATCATGTCTCCCCTTAGCCTCCTTTTTTCCAAGCTAAACAATCCCAGCTGTTGTAACCTTCCCTCATAGGGGAGATGCTTCAGTCCCTTGATCATTTTGGTTGCCCCTTTCGGCATTTTTTCCAGCTCTACAATGTCTTTTTTTTTAGGTATGGTGACCAGAACTGTTCACAGTATTCTAAATGTGTTTGCACATATATTTGTATGAAGACAGTATGATCTCTCCTTCTGAAAAGTCACCCTCCACATTTAGAGGGTGACGGAAATTATGATGGAGGGGTGGGGCTAGCACACTCTCTATCCTAAAATTGAATACCTGAGGAATGATCTAGAAAAAAAGATATACTGCTTTAGACCTATGAAAACCATATATTGCTTTACTGTGAATAATAGGGTGTTTTACTGTGCAAAGGAACTGCAAGTTAGAAGGAGGCAAAATTTCAAGATTTTAATCTAAACATCTCTCATTCCCTTGTACCCTCATTACTTGTTTTTCAATTCATGTGAAGCTGAATGTAAGGCAAGGCTATTTCCCAAGAGAAAAACTTGGTTACATTTGCTCCCCAGCTTTTTTTTTGTTGGCAAAAGGTGTTATGCTGTGCCTTTTCTATCAACGCTAGCTACTGAAGCACAGCAGTTTCTAATTAAGAAGAGCAATACAGCTGAGCCAAAATCAACAGAAAAAGAAAACAAGTCCAGTGGGGCTTCAGATCATTCCAACTTCATATTGGGTTGCTGAACAGATCAACACCTATTTAAACATCAGTCAAGGTGCTCATGCAATTCTAAAATGAATTTCTAGTCAGTCTCCAGGAAATGAGCAGTCCAGCAGAACTGATGCAGTAGTGTAAGACAATGATGTCACATCATAGATAAGTTTGTTTGTTTGTAAACATTCAAAGCCCTAAACAGCTTGGGGCCAGGTTATCTGAAGGAACACCTCCTCCCATATGTACCTGCCTGGACCCTAAGATTTTCAGGGGTCTTTCTCCGTAAGCCCCTGCCAAAGCTGGTGAGGCAGGTGGCTACCAGGAGGAGGGCCTTCTCTGCTGTGGGACCCCGGCTGTGGAACGAGCTCCCTAGAGAGGTTCGCTTGGCACCTACGTTATACTCTTTTTGATGCCACTTGAAGCCCTTTCTATTTCCCCCAGCATTTCAACAGTTTATCATCTTAGTCTTTTAACTTTGCTGTTTTAAATCTGTATTTTAAATCTGTATAAATCTCTGCATTGCTTCTCAGTTTTGTCCTGGTTGTGCTTTCATATTGTACTTTTATGTTGTGTTTTTATACTGCTGCTTGTTTTATACTTTGAAATGTACTTCATGGTTTTAATTTTTCTGAACCGCCCAGAGAGCTTCAGCTATTGGGCGGTATAGAAATGCAATAAATAAATAAATAAATAAATAAAATCCTGGTTTGTTCTGAACTTGGTAGCCATAGTTTCCAAGTTCGGATGTAATGTGAAATTATGGTTAATTGAACACTTCTTGAGTTAATCATGGTGTACCAAGAAGGGAAGGGGTGGCATAAGGACAAAGTGCACAGCTGCAACATTCATATGTATCTCAAGCAAACGTAGATATATATGTCTGAACCAAGTCACCACAAGCCACATCTAACCCATCTCTGGTCTAACTCACTTGCAAGAATGTCACAAAACCCACTCATGCTGCACTCATTGAAAGTGTGCCAGCATTCCATGACCCAAACACTGATATACTTCTGGTCAAACCCCCCAAAGTCAAATGTGTGAAAAGGGGTATGAAGGAAACTCATTCAAGGGGGGGACACTTCTCTTGTGCTGTAGTTTGGGAAGTGGAGCTATTCAGGCAGAGGTGGACTGCTATTCAGGTATTAAAATGGAGATTTGGGGTAGAAGATGTTAAATGAGTTCAGAACAACGTTCAAAGGTCTGTTCTTAGAGTTATTTAAGCCAGAATTTCAGAAAACAAGTGCATTTTCAATGAATTTGTTGTACATTTTTATACACCTCATCATAACTAAAGATATGTGATCCTAAGTAACAATCACAAGTGATCTGAAATACAGAAGGTGGGAGCAAATTCCTTAAGACAAGAGCAGATGCCCCTACCCCACAAGACTTACAAAAAGTAGTGAATATACATAATCACAGCTGTTATACCCACTTTAGATAATGTGAAAGACGGCAAAGTGATTTCTTTGAGCCAACATAGCTGGTGAAAGCTCTTCCTATCCTATGGATCTATGATTTCCCCTTATATATCGCAGTCTGCTGGAATACATTTTCTCCAACAAAACGTGGTTCCATTTTTGCAGGAGCTGATGACAAATTAATGTATTTTTGGAAGAACAGACAATTTCTTATGACCTCTTTGGTTCACACTTCTCCAATTTTCTATCTGAAGTGCTTTAGCAGGTCTGATATCAGATAACACTTAGTCTTGGTGAATCATTTCTGAAAGAAGTAGTGTACTTCCTTGACATTATGAAGATACATGTTACAACTGCCTCCCCCTTAAAATCCAAAGAAGGCACATAAGCAGCACAATTGATTTTTCCAGGCATGTTTCTCCCTCATCTCTCTTGTCAGAATATCTACAGACCCGAGGTAGCAGACAGGGAAGCGTTTTAACAAGTGCTTCTCAGTAAAGCTAACCTGATTCTGTAATGGAACAGCAACCACTTAGACGCACTCCAGTTTTAGGATAGATGTTGGATTTCTATTTCTGCCCACACCTACATCCGACTCTGGCAGCTTTTTCCAGCAGTTATGCAAGACAACTTCTGCTCTCTCATTCAATAGGTGAATGTATGAAACAAAGGCGGCCTTCATTAATAGTGCCAGGCTTACAGAGAGTGACTGAGACAGACTGAGGCACACGGGCCAGGAAGAGGTAAAAGGCAGGCTTGAATAGGAGAAACCTCTTTATAGGCCCATGGCACAAAGAGTACAAGAGCCGTCTTGATAGGTCAGGCTCCTGAGTCCAATACTTGTAGTTCCTGACCATTTCTGGTTGTTTTCCTTTGGCAGAAGAACTGTTAGTGCTGAACCACAATCACTTTCTTCTCAAATTACAGCAGCCTTCCCCAACTTGGATTCCCCAACTTGTGTTGGATTGCAACTCCCATA
Source organism: Elgaria multicarinata webbii (assembly GCF_023053635.1). Taxonomy (NCBI): domain Eukaryota; kingdom Metazoa; phylum Chordata; class Lepidosauria; order Squamata; family Anguidae; genus Elgaria; species Elgaria multicarinata. Next base: position 134,344,744 of record NC_086171.1, read on the forward strand.
ATTCCCAGCCAGCATGGGAATTGCTGTGCAATATATCTGGGGGGCACCTGGTTGGGGAAGGCTGCATGAAGGTGTCAGCAGGCATGACAAGAAAGTTCCCTAGTGTCAGGGCCAAGGGTGGGCAAGTACCTTGGAACAGATGGGGAAGAGTAGCCAAATAAAAGTCAGCAGATAATAGGAAGATAGTAGCCTGGTGGTCTTCTCAGGAACAAGTCATCCATAGTGAAATGGTGTTTCATACACACACCACATATGTTCAAGGAGTTCAGGAAAGGATAGCATGAAAGGGCTGCAAGCCAGGCCTGACACCAATGTGCCCATTGGTTCTGCCCCTAGCACTACATTTGACGGTAGTATGAAAGGGGACTTGCGTGCGAACAGAGAATACGCATAAGCCTCCTCCGCTCAAACAGGAACTCTCTATGCCAGATTACCCATTTACAAGGAGAATGCTTAGGAAATACTTGTTAGATGAATTCCTTTAGTCTTTCCAGAAAGGTTGTGTGTGTTCATCCATTGTTTCTCAATCATCATAGGAGGGTCTCATGATGTTCTGTTGCTCTCATAACTCAATAAATATCTGAAAGACCACTCCCCACAAGGACAAGCCCATTCACTAGAATGCACGCCACTCCTTTAACACGTATTGGAATCATGGTACATGCTGGAGTCCCAGGAGCACATACAAAGCACTGGATTGAGTCCTTGTCTTTTCTAACTTCCTTTGCTTACTTGCTCACTTTTCTTTCATGGCACTGACTTTGTATACATTCTTATTTGATTTTTTTAAAAAAATAAATATTAAGACAGGCCCACCTTCTTTCCTTCTCTTCCTCATTTTGAACATCTTGCCCATAGAATCACTCCCCCTCCCAAAACATCTGAACACCCTTTCCTTAAAAATGCTGTACCTGTTCTTCTGAAACTTTGCAAGCTCCTTAACTAGGGCTAACTCTATGTTGTATACCATTTTTTTAACAATTGCCCACTAAAGACATAGGGATCCTTTTTGGGGTATACCCAAACTGTAAAGGTTACAATTGCACAAAATCTCTGGATGTATTCATTTGAAACTTGGCAGACATTATCCCTTCAGAAGGGACTACTACTTCTTCAAATTTCAATCCAATTCAGCAAAAAAAAAGTTATTGTTAGTTCCCTTTTAAAATAAATAATCAAAATGTAAAGGCGTGTAGCGCACACAAAAAACCCTAGCACCTAGTTTTCTGAATTGGTCAAACATATTTCTCTCATAATGGACTTTCATCAACCAGTAACTAACATGAATTATATAGCCGTTTCTTGATTTCCATGATTGTGAATGGGAGCCATGGAGATCTGGATTTCCAAACTGAGATTTGTATTTGGACCCAAGTCAATCAAAGCTGAGTCAAGCTGATTCCGAAATTGCTGAATCAGTATCTGAACCAATTCTTATGGTTGTTGCACACCACTAGTATATAAGTGTATGGCTGTGTTTGGACAACACAATAATCAATAGTGGATTAATAGTAGACTCCAGGGTTGATTATAATTATGTTGTCAACTGTGTGTTCAATTGATACATCCCCCACCCTCTCTCTATCCCAGTCCTCCCATAGGTATCCAATCAGCCACTGCAAGTTCCGCCAGCTCGACTAGAGTTGCAGTTGCTCTTGCTGAAGGACTCTGTAGGCAGCCAAAATAGTCAACTCAAGGGGGGAAATAGTCCACAGACCCCAACAGGCAACATGCTAACCAACAGTTGCACAACTAGTCAACTCTGCAGAGCGTTGTTTTTCTCTGTTGATTATTTTGGGGGAATAGTCAACCATGGTGTATTTTGACAATAACCAATGGTTGACTATTCAACTAACAGTTAACTACTTAAACCACCGTTGGTTATTGTGTTGTCCGAACACAGCCTATGTGTGTTTGTGCATACATAAATAATGTTCTTCGCTGAAAGTTTAAAAATAACCATTTCTGCTATTTTTCTTTGCTATCTTAATGCAACAAATATCTCCCTCAGGACATTTAATAATGTTTGTAAACCTCCGATTTTCAAACCCATTACTACTTACTCCAGTGCTGAAAGCATAATGATGAAAAACTAAACAAGTAGTGGTTTAATTTGTATTTTAGATATTGTCTGATGAATTTGTATTCAAACATTACAAAGGCATGATTGGGTAAGTGGGTCAAGTCATGACTCTGCCATTCCTTTTTTTAAATTATGGTGGGACTACATTATTACAGGACCATTCAAAATAATTACAAATTGTTGCTTTCTGGGAATCTTGTCATTAAACCCAGCAGCAAAGGCATTGTCTAAAGCCCAAATGGATGTTATTGTGACCATGAAAATGAGGCTGAACAGTCCTCCTCTGGTGCTGGACACAGACAAGCAGAAAGAAAATATCACAGGCTTGCATGAAAAAATATGGCTTTACCCAGGGCTTCCCAGATCTTACATTATTTGTTTGCCTGGCAGAGAGAACCAAGATCCTGTTTTCACCAGCAACATTCATCCCTGTACATTCATCTAGATACAAAGACAAGATTCTAGATACAAACACAGGAACATTCTGACCTGTAGATTTCATGGTTTTGAACAAAGAGTACCAAATGAGTATGACAAATAAAGTGACATCCTGACACGTGGGGATCAGCAATGTAAACTGTCATAGTAGTTGCCTTCTTGGGGAAGCTGAAAGGCTTTCAAGTTCTTATCATTTGTGTTTTGACATTTGGCTTTACTAATGTTTTATGGACTACTGGGAACTGCCTTGAGAGGGCTTCATCCTTAATGACAAGCTTTTTTTAAACAAAAGTAAATAATACAGAGAAAATCATTTGGAAGGTTATATTATGTGGTGGGGGGAGCTTTTGCAAATCAAGTATGGTTGTAGGGTGTCCATATGAAAAGAATAAATGTTTAACTGTTGTGATGAAGAGGGAATTTCACCAGGTGCTGCATGCATACAAATGACACCTGCTGAAATTCCTTTTTCTATACAACTGTTTTATTTATTTTATTTTGATTTATTTATTTATTTTTATTTAAGGATTTTTATGCCGCCATTCAGCCAAAAAAGGCTCTCATGGCGGCTTACAAAAGTATTTCTTGACAGTCCCTGCCCACAGGCTTACAATCTAAAAGACATGACACAAAAGGAAAGGGGATTGGGAGGGAGGAGGAGGAGGGGGAAAAGGAAAGCAAATTCAGGCACTACAATCTTAGTTGGAAAGTTCAGCAGTTACAGGTGACAGCAGGAGGGAGGGGGGCTCTCAGCTGGAGCTGGACCCAGGCACGGTGGAGAGGTGCCTGGCTGCTGCTTCCTCCCTCACTGGTGGCCTCTCCAGAGACAGTTGGTAGCAGGAGGGAGGGGGCTCTCAGCTGGAGCTGGACCCAGGAACGGTGGAGAGGTGCCTGTTAAAGATATAGGGGCCCTGTCCTTTCCATAGAGTCACCCTATTGTACTGCATCAGATGCTTCCTCACAGTAGGTATTAAGAAGACTGACATTGAATTTATTTTTTATTTATTTATCTCGGCATGTCTTTCAGATATCTCAGCTTGGTTGCTTCAAGACTGAATTGCTTGTTTTTCCTCCTAAACCTTCTCCTCATCTCTCATTCTCTCTTACTGTCAATGTTACACTTACTCCAGTCAAGGAAGCTTGTAGTCTTGGCTTTATATTTGACTCCTCGCTCTCCTTTATTCCTCATATTGAGGCAGTAGCTAAATCCTGTCATTTTTTCCTGTATAATATTGCCAGGATTCGATAATTTTTGTCTGTCTCTTCTGCCAAGACTCTTGTTCATGCATTGGTTATTTCTCGGTTGGACTACTGCAACCTTCTTCTCATTGGCCTTCCTTCTTCTCACATCAGTTCGTTAGTTTCTGTTCACCACTCTGCTGCTAAGATCATCTTTTTGGCTCACCTCTCTGACCATGTTACTCCACTTTTGAAATCTCTTCATTGGCTTCCAATTCACCTCAGAATCCAATATAAACTTCTCCTGTTGACCTACAAAGCTTTTCATAGTCTAGTTCCTTCCTATCTTTCCTCTCTCATCTCACACTATTGCCCCGCTTGTGCTCTTCGCTCCTCTGATGCCATGTTTCTTACCTGCCCAAGGGTCTCTACTTCCCTTGCTCAGCTTCATCCATTTTCTTCCGCTGCCCCTTACGCCTGGAATGCTCTTCCAGAACATTTGCAAACTACAAGTTCAATCGCAGTTTTTAAAGCTCAGCTAAAAACTTTTCTTTTTTCTAAAGCTTGATTTTGAACTGACTTTTATACTGTTAGTTTTACTCTACCCTGTGCCTGTTTGGTGCATTCTCTTCCCCTTCTTATTGTTTTATTATGATTTTATTAGAATGTAAGCCTATGCGGCAGGGTTTTGCTATTTTATTGTTTTACTCTGTACAGCACCATGTACACTGATGGTGCTATATAAATAAAAAATAATAATAATATTTATTTATTTATTGCATTTCTATACCGCCCAATAGCCAGAGCTCTCTGGGCGGTTCACAAAAATTGAAACCATTCAAAGTATTAAACAACAGCATAAAACCATAATATAAAATACAATATAAAAGCTCAACCAGATAAAAACAGCAGCAATGCAAAATTACAAATTTTAAACACCAAGTTAAAATTTATTTATAGACTGTTAAAATGATAGTAACTCAGTTGTCACTTGTAACATCTTTGTCTGCTCTAAAAGTAAACCAGGGACAGATCTACACCTTGTATCAAATCATTACAATGCTATATACCTCTTGAGCATTTTTACCTCCTAGGACACACAAACAGTAATGTACCCCCAACAGTTATCAGTGCATTTCGTACCGCCATAAAGCAGTAGTGTTGATCTAGCATAGGAATCCACTGCTTTTATACTGGGCCATGGAATTTTTAAAAAGGCACAAGGAAAAGCACTTCCCTGTGAAAGGCTCCATAGGGTCATAGGTTATCAAATAAAGGCTACCTCGTTTATTCAATCCGAATGATAATGATGACCCCTTCTGGCCCATAGGCTATCTGGGGCTCAGACCCAACCTCTGCCTTCAACTCAGTTTGGGCAAATTACTTTTCTCCAAACTTCACCATCACTATTACTGCCATTCCTGTTGCTATCACTGTCGGTCCTGAACCATTTTTTTAAAAAAGCAAAGAGAGTGGCCAGGGAGAGGGTCTCTGGAAGGCACCTTACCTCAAGGCCTCCTCAAACCTGGCAGTGCTTCTTTGAGCACATGCTCATACCAAGAATTTATCATTTGTACCAGAACAAGGCTTACGGGTCCTTTCACACGTAAGCCCTCTCTTCCCAAAGCATTCTTTTTCAGCATCCTAATTTAAGGCGTAAAAGCTTCGTAGTTGTTGCTATCATTAGACAACTGGGAGTTAGAAACCTTTGCTGATCTCCTACAAATCATTCAGCAATCTACTAATAGATTTCAAAGATTTCCCAATCTACCTCCTGGCCCTCCTGTTCTAATTCCATCCCTGTGTATATGTTACTTTCTGTGAACATGCTCTTGATGTGAGATGATGAAAAACATACTGTTCTTCTAGCATTTTGTACAGTGTATGTTGGGAATATTGCAACCTTATCTGCAAGTTAAAGGAAGGGGGCAGTGTTGCAGTTAGGTAATTCATGGGAATTTGGGGCAAAGCTAGCCTTAGGATCTCTCTAGCGTACAGTGTGGTTTCCTGTAATTTGCTCCTCCCCTTCTTTATCTCTCTCTCTGACTCCTCTGTTGCTGGGAGTACATGTGCTTGCTCTCTCTTTCACTCCTGTCAATGTAATGTGTTTTTATGCTTTTTATGTTTTTAAACTTTGTATATTTGTTTTAATGTTTACTGTTTTCAACTTTTGTAAACCACCCAGAGAGCTTCAGCTATGGGGCTGTATATAAATGCAATCAATCAATCAATAATGGAACAGTAAATGAACTGAACACACTGTTTGTTTGAAACCCTAGCTGCATAGTATATGCACGAATACATGTGAGTAAAACTATTTTTTTTCCTTCACTGAAGAAGAGAGTGGTCTCCTTTTGTTCTAAGATAACCTATGTGCATGTGGGACTGGTAAAAACTCAGTCTGTTTTGCCTTTCCCCACCCCAGATAATTGCCTTCCTAACAGGAGGCATCATTACTAAATAATTCCCATCAGTGTTCAGATTCTTCTTCGTTGCCCTCTATGATTACGCAACTTTGGATAGTTCTTCCATTATCAGACCAAACTGCATGAAGAAGATATCATTGTTCAGATCTGCTCTGTCTTATCAGATGTAAGAAAGATTCTAGTGATTGGAACAGATGCTTCTACAAACTCTGTTCTTATATTATTTGGTTTTGTTTCATGGAGCCACAAAGATTGCCTAATGATATGTAAATGTGAAAGAAAGAAAGAAAGAAAGAAAGAAAGAAAGAAGGAAGGAAGGAAGGAAGGAAGGAAGGAAGGAAGGAAGGAAGGAAGGAAGGAAAGAAAGAAAGAAAGAAAGAAAGAAGGAAGGAAGGAAGGAAGGAAGGAAGGAAGGAAGGAAGGAAGGAAGGAAAGAAAGAAAGAAAGAAAGAAAGAAAGAAAGAAAGAAAGAAAGAAAGAAATTTCTGTTATATCCACTTAGTTTAATTCTGTTTGCTTGTGTTATTTCAGCTGAGTAAATTTTGCTTTAAAAGTGGCTGGAGACTTTCCTACATGAACATATGGTAGGTGCACCCTCTTTGATACATTTGGCAGTAAAATGTTTTTTATCGCATCATTATTCTAACCAGTACGGTGCTTTTAAATTTTATGTGATCTTCAAAAGCAAATGTTAAATTCATCATGATGTACCATTCAAGTCTCTAGGACCTTTGTTTATGTTTGCTGCTGTTGAGCTAAAGCAGACGGAAAGCACAGAATACCTTCAAAACCACACATGCAGGAGCTTTAGTAATGTCTATGGCTGCTTGGGAAAACTGCAGGACCAATGTGGGTGAGCTAGTGCCATCTTCAAAGCTGATTTCCTGTTTCATTTAAGGAGAGGACTTGCTGTTTTCAAGACCTCTGGAGGGCACCAGGTTGGGGAAGGCTGCTGAAGTACTTGTTCTAACCTAGGCTAGATCTACACTACTGCTTTATAGTGGTACTGAAGTGCAGCAATAACTGTTGGGACACATTACATATTCCATATAGCACTTTCATAGCATTATTTCCTGCTTTTTATTCAGTATTATTCAAAATACCACAACAAATGTCATTGTGTGTCCTATGAAGTATAAATGCGCAAGAGGGATATAGCGTTACCATGGTGGGATTGTAAAGATTTGACACAAGGTATAGATCTGGTTCTAGTGTCACAACATAATTCTAAATCTCTCAAGGCCATAGGTATCTCTTTTAATTAGGAACTGTATCACAGCCGTGCTGTTTCTTGGCAGATGGCCAACTGCCACATGCCATGTCATTGTTGGAAGCCTCCTCCTTGGAGGAAGAGTCGGACTACCGAGAAACACACCCACACTGCCCAAGATCTGCCAGTAGACCAGGAGGAGCCAGGGCCCTCAGGGGCAATTACTATGAGGGCATCTCCTGTGGAGAACGAGGACTCTTCCTCAGAGGGAGAGGCAGAGAAACCTCCAAGCCCTCAGGACATGCCACCTGAAAAGACAGGAACTTAGAAGGAGTGTTATATTGAGCCAGAGGCCTACTTGTGTAGAAAGGTTTATTTGCATGTAGGTGGCTTGCTAACAAGGAGGACCTTTTGGGGTGCAGCTACTAACAATTCACAGCTAAGCCTGTGATGCGGCCCTGACAGTCTCTGCATAAAATCAGCATTCAAGGCAGAGAGATGCTGGAAACAACATTGATCAGACCTCCCTGAATCCAGTTTCTTTTGACCTTGGGCTGCTTCCTTTCATGAATGCTTCTGAACTCTGACCCTCTTCCAGCCTGCCCCTTGTCTGCTGTGTTGCCTTGGAACCCGGTTGCCTGGACTGTTGAGACCTTGCCTGATCCTCATTTGTGCTGGCCACCTTGGAACTCTTGAACCTGCAAGTGCCAGACTCAGGCTCTGGAAACATGACACCATACTACACATTGCACCCCTTAACACAGGCTATAGGCCAACCTTTTTACCTCAAAACCTTAACTATTTCAGTACCAAATGATCTCATATCACAGAAACAATTACCAATTATATATTTTCATAACATTCTGGACAACTTTTACCTTAGGATTTTTGGATACCCATAAGTGGTCCGAAGAGCACTAAAAGGACTACTAAAATTGTATGACAATTTCCTTCTCTCAGATTGCTTACAATCTGTATGTAGAAACCTTGAAATTCTACAGACAAAGGTGCTGCTAGGGCCAGACCACTGGGAACCGGTCCAGGGCCCCCAAATAGCTGCCACAATAACAGCTGACCACAACATCTTTTCTGTCTTTAAACTTAGGCCACAGCTAGACCTAAGGTTTATCCCTGGATCGTCCAGGGGTCAAACCTGTTCATCTAGGTGACACACAGGGGATCCAGTGCTCAGGCAGGAGCAAACTCTGGATGATCCCAGGATAAACCTTAGGTCTAGCTGTGGCCTTACAAGAGAAGAATTTTGGTGCACTGTGGAGTAAAGCTAGAGTCACACCCAGCATCTTCATTTCACCAGAGGACCTCCCCTGAGGTCCTCTGGGAAATCAAGATAGTGAGTGCAACTGCAGCTTTACTCTCCAGCATGCCTAAACTCTCCATAAGAGAAGGTGGGGAGAAGATGATGATGCTTGGCGAGGGCTCTCTAGTAAGCCAAGTGAAGTGACATGGGTTTGCGAGAAGAGTGAGGAGAGGGGGAGAGAGAGAAATGGGGGAGTTGGGGAAAAGGTGAGGAGAAGAACAAGTAAGCTGGTGGGGGTTAGAAAGAGCAATAAAGCAAGAGAAAGCACTTGGGGGGTGTTGGGAAGAGTGAGAAGAGAGAGAGATTGCCAAGGGGGGCGGGGGTGGAAAGAGCTAGAAGAAAGATAGGTTATGCACTGGTGGGATGGAAATAGCAATGAGAGAGGAGAGCATGCAGTGCAAGGAGGAGCTGGAAACAGCAAGAAGTGAAAGGGACAGCATGTGCATCAGGATGGGGCTAGAACGGCACACCCAGGAGTGAGTGTCGGGCCTGGAGGTACCTTGGTCAGGGCCCCTTCAACCCTGTCAGCACCTCTTCCTACAGAAGACGACAGCAGAGTCCACTAGGCAGTCGCCTCTGCATACCAAAAAACTGAAACGAAGATGTCTTTCTCCATCAATACATGTAAATGTCTTTGTTTGTTACACTGATGTGTTCAGATGGCAATTATCTGATAAGGGGTCATATCACTGGAAGAATCCATTCTTCATGTAAAGCAAAAATATAACTACTGAAGTATATCTCCAGTTAGTCTCCGTATTTGTTAACATGGGAAGTGCTTTACATGGACTAGTGGGCTGTTCAGTATTATTATTTTTAACTGTTCCATTTTACAAATTAGAAGCAAAGGCTGAGACGTAATTAACAATCCAAGTACACCAACCATATTTGTGGGTGGACCATGTTTTAAACCAAAGTCTACAAAAGTCAAGTCCAACTTTTCATCTACTCCACTACAATGGGATTTCCTACTTTTCGGTGGGGACAGGGTCTCCCTAAAATGAATTGCTCATTTCTTGCTCTGAACATTAGAAGAAAATGGTCCGGAAACTTCAGCTGGTTCAAAACAGGGCAGCCCATTTACTAACAGGGACTGGCTGGCGAGATCACATCACGCCAGTCCTTCTACAACTTCATTGGCTGCCAGTCCAGGTCCAGGCCCGATTCAAAGTGCTGGTATTGACATTTAAAGCCCTAAACGGTTTGGGGCCAGGTTATTTGAAGGAACGCCTCCTCCCATATGTACCTGCCCGGACGTTAAGATCATCTACAGGGGCCCTTCTCCATGAGCCCCTGCCAAAGGAAGTAAGGCAGGTGGCTACTAGGAGGAGGGCTTTCTTCGCTGTGGCACCCCGGTTGTGGAATGAGCTCCCCAGAGAAGTCCGCCTGGTGCCTACAGTGTATTCTTTTCGTCGCCAGCTGAAGACCTTTTTATTTTCTCAGTATTTTAACACTTAAATTTAAACTTTGCTGTTTTAATTCCGTATTTTAATCCTATATTAATTTCTGCTGTGTGGTTTTATCCTTGTTGTGCTTTTTATATTGTATTTTGTATTTGGGTTTTTAGATTGTTGGATGTTTTATCATGTTCTTAATGGTTTTAATTTTTGTAAACCGCCCAGAGAGCTTTGGCTATTGGGTGGTATAAAAATGTAATAAATAAATAAAGAGCTCCAAGATAAAAAAAAAATTAAATTAATTTGTATTGATTTTTAACAAATAAAACATGAACAATAAGACAACTTGGGAATACCTTGATTACCATTGATCATCAATATTTTACATTACAATACAGAGATTGTCTCACCTATATTCTATTCTATTCATTTATCCTGCTCTATTCATATCATATTATCCTAATAAATCTTTCCAAATCTCTGGTGGTTTTAATGTTTCCTTGTGCCTAATCATGTATTTTATAAATCGATGTTAAGTTGCATGGAAGTCTTGTTTATAGTTAATGTTCCTGGTTGTTCTTTTGATTTGCAACATGTCAATGTGTTATGGGATTGAAACCCCGTAGTACTTCAAAAACAGCTAATAAAATTACATTTGCCAGTATTTTAGTCTCAAATGGGAATTCCAGAACATCTATTCTCAGTAAAAAGATGACCAGCTCTCCCTGCACAAAACGTTTATGAATAGTTTCTTTTAAAAAAAAAAAAAAACACCCAACAACTACTACCATACAAAAGAAAACTTAGACATAATAAAACCGATTCCAAAAGAATACTTAAAACAAAGCAAGTCTGTTAATACAGGGCAGGACAGGACAGGGTGTGTGCGTTTTAATGTGGAACAGTCTCTTTTTTATATACATGCTTTCAAAATTCAAAACTTCCATGTGCCAGTATTCTTGCCATTATACAGTCCAGTTATATATTTTTATACAGTCCAGTTATCCTACCACACTCCTGGTCTTGTTACTTCCTTTCATAGAGTTGGAAGGACATTGCTGGTTGCTTAAGTTAACCCCTATGCTGGCAGGATTCATTAGGTCTAAAAGCATTGTGAAAAAAATTCTACTTTCCTCTTAGGATCATTTTTTGTGCATTTGCACCACCCTAGTCCCAAAATATATGTACGGCAGTGCCAAAAAATTGTGAGCATTTGTTGCAGTATCCAGTACACACCTTGTTTTGAAGAAAAAAATATCCTTTTTTTTGCTAACTCACAAATTTCGACAGCAACGCGCACTTTTCCTGTTGCGCTAGTTACATTGCTCAAGACTTGGTTTATGCTAGCACAGTGTCATTAGCGCTTGCGCTTGGACATAATTTGATACTAGCCATGTTCTTCAAAGGTTGTGCCTTTGAAGACCTTCTCATGGTCTGAATAGAAAATGTGTCACTGAGTGCATGCACTTAAATAATTTATTTTATTTATTTATTACATTTATATCCCACCTTTTTTCCTCCAAGTAACCCAAGGCAGTGTACATAATCCTCATCCCCCTCTCCGTTTTATCCTCACAACTTCGGCTGCCCCCTACGCCTGGAACGCTCTTCCAGAACATTTGAGAACTACAAGTTCAATCGCAGCTTTTAAAGCTCAGCTAAAAACTTTTCTTTTTCCTAAAGCTTTTAAAACTTGATTTTGTTCTGACTTTTATACTGCCTGTTTGGTGCATTCTCTTCCCCTCCTTATTGTTTTATTATGATTTTATTAGAACGTAAGCCTATGCGGCAGGGTCTTGTTATTTATTGTTTTACTCTGTACAGCACCATGTACATTGATGGTGCTATATAAATTAATAATAATAATAATAATAATAATAATAATAATAATAATAATAATAATAACAACAACCCTGTGAAGTAGGTTGGGCTGAGAGTCTGTGACTGGCCCAAAGTCACCCAGTCACATGGAAACAATTCAGGTTTCCATGGCTGAATGAGAACTAGAACCCGGATCTCCCGACTCCCAGTCCAACACCTTAGCCACCGCATCACAATGGTTTAAGGGCCTCAACAGGACTTTGGCCAGTATTTTGCATGCGGTAAGATGAAAACAACAAGCTCCAACCAGGGATTCTGACAGCAAGGTCGAGGTATCTTACTCTCTGCAACACTGGAGCAGCTTGCAATGGAGGATATGGGCTGCTCTATGTCTTACTGCTCCACAGCGCCTCCCTGGTTGTGGAAGACAATGAAACAGGTTGTTAGTCCAGCCAGATCAAGTGATCTAGGAAGCCAAGAGGTGACCTCCTGGGTTGATATAATGACTGTATCAGGCTTTGCTCCCAAGTCTAAGGGCGTCTCCACACAGGGCTTATATTGTGCAATCAAGATTGGTTACTCACAGAAGTTTGTGGGTCCTCTACATGACATTGTTAACCTCCAGGCCCCCTCCAGCAATTTATTACCTTTATCCCACTGTTGTAAAGTGTGGGGAAAGTCTGTTTTTTTCTCTGGGAAGTACTTGTGAAACACTGTACTATGTAATTTCGTAATGGCATTATAACAGCAGTGCCATCTAGTGGCTGTAAAATGAAACATTTAGAACTCCCCAAGAACTTATCAAGAAAGACAAACGGCCCGTGTGTAAGCAGCCAATCTTAATCCTGCAAAGAATCTTGAAGCAGAACGCCTGATAAGTTGTGGGATAAAATGCCTGGTGTGGTGAAGCCCTAAGCAACTTTTTATTGAGCATAGCATACAGACTCCTCTTGCTTCACTTCTGCTGCATTTTGAAGACCTGACTGCCTTTCTGCTCTACACCATGTTACTTGTCTCTTGCCTTCACACCCATAGTCATCACACTTGGCCTTGCCCTGTTCCTGCCTCTGAACTTGCCAGATGCTTGGGCCACAACCCAACACAGAACTGGATTAAAAGCAGTTGGTTTAAGCATGCATTGCTGTGTATGGGATTGTGGTCCTTGGTATCAATACCCACATCTTCAATTAAGTCCTGACCAATTAAGTTCACAATCCTATACATGTTTTGACAAAAAAAAGTCCTGCAACTCCCAATATTTCCAGCCAGTCCTGGCTGGGGAATGCTGGGAGTCATAGAACTTATTTCTGTGTAAACATGCATTGGATTGTGCCTTAAGTCGCTGTATATCAGAACAACCAGAACACTGAAAATGAGGCTGCACCAGCTGCTGAGATATATTTGGAGCTCCTTGTTCCTTCCTAATACTTTGACTCTTCAGATTTTTAAAGCTTGTTGTAAATACATATAAATAGCCTTACCTTTTATTTCATAGGAGTGAAAGTAAATGTCACCTCAAGGAGATGAGCTCTTAACTGGAAATTCTTAACTGGTTCAGTATTCATGACCCTTTACCTTAATTGCCATCTTCTTCCTGCCTGGGTTCATGTGTATATCCTCAATGCCACTAGTCTCTGTCATTAGCTACTAAAGCCTCATAACTGACTTGTGGCCTGGATAAGAGAGAGAGAGAGAGAGAATCCTGCCCTGCATTCTTTATTTAAGAATGTTTGATCCCTTAAAAAGTTTTTTAATCGAAAGTTATCATTTTCTCTTCTCAAATCACTGAAAACCTATTTGTTGAAAATATTCAACCATTGTTTCCTTCACTGCTCTAGAGAGCATGACTCATCATCAATAAGTATTGGTAAAATAATAAGAGTTGCTATAACTTTCAAATAAAAGCTCTTGGTGCACCATAAAGCATGGGCAGCGTATTCTTCATTGATGGCCCAAAGGAACAGAATCATTGGGCAATGATTACCCAGTTTGCACTCATCCTAAATATAACATTACAGTGCGCAGTGGGGGGGGGAGGCTAGGTGAACACTTCTACTAAACAGCAGCACTCCAGTTCTGATTTAAAAGACTATCTGTACACAAGAAGATGCAACTGGGATCTACAATACATAGCTATGTTGGATGAAAAAATGTTGGACAGAAATGGAGCTTGAGCCACTGCCAATGTGGCAAGCATTAGTTGGCATTTATTGTCATCACTCACTTGATCTGCTAAAGTCACGTTCTTAAAGTATTACTTACAAGAAGAGATTGGAATGTGTGCAATTATCTGAGAGCTAGAGGCTTCTCAGACGATCGTTTTATTGCGTGATATAGATTTATTTCCCCCAAAAAATGTAGCATGTCTGTTACATGCTTTTAAGGAGCTCAGGGCATAAGAGTTTATTGCTTAGAAAGTTTGATCTTCCTTGTCAAAATGACATTTCTGTTTGAGATGCTAGATGAGATCTGCTTGTGCAAGGCACCCATCACTTCTTGGTGATGGGTGCTGCTGCTAGCCAATGATATCTGAAGGGCTACATATTTCCCATCCCTGTTATAGAGGGAACCTTTTCAGTTGTGATGCCCCAGATTTGCAATTTTCTTCCAAGGAGGCTCATCTGATATCTTTCTGTGCCAGATAAAAGATATATTTTACTGGGCTTTTAAGATCTACTTTAACATGTTCATGCTGGTACACCTTTGCTGCATCACTTTACTCTATTGTTTTTATTATGTATTGGTTTTAACCTGTGTGTACACCACCCTGAGGGTCAAAGTACACATTATGTTATTTGTACGGCTTCTAGCTGAGAGTATTTTTATTATTATTCTAGAGCAAGTGTGTGCAGCCCCAGTTCAGATCAGGACCACTGCAAGGAAAGGATTAAACTTACACAGACAGTTTTGTGCCTGAAATTCCCTCCCTGTCAGGCTCAGGCCTGGTCTCCCTGGTGTGTACCCTGAATTGGGACTCAGAACCTGAAGAAGAAGTAGACAAGCCAAGACAGGAAGCAGAGGAGGAAATTGTCCAAGACTCTCCAGGAATCAAGGAGGAATCTTCTCAGGAGCTTATCGGACAGAAAGCCAAGGCTCAGAGATCATCCTCCCCACCCCTGGGAACTCAGTTTTTGTCAGAGGAGGAGGGGATATCAAAATTGACAGATCCCAGAGTCTGCCTCAGCATGCGGAGTTGAGAGGAGGTGGGAGGCAGTCCCCTAGATTAGCCACTTGCCAGAGGTTACAACTTGAAACGCACCCTGAGAAAGGGGTTCGGTTAAAGCCTGTTGGGCACTGTGGGAAACTGTCCATTTAGTTGATAGGCAACTGCCTTGCTTTGTTAGGCTAATTAAGCTTAGAGGATAGCTCCTAGCATTTACACTTCCTTCAGGTGTGAAGGGATTACTATGTACTGAATGAAGCTTTTGTGAATTTCGGGGCAGATCTCTTTATCCTCTCACATCTCAGTGAGAGGGCTTGGAATCACAACACAAACAAACAAACACACACGTTATAAAAAGAAAAAAAGCCTGCATTGGTGCTAAAAAAAAGATTAGCATCAGCTACATGCTATGCAATTAACACAATTTGTTGTTTGACCCTGAGAATCCTTTTAAATATTGTAAAGTGAGACATTCATTAAATAGATTTTTTTAAAAAAACTTCCAAAGAATATCCAGGAGTAATTATATTCTAATCTAATATTCTAATAATTTCTAGATTAGTTTTGGGGGTTTTTGAACACCCGTGCATAGGTAGAAATAACTGACAGACAAAAATGAAACATTCACATTAGTTGCCTGCACAGTGGCACTTCAGAAAACCTGTGTGATCAACTAACTACACTTGCCACAATGCCCTTAAGTGATCGCCTTGATAATCCTCACAGTTTAAACCTGCTGGAAGTGTTTTCCTTTCAAACATTTTAATCACATTTTTTTAGTGTTTATAGTATATTAAAAATTACAACCTTCTTGAACATTTTCTCAGGCTGACTCAGATATAAGATTCCTGCAATATAGCTTTTCTTTTGTTTGTCTTATCCAGTTCTGCTATTAATTTCCAAGTGGATCTACTCCACATGCTTGGCAGAAGTGTTCTTTTTCCACAGAGTACTTCTCTAGTTGCTCCTTGTTCCTTTGATTTTTTCTTTTTTATTACACTAATATGATTTTCTCTTGCACTTGCCAGGGTTTTCTTCTTCTTTTCTGTGGTGCACTTTTGCACTCTCTCTTGTTGTAGGAAATTTGCACAACTCTTTCTTGGAAGAGACTTTTTCAGATCATCCTGGGCCATGCTGGGCAGGGGCAGCCCATGATATTTTGCTGCCTGCCCACCCCCACCCCATTCACGCGCAGACACCAACTGGCCTGGCAGTTGAAAGTTACGTCAACAATGGTGACAGGAGAGCAAACTCCACCACATCTGAAGCCATTATTATTATTTTATTATTATTTATTTATATAGCACCATCAATGTACATGGTGCATCAGCCTAGCTTAGTGGGTGTAACTGTGTGACATGCACAGCTCTGTCCTCCGACAGAGGAAATAGAATGAGGGGGCTCAGGACAAATGGCTGGAGGACGGCCACTGCTACTATTACAACTATTACTACTACTACACACAGTAATATCTGCTTCCTGAAGGATCCACCTTACTCTGCCTAATGGTCATGATGATGGCAATGACCAAAACCTGAATAGACTGGATTTTCCCCTCTGTTCAAGCTGTTTCAAGTAGTCCATCAAACTGATTTTCCTCAGTGACCCTGCAGCAAAGATATTTGGTTTCTGGGTACTAGAGGTTCCCAAACATTTTTTCAAGAATCTCTTCTGGTGAGTCCAGGGGAAAAATAAAAACTTGAAAGCTCTTTCCTCACACTTCTCTAGATGATATTGCATGGGCATGATGGTGGCAAAGCAATAAAGTTTCTTCACTGTCATCACCACCACAGAATAAGCCCAAAGATGGCTCCTTTATGTGGTTCATTACACGTTTTCCACCACTTGAACTCAAGTCATTGGCCAGATGGTTTTGTGGCCTTCAGCTTCTCAGAATCCCAAGGAACCAATGCATCTCTATGACTTTGTTGAAGATGTTTAGGAGCAATTGTAGCGATTACCCAAGTTTCCACTCATTCCAAGCGGTGATCAGAGCCTCCCGAGCATTGCTAACTGAAGCAGCAGGATAATTTCCCAGAGGGGTCAGATAACCTTCTGGACTGATCAATCTTCAAGAGCAGATCATCAAAACCAGCCACCTACCCTTGCAAAGGTTACAGGTAGTTACATTGTTTGGAATGGTAGTCCATGTGTGAGTTTGGCTTTGAGCTGTATTATTATTATTATTATTATTATTATTATTATTATTATTATTATTATTTATATTAATTATTATTTATTTATATAGCACCATCAATGTACATTATGTACATTAGATTATGCAATTCTACCATAAATGGTGCAAACTGTAACATGTTTAAGGAAGCAATCCTATGGCCCCTAGACATTGTCTGAGGGGCTGTAGGATACAGGATTTTTCCCTGTCAAAGGTCAGAGACAGCACTCCGACCTTGGAAGGGGGAGTCAGACAAGACATCCCTCCCCCACCAGGGAAAGAACTGCGCCACCCACAGTCTGAGGTCAGAAAATTGACTTGAAAAAGGGGGAAAGCACATTCTGGTGGACAGGGACAGGAGGAGACTAAAGAGACCAGAGTATTAATTATCCTGAACCTCTTCCAGAATCCTTTCCTCCCCTTTTGAAGCACCATTGCTAGACAGGCTAAAAAGCCTACCCAGCAAAATATGCAGGGCGGGAGGACAGAGAGGCAGAGATCACAGTTGCCGCTCCTCCCACAATGCATTGCATGATTGGAGCGTCCAAGTTCAGGGGCTTCTGAACATCAAGGGTGCAATCTTATCTAAAATAGTCATATACTTGGTTGTTTTAGAGCGGGGTGTAGAACCTCTGTCAATCTGAGGGTCAAATTTCATTTTGGAGAAGTTTGGGGGGGGCACATCCCAGGGCAGGGACTGAAGACAAAAGGGGTTGAGGCAAAATACCAACATTAGCAGCATATTTTAACTTGAAGCTCTTACTGCAGTGACTAAGCCTTCAGAGAGGCATTTCACTCTTTTAGAATGGGGGGAAATCTGCACAGGATACAGCCGAACAGCAGGCACAAGGGAAAGGACTGTAACCATCTGCAAAACCCCAGAGGGCCAGATTGAGACCTCACAACGACTAGATTTGGTCTGCACTGAGCCTGTTTTAGATCCTAGAATCCACAAAATTTTCAGTAGCACCCTCCAGTCTCTCTTCCAGATGCAAACAAGTTCTCTTTACCTCGGTTCCCAGTAAGGAATTTTCTGTCATTGGATTCTTCTCTAGGCCATTATTTAATCTGTTAAACCCACAAACAGAATATAAAATACTAAGATTAACTGTAAATTATCATAGTTCATGAGCTATTTCCACAGATGTCCAACAGCAGTTTTTTTCAGAAGGCTTTAGTAAAAATATAGTTTCATGGGCACAGATCACATAGAAGTTGCCTGACACTTTGGCAATTATAATCTTTCATCAGCATGCATTGCCACAGTGTGTTTTGCTCTATTGCTGAGCATTCTCTTCTGACTGGCTATGATGCAGAAGTCTTATTCATCTCTGAACCCTTCCTCGTGGGCAATATTATTGATTTATTACCATTGCAAATATCTCAACTGTTTGGACAATAAAAAAAACACTTTAATAAATTAAGCTATAAACAGGTCAATTTATGCACAGAAGAAGGGTTTATGTTTTGAATAATGCTAGCAGGCACAATCCCTTTGCATATTCAGTAAACTTTCAAAACTTCAGCTGAATATTGCTTGCCTTTTTCGTCACTTTCTTTTAGTCCTATATTACCTTCCATTGTCATTTCAGGTGGGGAAACTGAAATCCCAAAATATACATGCACATGGTCTTGATTAAGTCGGTGTAGATTCCTCTGCTCCATTATAAGAGTCGGTGCTACACACACACATTTTCTTTTTACAACAGCTCTTTAGGATGACAGGTACCAGCCAGTTTCAGTTTTAACCTAGGTCCCCGTAGCCTACTCTAACTCTGGAGCCACTATAACACACTGGCTCATAAATAAGCATATTTTAAAGTGTTACTTTTGTAAAAGAATTAATTCCACGTTCATGTCACAAGTCCTCTGTTTGGCCCTCTTCCCCCCCCCCCACCACCCCTTTGGCTTTCAGTCTCATTTAGACAAATGTTGAATCGTATTTGAGTAAAGACATCAAATTTAAGGAAAAAGCAACTGAATAACAGAAACATAGCTATCATGTTCAGAGATAACTATCAAACATTTGCTCTGAGTGTTTTATTATGAGATTATTTTTAAAGTTGTATATCATCCCTGAGGCTGTTTCAGGGAGAAGGGTGATTTATACATATTTAAATAAATAAATAAATAAATATTGTATTCAAACATTTGCCCATATCCACCTCTCCCTTTATTTCTTAACTAGTTGCTATTGCATAATAGTTGAGCATGAACGTATCAGATATTTCTCTTCATTTCTAAAGTTTTCCACCATTCGATTGTAGTTTTGATCTGGTATGTCTCTGGAATATCCAAATATATGAGTTTGGTATAGAAATGCTCGGGATGGGAGGGATGAAATAATCCTAACCTGGCACTGTATTAACATTTGTTATAATAAGTGAGATGAGTTGGTATGAGTTGGTAAACAGCTGTTGTGGGTGTAACATTATAAACTGAAGCCTGTGAAGATCTTTGCCACAGACGTAATGGTCAGATTCCACACTTCCTTTGTTCATCTCCTTGACCTTGAAGATGAAAGGGGCAATAAAGTGATGTTATTTATTGACAGAGAGAGACTACTACTGCCAGGCAATAGAATCTAGGACAGCATAACAAATTATTGTAAGGATCTGAAGGAATTTAGTAAAAAAAAAAAAACATTGAAAGATGCAAGAGCAGGATCTGATGCATAATAATACAGAGGAAATAAAATCCAGTAGTAAAGGCAAGAAGAAACTAACATGTTTCCAAACTGGAGAAAGTCAAAAGCAATTAAATTATTTTGCATTCTGTGAGATACAAATGAGCTCAAGAGAATGTAGTGTATGTTTTGTTATTTTTTTCTGTCAAGACCTGGGCAAATGGGACTTGGCAGAGGGGCATGCTGCATGGTTTGGTAAGGCCACACTAAAAGATACGTACATTATTCTACAACACTTGGAAGCAAATAAAACCCCAAATACACAATTGGATTTGAGATCTATTGACCTCAGCTGCCCATGAGATTCAGGGGTGGGGGGTGGGAATGGACTTTTGAAGGTGTGGAAGTACTGTGGATTGTATCTACAAGTGGTTGAGGTAAGGAGTGGACACAGGCAAAGTGAAAAGGGGAGGCAACAGAAGCGGAAATTGAAAGATTCTGCAATTGCAAACGAAAGCCTCACTTTGCACAAAGGTTCATGCCAAGCAAAGGTATGCGGCAGGGTCTTGCTATTTACTGTGTAATCTGTACAGCACCATGTACATTGATGGTGCTATATAAATAAATAATAATAATAATAATAATAATAATAATAATAATAATAATAATAATAATACCATTGGGTGGCCAATGCTGCTAACATCTGGAAACATCCCACCAGACTCCACCCACCAGTGCATTATGCAACAAAGAGGGAAAATGGCTGTGAAAACACATCAAATCTTGTTCACAACCCAGAAGCAAAAGCAGAGGGTTGTAGCAGGTTATTTAGCTTGATCTAGAAAAGCCTTCTCATATTCCTCTGGCGCATGCCTCAAATAAAAGACATACATTTTTTTCTCTTGTCCTGTTAATGCTTTGTTTTCATTCCTTGAAACAAAACAGTTGGAGACATTAAAATTTTACCTTACCAAGAGCCAGTTTCTGCATATTTTATTTATTTATTTATTTATTTATTATTTAAGGATTTTTATGCCGCCATTCAGCCAAAAAAGGCTTTCACGGCTTACAAAAGTATTTCTTGACAGTGCCTGACCACAGGCTTACAAACTTTTTGTTTTTGTTGCAACAGACTAATACAGTTGGCCCTCTATAATCAATTACAATGCTGATGAACTTAGGGTTACTCACTTATCCATTTTCTACAACACAGCTATAGTGCATCCAGATATAAAAACTCACTCAGCTGTAGAGAGGGCTGAATAACTTGCTCTTTGGATCCAGGTGCAAAACATATATTTTCAACTAATACTGCTTTTCAGTCCTATACTACATCCATTGAAGTCAAGGGAATAACTCACTAAAATGCCCATAGAGTTTCAATCATGTGAGCAATTTTTTTAAATGCCTTATTATGGTACGTAGCATTGTGTGCATTTAGCTAGAATGTTAGCTTTGTGTCTAGTAAAGAAATTCAAACTTTAAAGGGGAAACCCCATAATGAGTACATCTACATATCCTATTATACAAAATAGTTTTATTTATTTATTTATTTATTTATTTATTTATTTATTTATTTATTTTATCACATTTATATACCACCCCACAGCCATGTCAAAGCTTGTTGACATGGAACAACAAGCTTTGAAAAGAAATTAATGCAGAGTATTTCTAATTTCACCCTATTAGCTTCCCTTCTAATATTCCACCCTACAGTTGACAACTTGAACTCATGAGGTCTTTTCAAGGAAAGAATGTTGTTGTTGTTAGGTGGGTGGGTGTGTTTTTAAATTTAATTCAATGGAAAATTGATGGCCAGGAAATGTGGTTCAAAGAGGTAAGGAATGGTTTTGGAAAACAATGCTGCTACCAAAAAAGCTTATCCAAGCCAAAACAGCAGCTGCTGCCTTAAAACAATTTTGTATAGCATCCGGACAGCTATTTGACAGGGCCATGTTTTTAAGCACTAATTGATATGAAATGTTCACATATGTCGTGGCCTCTGGATTGTTAATTCAAACTAATATGTGTGTATTAAATCTGAAATAGCCTCCAATTGCTATTCAACCTGGCCTGAACTGCATTTAAATGCCTGCTTATAGCTCACCACAATGTTCTGGCTTTGAAAAATTGATCTCTCTCCTCTTCCCTTTCTCTTCACGCTCCTTCCCTTGTGTCTGGCCATTTTAGTTTGTAAACCTGTCTCTGTTTTATTGATGTGAGACAATAGTCATCTGAAAAGAGGATGGGAAATGTAGTACGCAGTTAAAGGAAGCAAAAATAAAAATGTATGGCTTCTAATTAGGGTGCACTGAAAATCTTAGTAACCGTAGGGTGACCATATGAAAAGGAGGACAGGGCTCCTGTAGCTTCTTTAACAGTTGCAGATGTCATTTGTATATATGGAGAACCTGGTGAAATTCCCTCTTCATCACAACAGTTAAAGCTGCAGGAGCTACACTAGAGTGACCAGATTTAAAAGAGGGCAGGGCACCTGCAGCTTTAATTGTTGTGATGAAGAGGAAATTTCACCAGGTTCCCCATATATACAAACGACACCTGATGAAATTTCCTTTTCAATACAACCATTACTCTAAGTAACCATGTATCTATCTAACTCCTAAAACAAATAGTCTTACATATTGCACCTTTTTTTTAGCCATCATTAAAACCTATAAAATTCTAGTGTTCAATTTATTAAAAGCTATTTAGTTCGATAAGGCAAGTTACAAAGAAACTTTGCCAATGGCCAGTCCATCTGTGAGAGCATTTTAATAAATAACAATAAATGCTGTTTGTTTTACTTGCAAATAGACCACAATGTAAAAAGCTTTGCATTTATCCCCTTTCTTTTTCCTTAATAAGGGCACAATGGAGATGCTGTGATCAATTAATAGGAAGCATTTAAACAATTTTAACAAACCAAATTCTCTTGTACGTTGTGCTTTGATGAAGCCCAACCTTCACAATCTACCATCAATGACATAGCCATTTCAAAATGTATTCATTCATAAACTGCAAATGACCCCCACTTTGGGTTGAAGATGGATGTACTAGATGGGCTTACATCTATAGGATTCTTGCAGATGTATACCTTAGACCATGAAAAGCAAACCCTGAAAGTAATTTAGAAAATAAGGTTTCTTTTATTTATTTAGCAACCAAATACAAAAGAACATTGTAAAGATACAACATTTTCACAAATAAGTTCAAACTATTTTAAGTTTGCCTTTCGTGACACATTTGGCTTAAACATTAGTGTTTGTGAATTGTTATGCGTGGCTCTAATAATCTTTCTGGACTGCATAAAACACAACCCAGATGGCAGAAAATACGGAAAACAAAACTTAATCCAACATCATATAACTCAAAATCACACAAAACGAATCAAAAATTATTAACAGAATGAAATAGTAGTTTTAATATTGTTTCAGGATTAATTATCTGAATTTAAAGTGTAGCACAATATATTGCAAACTAAGTATACATATGAGGGAGAGAGATTGAAATTAAAGTTGGCAGCACTTATCCATATAATCAGATGCTCTAAAAAGAAATGCCACCAACTTTAATTCCAATTATTTTCAATCACAATTATTTAAATAGCATATTAGGTTTCTAGCCTTCCCCTTGTGTCAGATCTATTGAACTGTAATTTTGCATTGACATATTCCAGTTTTTAAAGTGTAATCAAATTACTTTCTCCACCATGCTGTGGCATGGAGCCAATTAGGAGAGCTACAGACCAAAAAGAAATCGTTTGATTTCTTATACAGAATCACCAGGAACATCTAAATCAAATTAAAACAGATGACCTTCCCTATTATAAATACTCTACTGTGATAAAAGGCATATTGGACAAGTAATTCCAGTATTCCACTTTCAAGAGCTACTGCCTTTATAGTAACTTCAACAGCCAAGATGTACACAAAAGGCATCTTTATATAAGGTAGCCCAGCTGAGAGCCTGCATGTTGCTCTGGCAAACCTGCATGTTCTCTTGGCTAACATAGTGGGTTCAAGTGATGTGGAACCAGTCCACAGATTTTACAGAAGTATGTTAAGGATACACATATAATTAAGAAACATGTCTCGATTACGATGCAACTTATTTTCCTACTATAAAATATCTCAGCGCCTTTCCCATCCATGAAGCATCAAGGATGTTTCATACATAACCTGTATGTATGTATTAATTTATATACCTGGTCCTGAGACCCTGGTTTTTTTTCCGGCAGCACAGTTCTGTAGTTTTCTATGGTGCCAAGGTCAGATTAAATTCACCTCAGTTCAAGGACGCTATCAGCTTGAGAGTTCCAAAGTAAAGTGGTGAAAAATCTAAGGCCTTAGCTAGACCAAAGGATTATCCCACTCCCAGGCAAATGGAGGGGTCGCCCCTGCCTGCTCCTGGGATCCCCTGTGTGTCATTTGGATGCACAGGGATGATCCTGGGACAATCCTAGGATATAGGCCTGGTCTAGCCATGGCCTGAGTCTCCACTTCCAGTATATTTTAAAATAATTTCAAGTAGCTGGTGCATTAGTCACAGAATTTTATTTTTAGATTCATCTTTGAAGTGACTAAACAGCCTTTATTAGTAAATACTCTTTTCTATATATTGCTAAGAATTGTCCACCTCTCCATTCTGTCTAATGAAGAGAATATATGTAGTTCAAAGAGATGCATTCCAATGAAAGCTAAGCAATTGAACTTGTCCCATTAATCTAATTTCCCTCTCTCTTCTTAAATCATTGGCACATTAGCAATTCCTCAGTATTTCAAGATTTACAAAAATTGCATTTTTTAAAAAAAATCAAATGTTAAAACTTAAGCACATTTACACTGTTTTTGTGACATCAATATATGAATATTTACAAATTACTTCTGCTTTTTTTTTAAGTGACCAACATATTGTCATACAATAATGGGACTATAATAATCAAAAGTTACCTACTGAGAAACCCTAAGAGATTTCCCAGTAAAACTCATCAGAATAAAACTTATGCTTTTGCTAAATTTTCATGAACAGTTTGTGGTGGAATATATTTTACCTGGCTCAGGTATGTGTAGTTTAGTTTAGTAGCAATTCTTACAAAAGGAGCGAAAAGATCTGTGAAGCTAGAGATTGCATAAGAGGTGTTGTTTTTAATCACTTTTCTGAGAGTTTATAATAGGCAATAGGAAAAGATGATTTAAGTTTAGGGATTTTCTACACCAAGTGTTTATTAGTACAAAACACTCTGGAAATATATTCGTCTCAGCAGTACCAGTGAGGAAGGATTTTAGTGCCCTAAGTGACACTAAAAATGTTCTTTAGTCTGGAATGTATCAGTTGGAATGTCATTGATACAAAAAGAGAAACCAGAAGAAATTTTAAAATTGAAGGTTCATTTTATCCTTCATTTTTTTCTTTTTTTGATTTGCAGTACTGGGAAATGCCAAAACTCTTTTAGACTATCTTGTAAAAAGTGCCAAAGTTCCATGACTCTGGCCAGGTCTACACCAAGCAAGATAAAACACTTTGAAAATGTTTTTAAAACTGTATCTGGAGTGTGTCCTGGGCTCCAACAGTTATCAAAACTGTTATAAACCGTTTTAAAGCAGTAGTGTAGATCCTGCCTCTTATTCATAACACCACCACCATAAAACATGGTTAAGAATTACTCTGACTGCTGTACAATAACATAAAAAATTAAAAATGAGATGTTGCTTTATACTGAGTCAAACTAATAGTCCATCTACCTGCTATCTACTCTAATTGGGAGCAGCTTTCAGTGTTTCTGACATCTCCAGCCCCTCCCAAGATCCTTTAACGGGGACTGGACCCAGGACTTAGTATGATCAATGCATGTACCCTCCCCTGGCGATCTGTGACCTCTCCTTTAAACTATGGTCTTCCCCTAACCTCACACAATCCCTACCATAAAGTACTGTCTTAAGGAAAGAAGTGCTAGAAATAAAACACCATATCCACTGGGGTACATGGGGGAGGATGCTGAAAAGGCAGGTGTGGGGAATCAATATATTTCTTCATTTAAAATTTTGCTTGGCTTCAGCAGCTCCTAGCAATATTTCTTTTGTGATTTGAAACACAATAAATTTTCATGGGATTGTCACCATGACCTCTTGAACGATACCTGCGTTAATTTAGAAAAATAAATATGCAAAGTACCCAAAGAATACTGTTTTGCAAAGATTTCAAGTGAGCATTTCAAATTAAATGCTGTATCAGGCTAAAAGTTTTGCTAGACTACAGTTTTGAACTCATCTTCATTTTGAAAGACATTTGTATGACATGTCAAACAATATCTTTATTTATCCAAGCTTCTGATTATTCAAATGTTTCTACTTAGCAAATATGTTACATATCCCATGCCATTTATACGGCTGTATGTTTTCTATCTCCAGATGGTTGACACTATGCTTTAATGAACTTGTCTGATTCTCATTAAAATCGTCCTTGCATTGCATCACCTATGGCTCCCCACACATCGAAGACAAATTCATCTGGAAATGCAAAGTCGCCTAAAGCTTCATCAAGTGCAACTGCAAACTCATCTGGGTTGTTCTTGCCTTTTCCAGCTTCTACCATTGTTGCAGCTAAAAAGAAGAAAAAAGAGAAATACATTTTCAGAAGTGCCAATATCAGATGTAGTGACACTTAGCTCCATCACACTGGGGGTTAACATGCTCCCTACCTTCGCTTCTCCGCCCGTGCTTTCGTTTTTCAGTTACTTCCTCTTTCAAAAGAGGAAGTACACAACAAGCACAAGGCCCATTGAGTCCGCTGTTCTAATGGCGCTGCTTCTCCTGCACACAGCTGGAGTGAGCAGCAAATCCAAGTTTAAAAAAACATTAGATTTAATGAGAGGTTTTTTTGTTACGCAAGGAAGACCAGAAGGGGCGGAAGGCGTGTGGGAAGCAGACGACGTCATGTGAGGGACCTGAGCAAACTCTGTGAGTGCCCAGTAATTAAGAAAACTGTATTTGACCTGTTGAAAAAGTATATACCACAAATAGTAAAAACAATAAAGAGTTTCAATGAGAAATATAAACGCACACCACTTGTTAGACACTTTTAGTAGTTGTTGCCAATCTCCTTTTGTGCTGTTTTGCATCATTGATGTGTTTAATATATATTTTTATTTATTACATTTATATCCCGCCTTTTTTCTTCCAAGGAACCCAAGGCAGCATACATAATCCTCCACCTCTCCATTTTATCCTCACAACAACAACCCTGTGAGATAGGTTGGGCTGAGAGTCTGTGACTGGCCCAAAGTCACCCAGTAAGCTTTCACAGTTGAGTGGGAACTTGAACCCGGATCTCCCGACTTCCAATCCAACACTCTAGCCACTACATCACATTGGCTCTTCCTGTTTTGCTTTTCTCTTCTGATATTATCTGTAACATTTTAAGGAATTAAGTGGCAGAATAAACACAGACCTATTTACACCTATTCTAGTGCCCCTGTTCAGCATAAACATGCATAGGACCAGGATGGAAACCCACTTACATCAAGGGTGGGGAAAGTGTAGCCCTCCAGATATTTTTGGACTGCAACTCCTATCAGGCGAAGCCAGTATAGCCAATGGTGAGGACTCGCCCAAGAACGTCTGGAGAGCCTCACTCCTCACCCGACTTAATACATGCATAAAATGAAAAACACAGAGACAAATTTGTGGTGGGTCCAGATTTGCACTCAACAGAGTTCCACTCATACTGCAACAAAGGAGCAAGGCAGCAATTTTGCCAATTCCAACTTCTCTTTAGCTCTAAAAAAGCCGCTCCAGAGGGCTGAAGGACGCTTTGGAACAATGTGGGAAGCGGTACTGAGAGCTGAAGGGAGAATCTGTGGAAATGCCTGCTAGTGAAAGGGCATCTCTGAATCCAAGTCAATGTGTATTTCATTTGATATAAGAATACTCTTTCTGTGATTGGCAGATTTGGTGAAGCTCTTTTCATGACCTTTTTTTTATGGCTCACTAAAGTTTGTAAAGAGCCTTGTGTGGCGCAGAGCAGTAAAGCAGCAGTTTCTGCAGCCGAAACTCTACCCACGGCCTGAGTTCGATCCCAGCGGAAGCTGGTTTCAGGCAGCCGGCTCGGGTCGACTCAGCCTTTCATCCTCCCGAGGTCGGTAAAATGAGTACCCAGCTAGCTGGGGGAAAGGTAATAATGGCCGGGGAAAGCAACGGCAAACCACCCCGCTATAAGGCCTGCTAAGAAAACGTCAGCGAAAGCTGGCGTCCCTCCAAGAGTCAGCAATGACTCAGTGCTTGCACGAGAGGTTCCTTTCCTTTTCCAAAGTTTGTACGCTATAGTCTATATCTTCCTTAGGCACCATGTTTCTCATACTGGAATATAAACTCTATTGGCACAGCACTACCAAAGGTGTTCCACTAGCATTGGACAAGAGTTCATAGAACAGCACTAATACATTATTTATTTGTTTTATTTTATCATTTTTATCCCGCCCTTTAGCCAAAAAAGGGTCTCAAGGTGGCTTACAAAAAATATTTCTTAAGACAGTCCCTGCCCACAGGCTTACATTCTCTCCTTCTGCTCATCATTGTTCAGATTCAAGTCAACATGTGCAAGAGAAAATGAACTATGTGCTAAATAAAGAAGTTATATCTGATATTCAAATATCACTTGAAAACAACCTTAGAATAAAATGTTTTTGCCTCAAACCTATTACATTTGTCAGTGCAAAGTTGCAAATATATGTGTACACCATTTTAACAAGTTCTTCCCTATAACTATCAGAGCTCTAGTGATTGACTTTATGGTAGAAATTAGTCTTCTTCTTAAGACACTTTCTAATCATATATATTATATTGTAGTCCTCACATTTTTGTAATACTACCAAAGTTTGACGTCCAGAAATGTTTTGTTGATATTCAATGGTCACCTACTGGCCCCTGGTGGTCAGTCAGAAGAACTGCCATATAATGTTATGAACAGCTATTACACATTAGATGTTTGCATTTAAATGCATATTTTCTAATAAAAATGTACGCAGTTGTTCCAAATGCAATTATAAGGTTACGGTTGCACTTAATGAGAGTAGGAGAGTATTTCAGTACATGGAATTAACCAGCTCCTACATTTAGCCTGTTTATGTGAACAGTATAACATTAAAAGTAGAAATGTTCATGAGATTTGTTATTTTTAAAGAAGTGTTCTCCCTCTAGAAAAACTCCATAAAGTGATTGTAATGTTTAAAAATCACTTCTCTCTATCTGTTCACTGAAATACATGCAGTATCTTAGTGCCACTGCCAAACATCATCAGTTGTATTGACATGGGTATAGAAATGCTATGTGCGTTTCTCTATGTGCTTGAGATAAATACTTTTTGTGGCCTCCATGTGGCAGCTGTATAACTCAAATTAGCCTCATTATAACACAGTCCTAAACCCTTTAATTGGAAGTTTCATTGGTTTCAGTGAAACTGACTTCCAAGCAAAGTGTGCTCAGTCTCCAGTCTTGGTGAGAAAAATCCATGCAAAGCGTACCTCTAAAAACAAGCACCTTTTGAAAAAACAACTGCAAACAGGTGCATTTGCAGAAAGTTACACAATTCCAGCTATAGAATGATTTGGTAATCTGAGGAATTAGGTTTCTTATAGCCCTTGTACCCTTAAAATTTATCTCCCATTGGTTTAATTGGTCCATGGTTCAAATAAAGTTGCCATTGATTTTAATCGTTTTACAACCACTTAATAGCCAATGTAATATCCAAAATATACGCATGATCTTTATACAACTCTTTCTGGTTACCAAGCTACTCAAATATTAAGGAGTTATACCTGATTTTTTAGGTTATATTTTATAGTTCTAGATTTAAAAAATACTTCGTAGAAACTGGTGTTATGGAAGTTGTCAGTCAGTAGATTAATGAGCTACAGTAGCTAAGAGTAAAGCCATTTTGTTAACAATGGGAGTGGGGCAATGTTAATATTTTGTCTGTTGAAGCAAATCTATGAACAATAAAATGAAATTCCTAACTGAACAGTAATTGGAATTATCAGAAGGAATCTATTTTTCATATTCCATTCCCATGGTGATTGAAGACATCTGCAATCATGGTATGACATTGCCATTTTTTATAAATATGAAACTTATATTTAAGACCTGTTGGACATAACTGGATTTCTAACCCACCACATTCCAATGGTTCTGGAACTATAATTGTACACTTGGTATAACACACACAAAATTAAAATATAAAGTGAAAGTGTTATAACTTCATACCTCAACCACACTATCCTGGCTGCCAAAAACGGGGAGAAAACACATTCAACACCACTACCAAGAGATGCTCAGACTCTGGTTTTGGCAGGTCTTCAGTGGAACTAGAAATGAAACTTAGTTACATAAATGCTCACCTAGTTCAAGGTCTCTTATTCCCATGTACATTTCAAGAAGGTCATCCACTTTTTTAGTAGCTTTTTCTTCAACATCTGAAGGCTTTGTCAAAACAAACACAAATTTTAAAAACTTTGATCCAAAATTTGAGTAATACAAACTGGATTCAATTAGAATGTTTACAAATTCAATGTTTTAACCAAAATCTATTTGCAACAACTTAATTTAACAGTTATTAACTGTTAACAACTTAACGGTTATTAACTGTTAACAACTTAAAAATTAACAACTTAATTTAACAGTGCAATCCTCTACAAGTCTAGTGAGTCCAATGGGACTTAATCCCAGGCAACTGTGCATAAGATGGCAGCCTTGAGTTCAACGTTTTGGATTTTAGCTTATAGTTATACAAAACTAAATAAATAACCAATGAAATTTGTTATCCTGTAAGTTTAATTCTAAAACTTCCCGACCAGGTCAGCCATAGGCATTTGGGGAAATTAGACAAAAGAATACTCTCTCAAATTATACAGGGTTGACCCAGACTAAGGTCAACCCTGTATAAGTCTAAGGGTTGTATAAGGTTGTATACAACCCTGTATAAGTCTAAGGGTTGGACTCGATGGCCTTGTAGGCCCCTTCCAACTCTGCTATTCTATAATTCTAAGTTAATAGCTTTACAGAAAAGTCTTATAGCAGTGAGGGAGGAGATTGCGCTGCAGAGCTACAGCCACTTCTTAAGCTTTCTGTGACCAGAGTGGGGGTGACTTTTTCTTACTTTTGGGGGCCATTCTCCATTTTTTTCCTCGCATTGCAGTAAGTGAATTACACCATTGTAGAATGAAGTTACTGTCAGGTCTAAGCATAGGCCACTGAACACCCTGAGCATGTCTAGACCAGGCGATATCCCGGGGATCACCCCTGTGCAGCCACATGACGCACAGGGGATCCCGGGGACAGGGAGGGATGATCCCTCCCTTTCCCCAGGATAGCCGGGATGGCTTTAATCCTGACTTTTCCCCGTCATCATCCTGAGACTGCAGGGCATGTGGGCAGCCATCCCAGTTTCTTCCCAGCTCCTTGCAAGTAAACGCAAGGAGCCAGGAACCGGGCATGGAGCTTTTCAGGAGCATCGGGGGGGGGGAGCAGGATCTCAAGGGCAAGATGGATGGATGATATTCTGGAGGTGACAGACTTGACCTTGGGGGAGCTGGGGGTGGCAACGGCCGACAGAAAGCTCTGACGTGGGCTGGTCCATGAAGTCACGAAGAGTCGGAAACGACTAAACGAATAAACAACAACCTTTTTGATGGAGCACTCGTGCACTCATTTTCAATTAAAAAAAAACCCTCTGAAATGGCGGGTGTGACATCCTCTTCCTCCCGGGACATTGCGCGCCGCGTGTAGACTGAGAGGGAGGATCTCGCAATCACCATATCGCGAGATCCTCCCCCTCCCCTCCCTAGGTCTAGACATGTCCCCCATTTTCCCATCACCAACACTATGCACATGGAACTTTCTGCAGGTTTAGTAGGGTGCCCCTGGAAGCATATGTACCCTTCTGCCCATGGGCCTCCCTCTCCACTGGTGGAGCAGCACTTACACCACATTAAATGCCCCCCAGACAGCTTTTCACTGATTTTAGGATTGCACCCTTAGTGTCATTGAAATCAACGGGACTTAAATCATGACTAGATTCAACTCTCAGAGTCCAACAGGAATTGGCAATCCACATGGCACAAAATCTAGCCGTTGTTGTCAGAATCCTAAGAATCATAGATTTCTTTTCTAAAAAATAAACAATCAGCAAAAGAAAAAAATAGCATCAGCAAAAGACTGCACAGTCCATGCACTGCTAGATTTTTGTCTTATGTTCCCTGTTCGCTTGATTCTTATTGCCTTCCACTCATTTGTACTTCTGCCACCTGGAGGGGAAAAAAACTATAAAATCTTTCAATTTCACAATAAAGTTTTTAGAGATCTTAACCCAAAAACAGCCAGTTTCAAAAAAAAATTTTTAGCATTTATTCGAAGTACTGAGTCCATATTAATCTGAAAATCTGAGCTTCATTAATGTAAACTAGTGAAAATCCATCTCCATATCACACAAGCATGCTCAACACTTTGGACCTTTCTTTTGAAAAAGAACAACTGTGCAAAACACACGTCCATGACAATGGGCTCCACTGTATGAAATCTGAATAGACTGAAAAATTATTAAGACCTTTCATATTCTATAAGGCAAAGACCCAAAGCACACATTACCTTAAGGATGTAGCAGCTACATCTTTTTAAAATTTGATTTACACTAGAGTAAGTTCAGGGAGACTGATATGAATTGGGACCTTAGCATGGGCATAGAAGGGTGCTTTAACTGTCCTCCCCCCCCACCCGCACTGTAGTCCTGATTTGGATCAGGAGCCCACACCTGCAATTTATATTGTCAAATAGTGATCTATTAACGCAAATGGATCACTAATTGGAAATATAAATTGTAGATGCGATGGAGCAGGGAACCGGCCACACACACGTACTCCATGCTTACTCTAGAATAAAAAGGGGGGAAGACATAGGTACTAGCTACAACTTTAAAGGAAAAACCGAAATATTGGAACCCTGCAACACTCCGCTGTATAGTCCAAAGTGCACCATTGATTTTCTTTCATCAGTCAGAGAATTGATTCAGTCTATATACTATCTCAGACTTCGTTACCAAAAGTCCTTATGTAAACTGCAATTGCATTTGACACACTAACTGACCTACAAGTAAGTCCCTCCTTTAGACTCTGTTAATGTAAAATAGTAATAATAATCCCGTCTGTAGGTTTTGTAAGAACATTGACATCCAATTTTCCATCCTTACACTTTAATATCCAGAAGAGAAATTGAAATGGGTTCAATTCAGAGATAACAACCCCAATCCAATAAATCTGTGAATGAACTTTTGTATGCACATCCTTTCCCCTTCCTTTTTCCTCTTGCAGACCTGGGTTCAGTGTAGCTATTTAGAGCACAATCCTATGCAAGTTTAGACAGAAACAAGTCCTAAATCTCCCAGCATCCCAAAGCTAGCATGGCTAGTTGGGGAATACTGGGAGTTTTAGAACTTCTTTTTTTCTAACTCAGTATGCGTAGGATTGCATTGCATGTTTTCTGTGAAACCTGGGCTAGGGAACTATAGTTTAAGGGCTTCCATCAAACAAGGATATGAAACCAGGCATTCTCCCCTTATCTACAAAAGGAAGAATCATGAAATTGGAACTCACCATTTCTTCCACTGTAGCAGGGCCTTTGGATCGCAGTCGAAGAGTCTCTCTCCCTCTGGCTATTTTTCCCTCAGCCAGAGTTGCACCTTTTGACCTTGGTTCAATCATGTCTGCAACAGATTAATTATGTAATTCAGAATTTTAATTCAAAAATAATTCTTGGTTTAAATATTAATTGAAAGGCAAGTCAAAATTAGCTTTCATTGTGCAATATACTGATGTTTGACAACACAACACAAACATCTAAACTGGGTGTTGCCTGAGGATTACTTTAACAGTTGAAGAGCAATTATGCTTATAGCCCAATGAAGAATCTTAATACTTATGGCCCAATATTATCAGAACTCAAAGGAGGATGTTCAAGAATGTCCAATATGAAGGTTTTTATTAAAACTGTTGCTGGAGAGCACCAGCCCACCTCCACACTATAACCTTTGCTCAAAAGTCTCCATTTTGTCTAAAGATGTTAGTTGACAAGGGCTAATCATTTAGGACAGGACCAAAATTGAAAGAGAATGTTCCAGCCTTCCATACACTGGCTTGAAAACTCCTGAAGGCATGAAAGTGCAACCTTCCAATTAGTACTGAAGCATACACACAGCAGCATCACATGGAGGAAAATCGCGTTTGCTTACCGTTGCTTCTCCACCCACGTGTTTGTCCCTCATTACTTCCTCTTTTGAATGAGGAAGTAAACAATGTGCACGTGGTCCATTCAGCAGGCCATTTTGATTGCACTGCTTCTCCTGAACATAGCAGGAGATAGCAGGAATTTCCTTCTTTAAAAATAAGTTGGACTTACTGGAGTGTTGTTGTTTTTTATTGTGTGAAGAAAACTAGAAAGGGTGGAAGGCACTTGGGAGGCAGACGACATCATGTCAGGGACCCAGGAAAATCTGTGACGAGCATGCAATAAAACGCTCATGTGATGGAGCTCCTATAATCCAATATCCCCTTTGCCAAGAAGTAATGTCTTTCATCCTTTGCTTTTGTGTATCTTCAAATCTTCTTTCCAGTTGACAACCTCAGGCCTCCAATCTCCAAAACCGCTATCCCTTCTCCGCTGGTTCCATTGCATTTGGGGACCCACCACAAATGCAAAAGCAACTAGTGCTTCCAAAAGTAACCCCAGAACTTAGCAGAAATGTTAATTTCTAAACAAGAATGATGAGCAGAGCCTCTGTGAGTTCCATTGACCTGTGCCATCCCAGAAATGAGCATTTCCACTTGTTTCTAGTTGCTTCAAGACTGCTAGTTTCCCATTGTGCTAGTGGCAGATCCTGCTAGGACATGGGCAGTATTAGATATTTCCCATCATCTTTCGTTAACTTTGTCTTTCTAAAATTATAGCTTGTCTTAGGCCCCTGAACTCCTTGTGACTTCAGGAGGACAGACTTACTGGCATAAGCTCAACCTGACTGACTCTCGAGGCTTCCAACTTTAGGTGGCCATCTTTGCCCTCCTCATCCAGCAACGCTTGCCTCTGTTCACATAGTGGCCAACCAGCTGTCAATCAGGAACCCACAAGCAGGACACAGGTGTGACAGCAACTTCCCTCTCATGTTCCCCAGCAACTGGAATATATAGTCTTACTGCTTTGGATACTGAAGGGAGCACATAGCCATCAGGACTAGTAGCCATTGATAGCCTTCTCCTCCAGGGGCTTTAAACACACACACACACACACACACACCAAAGATTTCTGCTGCATTATTATCCTCAGAATTGTATTATCAAAATAAACCTTGCCTACAGAAACAAAATATTCTAGGGAGTTTTATCATCACTGGGCATCACTCTTACAAACATTCAGATCATTCAGAGGCCGTCTATCCAGACAGGATGAGCACACAAGCACAGAAGCTGAGCAGCTGCATTTAACAGAAATCAATTAATCAGGCTGGGCATCTAGCCCAATGCGCTTGGTTGTCATCATGTATTAAAACAATGAATCATGTATTTAGAAAAGTAATCATTCAACTCATTATTGACAGAACTGTACTTTATTGTACTTCCAGTTTGTTTTTGAGACACAATTCAGAGTGCTGGTTTTGGCACATAATGCCATGAATTGTCTGAAATCAGGGTATTTGATGGACCAGTTTTGCCCCATTAATCTATCCAGTCTTTTAGATCATTTTGGGAGGCTCTCCTCTGGATATCACTGCCTTCAGAACCTAGGCAAAGAGATGGGGTTGTTTTTTATGGTGGCACTTCCAGTTCTGGAATTCCTTCCCAAGGGGGGCTTACCTGGTACCACTATTCTCATTTAGGTGCCAATCCAAATCTATCCTGTTTACATGAGCTTTTAATTAACATCAATGTACTGCTGGATTATACTGTAACTGCTGCTGTATTTCAGTATTGTTAGGTGTTTTTCATTGTTAAGATTTGTTGCAAAACATGGTAAGGATATTTTGTAGTGGAAATGTAGAGTAGAAATTTTTATTTATGTGTGACATTTCTGTACTGCCCCATTAGCCAAAGCTCTCTGAGCAGTTCACGACAATTTTAAAATACGTAAATAAATGTTAAAAAGCTTCATTTTACAGGATTGTAGTAAGACCTTTCAAGTGGCACACAGTCTGTGAGGCATGAGTTTCCTAGCTTGAATTAAATAACATCTAGATTACAAAAGAAAAGAACAACAGCGACCGAAAAGCCAATTTTAGAGCACCATCCTCTTTGTCATTTAAAGTACTATCCTCTTCAGTTCTTTGGTTTTTATTACAAACCAGGTTGTTCAACCAAAAGAATTTTAATACATACCGCTACTCAGGGCAGGATTGATAGCCCACCTGTTTTGCAAAATAAAAAGCACATTGATTGAGCCTCAGATGGGTGTATGGATTGGGAGTGGGGTAAAGAACCTCTGGCCCATAGCCCTAATTTGACCCACAGAGGTTTCCAATCCAGCCCTTGGAGGGTTGGGCACCCTCCACAACACCCCTACAAACCCCACCTGCTAGCGTAGAGGTTTGGGGAAGAGGCAGGGGAGAGAAATCCCCATGCTATCAGAGATACCATGAAGCTTCCCCAGGGGAGGGGCTGCACCCAACTCAGCTAGCATTTGCAGTAGCTAATCCTACAAGTGCACCCTGAGTCCTTCATTGCAAATGAAGGACTCACAAGCCCCCAATAAGATGTGAACAGTGCAGGAAGGGGGCACCTGACTTGGTCAATGCTTGCCACTCCTGTAAATGCTGGATGAGCCTTTTCACACACCACATAGCAATTTTTATGAGATCAAACTGGACAGATTTTACTCTCATCTATGATCATATATGAAAGATATAACTTATGGTGGATATATGTCACTCACCAAATGATTTCATAGGCTCTATCAATTTTAGTGTAAATGTCTGACCCTTCTCCAAGTCCTTTAAATTCTTAGCAACTTCGTAATGACGATAGCCCACTACGCTTTTTCCATTTATAGATTCTATGTGGTCACCAACACATATCACTTTTATTTGGTCAATAAGACTTCCAGCTTTAATTCTCTGTTGGATAAAAAATGTGTTATATTAGTTGTAATTAATGTCAGAAACAAACTGCTCGGTCCACAGGACTATGATGTGCAAAGTAGGGAGACACACAAATCTCACGTTTTGAGCCAGGTGGAGTAAACAAGGAAGCCACCGACATAAAAAGGATACAAAAGACTCAGTTGCCCTAACTACCTGGATTTCCATCCACACATGCTTTAAACCCTCTGGGCTCAAGTGAAAGATTTGTATGTGGGATATTGTGCTGGGAATATAGATATTTATGATAAAGAACAGTAGAATTCCACAGTTTTAAGAGAGAACTGACAGAAACCAATACGCATTGAAACCTTGTAACGATATGCACTGCAACTGAGGAAACCATTAAGCTTGTTTATACGTAATTACTTCTGTTAATAAATTACAATTAATTTGAACAACTGGTGTGGTGTGTGGAGGAATGCCTGAAGAGGGTACAGTTAATGGTGGCAGCAGAAAGGAGAACTAAGGGCTAGGTTGTTGGGCTGTGGGGCCTAAAAGAGTAAAGGCGACACGGGCCGGCAGTAGCAGTAAGCCTAAACCCTCAGAAGCATCATCAGCACAGGGTGGGAGATTGAATTAAGTCCCAAGTGCGAGTGCCATGGCTAGTCCTGTCAGATGTAGCCCGGTGGGCGTCACAGGTGAAGGTAGGACAACACAACCATCATTTATTAAACTGTTGAACAACACAACACCTAGGACAGAACCCTGCAGCACTCCACTAGAGAACTCCTTCAGGAGGAAGCAGAGCCATTAATGAGCACTCATTGAGTTGCTCAATTAGCTGTTGATCTACCTAAAAGTAGTAGCATCCAACCCACATTGTACCATCTTGTCAACAAGGATGTCATGGGAAAGCTTGCCAAACATTTTGCTGAAATCAGCATCTACTATGTCCCTGGCATTCCTATAATTCACTAAACTAACAACTCTATCAAAAGAAAGAGATACGTTTGCTCTGGCATAATTTATTATTGACAAACCCATGTTGGCTCCTACTAATCAATGCATTATTTTCTATGTGCTCAGACAATGACCCCTTCATAATCTGTTCAAAAATTTTCTCCAGTGTTGGCATCAAGCTCACTGGTCTGTAGTTTCCTGGATCCACCTTCTTCTCCCTTTTAAAGAACTATCCAGGTTTCTGGAACCTCACCTGTTCTCCAAGAATAACTAAACATTAGCAGAAACTTCCTAAAGGTAAGAGTTGTTTGATAGTGGAACAGATTTCCTTGAGAGGTGGTGGACTCTCCATCTGGAGGTATTTAAGCAAGGGCTATGTTGTAATCTGCACTGAGTATGGAGATGGACTATAAGAGTCCAAGGTCCTTTCCAACTGTAAAATTCTACAATTCTATTAGAATAGGAGTGTTAAAAGTACACACTTTTCCTCTGTGAGATACTGGAATGTATGACATACCAGTTTTCTACAAAATAACATATTAAAGCATTCAATCTTCCCCATCTGCATTCTCACTAATATATACCACACATGTTTTTTGCTGAAATTGTAGGCTAAATTACACATAGATCTACAGATTATTATTATGATGGCCCTTCTATAACACTGCAAAAAAAACCACCATAATTGTAGGACAATGAACAAATACTTAAGAAATACAAAATTAAAGTATATGTGGATCAATATACCATCAGTTTATCGTATGTCTCAAAGAAGACGAACTGTGCTGATCAAAGTGCCTCTTTAATTATACAAAGAGATAGCCAATTTATTTTAAATGCCTTCGTATCTGATATCCCCATGCCTATAAGTACCCACTCATACCATGATTTCAATATCCCACATTCAAACCATTCCATTGTGGATGGTGACTGATTTCCATAGTCCCAGCCCTTCACTATTCTTGCTGACATGAAGAATTATTGAAATAATTTGCTATTCTATTTCTGCTCAGACTTCTCACACACATTACTCAGTTCATTCCATCATCCTTACCTTTATGAAGGCACATCCATTTCCATTGTCAGTAATGGTAAGTCCAAGTGACTCTTCCGATTTGAAAACCTCCACTTCCTTTTTTATTCCTTTTACATGAGCAAATATGAAGTCTTCAAGACCAATCTGCACTCCTAAGAGCTTGTCCATATCAATTTTGTGTGTATTCAAAGTGCAAAACATGATCTATAAGGCAAGAGGAAAACAAATACATTTCATCCATTTTTCAGAAAGACACATCCACCAAGGCAAACACCCTTTCCTGACAACATAGACTGGCAGTAGGTCAAGTTGCAGTGTCTTGTGAAAGCCCCTACACTCTCCATAGTGCTGCTCTAATCTCAGGAATGTAATCCATTTATCCAAGTGCAGGTTCATCACAAAAGCCATTTTATGATGGAAGTCGTATGTCACCATGCCATAGTCCTAACCCATGGAAGCAGAAACAGGGTTGAGATTATGCTGTGGCAGCCTTCCACAATTCTCTCCTGAACTTTCTGGAAAAATTACATTGTAAGTAGATTTTATAAAATGTGCCCTATACAGTACATTTGAAGGGATATGTACATTACGCTAAGTACTACAATATGTTTCTCACAGAAAGACAACAAATGCTTGGGAAGCTCTGTTGGGACTCCAAAACTCCAAAATAGGAACTCCAAAACTGATTGTTTTGGAGTTCGTATTTTCCAGTTAACTGTCAGTTTGAAGAAGTTGACCATACCTAAAGTATGATGGAAAATGGGCTGGTGGGTGCTCATTTGCAAAATTTATAGAAGTGGAGGGAATAGATGCCAAAAAAGTTGAAGAATACCAGTGTCTTTCCCATCCGATTTCAGCTCTTTTTAGAGCCACCTCTCTTTCTCCCAATTTCGACCACAAGTTGGCCACCTTGCCAACATCATCAAGGAATAAAGCAAAACTAAGTGCCACAGAGCAGAATGGACTCTGGAAACAACTTGAGGTTAAATGTGAACCTGGCTTAATGAACTAGTGCCAGTACCCATATTGCAGTTTTTGCTGTCAAACAACATAGGAAGCACATGGAAATTACCAATGCAGAATAGGAAAGACTATCAAGAGCTCTGGGATCTAAGTGCACTTCCACCCAAAAGAGGTATTTATGTGTGGTTGCTATAGGGGAGGGTACCCTTTGGATAGTAATTATGGGATTGGGCCCAGTGCAGGCATGCTCACATCTGCATTAGTGTCCAAGTTGTCAGAGGGCTGGCAGATTGACCAGGATAGATTTCCTATAGCTTAAGCTCCTCTCTCTCTCTCTGTCTCTGTCTCTGTGGCCATGGCTAGACCAGGCCTATAGCCCAAGATTGTCCCAGGATCATCACTGTGCATCCAAATGACACACAGGGAATCCCAGGAGCAGGCAGGGACAACCCCTCCATTTGCCTGGGATAATCCTTAGGTATAGCTAAGGCCTCTCTCTCTCTCTTTCTCTTTTGCCTCCAATGGAACAATTGGCATTACTAGAGTAAAACATATCTGAAGACACTATCGCTATTCAGTGATATTAGAAACCAACTAGCATCCTTTCCCTCCCAAGGAGATAAAATGCAGCTTTTTCCAAGAACTGACAGATCAAATCATGTAACCAGACCTTGGTGTTCTAGGTGGAAGCTTTTAAACTGCAAGCACTCTAAAAGTTAAAAAGTGATTTGGGCTGCAATCCTATGTAACCTTATCTGGAAGCTGGCCCACTGAACACAGTAAGACTTAATTCTGATCAACCACACATGGAAGTGTGCTGTTAAATTGCAAGCAAATTTAATTTCTCTGTTCTTGCTAGATAGCTCTATGACAACTACTAAACGTTTAATTTGGTACATTTGATTGGTTGCTCAGCTTTAAATTTTATTAATTTAGTTTATATCCCACCTTGCCATCAAAAATGGCACTCAAGGTGGCTAACAATAATAAAATCCAGATTAAAAATAAAATCTAGACTAACTACCCATAATATGGCTAATATGGCTTCAGCAATGTGCTAAAATGATTGACAGCTTTGTCCTCTTGAATCTACCTAAATTCCTAATGTGGCTCTAAGCTTAAAAGGGCAGGGTTGGCACTTGATAAACACATCCACGCATGCTCCAATGATGTCTCAAGTGCAACAGCAACAGGAGGTGGTAAACAGTCCTGTTTATACATCTCTTGTACAGCATCCTAAGAAATGATACTTGACATGCTCCCTTTGTTCCAATTCTGACAGTATGCTAAGAAGAGGGCCAGCTCCATCTTTGAAGGGTTCCTTGGGCAAGCATCCACTTGTAGACATCCTATGTCAGGGAGCCCATGCTGACCTGGCAGTGGCAGCAAGCCACAACAGCAGTGTCATGATGAGCGACAGGTGGTTTGGAGCTACCATTTTAATTTCCCACAAGCACCCTGATATAGAATCATTCTGAATCATGTGGGACTTTTAAACAGTGGGAAGGGCCCAGATCCAGCTGTACTAGGGCAAGTGTCAGTAGCAGTGGCCCTTCTAGGGCACTGGACCCTCAACATGTGCCAAGTCTACCATACGCTAGTTCCAAGCATGATGCCAACCCTATGAGTTCATATCTGATTACAGAGATTCATAGGACAGAGCCATAAGTTATCAAGTCCATTTGCTTTTTATAGCTATTCTTCAAAATCAAGACTTTGGGTGGGTCTTCATTGTTGCTGCTGTTAGTAGTCAGATCCAAACTTTATTTTCTTCCCATCATAGCTTAAAAATTCAAGGAATTCTTCATACCTCCAGCACAAAACAGATTTTAGAGTATGTTTAAGAAACTTTTCTCTGGGTATCCTAAGTGGTGATTGCATAAGAAGAGGGACATCACATGAGGCTTTGTGTCTACAACAGAAAAAGAACACAATAAAGATGTATTTGAATGTGACTAAAAAGTTCTGTTCTGTTGCTTGAACTTGTTAAATTTAAATACAAGTTGTTATTGCCCTTGAAAGTAATCCTTCATCTGCAATAAACTTTGTACTTCCTGGAGTGAATTGCTCTAAACTTTACTTTCACTAATGCAAAGAAGATCCCACCCCCATTAAAATCAGTTACATTAAATTCATTTAAATGAGAATAAAGTTGTACATACACTGCCCCCACCACCATCAAAATGTAGACCAGCCTAATAATATCAGCTGTATGCCAATGCACAATCGCAGTGTGCAATCTTTGCTCTATTACAGCTTGGTTATATGTAGGCTGTGTGTTGATGTGCAACCATGCCTGCCACAGGATCTTCATTATGTCAGCAGTGGGATTATATGCACTTAAATGCATATGATTTATATGATACTTGCCCTATTTAAAAAAAGCGAAGTACTCCCCCTACACACAAATCTCATTTT
This sequence comes from Elgaria multicarinata webbii, assembly GCF_023053635.1. Classification (NCBI taxonomy): domain Eukaryota; kingdom Metazoa; phylum Chordata; class Lepidosauria; order Squamata; family Anguidae; genus Elgaria; species Elgaria multicarinata. The sequence continues at coordinate 134,387,064 of NC_086171.1, forward strand.
TTCCTCCTCCTTTCTTCAAATTTATTATTTCATTACGGTATTTAAACTTTATTATGCATATCATAATTGGCTGTAATGCATGGGGAATGTTGATTGAGTAGGTAAATTGGAGGAGAGCGGCATCTTCATAAATCAAAAACAATTGAAATGATTCTTATTGTACTATTGACATCTTTGTTAATCTCCTGTGAAATTCAGTAAATTATTAAACAACAACAATACAAAGTAGGAACTACTTCATGAAATTTGCTTCTGCATTGGTATTTTCACAGCCAAAGTTAGAGGTGGAACTAAATAACAATCATATAATCATCAACCCTCCTCCTGGTAGCCACCTGCCTCACTTCCTTTGGCAGGGGCTCACGGAAAAAGACCCCCTGAGGATGACCTTAGGGTCTGGGCAGGTACATATGGGAGGAGGCTTTCCTTCAGATAGCCTGGCTCAAGCCGTTTAGGGCTTTAAATGTTAATACCAGCACTTTGAATCGGGCCCGGACCTGGACTGGCAGCCAATGAAGCTGGAAGAGGACTGGCGTGATGCAGTCTTGTTGGCCAGTCCCTGTTAGTAAACGTGCTGCCCTGTTTTGTACCAGTTGAAGTTTCCGGACTGTTTTCAAAGGCAGCCCACCTATAACGCATCGCAGTAATCCAAACGAGAGGTTATGAGAGCATGGATAACTGTAGCTAGGCTATCTCCGTCCAGATAAGGGCACAGTTGGTATATCAGCCTAAACTGATAAAAGGTGCTCTTTGCCACTGAGTTCACCTGTGCCTCAAGTGGCAGCTCTGGATCCAAGATCACACCCAAACTACGAACCAGATCCTTTAGGTGGAGTGCAACCCCATCCAGAACAAGGTGAACATCACCTAGCCGGACAGGCAAACCACCCGATAACAGTACCTCTGTCTTGTCTGGATTGAGTCTCAGTTTATTGGCCCTCATCCAATCCATTACCGTGCTCAGGCACTGATTCAGAACAGCCACTGCCTCACCTGGGTTTGATGAAAAGAAGAGGTAGAGCTGGGTGTCTTCCGCATATTGATGACAACCCACATCTCCGGATAACCTCTCCCAGTGGTTTCATGTAAATGTTAAACAGCACAGGGGATAAAATAGAGCCCTGTGGAACCCAATGGCCTAAATGTAATGGCACAGAGAAATAATCCCCCAGCACCATCTTCTGGAATCGGCCACTGAAGTAGGAGCGGAACCACTGCAACACAGTGCCTCCAACTCCAAGCCCAGACAAGCTATCCAGAAGGATAGCATGGTCGATGGTATCGAAAGCTGCTGAGAGGTCCAAGAGAATCAACAGGGTCGCACTCCCCTTGTCCCTCTCCCAGCAAAGGCCATCCCACAGGGTGATCAAGGCAGTTTCCATTCCAAATCCAGGCCTGAAGCCTGATTGAAATGGATCTAGATAACCTGTTTCATTCAAGAGTGCCTGGAGTTGTCCTGCAACCACCTGCTCAAGCACCTTGCCCAGGAAGGGGATATTAGCTACCAGCCTGAAATTGTTAACATCCTCCAGGTTAGGCTTCTTCAGGAGTGGTCTAATTACTGCCTCTTTTAAAGGTTCCTCTGAAGATATTTCGGGGTAGGGGGCACTTATTTTTATCTTAAATGTACAACATTATGATTTAGGGTGGGGTTTTTTGTTTTTTAAAAAAGCTACTGTGAGTTGCAAGAAGGAAAGGCCATCTTTACTATTTTATTTTCTATTGGTTTGAGATTCTGTAATATAAATTATTGCCTATGACATTAACACAAAAGATCACAAAAAGCTTCAAATGTGAACAATTGCAAATCCCCATCACCATTGTGGAAGATCCAGGATGAAGAATGTTGATTTTAAATTAGCATTATCACTTTAAGAATGCCTGTCCTGAAATTAAATTATTTCTATTGTTCTTCTTATTTTTTAATATTAATTTGGACATTTGTTTTTATATTTTGTCCACCAATTTGGGGAAATATTTGTGTTTTGAAAAGTGACTTGTAAATAAACAAGTTGCCAGTGATGGTGATTGCTAAAAACAAGCAAGGTGATTTCACCCTTAAAAGGCAAAATATCCACCAGCTTTAGAAAGCAATTGGAATGAAAAGCCATCATGAGTCTAGTTTTCACTTTGTTTTGCAGACAGAAAAGAGCCAGTATACCTTTGCATGGCTTGCACGTGGAATGTATGTTTCATTCTCAGAAATTCTAATCTATAACCAATCAGAAGATCAGATAAAGTTTTCAGCTAATTAAAGCTTTGTAGCCACACCAAAAATGTGATTCTGATGACAAGAAATTTGAAATATTTGTCCAGCCATGAAAAAACATTCAAGCCTACCCTGAGAAAATAGTTAAGAGGGCTGCAATCTAACAGCTTCTTAAATATTTGTGTTAAGAGCCTAAGAACATAAGAAAAGCCATGCTGGATCAGAGGGTCCATCTAGAGGGTCCATCTAGTCCAGCATTCTCTTCACACAGTGCCAACCAGCTGCCTATAGGAAGTATTGCTTTGCCCCTTGAGTCTCATTAAGAAAATCAGTACATTATTTATCCTTTTCTATAAAATCCAGGACATTTGCTTTAAAAAAATATTTTTGTGACTTTGAACTTGTCAGTGTCAGCTAGCATCTCATAACTAGTTTCACACCTTTGACTAGATAAAACTGGCAACAGAAAAGAAATGTGATATTTAGAAACATGAGACAACGTAACTCTATTTAGAACTGCAACTGGGCAGCACACAAACAGACTGCAGCCTCCGTATGAGCCAGTTTAATACCACCTACCTCTTGGAAGAATATCAGTCAAACTAGAACTTTGAATATTCATTTTATTCTCTATTTTCCTTGTGAGTACCCATTTTTTGTAATAAAAAGAAAATAGCACAAAAGCATTATAATAATAATACCGTAATAAGTATATTTCTAGATAGAGTGCCTTCTTTCATTTTCGTCTACTTTAACCATCACAAAATGTTTGATGAATACTACACTTCATTATTCCAAAATCATCATCATAAAGTCACTGATCTGGTAATTTTGCAGTCAATACAAACTACCCCAGAGCTATACAAACAAACAATGCCAGTAAATGTATTTGGGAATGGGGTATGAGAGTTATTTTATACATCTAAAATAAACCTTGTGGGATCTGGGGTAATATAATATTTAAAAATAATAATATTAGAGTAAGTAATAATGTTTTATTATGCACTCATGGATTGTGCATATAATTCATCTCTGGCTATATACAACATTAAAACCAAAAATAAAATTCATTAAACAGTAAAATTCAGTAACATATCTTCTGAAAAACAGCAGCACTGTTTATTCTCTTAAAAGTAAATGAAACTCTAAACAATAGAAGTCAATGAACTATAGAACAGTGGAATCAGCACTACTATAATTAAAACACAGAGTAAAATCAGCAGTAATAAACAATAAAAGCAGCGATGAAAGAGTGGGAAGGTTCCACATTATCTCCAGTATCAAATCATTGGCTAAAATTTGTTGGAATGAAATCATCTTCACTTCCCAGCAGAATGGCAGGTCAGTTACTTTTGATAAAGACTGGACTGTGTGGGTACCATAATGCAGAAGGCCCAGCTCTTTGCCCTTGCAGATATTTTTGGGCAGACATGGAGTAGTAGAGCCTTTCTCCTAGATTTCAGAAAACAGGGAAAATATAAGGGTGATGTTCCAGATCTACACCAAGGCCGGATCTACACTACTGCTTTGAAGCGCTTTATAACAGTTTTATAGCGCTTTAAAGCAGTTAAAGCACTTTATAACTGTTATAAAGTGCTTTAAAGCAGTAGTGTAGATCCTGCCCCAGCGTAATATAGCACTATGAAAGCGGTTTGAAAACAGTCTATGGATTGTGTTATGTGCCCTCAACAATGCAGTTTAATACCGTTATAACGGAGTGGTGGAGATCCTGCCCAGGTCTGCCAACCCATCATCATCAAGAGCAGTTTACAAAGTGCCCCTTTTCATGTTATATCAACCTCCGTTTATTTTCTTATTTAGAAATCATTTTGCTAAAATTCCAGAGGCTGACTCTAGCATAGCTTTGGGGAACTCTACTCATACCTCTCTTAATAGAAAGCAAACAAACTCCCTCTTTTCACTTCCTCTAGTTTCATCCATGTCCTCTTTAAAGGCATTCAAAAAGGTTCATGGAACTGGGGGGATATGCATGCCTCAAAAGGAATTTCTGCTGACCCAACACTGTTCCCTCCCTTTGCTGCTATACCCAGTACAGCCTCCAAAAGGAAGATACCAGTCTTCAGGAAGGTCCAGTGAATGTGAAAATGGAAGGTTAGAATGTAGAACAATTATTTTTAGCAGTATGCCTTGGCCAAGGATTGATGATAAACCCGTCATCCTTTTTTAAAAATAAAAATCTTACCATCTAGAGGGAAGACAAATATCCTTGGTTTTATGAGCTGCCTGTAGCTAAGCTTTAGTTCACTACAGTGATGCCATCAGGGCAAGAATGAGCAGAAGGATCCCCCAAAAGAGCGCCCTCACCCAAGACCATTAAGTCCACAGTTTAAAATTACCTAACTGCACCACTAGTTAACAAGTTTAACTTATTGTCCTATAATTTACATTGTGCCGACACTAACCAGCACTGAAAGAGCTATTCCTAGATCACAGAACTCCCCCCATTTCTAACTTGAGGAGCAGAGTATTTTACATCTGAGGCTTAAACCAGCTTTGTTTTCAATTAACAACTAACACATTCAAACTATGTTATAAAGCATTACAAAACCTCCAAACCATGTATATATTGCTGCAAAATATATTCATTTTAGCATTCCGCAATGACAGATAAAGTACAACAAAGGCTTTATTTATATGTTTGTGTGAAAGTTAGTAATAAGATACTAACTTTAAGTCTTTAAAAAAAACAGAAGTGAAGTGCTGATCAAACAAGATACAGGATGAGATGCAGATTGCATGAGCTATTTGTGGTAAATTTAGGAATAAATCACATTAAATACAGACAGATAATCACTGGAGAGAAAACAAACAGGCACAAGTTCAACAAGAAATGGAGAAGGTGAAGACTGGTGTGTAGAGGAATGGAAACAATACTGCTTAATTATCTAATGGAACTGAGTAACTAGGTAGATTGTTTTCCACAATATGTCCACTCTCACCTTTATAAGGAGTTAGTGACATGTTAGTAAATGAAGCAATCCCCACAAGGTCTACTGCCACTCAGCAACAGCAACAAGGAATCAAACCACAATAAACTGAATTCGGCTTAGTAATTTAAAAAATGCATAGGGACAAAGCTAAAAGCAGCCACTGTCCTTCATGAAAGAGATAAATAGATTTACAAATACATATAAACCATATGCCAAACAAGTTATTTTGAAATCTGAATGAGCAAAGAGAGGTCCTTTTAATTAAAACATCTAGCTTGCTATAATTCTACTGTCTCAAAAATGAGAGCTTGCTTATTTTCTGGCAATTGAGCCATCTAACAGTTCCGGTAGATTAACACGTGGATCCAATATTTGAGCCTATGATCATCAACAATGACTCTAAAAAGTGGAGATACTATAATTATCAAATGAATGCAGAACAATAACAAAATTCTCTGCAAAGACTACAATTAAACATTCACATCATTTTGCCTAATTTTTCTTGCTCATATAAAGGTCAGCATTACACCATTAATGTATGATGAATGTTACACGTTTGCATCTCATCTGTAAGCCATTTCTTACAAATTATATTTAATTATAATTCACAGTTCCAGGTTGACAAAGGGGTTTGATAGAATGATTTGTACATTTGGCACTAGGAAATGATACTCGCTTCAGAAAGAGTATATGCTTTCCATGAGGATTGAAGTCTGCATGAAGAAAAATACAGAAATTAGGCATGGTGATAATCATAATCAGAGGGGGACCCATGGGTAGGCCTTTTTGGTGGCCACTCTGCCACTGTGGAGCTCCAGCCCAAGGGAGCCTAGGTTTGCTCCTTCTTTGCTGTCCTTCTGCCAGCAAGCAAAGCCCACCTTATTATTATTATTATTTATTTATATAGCACCATCAATGTACATGGTGCTGTACAGAGTAAAACAGTAAATAGCAAGGCCCTGCCGCATAGGCTTACAATCTAATAAAATCATAGTAAAACAATAAGGAGGGGAAGAGAATGCCAACAGGCACAGGGTAGGGTAAGCAGGCACAGGGTAGGGTAAAACTAACAGTATAAAGTCTGCACAACATCAAGTTTTAAAAGCTTTAGGAAAAAGAAAAGTTTTTAGTTGAGCTTTAAAAGCTGCGATTGAACTTGTAGTTCTCAAATGTTCTGGAAGAGCGTTCCAGGCGTAAGGGGCAGCAGAAGAAAATGGACGGAGCCGAGCAAGGGAAGTAGAGGCCCTTGGGCAGGCGAGAAACATGGCATCAGAGGAGCGAAGAGCACGAGCGGGGCAATAGTGTGAGATGAGAGAGGAGAGATAGGAAGGAGCTAGACCGTGAAAAGCTTTGAAGGTTAACAGGAGAAGTTTATATTGGATTCTGAAGTCAATTGGAAGCCAATGAAGAGATTTCAGAAGCGGAGTAACATGGTCAGAGCGGCGAGCGAACATCTCCATCCTGGAAGTGGGTGTGTTGGGTTGGGTGCTATTTTTAATAATATTTTTCCTGTAATTGTTATGTTTTATTGTATTTTAATGTATTGTTTTAATCAGTTTTAACTGATTCTGTAATCCACCTTCAATGCCATTTTTTGATAGAAGATGGTACAAATAAAATAATGTTAAAAGAGAGCCAGTGTGGTGTAGTGGATAAAGTGTTGGACTGGGAGTCAGGAGATCCAGGTTCTAGTCTTCACGCAGCCATGGAAAACCACTGGGTGACTTTGGACCAGTCACTGACTTCCAGCCCAACCTACCTCACAGCGTTGTTGTTGTGAGGATAAAAATGGAGAGGAGGAGGATTATGTATGCTACCTTGGGTTCCTTGGAGGAAAAAAGGCGGGATATAAATGCAATAATAAGTAAATAATATAAAAATGCTAGTATAAATACATAAATTATACTGTCATAATACATTCCATTCCACCAACAGTATCTGTTCCCTGGCAGACAGATACTGTCTGCCAGGGATACTACCCAGGCTTATCAGTTTGCTTACTCCCAAGTAAAAGTGTATAGGATTTCATCCTTAATGAATTCAAGACTGGGTTATGAACTGCAGACTTCCCAGACCACACTCTTAGTCATTATGCTATACCAAGTCTCTCATCATCCTCGGAACAAATTGGTACTACTACATTGATGTAAACAGCAAATTACTGGTGACCAAATATATTTGCATATTCACTCCAAGAAATTAATTCTTTTATTAATTTCATTATTGATTGGAGGAGTCACCCAACCCCAACCCAGGAACACTTGAAGAAAGAACTTGTTTTATTCCCTTGTTTCGCCATTTTATTCTTGATGTGTGTGTTTCTTAAACAAAAACAGAACTATATACAAACAGGATTACTGGTATACAACAACTGTATAAAGTTCAGGGAATGGCACACTAAGAAAAGCAATTATAATTGTTGTCCCATTTTGTGTGTGGGAAGCTGCTGGGATGATAGTGTACAAGGCTCAGGACCATGTCTGGTGTGAAATAACTTTTGCAATTCTTTGCCACTGGAGAAAACTTCACTGTCTTTCAAAGGCCTTATTGTTCCTCATGATAATACAGAAGAGATACTATTGTGACAAGCTCCAATGCCAAGGTAAAACGATCCATGTAGCCAGGAGTATAATTACATGTGTTCAGACTTGATTCTTTTTCAATGCTCAAAGCTACACAAATACAACAATTTCAACAACTTGGGTAAATGAATAAAAGAATGCCATTGGTTTAAGGTTTGCAACCTTGTCTGAAGCAGTTGTGTATACTGTAACTGAAATTACCTAGTCTAGTAGTGAGAAATGCCCTCAAAGGACATAAATATATTTCCTTGAAAACAATAGCTGGGTGAAGCAACTCATCTCAACTGGCAGTTTTTGAGGTGTCGTTAAAGGGCAGCAAATTATTAATGATAGCCTTTATTATTATATTTTCACTCTGGGGGAGATAACATTATTTGGGTTTTCTGCTCAGGCACCATAATAACTCGGGCTATTTCTGAACATCTATATTGTTTACTGTATCAAGACTTTACCCTAAAATTATTATGTTTGATGCTACATTAAACAACATTACATAACGTTCATTAATGCACATAGAATTACTACCTGCAGTTCCAATTTCCAATTCCAATTAAAATAATCCATGTGTATATAGTTAAAGGGATACATCAATATCCACACTTGTACCACTTTAGTTTAGTCCCGCTCCCCCTAAAAACACAAGTACAAAAGGGTGATTCATGAAAGAAATCAACACCCAACTCATCTTTAGCCCCAGTCCAGAAGGCATTTTTCCACAAAACTGATTACTTTAAGACTAAAACAGAAGTGTGAGAAGTAGTATCAGGAAAAAAAGGGAAGAGAAGACGAGTGCTTCTAGATGAGGCTTTTATTGTGCAACTGCCCTGCTTCATTCATGGAATTTTGAAGGGGTCCCTGATGATGACATCTTCCATTTGTAACCCTCCCATGTTTTCCCACTGCGTCTTCCATCTTCTTTCTTAATGCAGAAAATCCATTAAGAAGTGAAAGACAAAATAGCTACGCAGTGACTTTGATTATTAATTCTAAAAAACATATATCTGGAAGCACCCAGACAAACAGGCTCCAATCTGAAGTAAATTTTCATGAGTGTCAGTCTCACTGAATTTAGCAGAACCTACTTCTGAGTAGATATGCCTAGAATTACACTGATAAGAGTTGTGGGGAGTGTTGTACAACAATCCTGAGACTGTAATTCAGTTGCTAACCCTAATAATGCCCCGAACTACTATTTAGTAATTATATGGGTGTGTAACATGGTGGAAGCTAGGCAACATAGTGCCAAACACTGGTGTACACCAAGAAATGCACTAGCAGGGATCAACATCACGCTCTGACGAGCTCTGAATTAGTGGGCCCATTTTATCCAAATCATGAGCTTTGGAATAAACGGATGACTTAGACTTTAGAGCGGATGAAATCCCTGTGCACTCCCTCTAGCCACCAGGAAAATGAAAATCAAAATTATGGGGGGGGGGACTCTTTTTTTGGTGGCGGAGAGAAAGAAATTCTGCTTCTGAACAGGTGGGGAATGCATTTCTTTCACTGTTTCATACTCTGTTTTACTATGTTATGGTTTTAAGTTTCCCTTTGGGAACCGCCCAGAGAACTTTGGCTGCTCAGTGGTATAGGAATGTAATAAATTAATTAAATAAGTAAATAACATTCTTTCGCAATTCAATAACTACAGCCTGCCTCCCTATATGGAAGCAAGGTCTTCAAGGTAGCTTTGAATCCGCTATCCCTCTGTTTTTCAGAAATTATCCCCTGCTCACATTCCGTCCTTCTGATGCTATTTAGTAATTATAGCATCAAAAAAGAAAAAGAACGCCTTTATCCTTTGTATTAATACAATCTGGAATAATCCTCCGTCACCTTGATTCACTGGTACAGATTTTAAACAAAACAGAACATTCGGGAAGTCATTTAGGCATAGGCGACACGGCGGCTAAGAAGAGCTGCTGAGGGGGGAAACCAAGCCATGGGAAGTGGACAGTGGAGGTTGGTGGCTCCGATTTCAGTGGGGCTGTGCATCCAGTCTGGGTCAGTCAGAACTTTCCAGGAGTTTTCCAAGATTCTGAAACCTAGTCCCAAAATAATTTCAACACCTTGGATGGCTCCTTTAGAGTTCTGGCTGGTCCTGACCGAAACCCAGAATGGATTTATAGCCCCACCGAAATCGGAGGCACCAGCCTCCATTAGAAGTGGATGGAAAGTGCCCCGAGAGGTCATGAGGGCAGGAAAGGAAAGAGCAGCAGCTCAGGGGCTCTGACGCCTCCGCTCCCGGGTGGAACGGCGGGGCCCGCTCGGGGGTATGAGGGAACCCCGCTCCCGGCTGCAATGAACCCCCTTAAGAAGCGAGAGGGCTCCTCTCCGAGGCGCCCCTCCCCACACACCCTCAGTCACGTACCTCCGCCGGGGCAATGTGGAACGCGTCCGCTATCTTGGCGTAAAGCTCCCTCACGCTGCCGAAGCCCTCCACGCGCCCGGTGGGGCTGCCGTGCGCCAGCTGCGTGTGAAAGACCAGCCGGATGGGGCCCTGACGCGCCGGGGCGGCTGCGGCTCCGGCCCGAGCACCCACCACGTCGTCGTCGCCCTCGTCGCCTCGCCCTCGCGCTAAGGGCGCCTCGCCTTCCACCAGCGTGGACGTCTCCTTGGACTTGCCTTTCTTCTTCTTGCCCCTCAGTCCCAGCGGCATCTTCTTTTCCGCCCGCCTGTACGCAGCGACAAGCGGGAGAGGCACGGAAGCTCCTCTACCACCTGCTGCTGCTGCTGCTGCAGTTCTTTCCCAGCCTTGCCTGGACTCTGCCCCCTCAGGCGCTGCGCTCCCGGCTGACCCACCAAGCGGCCAGGTGATGGCATCCGACAGCCAATGGGCAGCGGCGCTTTCTGCCTGGGAACAACCTTGCGCCCAGGCTTGACAGAATCAGACTTCTGCTGCCTCTCTCCCCTGCGTGCCCGCTATAGACAGACCCGCGCAGGGCTTTTGATTCTTAACGACTGCAACCTTTATCTTAAAACGCAATCCTGATTTCCTCAGAAGTAGGGCCCTCCCTCCATTTACTCCCTGGTTTACTCTGTGGGGTTTACTGTGTGGGGAACCTGTGGTCCTCCAGATTCTGTTGGGCTACAACTTTAGGGTGACCATATGAAAAGGAGGACAGGGCTCCTGTATCTTTAACAGTTGCATAGAAAAGGGAATTTCAGCAGGTGTCATTTGTATGCATGCAGCCCCTGGTGAAATTCCCTCTTCATCACCACAGTTAAAGCTGTAGGAGCTATAATAGAGTGACCAGATTTAAAAGAGGGCAGGGCACCTGCAGCTTTAACTGTGGTGATGAAGTGGGAATTTCACCAGGTTCTCCATATATACGAATGACACCTGCTGAAATTCCCTTTTCAATACAACTGTTAAAGATGCAGGAGCCGTGTCCTCCTTTTCATATGGTCACACTATACAACTTCAATCATCCCTGGCCATTGGTCAGGTGGCTGGGGCTAATACGACTTGGAGTCCCAACAACAGGCTCCCCCACCCCAGTCTATTAAGCATGCTTCGGTTTGCAGCCTGAGCCCTTTTGGGAAAAGAAGCACCGTTGAAATCAGAGGGAGGAAACAAAGAGTCTTGTGGCATCTTAAAAACTAGCAGGTGTATTAGCACACGCTTCTGTAGACTGGGGTCAGGCATGAGAGCCAGTGTGGTCTAGTGGCTAGAATGTTGGACTGGGAGTTGTGAGATCCAGGTTCTAGTCCCCACTTGGCCATGGAAGCTTACTGGGTGACTTTGGGCCAGTCACTGGCTCTCAGCCCAACCTATCTCACAGGGGTGTTGTGAGAACAAAATGGAGAGGATTATGTATGCTGCCTTGGGTTCCTTGGAGGGGAAAAGGTGGGATGTAAATACAACAACAAATAAATAAAATAAAACTTTGCAGTTCTCAATGGGACTTCTGAGATAACATGCATCGGGGATGGAGTGTGTGCAAACATAAATGTCAAGCAAAGTGCCAGCTATGTTACTACTACTGCCTGAGTTTACAAAATCTGTTGTCTTTTGAATAACAACCTCTGTCTGCATTCTCTTCAAAACAGAAATTGTTTGCATTGTAATTACAGGCTGAAGTGCACAGCAGAAGAGAGAGTAAGAGAGAGACCTCTAGCAAGATCAGAAACTCTTGTCTCAGCTCTCTTTCATTGAGTCCACTACTGTAAGTGACCCACTGGCTGTGAATGATGTAGCAAAATTATAATCACTGTAGACAGACTTGATAGTTCAAAAGAGGAACAACCTGTGAAAGAGGTTCAAAGTATGTGGAAATCCAGGGATTCCTTACATATTTCAATATCAGTCTTCCCACACACTCTAGATCTCTGTTGTGTGATACTTACTGTGCACCACTTTCTCCAACCCAGTTCTCTTCCCTTTCTCTTGCAATGCAAATATATTTGCAATGCAAATATAACTTTGTGTGTATTTCAGCTCAGTTGATTATTCTAGGATCAAAAAACTTTCATTTCAGAGTAGAACTAAGGCCTTTACAATTTCATATGTACACCACAAACGTGAATCACCCCGTCTTAACATTCCTATTGTGTGAACAGTAAAGGTTTTGTACAGTCTCACATATTATGCTTGCTTCTTCATCACTTATATAGCACTGTCAACCTGCATGGTACTATACAGAGTCCAAAAGGAATGGTCCTTACCCAGAGGGCCTGCAAACAATAATTCAGCCTGGGAAGTAAACACAGGAAGAGGAGGAAAACAAATACAGGAGTTGACAAAAAGGAATGTGTGTTATTTCAGTCATATATATGTAGATTTAGGGTGCTTCCAGCTGGAAGGCACCTACTGCTACTTATTAGAAGGCATTGTACAACAATTCTGTCTTTTTTTTTTCTTTAATGGATATCATGAGATAAGGAAAAAGTCGGAAGAAGTGGTGGGAAAATACAGGAGAATTATGAGTGAAAGCTGTTGTCATCTTGACTCACCATAAAATTCCATGAATGAGGCAAGGCAATGACACTTTAAAAAGTGTCCTCAGTTACAGTAGGATATGGAAAGGCTTCTTCACACACACACACACACACCTCTGGGCTTTCAGCCAAATTTTCTTCCCTGATTTGCCCTGTACTGGTAAGATAAGTTATCTCGACTTTATGATGAATACATCTGTAATGTTCTATGACACAGTGTTCAAAAGGCCAGTTCATTTAACTATTCTGTTTGCTGCCATGATTATGTAATGCTAAGCTCCACTTGCATGACAGCATACGAAGGGGTGTATAACTGCTTTGTTCTGCTGTCCCCTCCCCCACTGCTGATCTGTTATTCTATGACTCCACCCTAGCCAACCTGACTGTAACATTTCCTCATAGAAGGAGAAGAGAAGATTGAGGGGAGACATGATAGCACTCTTCAAATACTTAAAAGGTTGTCACACAGAGGAGGGCCAGGATCTCTTCTCGATCCTCCCAGAGTGCAGGACACGGAATAATGGGCTCAAGTTAAAGGAAGCCAGATTCCAGCTGGACATCAGGAAAAACTTCCTATTAGAGCAGTACGACAATGGAATCAGTTACCTAGGGAGGTTGTGGGCTCTCCCACAGTAGAGGCCTTCAAGAGGCAGCCGGACAACCATCTGTCAGGGATGCTTTAGGGTGGATTCCTGCACTGAGCAGGGGGTTGGACTCGATGGCCTTGTAGGCCCCCTCCAACTCTGCTATTCTATGATTCTATGATTCTAGAAGGCTGTGGCCTGCTTTCATCCTTACTATCCCAGTCCATTACAAACAATATGTTAGCCAGTGCATTTAAATGTTCCCCCTATCATGAAGCAAATGGTGTGGTTGTGGTGGTGGTGGGTGTTTATTAATTCAAGAATCATAAGAACATAAAAAAAGCCATGGTGGATCAGACCACAGGTGCATCTAGTCCAGCGTTCTGTTCACACACGGTAGCCAATCACCTGTCAACTGGGAACCCACTAGCAGGATACAAATGCAACACCAACCTCCCACCCATGTTCTCCAGCAACTGGTGTACATAGGCATACTGCCTCTGATACTGGAGGTAGCATATAGCCATCAGGACTAATACTGATACTGGAGGTAGCATATAGCCATTGATAGTGTTCTCTTCCAGGAATTTGTCTAACCCCCTTTTAAAGCCATCCAAATTGGTGGCCATCACTATGTCTTGTGGTATTGAATTCCATAGTTTAACTATGTGCTGTGTGAAGGACTTCCTTTTATCCATCCTGAATCTCCCACCAATCAACTTCATAGCATGACTTTGGGTTCTAGAATTTTAAGAGAGAAATGTCTCCCTATCCACATTCTTCACACCATGCATAATTTTGTACACCTCTTTCATGTCTCCCTTTATCCTCTTTTCCAAGCTAAACAATTGCAGCTGTTATAATCTGCTCTCATAGGGGAGTAGCTCCAGCCCCTTGATCATTTTAGTTGCCCTTTCTCCAGTTCTACAAAATCTTTTTTTAGGTAAGACCAGAACTGTACACATTATTCTAATTGTGGTTACACCATAGATTTATACAAGGGCAGTATGATATTAGCAGTGTTATTCTCAATTCCTTTCTATTTATGCCTAACATAATTTCCTCCGTGTTTTCAGCCCTTCATTTTTCCATGTTTCAGGCTGTACTCTGCAGCAGTTTTGTACTGCATTTGCAGTTAAACATAGAATCATAGAATCATAGAATAGTAGAGTTGGAAGGGGCCTATAAGGCCATTGAGTTCAACCCCCTGCTCATTGTAGGAATCTACCTTAAAGCATACCTGACAGATGGCTGTCCAGCTGCCTCTTGAATGCCTCTAGTGTGGAAGAACCCATGACCTCCCTAGGTCATTGATTCCATTGTCATACTGCTCTAACAGTCAAGAAGTTTTTCCTGATGTCCAGCCGGAATTTGGCTTCCTGTAACTTGAGCCCATTTTTCCATGCCCTGCACTCTGGGATGATCGAGAAGAGAACCTGGCCCTCCTCTCTGTGACAACCTTTGAAGTATTTGAAGAGTGCTATCATGTTGTGAATGCATCATCATCCAATAACTCTTGTGTTTTTATTCCCATGCCTCCATACATTCCAGTCAGCACTCCAATCTTGCTATCTCTTTCACCAACTCTAACCCCCAATATTACAGGTTTTCTGCAGCCAGACCTCTCTTGTTGCTGTTTCCTGAAGGATGTGAATGACTTCACTTGCACGATCTATCTGGATCATTTAATTAAACCTCTAAGGACTTGTATTATAAGGCTGGCACTATTTTTGGTAGGCTCCTGTTGTTTTAGCACAGGTGTGGGCAACTTGCAGCCCTCCAGATGTTTTGACTTATAACTCCCATCATCCCTCACCATTGACTATCTTAGCTAGATCTGATGGGAGTTGTACATCAAAACATCTGGAAATCCACAAGTTGTCCACCCCTGCAGCTGTGAGATGTACAGACATTCAATATATGAGACTTCTACTAATATAGAGATGCAGGGATGGGAAAGCAGCACCTTTTACATTTCTATCACAGCTATAATTTGCACAGGAACACTGTGAGGAAGGGTTGGCAAATGGCTTCCTCCTTTCACCCAGAAACTCTACTTCAGTCATTGCCCTCTTCATGTTTATCACACTGATCTTTCGATCCTTTTAGTTTTTTGTTAACTCTCCTTTCTCTTCAACTATCCTTTTCTCAAATAGCTACCTTCACCGTACATCCATCCTTTTAAACAATCACCAACATCCTAAATGCTCTGGATTAAATTGTATCATGGCATGCGGAGGGCTGTATGACTCTGGATTTGAATTGTAAAACAAGTATAATAGAATAGAACATTGACAAAGAGTATTGAAATTTATATAAAGATTCCACAGCATCACAGCAATTCAGCCAGTGGGCTCAGGGAGAGGTTCACAAAGAAACGGGCAAATAGATTCAGGCAATAGCCGCTCTATAACTTCTTATAAAGTCGTTATTTTTATCACAAATAATGATATCTTTTAGAATTGAAAACAATTTAACAGAAATAAATTAGGACATTTATTTTAGAAGTAAGCAGCTTGAAAAGAAATCTTCCATCTGCATTTTTAAATGGAAGAATTTTAGGCTGGAGGTCTATTTGCTTCTAAGATTTCACTTTACAGCAATAAAGCTAAACATATTTTTAAAAACCATCACGGTGACTAATAAATATTGATCAACAGCAGAAAATGGTATAAGCATATAAAATTATAGAGCCAAGGATTCTTGCCAATTTTCATTTATATAAATTATTTATAGTGGCTGTTCAGGACATTTTATACATTTTATTAAAGGTCAATAGGACCACTTTACAAATCTCCAAAACATTTTGAACGCTATTATGTCAACTTTATGTAAACTTTAGACAAACTCTGAAAACAATCTATCATGCCAAGCTTATACTTTGTTAAAGGTTACTCTCTGCAAGAGAATAACTATGATGATTGCTGATTCATATAGAGCCATCAATGTGCAAGGCATGCCCCAATCTGGCATGCCCCCAATCTGGCATGCCTTTACAGTTTACAATGTAAAATCGTTGTAGCTTGCAATGCTGGGGGAACAACAGAGGAATGGGAGGAAAATGAGGCAGGAGTAAACAGGTAAAGAATATTCAGTCTTTTTAGTTAGATGGTGCTAGGCTTAGTTACAAGCTAATTTTCAACAGGGTGTCAAATTAAGACCAGGGAGTCCCAGGTTTAAAATCTCCACTCAGCCATGAAACTCAGTAGGTGACGTTGGGCCAGTCACCATTACTCAGCCTAACCTACCTTACATGTAGATAGTTGAGAACATAAAGTGTGTTGGGGGGAACTATGTACATTGCCCTGACACCCATAGAGCAGGGGTGCATAACCTGTAGGACCCTGCCCCCTGCTCAACCGCCCCCAGCTGATTTCTTCATAGGGACTGCACTTCCCCTGCTGCTGCTGCTAGATTGCTGGGAGGTGTGTTCATGCATGTGCACATTTGTACACGGGTGCATATATATGTGTGCGTGTGCATGTACCAGCATCACATGCAGCCCTTGGGACCAAAAAGGTTGGCCCTACCATACAGGAAGGGCGGGAATAATAATAATAATAATAATAATAGTAATAATAATAATAATAATACTCAATCGCACCGAACTCACAAAACATTGCATGCTCCATCCCAACTCATGCATTGAAAGAATAACAATCAGCAGGAAAGAAGGATGAAGAGGTCTGCTAGACATCAACACAATCCATGCTAAACAGATATAATCACTCAGAGAATTCTTCCACACTAAAAGCACCCCCATCCATAAAGCCATAGTAAAAGCAGATAAAAACTACACCCCACTCAACCTAGCACTACAAAATGAAGACCAAACACGACCACTCTCACTCACAGAGAAAAAAGAAAAATGGGCCAAAAGGCACTCCACAGGAAGCACTACAACATAATACAGAACCCACAAATAAACAAAGAACAATCGTACAAATGGCTCAGGAAGGGTGAGCTATTTCCAGAAACAGAAGGATTCCTAATAGCTATACAGGATCAAGTTATAGCAACCAAGAACTACCAAAAATGCAGCATAAAAGATAACAAGGTAACAACAGACCTATGCAGGAAATGCCATCATTTCCAAGAAACAATAAACCATGTAACGGGAGGATGTAAAATTCTGGCAGGAATGGACTATTCAGTCAGACACAATAGAGCTGTAAAAATAATTCACCAACAACTGGCCATCAAATTCAACCTTATCAAACAACTTACACCATACTATACATACCCACCCAAAACAATCTTGGAAAATGTAGATCATAAAATATACTGGGACAGAACAATTCAAACTGACAAAACAATACCTTGCAACCGACCAGACATAACGGTCGTAGACAAAAAAGAAAAAGACACATATCTCATCGATATAGCAATAACAAATGATAAAAATGTTGTTGAAAAGGAAGAGGAAAAGAGAGGAAAATATACACTACTGGCCATGGAAGTCAAAGAACTATGGCAACAGGAAAAGGTCATAATTATTCCATTAGTCACATCCGTCACTGGCATCACATCAAAAAACTATACAGAAAACTTTCAGAAACTGGGCCTACCAAAATACATCCACACCAACATCCAGAAAGCAGTCATACTTAAAACATACTCAATTGTCAGGAAATTCCTGAATCTGTAAAAGACAGCTTGACTTGGCAATCCCTGTCATGTCTGTCTAGAAAAACTGCCATGAGCGAGAAAAAGATAGAGATGATGATGATGATGATGGTGATGATGATGATAATGGAATAAAAATGGAATAAAACAGAACAGCATATTAAACAGATCTAGGATGACCATATGGAAAGGAGGTCAGGGCTCCTGTATCTTTAACAGTTGTATAGAAAAGGGAATTTCAGCAGGTGTCATTTGTATGCATGTGGCACCTGGTGAAATTCCCTCTTTATCACAACAATTAAAACTGCAGGAGCTCTGCCTTCTTTTTTATCTGGTCACCAGAGTAAAAAAGCAATAAAACAGAACAGCATATTAATCAGATCTAGAGTGACCACATACAAAAGAGGGCAGGGCCCTCATGTGTCAATCATTAACCAGAATGATTGACACACAAACAGACACACAAACCTCCATTCAGCAAAGCAAATTAAAATATACTTAGATTCTAGTAGCTTTAGAAGACAAGATCTTGGTTTTAATCAATTTTTAATGTGTATTTTATATCATGTTTTTATACTGTTTGTTTTATACTTTGAATGGTTTTATTTTTTGTGAACCGCCCAGAGAGCTTCGGCTGTTGGGCGGTATAAAAATGCAATAAATAAATAAATAAATAAATAATCTTGTTGGACAAACACTGACAACGCCCCCATCCCCCACATGACAACACAGGCTCAAGCTAGTACTAAAAAGTCAGCTTAGGTCTTGATGACTTGAGAAAAGAAAGAAGAGTATTTGTATGCTCACAAATTCTGCATTACTCATACTGACTCTGCAAAGGAGCTCTTCTCTGTAGAGGGACTTCCATTTCTCCCAGGCAAAACCAAAGAGTTACTGAGGCCTACATGCTAGGCTTCAAAGCAACATCCTGGATGTCATGCCTGAGGGAAAGGAAAAACATCTTTCTCCTCTGTGTTCAGACTTAAATACACTTCTCAAAAGCAAAGACCTCCCTCCGAATTCATATTAATTTATGCTAAAATATCTATTGGTCCACATCATCAATTAAGATCATCCTCTTCCCATTATGTTTCATCCCTTCTGACATATTTGTTTATCCCAAAGCTTGACATTACTTCTGCTTTTCATGTGGTTAACTGTCTGGTTTACTTCTTTGTTCTTATGAACACGGGGATTTTCCAAACCATAACTTTACCTTTCCATCACCCTGGACCTTTTACTTGTTCCTTTAACAGGAATACATACAGGTGGTACAAGTCACAAGTTCTTATATGTAAGTAATGTCTTTGAGCAATATCAAATCATATTTCATCAGGCCTTATCTAAACCAAAGCATCTAACCCTTGATACAGTTTTTGTACTCCTACTTAAAACATTGCCCCATTACTTGTACATCCATTTAAACCCATTCTACGCCCTCAAAAGCTTCTTTCTCTATGCTATGCCAACAAATTCTTATAAACCCACTCTTACACATATTCAGTAAAATTCAAAGGAAGAAAAAATCCTTCACTATGACTAGAGATGTGAAGGCCCGGAAAAAAACCAGAAAAATTCAGAAAAAAGCCAGGGTTTTTTCCCGTTTTTTTCCAAAGCCTTTTTTTTGGTGGGGGGGTTCCGAAAAATTGGAAAAAATGAAGAAAAAACGGATTACGGGATGTTTTATTTTACATGATGAATAAAATGTTTAAGGCAAAGTGTTGCCTTAAGGCAAAGACTTCACCCTTTTTGTTTTTATAATACTAAACCATGGCTTAGCTTTATGTCTGAATGGGCTTTCTGCATAATCACTATCATGTGAACTTTATTCAAGAGATATGCAGAAAACAAAAGGTATAAAATATGTGAAGAAATGTTGATGGGGAAAAGGGGTGCGGGAGGTGCGTTATTCATCTTCAACAAGAACTTTGATTTTTAATTAATCGTGTTGATTCTTGGCAAACAGTTTAACAGCTAAGTTCCTTACCTTTTCTTAAGAAATGCTTATCTTAATTCAAGGTACATAGATTAGTGCAACTTGGCGAACATAAAGAATGAATTAAGTACAGTAAAAATTACTATAATGAAATTCAACTGCCCTTATAGAACAAAACAAAATGCTGAGAAAACTGGGTCATTGGGATTTTAACTTCAAACAAATATACCAACTTGGCACAAATTACAAAAGCAAGTAACATACAAAACTAAAACATGGATGTTGTTTTAAATTACCTTGCAGCTCAAATGTTTTGATATGTACACAGTGCCATCCGTAACTATAGAGTAACAAACAAAACATGTTCCTGCACAAAAGAATTAAAATCTAAAATAAAAACTAAAATTACTATCTCAAATAAACCAAATAAAAATAACTCTCCACAGTAGAGGAATGTTAGCTGAGTAGATGTTAGTTGGAATATTAATATAGGAAGACTATTGAACTGTGATTTTTGTAAGGAAGGGGTTAAGTGTACAAAGAATTGCTGTTTTTAAGAATCTTTATTCATTGTCTAGAGTGCCGGGATGCCGCGGGAGGTCCCGGGGGAGAGAGAGGAAAAATGGGAAAAGCCACGTTTGTGTTGGAATGGGGCAGGCTATACCGCAGGTTTTCGCCAAAAGGAGGAGGGGGAGCGGAACGAAAACAGCTGGTGGTGCCCAAGTCAGAGCGGGGGAAGGTGCTGGAAATGGCCCATGAGCGGTTGTGGGGGGGGCATTTGGGAGTCCGTCGCACACTGGAGCGGGTGAGCCGGGACTTTTACTGGCCAGGGGTGGCTCAGGAGGTAAAAGATTTTTGTAACTCCTGTGAAGTTTGCCAACGGGTGGGCTTTCCTCGGGATCACCCGAAGGCCCCACTACACCCGTCCTTGATTATGGAAGTACCCTTCGAAAAGGTGGGGGTGGATATTTTGGGCCCCTTTAATCCAGCCACCCGAGGGGGAAAGAAATATATATTAACCATGGTGGATTGCGCCATGCGATATGCGGAGGCAGTGCCGCTCGCAGTTATTTCAGCCCCCCAGGTGGCCAAAGCCCTGATGTCTATATTTACCAGGGTGGGGGTCCCTAAAACATTGGTGCATGACCAGGGAGGAAATTTTATGTCAGCCCTGCTAAAAGAGCTGTGGCGGTTGGCGGGGGTGCAACAGTGTGTGGAGGCGGTGTATCATCATGAAGGGAATGGGTTGGTGGAACGGTTTAATCAGACCCTGGGGAAAATGTTAAAGGCCTACGCAGTGAAGCACGCAGCCGACTGGGATCAGGCACTGCCCTACCTTCTCTTTGCCGCTCGGGACTCGAAAAGCGATAGCCTAGGGTTCTCGGCGAATGAATTGGTGTTTGGGAGGGAGTTGCGAGGACCTTTGAAGCTGTAGCGGGAGAAGTGGGAGGACGGTGCCTCCCCGGCCCCGGTGTCGGTAGTGGAGTATATGCAAAAGCTGCAAAATTTATTGAAGGAGGTAGGGGAAGCCGCACAGGAGAATTTGGAGCAGGCCCAGCAGACTCAGAAGCGGTGGTACGATCGGCAGGCCAGGCGGCGAGTGTTCCAAGTGGGAGAAAAGGTGTTGGTGTTGAAACCTGTAAAGCCCGAGAAATTGGCAGTGCGTTGGGAGGGGCCCTTAGTAGTGGAGAAGAAGTTGAACGAAGTGAACTATTTGTTGCGGGACGTAGATAAACAACGGCGGGCGAAAGTCTTTCATGTAAACATGATGAAGCCGTTTCGGGCACGCGGGGTGCACGTTGGTCAGGTGGGCAGTGAGGAAGAAGGGGGAGATGGAGCCGGGCTGGACGTATTGGCCCGTTATCGGCGAATGGAGGGGGTAGAAGAAATTCAAGTTCCCAGGGAGCTGAGCGCCCTGCAAGGGAAGCAGTTGTGGCAGCGGCTTGGAGAGTTTAGGGAGTTGTTCTCGGGATTGCCCGGGCAAACATCATTGACTAGACACTCCATTAATACTGGGAAACACCCCCCGCCACACGCCACCTCACCAGTTAAACGGAAGACAGTTGGAGGTGGTGAATAAGGAAGTGGAGGAAATGTTAGCTATGGGGGTGATTGAAAAGAGTCAGAGCCCTTGGTCCTCTCCCCTTGTGCTCGTGGCAAAAAAGGACGGATCTGTCCGTTTTTGCGTGGATTTTAGAAAATTAAACAGCGTGACAACCGTGGAGGCTTATCCTATGCCTCGCACTGATGATTTGATTGAAACTTTGGGGAAAGCGAAGTTTATCTCGACGTTAGACTTAACTAAGGGATATTGGCAAGTGCCGCTGGATGAGGACGCGGCCGCCAAATCCGCCTTCTCTACTCCGCGGGGTCACTACCAATTTAAGGTTCTTCCTTTCGGGCTCTCGTCTGCACCGGCTTGCTTCCAAAGGCTAATGGATCGGGTCCTAGACGCTTAGGAGCGTTTGCGTGTGTTTATCTGGATGACGTGCCCATATTTAGCGACACGTGGGAACAACATCTAGAACATCTAGGACAGGTACTGGGATGGTTGCGAGAGGCGGGGTTGACCGTGAAGGCTTCCAAATGCCAATTTGGGCGAGGAGAGGTGACCTACCTAGGGCATAAGGTGGGACGGGGGGCGCTGAAACCGATGGCCGCCAAAGTGGAGGCCATCAGGCAGTGGCTGCTTCCCCAGACTAAGAGGCAGGTGCAGTCTTTCCTTGGGCTAGCCGGGTACTACCGGAGGTTTGTGCCAAATTTTAGCCAGCTGGCCGCTCCTTTGACAGAGCTGTGCCGAAAGAGGCAGCCGCTGCGAGTCCGCTGGACAGAGGCTTGCCAGAGGGCGTTTGAGAAGCTGAAGGATCGGTTGCAACGTGCCCCGATCTTGAAAGCCCCCATTTTGACCAGCCATTTGTGGTTCAGACGGACGCCTCAGAAGCGGGCCTGGGTGCGGTGTTGCTGCAGAAAGGAGACGGAGGGCTGTAGCAACCGGTAGCATTTGTTAGTAAAAAGCTGTTGCCGAAAGAAAGGGCTTTGGCGACTATTGAAAAGGAATGTTTGGCCATCGTTTGGGTGTTAGGCAAGCTGAGGCCGTATTTGTGGGGAAGATCTTTTACGATCCAAACCGACCATTCCCCCTTGTGTTGGTTAGCCAGGGTGAAGAATACCAATCAAAAACTGCTACGATGGAGCCTGGCCTTACAGGACTTTGAATTTACAATCTCCCACATTAAAGGCAGAGAGAATGTGGTGGCTGATGGGCTATCCCAGAGCTTCAACCGAGGGGAAGGGGGGGGTTGAACAACAATTAAAGATTTTAATGAGAGATGGCTTTTTCTAGAAAAGCCATCTTGAGGGGGAAGGTGTAAGGAAGGGGTTAAGTGTACAAAGAATTGCTGTTTTTAAGAATCTTTATTCATTGTCTATTGTCTGTTATAGAATTGCAGAAGGACCGCTTATCTCTCCACCTGGCCGTGGGCGTGAGGCCATCTCCTGGCTCCGTCAAGGCGAGAGAAGTGGCCTTGGGGCAATTTGCATCTGTGAAGGGAAAAATGGCCCATCCGGAGGGTGGGGGGGAGTAGAATAGTTGAGTGGCCATAAAAAGTCTACCAAACGTGGGGCCTGGGGCCTGAGCTGAAGGACACCTGGCTGCGGAAGTATATTCTGTAACAATGTATTAGTATTGCTGGTATTGGGGTTCAGGGTGTTATTTCTGTATCAATTTTAGTAGCTAATCTGGTGTAAATGCTTGCCTCTTACCCTTCCAATTTTAATAAAGGATTGGGCCTAACCCTTTCAATTTGAGAGCTGTGTGCTTTATTCCAAGATCTGTGCAAAATCCAGTGGACAGCCGGTTTGGCCGAGTGTGGTTTCCTTTACAATTTTAACTTATCATTTTAAAAGATTTAAAAACCAAAAAAATGTAATCAGGATGTAAGAAAAAATATATTAGTACCACAATTTTAAAAAAGCAAACTCAGGCAGTTCACTGCTCACCCGACTCCAGGTGGCTTAGGAGCTGATTAAAACCCACTGCTCCCAATACAGATCCTTAGTGATCCCTCTGCTTATCTTTTAAACCAATTGGAATGATTTACAATAGTATAGTGTCTTGCTCCACCCACCAGCTCTCTGATATTGAATTCAGTTCTTGTATAAATCCACCTCCTCTCCTCTCGGAGAAAATATGCACACCCAACCAATCCAGTTCCTAAATGCATTTTGGAAGCACATGACAAGCTCGTTTCAGAACATATGCTGCTGTCAGCTCAGGCAATTAGGAACATATGAAGCTGCCTTACACTGAGTCTAGCCTTGTATTGTTGACATTGACTGGCAGCAACTCTCCATGGTTTCAGGATAAGAATTTTCCAGCCCTACATGGAGATGCCAGGGATTGAACCTAGGAACTTCTGCAGGCAACGCATGAGACCTACCATTGAGCCACAGGCCCTCCCTAATAATCCCACAATTGGACTTAGGACAGGGGTTCACCCAAGCTGGCTACTAAAGTTATCAGACACATCCAAAGTATTGTTTAAGAAAATTGTTCAGAAGCAGATGTTTACAAAATGATGCACTATGAAAAGTGGTGAGAATTCTTATCCTGCTCTCATAGTATTAGAACTCAGGATTACCCAAAGAAATCGCTTGGCAGTACATTCAGGACAGAAAATAGATCATACAATGTAGTCTTACTAAATTCACTGCTACAAAATATGGCTACTGCTTTAGATCAGACAGTTCAGCAATGACTGACATACATAGACCTTTCATGTTCAGAGACAGTGTATCTCTGAATACCATTGGATAGAGATAAATAATGGGGAAAAGCTGGTTCCTTCACGCCATGCTTGTGAGTCTTCTGGAAACAGGATACTGAATTAGGTGGATCCTTGATCAGATCAAATAAGATACTCCTTACATTCTAAAATAAAATGCATCCTACCAGCCATATAAGCCTATCAGCCGTTTAGATCAACTACTCTTGTTTTCTGCCTCCCTGAGAGTATAAAAACAGGAGTGTGAATGCATTTGGCAGACTACAAAAATGGCAGGTGGCTTTCATTGTTTACTGGGTCACAAGTTGTGCAGGCTAATACTGACCATTTAATGTATATACATTTCCCTATCACATTGCCTAATTTTTACACCTATTTTTACTTGATCTCTGAACTCTATTTTGTTTTAAATTTCATGCTTGCTAGTTGGAGGACTTTACTGTCTAAATATGCATAAGATTACATATTAAATGTGTGTGTTTTTATAACTATGTAATGTTGAAAAAATACAGCTCAAACCTATTTATGGTTACTAAGCAGTAAGTCCCACAGAATACAATGGCACTTACTCTTAAGTAAGCGTGAATAGGATTATAGCCTCAAAATTGTAGGTATATGTTATGATTGAACAAACCGTTAAATGTAACTTTAATTTGTTTTCGTTTACCCATCCAGAAAGAAAGACAAGTTAGAAACAGTATTTTTTTAATTAAAAAAACATATGAAATGCAATACAGACCGTGAAGGATATTTAAATGCTCTTACAATATGCATAAAGAAAAAACAGAAGTTTTCTACTTTCTCACTTCTAGTGTCATGAAAACCAGCATCCTGGATATTTTCTGCTTTCAAACTGCATGTTTGTTCCTCCCCCATGTATTACATCCTCTAAAAAAGTTGCCAACTCACTCAAGTTTGTAGTTCCTAAAATGTCCTGCTCCCCATCCCCACTCCGCCAAAGATTCTTATAACTGTTCCATATTTTACATCTACTAATGCTTAGAAAATTGATGGAACCATGCACAATTAATCACCCTGTTGGTTATCAGGGGAGCTACCTAGCACATTTGTATGTAAGTAAAATGAAACAAAAAAATGATTAACAAATGTTAATATATTGCAGCATATTTCAAGACTATGCTGAAAGCATGTTTAGTAGTCTTATTTTACCATCCAAGGGTACCAGCCCTGTAGATGTTTTTGAAAACTAGACTGAGGGTTCCCCCCCCCCACTATCTCTTTGTTCAGATAATTCATGATGGACTGACAAATCTTTCAGTTAAATTCAGCTTTACCAATTTACTGTTCATAGAACTTACAAGAGGATTAAACCTATAAAAAACTGGAGTTGATTGATAAAGGCTAATTGTCTTGACAATTGTTCAGATAGCCCTTCCTATAAATATGATGTCTTAGCAGACAAGCTACATATTTTCAACATTTGTTCTTAGGGACATTAAAGTGACTGTTTTCACAGCTGTTTCCACCTGGAAATCTGCTAGGTCAAAAAAAGTACACCTTGGAATGGTGTATGTATTTTCTATCAGGCCAGTATGCTTACTGCTAGAATATTAAGCAAACATCTACAGCAATACAAGTAAAACTTATCCTTTTGGGGCTCATGAACATTTCATGTGAGATTTTCTTCCTTCTGCTGTGTGCAATGTAAACAGAGCTTACTGGGTATATACACAACATAAATATTACAAATCTTACATAGGATCATATCATAAATTCTGATACTGCAATATAATATCTCACATAGATGATTAAGAAATATCTGGAATAAAATGCTTTGAAAGTTAAGCACTTCATTAGAAAGATATGCAAAGGGGTGTTCCCCTCCCCAAATATTACATATTACATGTAAGCAAAATACTGGATAAAATATTTTGAAAAGGAAGATCCAATACACAGCAAGTGGTTTTAGCTTTATACTTGATTGCAAGTTTTTTATATTTTCCCCTTGTATTCTCATGCAGCACTGCATAATTCCCTTGCCCACGCACACACACGAACAAGAAAAGTTCCACAGTTATAGATTGCACTTTTACAGCATAAAACCTGAAAGTCTTCATTTTCAGTGTCCTCTTGGAACAGTTCATTAAAGTAAATTTCTTATGAAACAGGAAGATTTCTCCTGAGTACTTCTTTTGATGCTGGAGCTATACTGTCTGGGAACATTACTTCAAATTCTATAATTAAGTCACCTCGTTGGTCAGGATTTTTCGGAAATGGTAAACCATATCCTATAATTCTTCTTCTCATCCCAGGCTTTACAACTTCATTTACCGTCATAGGTATGGTTCGACCTTCTATAGTTGGTACATTGACTGAAGTGCCACATAAAGCCTAAAAAAATATAAAACATATAAAAAATCAAATCAGGAGAAGTAGCATGTATTCAGTATTTGTAAAATAACTAAATGTACTAAGTACCATGCAGAAAGACAATATCTATGAAATATAATTTGGAAAAAACAGTTACGATGCATCCTACAGTTGTACTATATCTAGCATACTTTTTATTCTCCCAGTATTTTAACACTTAATTTTAACTTAAATTTAAATTTTACTGTTTTAACTCTGTATTTTAATTTTATATCAATTTTGCTGCGTGGTTTTTATTCTGGTTGTGCTTTTTATATTGTATTGTGTATTTGTGCTTTTAACCTGTTGATTGTTTTACTATGATTTTAATTTTTGTGAACCGCCCAGAGAGCTTCGGCTATTGGGCGGTATAGAAATGTAATAAATAAATAAATAAATAAATAAATACTATTAGTAGAAATATTTGAGGAAGAACAGAGAGCAACTCTTGCACAAACAATCACATTAGATAGCCCAAATTCTGGTATTACAGGACAGCCTTATGCATGTTTACTCAAAAACAACTCCAATGTTCAATGACTGTAGCCTTAGTTTTATAAATGGAATACAATAACTTTGAAAAGTTGCACAGATTCAGCTAGGGGCTTTAAAATTAGCAAGTGTGAAGAGCAAATTTCAGTGGATAAAATACAAATTTATAGTAAGAAAAAACAGTACTGTACCACTTAATACAGTGTTCAAACTAGGGATGGGGAATCCAGTTCCTAGGGATGAGCTGGAATCCAGTTCATGAGGGCTTCTGCTGCTGGTATTATCTCTCTCCCAAGACCTACCCAATGCTCACTGCTAGAGGAAGTCAGACTCTCTTAACACTGAGAAGGAAAACCAATTCCTGCCTCCTATAAGTGATCAGACAGAAAAGTGGAGTTTCTCTTCTTAGTGCTAGAGAAAAGTTGCCTCTCTCTAGCACCAAACCCGGAAACTCTGCTCTTATCTCTGATCACAGTGGGGGTGTTGTGCTCAGTGGTAGGGAAATACTACCACTCTCTAGCACTGAGCAGGGAACAGTGGTATACAGTGGTGCATTTTATGACAATCCCCATAGTCACGCTGCCGATGAGATTCCTAAACTGCAGGCAGCTCTGTTGATCCATATCAACAAACCAGTTGCATCTGCAAGAAACAAGGTTTTTTTTGTAAAGCTAATGAGACTTAACTGTCCATTCAAAAAAACTAAGCCACCCCAAAATACTTTACATTACAAGAAACAATATATTGTTGCTGAGAAAAATTCTTCCCCCCATCCACCCTAAGAGCAGTGAGCATTACAGCTAAGCTCAGAAGGAACAGAGAATTCAGATGGGGCTAGCAGGTGACAGCAGAGTCCCTGCTACTAAAGAAGAGCCAGTGCTGCATCCCTGTGTAACCTGGCTACACTACATCACTCCTTTCTCTGTGCTCAGAGAGGCATGGAAAGATTGCTCTGTGCTGCTTTGTACACACAGAAAGGAATCAGAAGATGGGGGGCTTCAGGAGGGAGTAGCTTGCCCAAACATCATTTGGGCCCTAGGGGTGTCCAGTAGGCAATCCCCATAGCCTAGGGCCAAAACAGTCCCTTGTCCCTGGTATAAATAATGCATACAATGCATAACAGATGCCACAGAGTAGCTCCAGCGGGGCAGTTACATGGAGTTTTTTGTGCTAATTTCCCCCACTAATTTTCTTATTGAATGGTAGAATGATCTATGGATACAGTCCACTACACTCATTCTGTAAGTGATAGAACTGAAATGAAGCAGACCCTGTATGCATGGAAATCAGTGTGAATATCATAGTCCTGTCACTGTCTTGCAGTTTAACCAACCAGTTTGGGATCCAGAACAACTCTCAAACTGCCCCTTTAAAAACATGACATAGCAATTTGTATTAAAACCAACATTAGGAAAAACTATTTGCTTTGGTTTTCTATATAGTTCAGTTTAATTGTTTATACTCCTAGGTCATCACAATATAATATAAATTGCTATCTATATATGAGACTTGAATCTTATGTATCACATTATAAGACAAAGCTCAAGTTAGCTGCATCTAAATATGGATGATATCCATAATTGATATTGCTTAAAATGGTGCTATTTTGTTTAGTTTGATTAGTTCTAGAAGCAATATAATGTGGATACATAAACAAACATAGTTCCCATTTATAGGATGCATTTATTTAATCACGTTGTTTTAAAATTAAATCCACAGCATCTCAGCATAGTTTACTGTTGCTCTAAATGGTACAGTGCTGGTTTGCAGACCACACCAGTTTTGAAATCAACTACTCAACAACTACCAAAAGAGAAAGAAAGCAATTCTGTGTCACACAGCAGTAGTTTATTTGCTGCCCAAAAAGCTTTCTACATAGTTTGTTGGTGTACTTTTTTACACACAGGCACTCTGCTGAGAGTTTTGCTCTCTCACA
The DNA here is from genome assembly GCF_023053635.1 of Elgaria multicarinata webbii. NCBI lineage: Eukaryota > Metazoa > Chordata > Lepidosauria > Squamata > Anguidae > Elgaria > Elgaria multicarinata. Next base: position 134,416,475 of record NC_086171.1, read on the forward strand.
TGTAATCAGTTTGTTTGCTTGTTCGTTTTTATTGTTTTGTTCTAGCAACCTATGAGAATAGCACATTTTCTACCATAATGTAGTACAACAGCACACTCTCAATCTGCAAATTTTGATAATATAAGAAGCCATCAAAGGAAGACCAGAAAACTTCCCAAACTAGTCTAAAGCAGGCTTATCTATATCTTTTGTTAAAGACATAATGGACAATGGCAATAGGGGGGAAAGCACAAACTACTTACCTACAGATAGCAACTAGAATAGTGAAGTACAGGGTTAACTTGGGATACCATTTTTAATGTAATCTTAATTTATAGTAGCAGCTGCCCTTCCTCCAAATGGTGCAAAATAAACTACCCAACATAGATTCTCATACTTTTAAAATATAAGCACAACATATCAGGTCTGGCAGGGATGGACAACTTGCGCCCCTCCAGTTGGCCTACAACTCCCATCATGCCCCACCACTGGCTATGCTGGTTAGGGCCAATGGGAGTTGTAGGCCAAAACATCTAGAGGGACACAAGTTGCCCACCCCTGAGCTATGGGCTAACTCAGCTGACTGCAAAACAATATTAAAAAGCCGAAGCAAAGACATTATGAAGCATTAACAATATAGTCGCAAAGCTTAACAACGTACTTACCTCCCGCAAGCTTATCTTTACAGGATAGACAATATTTGAACCATCCCTCTTGAAGTGGGGATGTATTTTATCTTTAATTACAAACACAATATCAGCTGGGATGGTGCTGGGTGTTTCATCACCCTCTTTGGGGAATGTAATTTTGGTACCCTCTTTCCATCCTCTCTTGATATCAATAGTAAGGATTTTATCTTCTGTTCTAACACTTCTACCATCTGGGTTGAGCCTTTTTCGGGAAATTCTCATTCTTTTTGTGCAACCATGGTAAATCTCTTCCAATGATACCTTGAGTTCATGAATAACAGGGGGGTCTTGCTTACGACGGGGTTGGCTACCAACAGTATTTCTTTCCCTTGGAAATCCGTTCATATTAAAAGTAGTAAAGGAACCAAACGGATCTCCATCCACTTCCATGTCTTCACTGTCCCTTCCACCTGGCATCCTTCGACCAAAGAAGATTTCAAAAGGATTTGCTCCACCAAAAAATGCTGCAAATGTGGCATGTGGGTCTCCATGAAAGGAGTACCGGAAGGTACCGCCTTGCCCATCTGGTCCTCCAGCTCCTCCTTTTAGTCCTGCAAAAAGGTACAAACAAGCTTAGCAATGCCAATTTTAAATACTAACATTTACTCAGATGTGCTAGGAACTGTCTTGGGCTGCAATTCTATAAATACTTTCTTGGGAGTAAGCCAGCTGTGTGTTTAATTCCTCTGCAACCAGCAAGCAAATGCAGGCTACTGAATAATTTTTTCAGGCTAGTAACACTTTTGGGATTATTTATAAGGCTAGAATAAGCCTTACTGAATATAGTGGGACTTACTTCTAAGTAAATAAACATAGGACTGGACCACACACCATGTACAAGGAACATAGTCCAATCTTATGCTTATTTATTTGGAATTAAATCCAACTGAATTTAACTGGAGTAAGCGTGGAAGGGATTGCAGCCCAAGAGATCATAAAATATTAAAGTACTGCAAACCATGCAAAGTGAGTTTTATAAAGAGATCTTACAGTTATGCTTTCACATTTATGCTGACAGTTACCTCAACTATTTCAAGCCTGCCATTTCTTCCTACATTATGGCACCCACCCACACTCTGTGATTAATTTCACCTACGCATCCTTCCTAAATTTAAACAGTTTCTCAGCTTTCTATTCTATCTACAAAAGACTTCGCTTAAGGCCTAAGGCATCTTAAACCTGTAGTCTTTAGTTCTAAACCCCATCTGCTTCTTAGAAACAAGCATCCTTAATTGTTTCATTTGAACAACACACTGGTGCGTGCTGCCCAATCATTCTTGATACAAGTGGGAGTGGCTGAACAAACCACAGACCTTTCAGCCATGGTTTGTTCATTGCAACATGCACACCAGAACACTCACTTGTCTCACCCCAGACAAGCCAGAGTTATAAGCCAAGAAGTTATGACTATGACTTGTCCAGGAGTACAAGCCAGAGTTCCTGGCTTGACCATCACAATAAATAAACCAAGATGGGAGGTTTGTGGTTTGTTTAGACACTCCCATTTGCAAGAGGAGCCAAGTGAGAACAATTGAGCAGGGTGCAGCAGTAAGCTGGATTGTGACTCCCACCAGCATGGCCAATAGTCAGGGATCGTAGTTCAAAACATCTGGAGGGTACTAGGTTGCCTACACTCCTTTTAGCACAAAGCAAGCACACATAACACTCACAGGGTAACACCAAGATGATCCTTGATGGAGTTTTTTTTTATCCTAGGCCAACCTTCAATAATATATTTAAAAGAAATATGCTGCCTTTTTTCCTCTTGCAAGGAACCCAAGGTGGCTTATATAGTTCTCCTCCTCTCCATTTTATCGACAAAACAACCCTGTGAGTGTCAGTGACTGGCCCAAAGTAGCTCCCACTTCAAGACTGAGAGGGGACTAGAATTCAGATCTCCTGAATCCCAATCCAGCACTCTAACCACTACCCCATACTGACACCAATCTAGCCTCCTAATATATTTTGGGGCAGAGAAGGGGAACCTGTGGCACACTGGTGGAGCTGGACCTGAACTCCCATCATACCTGACCATTTGCAATGCTGGCTGGGGTGGAGTCCAACAATACTTGGAGAGCCACAGGCTCCCGACCCTATCCCACCCCCAATTTAAAGAATTTGAGAAGTTTACAGTGTCCTATCACCATACAACAATAACTGATAACAAAGACAGACCTTTTATAGTATGTAAAGAAAACACGTACATACACCACTGGAATGTTGAAAAGTTTAATGTGAGCAATCTGCAGCTATGAAAAGGTAAACCCCAAGTAGCATAACACAAAATTACCACCAATCTAAGGGCGGAATTCAATATCATCCCACAAGATGTTATTCTGCTCACCCCTGCAACCCACCCACCCCACAATCTGCTCTGGAGGGTATCCCAACCCCCTGGAGCAGATTTTGAAGGAGCAAGGAGGGGCTGCTGGGGGCAGGGCAGTAGGCAGGGAGAAGGGGATTTTGTATGTATGTTTCAATCTCCAATATGAATTTTAGATTCCCAAAATTGGGGATATAAGTTTGAATCCAACAGTTTCCACAAATAGAACAGATATCACAGCTGGATCCAATTCCACTTTCTTTCCTGCAACACCTTGCACATGCCCCAAATCCACTCTGGAGGGTTGGGGGACCATCCAGAGTACATTTGGGGACATGCAGGGATCAGTGGAGCGAGGGGAAGGTGAAAGGAAACTCTGTTGCAAAAGTGGAAGTCCACTTACATAACATTGGATTTAGCCCATAGTACCCAAATTGGAAGAATTGATGTTTCAATTGCTTTTCACCTAGTGACTTACACTAGGATGAAATTCAGAAAGAAAAAGTACAAATGATTTTCATCTAGTGTGATTTTAGGGCGCTTAAATTTTAAAATCTTGGTTTGTATTGACTTAGAACAAGCAAACCAAAACCCAATCCCTTCTCTAAATTCAAAAAATAATAATCTCAGTAATAAAATATGCTATTAAAAATGACATTTCAAGTTAAACCTTAGTCTTACTTATGATGAACATGATGCTATTTACATCTAAGTATATAGATGTAGTATTAATGAGTAATGCCAAGCCTGCTGACAAACCATACCATGTGTTTGGTGGAATGTCACTTCCTAGAATAGATAATGGATAGGTTTTGCTGAAAGGACATCAGGTCCCACAGCGATTAAAAATGAGCTTTAGACCTACTGTAGCTTTGGACAGCAGCAACGTTTTAACAGTCACCAAGTTTTATAGCTGTATTTTAAACGCATTGACTTTAAGACGTTATATAAGAATATTACAAATGCATTTAAGGTTGGGGTCACCTGCTTCTATTCTTTTCACCTTAATTCCTTGTAGTAAGAGTATAAAATCAATTTTGCCATTCACTGGAAAAGAAGCAATATACGAGCCAGAATACACACATTTGCATACTAAAAGGGAAATAAGACCTTAGGAATGGAAGGACTGAAAACATGTAAAGTCTAAAGAACACTAACTCTTGACTTTACAAATAAAACATGTTTTTATAAAATGTAACAAAGTTTTGTATATCTCCAAAGAGTATTAAGGAAACTGCAATCCTGGAACTAGAAAACCATTACTTATGATACTTTATATTTTATGGGTTTGTGAGAAATGCAAGTTTCTCATAGCAATCATCATCATGAGATCAGTAAAGATACACCTATTTTAAATAGCTCTGTAGGTCTTGAGCACATGCTCTTAAAACGAATAGTTATGTTACAATGAAAGAATAAGTTGTGAGAATGCAAGTATTGAATAGCTTCAATGAAGCCAACTTTGTTAGCGGAACAAAAACTAGTTCAAAATCTTAAACGGAATTTTGAACCATAAAGGCATCAGCTCAGTTCTAAGAATTCTGAGAAGCCAGCTGAACTAAAACATATCTTTAAAAATAACTGTTTTAGGCTAAACACACTGTTTCTGGGCCTCAATCCCTTGGCATGTTTGCAATGTTTACAATTAAGCTGAAAACGTGTTTTGGTATTTCATGACATCAGGCAAATTCTTTCCTTCCCAGGCAGGATGCCAATGGTAGCTGAAGTCTGGACACCAGGACCCAGCCTGACAAAGACCATCTTTTAATGCAAGCTGATTTTAATAAAAATATAATACATTACATCCCAATGATATTTTGTGTCACTCTCAAAGAGTGGGACAAAAAAAAACCCATTAAGCAACTATGTGGCAGCCAAAGGAAGCACATTATTGCAAAAGTTCTTGCAACAGAAATGTATTAGGGGGTCAATCATGCATTTTTAAAAGCTGAATAAAAGAGATGTTTTAAGAACAGATTGTATAATCTAAATTAGAACATATTACAGACTCTCAAAATGTTACTTACTTGAATCCTCCAAAGAAGTTATTAAGATCAAATGGTAGAGCCTGCTTCTTAAACTGTCTCATACATTCACCATAAGCAAGTTTCTATTTTAAGGTAAAAGAAAAGCTACATAAAACTATCTTACCTTCTTCTCCAAACTGATCATAAATTTCCCTTTTTTTGGGATCACTCAGCACCTCGTAGGCTTCTGCGATCTCTTTGAATTTGTCTTCTGCATGGGGAGATTTGTTCTTATCTGGATGCCATTTAAGGGCTTGTTTTCGGTAGGCTTTCTTGATGTCTTCATCAGATGCCCCCTTTTCAATTCCGAGAACGGAATAATAATCCTTTCCCATTTTGATTGTTCAAAAAGTTTATTTCCCTTGATATAAAAGAATCCTGTATCTCAGCTATACGATGTTGCTGGAAAAGCGTTAACAGAAGTCACAAGAGCTGAAGTTGTATTAAGCAGCAGGCAGACTGCTCGTCACTTTCCCCCCCTCCCTGGTCACTTATACAGATAAATATACACTGTGGTAGAGATTCTGCCACTCAGATCCCTCCCAATTACACTACGTGTCTCAGCTCTTTCTAGAACAGCAAATGCTGTAAGACGTCACTTCCCAAGCTAACTACAGCCAAAACTCTGCAGTGTTTTTTCTCTGTACAGTTAACTGTTCAGTGTCCATTTCCCTTTAAAGATAAATGCATTCCTAATCTATTAGGACTCTGCACCCACTTCAATGTGGACCTGTAGTTTATGGAGACTGGTTACATTTTAGACAAAATAACAAAGAACTAACCACATAATGAACAAATATAATTGTTCTTTGAAAAACAATTTCTTCATTTCTAATGAAAAGTTTGTAGGATGAGAGATGAAAAGTAATTAACCTGAAAAGACTTTATGGAAAATACCAGGGATGTGTATCAGATTTCATCAAATCCCAAGCTAAATCAGGCCCTTTCCAAGAGTTTCTGGTGCTTCTTGAAACAAAGTGGGCTTCCCTCCAAAATGACCAGAACCAAAGCTGAACCCTGCATGAGGCTTCATTCATGATTCAGCTTGAGAAAGATAGTGTATCTCCAAAAATAGCGCATTTGCTTTCTTCCTCAAAATGCTGATGAGTGGGGGAGGGAGTGGGATTGAGTGACTGACAGGTCCACCTTCTAATCATAAGGCATATTTTATCAAGGGCTCTCCAATCACTGTGCTTTGTTTCAGGCAAAGATGGAACTGTGGGATGACTATTTTTCAATGCCACTAGATGCACTATGAAGTAAGTCTTAACCATCATTAACTTCCTACTCTCTGCACTTGTCTTTCTGAAACATTGCAGAATCCTTGCCTGGGTGGCAGGGAATTGGAATCAAATCAGTCACTTCCTCCAATTTTGAGAACTCCCCCTTCACAAGCGGCTGCACCAACCCTTCTAAAAATTTGCATATTTTTTTACCTCTATGCTGTCTGTCATTCAGAAGAATGGCTCACAAGGAACATAAATCGATAAACAAATCCTGTTTTGGATACCCCTAAAATGACACTCAGGATTTTTTGCCACTCAGGATTCTATTATGCCAGTAGCAAAGTAGTCATGCAAACCACTCAAGAGTACATTATTTATTTATTATTGCATTTATATCCCACCTTTTTTTCTCCAAGGAAGTGTACATAATCCTCTTCCTATCCATTTTTATCTTCATAGCAACAACCCTAGGAGGTAGGCTGGACTGAGAGTCTGTGACTGGCCCAAAGTCACCCAGTAGGTCTCCATGGCCGAGTGAGGACTAGAACCCGGATCTACCGACTCCCAGTCCAACACTTCAGCCACTACACCATACTGGCTCTCATTGGAGATATTTATAAGAGTATGTCCGCTTTGACATAGGGATACCAGAAATTCGCTAGAAAAATGGTTAGTATATATTACCAGTCACCCACAAAGCACTGAGAGAATTATTTATTTATTCTATTGAACTCACTGGAGTGGGATCCAAGCATTCTAGTTTATGTTTCTTTGTTTATTCTAGTGAACAATGTCCTTGCTGCCCTCTAGAACTGCCTTGTATACCCAGGTAGAACATGTTAAAAGAGATGTATGTTAAAGAAAATCCAATGCAATCAATAACTTTTTTAAGTTGCAATATAAAGCAGATTCTTAGAACATCCATGAAGGCAAAAAAAATTCTGCAGCCCATTATCTTTTTGCCTCTGAATTTCTCTTAATAGAACTGTAATTGATATCAAGACTGGAATTTCTTTGTCCAATGATAGCAATTCCTAAATGTCTCTTGGGAACCTACCCTCAACAGCTGGTCCATGCCAAAAGAAGCAGCTTGCTTATTCAGTCCTGATCATAAAAGTCCTTGAAAAGATTATTAATTCTTCCCCACCTTGTCCATCTTGCCCATTAAATACAAACCCTTGTACTCTTTTTCTTCTTGTAAAGAAATACATGGGACCTGCAACAAAATGTTGCCGTATGTAGTGCTCCTGTTTAAGATAGGGTTTTAACCCTAAAGATCATTTGTATTTTTGCAAACCTTGGGTTTCCCCCTGAACTTACTGATACCACCCTTTTGTATGTGGATAGTGCTGTTTTGGCTACATAAGCAACAGCACTTATGTCTGGTCTTCAGAAATAAAGGGAATGATGATTCATATGTTCATTGAGTTATTTATTACAACCTGCTAACATAAATTTCATTGCATCTTGTTGAAAGTATTCTTAAATCACCAGAAATACTTAAAAGGTTTAAGAACAAAGAAGCTAGGATAGAAGAAAATGCTTCACAATAAAGTCAGACCAAAGGCTTATCAATTTAAGGTAAGACATTTTGAAACCCTACTACTAATTAATGGAGAGACAAAAAATTGAAAGTAGGATCTCATTAAGGGTACATAATTTGTAGCTCTACATACTGTGTTATATCCACTTTGAGTGGACCAAATTATATAATTATGCTGGCTTTGGTCTATCTTCTTCCTTCCATTATACAGATAGAGACAGTGTTCTCTGATTCTTTTTGCCTCTTGCCCCTTATTTGGGCAGATGAACATTAAATAATTTTGAATAAATTCAGCTGTTACAAACCTATTTCATGACAAGGAACCGTGATCATCTCAACGGTTAGCCTCTTATTAGGGTTGCAAAATCTAGTTTTTCTTGGTGCAGAATTTGGCATTTTTTTTAAGCACACACTTTGTATAAAACATCCATATGATACAGTACACAAATAATATATGCACACAAATAAAAGCCTAAGAGGAGACATATTTCCAAATACAATTTGTACCGTCTTTGCATATGAGCCTTTTTTCTGCATCATCCAACAACAACCATTACAGGACAAATTCAAATGTGAAAAGGTACTACAGAATGAAGAGCAAACAAGGCAAATTCCAAGAAGGTCATATCTATAAATATACAGATAGAGAGAAATGTCAAGGCAATGAAGCCAAGTCCCTAAAGTAAGAAAAAGTCTATAAACGCTAACTAGCAATATTGCCAGCTACATGAAAACTTTGTGGGGAAATGAAATGTTTAAGAGGATTTGAAGAAAATGCTTGTGTGTGCTAATAGTGAAAGTTCTTTCCCTAGTTGTCACTGGAGGTGTAAAAATTTGAAGTCGGGTGGGGGGAACCTCCCCCACCTGGAGTTTTTTTTTGGGCAGGAGAACAGAAATTTGGGGACAAATTGAAAAATATGCAATATTTATTTTATTTTTAGTACTCTTTACAGATCTAAAGTCACTTTGTAGCTTTAGGACAGCCTTCCCCAAACTGGTGCCGTCCAGATGTTTTGGATTTCAGCTCCCATCAGGTCCAGCCAGCATGGCCAATGGTCAGGAATACTGGGCACTGTAGTCCAAAAACATCGGGGGGGGGCACTAGGTTGGGGAAGGCTGCTTTAGGAACAAAATATATTACATATAACTTGGTTTGCCCCTAAAATGATCATTAAAAGTAAACTCAGTAAATTTGTGATTATTGTCTGAAGAAACTATACTTCTAAATTTAATATAATGAACTTAATTTTATGAGCACAGCAAGTTATACGTAATGCATTTTTGTTCCTTTTCTATCTCTAAACAGAAAATTTCAACAAGTAGTTTCTGAAACATCTGCATCATCAGAGGAAGACTTGATATACTGCATTTGTTCCTGTTTGTAAGGATGTTTAAGGGAAATACCTAAACTTGTTTCTGCAGTGCAATTTAGGGAAATCTGGTCTGGAGGTGACCAAACAAAAAAGAGATCTTGGTGTTGTAGTGGACAGCTCAATGAAAATGTCAACCCAGTGTACAGCAGCTATAAAGAAGGCAAACTCCATGTTAGGCACTATAAGAAAAGGAATTGAGAATAAAACTGCCAGTATCATACTGCCTTTATACAAATCTATGGTATGACCACACTTAGAATATAGTGTACAGTTCTGGTCACACCTAAATATATAGCCGGAAAATTATTAAGGGGCTAGAGCATCTCCCCTATGAGGGAAGGTTACAACAGCTGGGATTGTTCAGCTTGGAAAAAATGAAGCTAAGGGGAGACAAGATAGAGGTGTACAAAATAATGCATGGTGTGGAGAATGTGGATAGGGAGACATTTTTCTTCCTCTCTCAAAATACTAGAACTCGGGGTCATCCCAAGAAGCTGATTGGTGGGGATTCAGGACAAATAAAAGGAAGTACTTCTTCACACAGCACACAGTAAAATTATGGAATTCACTACCACAAAATGTACTGACGGCCACCAATTTGGATGGCTTTAAAAGGGGAATGGATAAATTCCTGGAGAAGGCTATCAATGTCTACTAGCCCTGATGGTAATGTGCTACCTCTAGTATCCAAGGCAGTAAGCCTGTGTGCACCACTTGCTGGGGAACATGGGTGGGAGGGTGCTGTTGCACGATCTTTGGCTGATTGGCCACTGTGTGAACAGAGTGCTGGACTAGATGGACCCATCTCACAGGGTTATTGTGAAAACAAAAGGCAGGGGAGAAAGATCTTGTAAACTGTCAGGATCCTTGGATGAGGAGAAAAAGTAAGATATAAATGTGTTATTAAATAAATTTGTTAGAGCAGTTTATGAATAGAAGTACACGTATCCATCAACATGTTTGTTGAACCTAAAATTAGTAATGTGCCGTTTTAAAAAAGTGAAATATGCTATTTGTGCAGCTGCTATTGTCATCTTATATAATCAACAAAATAAGTCTAGAGAAATGATTGTGTTGTTCTATTTCAAACAATTGTTTTCATCAAACTGTTCTATTAACTAAAAATTGCGTGAACAAGTAAAGTTCAAAATATATAAAAAAGTCATGAAACCACAAGTTTTTCAAATGGAATTTGAGTTATTGGCCTAGATAGACATTTAGCATTCCAAACCTATAACAAAGAGAGGTGCGTATCTAACTTTACTTTAAATTTAGCCTGAATTATTTTAAAAATAGCAAAATAATTGGCAGTTGATACATGAACATTAAATAAAATTAAATAAAAGTTTGATTTGGAAAGATCATGCCACTGCTAGACTTACAGAGAAGCTGTCAGACTAGCAATGAGAGTAACAAAAACAAGATCGGAGTTAGTAATCACAGTGGAATTTCCAGAGGCGCTTTCATATTCTTCTCAAAGAGGATACATTCTATGCTCCACAACATTTCTTAAAGCCTTTCCATATGATCAGGATTATTTTAAAGTACATTTTCCACTTTACAAAATACTTTATTTATTTATTTATTGCATTTTTATACTGTCCAATAGCTGAAGCTCTCTGGGTGGTTTACAAAAATCACTTTGACAAAATTCAGCAACAGCAGCATAGTATCCCAACCATAAATCATGGGGAATAATATCACTACTACTCACTGTGTCACCATTTTTAAATAGCGGGCTGAGTGTTGTATGCAGCAGCACAGCAGATGAGAAGCACTCAGCATACAAACATGTATAAATACTACATTAAAATGATTGACGGGAGGTTTATTGTTGCTCTTTATGTAAAGATTCCTGGGTTGGAAATGGTGTTATAAAAATTATGTTCACAAAATGGCACAGGCATCGGGAAGTACTGCCACTTGTCATGATTACATCAAAGGCAATATTCAACAGATGCCTCTGGTGCTCTCAAAGATACATTCCACGCAGCAAGGACCATGGCAGATAATGCACTATCCATGAGAAAACACAACTTGTTTTTAGATTGGGATATCACTGAAGTAAGAGGACATCATAAAGAAAAGATCATACACAAGTAAATTGGTTATGAGAGAAGGCTTAGATCAGGACAGAAACTTTCTTAACCAATAGTTTCTAATGACTGCAGTATGAGAAGAGCTCATAACAGGCACTGGGAGTGACCTTTCTGTATGTGAGTGGACTACTGCAAACAGGATGTTTTGATCCAATTCATTACTTTAAAGTTTCAAGTTTAGATTTTGTATTAGCTAATACAAAATCAGATGTGATAGGGACAAGAATGTTTGTTCAAGGGTATGAACCATTCAGAGATGTGTGTGTCTAACTTTCAACATCAAAAGGGGCACGTGGAAAGCAAGAGATGAGCCCTTCCCCACTTAATCTCTCTGTGGTCAGCTATCATACCAGGTCGTTTTCTTCCAGAGTGATGGAAGTAAACTGACTACATACTTTGGATGTAACAGGATATATAACTCAACAGCTAGTAGAAGTCCATGAAAAACTGGTTAGGAACAGCTTTTATAAGGAAGGAAGAGAAAGATAATAGGCATTCATAGCTTTTTTTCTTACTTCTAGTCAAGCCTTGTAAACCAAAGTTAATGGATGGTCCCCTGTGTTCCAGCCTTCCCCTCCCAGCATCAGCTCCTTAGCACTCATCCTGATACATTCTTCTTCTGATCCACTTCCCTGCAGTTCTAGAATGAAGGAATGAGTTGAAATGGACAGCTTCCGCAGAGAGTCCTAACACTGACTAGATTCAAATGACACAATAACCAATGGTGGATTAAATAGTCAATGGTTATTGTGTCATTTGTTGGGACTTTTTCACACCATAGTTGGTTATTTGGACGAAATAACCAATGCTGCTCAGAGCTGACTATCTAAACAACGATTGGTTATCATGTTGTGTCAGGCACTGTTGACTATTTTGTTGTGTAGAGTTAGCTATTTTCGGCGACTAAGAGTCCCTTGGCAAGAGTGACCAAAGCGGTGGCGGCTGCTCTAGTCCAGCCAGTAAAACTCTCAATGGTTGATGGGATACCAGCAGGAGGACTAAGGGGGGCAGAGAGGGTGGGGATGTGTTAATCAAACACACTGTTGACTAATAGTCAACTTGACACTGGCCTTAATCCACACAATGGTTAATTATAATCATGTCATGTGGGCAGTACCCCTCGATAATGAACCGTGTTGTCCGATCACAGCCAATGACTGTCCATTAGCAGTCTTGCGTAAGAACAAAAGAACATAAGAAGACCAAGGGTCCATCTAGTCCAGCACTCTGTTCACACAGGAGCCAACCAGCTATCGACTAGGAACCAACAAGCAGGACATGGGTGGAACAGCAACCTCCCGCCTACATTTCCCAGCAACTGGTGTACATAGGCTTACTGCCTCTGATACTGGAGGTAGCACATAGCCATCATGACTAGTTGTCTATCATGCAGCTTATCAAATGTAGCGTGCAGCCTATCAAATTCAAGTGACTGCTGAAGAGAGATGTATTCCAAAAACAGCACATGCAGTTTCCCATCTAAACTTCCAAAGTCAATAACTCTTTTTTTTCTTTTTTTTTTAAATGGCAAAGTAGTCAATTCCAAGTCTTAAACCATCAGTTTAATTAATGTAAGAAGCAACAGGATATTATCTTCTAAGATTGAATGGAGAACAATTTGTATAAACATCCTCTTTTTGACTTTCAATTGCCAAGTAAAAGAACAAGTCAGATTCTTCCTTCATTTTGGCAGGTCCAACACACACAAAAACGACATTTGTGAAGGGCTTAGATTCTAAAAGAGTTGAGACATAAGAGCACTGAAACTACATAAGTTCCTGCACTGTTGCTGCTCATGCTATTTGTGTATCATACACGAGCATAGAATTTTTACTCAGGCATTCAGTCCAATGTCACACAAAGGATACTGAACATTGAGCAGCTGAAAATTAACATGACACAACAACTGCATGAAATCCATGATCTGAGTAACAAAGGTTATGTCCTGAAAGCAAAGAATTGCTGTCCTTTCCTTTCTGGCTTCATGTTCCCCACATCACAAAAATACAATAATACAGCCTTCCTCAACTTGGCGCCCTCCAGATATTTTGAATTACAACTCCCATCATCCTTTACTATTATCAAGCTGGCTAGGAATTTGGGGAATTGCAGCCTACTACATTTGGAGGGTATCAGGTTGGGAACAGCTCTTATGAGAAAATTACTTCTTCATGCACTTTTAAAAATGGAAATCAAGATTTCAAAACTGTTTGAAAGGAGCAAAACATGCTACTTCATTCAACAAGAGCTAGCTGCAGAGATCTGTGGTCTTGAACGGTTCCCCCCATCTCCTCCCTCCAGCACAGCTGTGGGTATGAATTTGGAAGCTTTTGCTTCTGTTTTAAATTCAAGGCAACTTGCCATGTCTGAACCCGGGCATTGTGGTTAATCACAACGTTGGTTTGTTGAAACAAAGGAACTTCAAGCCATAGTTTTATGAAACCAGCTTGTTTCAAATAACCACACATAAGTTTAATTTAAGGTTCAATTTAGAGCACAATTTAGTGTTTGAACAACATGCTAAAGTATGGTTAATCAATCTAAAACAGAGGCAGAAGCTTCCAATCTGCGTGCAGCCATGGTGGAAGGGGAAAGCATTAGCCCAGGGGTTCTTAACCTGGGGTCCATGGATGGGCTTCAAGGGGTCCGTGAAAGTCAAATAAAAAATTCTATTCACTATATTAAGGGAATCACTAGAGTTGATTTATTTTTAAAAAATTGTTAAGCTTGTTCACTTTATTCATACTTTGTGTATGTCATACACTGTACGAGGCAATCAATTTACAATAAAATAAAGTATATTCATGGCATGTAAAGTTGTGTTTATGTGCTTATGTGCATTTTTATGAGGGGGTCCATAGCTTTCACCACATTTTCAAAGGGGTCCTTGACTCATAAAAGGTTAAGAACCACTGCATTAGCCTGAGGTTCATTCTCATAATGCAAAATTACAGTCTAATGTTACATCTAAATGCAGCCAATGCATGTATGGCAGACTAAAATAATGCCAAGTAAAACGGGGTTGGAGAAAAACGAAACACTCTCATATACATGCCATGTGAAGTAATTGGAGCTACTACGTAATATTAAAAAAAGCATTTTACAAATCTTACATACACAAGTACTCAAATCAAGTCCCTTTAGGTTGCAATCCCATATACATTTACCTGGGAGTAAGTCCCATTGAACTCAATGACCAAGTTTTTATGACATGTCATGGCTCGTTGTAGTTTATTCAACACACAGTGAGTTGTGGGGTCTGAGGGCCCCAGGTTGCATATCTAACCCCCATTTGGGAGTTGTTGTGTTGAGGAAACCTGGCAAGTGTGAGTTATGCGAGAGTTAAACAAACCTAAAAAAGATGATGGATTATGCAAGGGTTAAATAACAATACGACAACCCCCAAGCAGGGGTTGTATATTCAAAATGGCAGCAGCATGCAGCTGCCAGGGAGCTGTGGCTGTTGGGCGGTATAAAAATGCAATAAATAATAATAGTAATAAAATAACCCACATTGGGCTGTCATGTCTTGCGAACAGCCCCACTGAGGTTTACTTTGCCAATCCCACTATTTTATCCAAAACAGAGTAAAAGAAAACTAATTTTATCAATACTTTACCAAAAAAGGAACAGCACATTTCAGCTGTGGACATGCGATATATTTCAGGGGGTGGAGTGTGTTTCCATGTATCCATGACAGATACTTACTCTCAAGGGCTTTTCTCCACCCACACATTCAAGTATGACTCACAGTGCTAAAGTTAAAGTTTACAGAAGAATCAGAAGCCTGCTACTCTTGTATCATAAAGTTCAGTAAGAAACAGCTCAGTTTGATTGCTTAAAACTAACCAACCATGGCAGACTAAAAGATTTTGAGATAGCCTCTTCAATAAGCTACCTGATTTATATCATTTTCCTATTCAATTAGAAACATATGAAACTGTTGTAGTCTTCCAGTTAGAATATTCCAACTACATTCCATATCTCAGAAGTGATCTTTCAGCAATGTTTCAGAGAAACGTCTCTTCAGACCCATTACAAAAAAAGAATATGAGTCCTGCTGGATCAGTCCAAAGAACTTTCTAGTCCAGCCTTCTGATTCCACGGTAGTCAACCAGATGCCTACAGGAAGCCCACAAGCGGGACATGAACTCAATAGCAACTTCCTGCTCCTCTTCTCCTAAATAAGCTGTGGTACAACCAACTTCCTTCAGAAGTCACATAATTAGTTGAATGGAATCCACCTCTGTGCAGTTCAGGTGTCACATGATTTCAGATAAAGTACACCTGTTTCTGGAAGGCCCTAGAGTTTTTTTGGGAGTATATCTAAATAAATAGCATTGTCAAGACCAAGGAGCTATCAAAACAAGTCTGGGATAAAGTTCTGGAGAAGCACCAGTCAGGGTTGGGTTATAAAAATATTCCAAACTAGGAATACCCCCTGGAGTACCATTAAATTCATTATTACAAAATGGAAAGAAATGCCACAACCTCGACTCTGTGCAGAGGAGGACATCCACTAAAACTTAGTGACCGTGTAAGGAGGAGATTAGTCAGAGAACCAACCAAGAGGCCAATGGTAACTCCGAAGGATTTGGAGAGATCCATAGCTGAGATGGGAAAAAACATCCATGGGACAACTATCACCTGGATACTCCACAAAGCTGGGCTTTATAGAAGAGTGGCAAGGAGAAAGCCATTGCTGGGGGGGGGGGGATCCTTATTAAATCCTGTTCGGATTTTGCCAAAAGGTATGTTGGAAACATAGCAAATATGTGGGAAAAGGTTCTCTAGTCTGATGAGACTTTTTGGCCTTAGTGCAAAATACTATGTGTGGCACAAAGCCAACACTGCTTATCGCCCTGAGAACACCATCCCCATGATGAAACATGCTGGTGTCAGCATCATATTCCAGGGTTGCTTTTCATTGGCAGGGACTGGAAAGCTGGTCAATATTGACGGCAAGATAGATGGAGACAAATATAGGGCAATTCTAGAGGAAAACCTGTTTCAGTCTGCAAGGGACCTGGGACTGCAGCAGAGGTTCATCTTCTATCAAGACAATAACCCTAAACACACAGCTAAAGTTACGCTGGAGTGGTTTAAAAACAAGAACTTACATGTATTAGAATGGCCCAGCCAAAGCCCAGGCCTCAATCCAATTGAGAATCTGTGACATGACTTGAGAATTGCTGTTCAGTAACAGTCCCCATCTTGAGCAATTTTGCCAAGAAAGGACAAATATTGCAGAATCTCGGTGCACAAAGCTGGTAGAGAGTTGCCCAAAAAGACTCACAGCTGTAATTGCTGACAAAGGTGTTTCCACCAAGTATCGACTTGTGTGTGTGTGTGTGTGTGTACTTACGCAACTAACAAATGCTAGTTGATTCTTCTTCCTAATTCTCCATGTTTGATTTTGGATAGTCACTGGTTGAGGATTTTTTTTATATATTTGGAAGCACTTTTAATGTTATCCCCAAGCCACCCTTGAGATAAAAGGGACTGCTTGTAACACCTATAGATAACTCAAAGGGCCTATTCAGACGCCACACTAACCCACTATGGATTGCTCAAAAACATGATCCACAATGGGTCACCATGTAGTATGGTGAGTGTTCCCCCCACCATGGGAAGAGGTACCATGCCTGCTACCCATCTACTGCAGGATGGTTAGCAGGCTGCCCACATAGTTTCCCTGTCTGGCGGAATCTCCATGGGTTTTTTGGCTGTTTCGACGGGAAAAATAATATGGCAGTAACCAGTCTGCCGGCAAGAACTACCACTTCCAGTGACACTCTTGCCACCATGGATTTTCTCTATGGTCAGTGGCCTTTTTTTGCTTTCATTTTTTAAAAAACAAAGCTGCTGCTGTGTGCCTGTTCAGGGCGCTGAGGATGGCAGGATGTACAGTTAACTGTGATAAAACTACAGAGGTATGTGATAGAACTGGGGGGGGGGACGGAACCACGGGCACGGCATGGTTCTTGTTCGTGTGGTGAGACCGCCTGTTGTAATTCCATTACTCCTCTCTGTATTTCCCATCCCCTCCCTGCTCTGTGCATGTGTGAATAGGACCTAAATCTAAAATTTAAGGTGTAGTTTATGCTATGGCCCCACATTTCCTCTGGCTACATTTCCCCATTTAGCACATAACCCAATTCTATACCCATGTACTTAGAAAGTCCTGTCGATACCAAGTGGCCCTTGTTTTTCCAAATTTTCTACCTTCAGATAATACTTTTCACTTACAAATGTCTACGTAATGTGCAGAAAATCTGACGTATGTTTTAACATGCGTGCTTAATTCAAAGGGAGTGTTTACCAAGCTTATTGGGGCCCACAGTAGACCTGCATGAACCATAGGGCCAAGCCTTCCCTGCAGACATGTTGCAGAACATTAGCAATAGCCATCAAGATGTCACTCAGCAAAATGTACCTACCATTACTAAACCTCTTGAGGAATCCTTGATAACCACCCAGAGAGCTTCAGTTATGCAACAATATAGAAATATAACAAATAATGATAAGGATCCTGAAGGTTCTGCAGAACACAGCAGGTAGATGATGGGCCCCACAGGGCTCCACATCCAGTTACAGTAGCCTACAGCAGAAATGCTCCCTTGCCATCCACATGTGCAGATGTTGACAGTACAGGAAAGGACTCTCCGCAAATATTGATGTGCATGGGTAGACTACCTCCATATGAGAAGGCCCTTGTGTAGGCCGCAGTCCTTCTTTGCATAAAGCTCAACATGCATAATCATTATGTGTGGAGAGTCCTTTCCCACACCATCCAAATGGGCAGCTAGAGGCATGGCCACAGAATGCAGTTAACAGCCCATGCATCCCCCCAGTCACATTCTTTCAACCTGTCGTGGGTAGGGGGAGTTCCGTGTGAACCTCACTAGACTGTAAAATGCCACACAATGGGACATATTTCCAAGCAATCTCACAGTCACAGCCTAAGAGAAAGAGCTTGTCATAGGCAAAATAGTTTGCAATTGGTTGCACTGAAATGCACTGAATACTGTGTTTTACCCAACAACCCAAAGCCCATAGGGCTAGGAAGCCAGCCCTACTGTTTTCCATATCACTTGCATATCCCAGTAATGCTTACAATGGCATATAGGCCCACGAGTGCTTTTGAGTTTGGGCCTATGTACAACCACAGAAGCATGATATATTTTCCATCCCCCACCCCACCCCCAGTCCCAGTTAAAAGTAATCGATTATTTCGTAATTATTAATTATTATTATAATACTGTGTCATTCAGCTCAAAACATTCTCCTAGCACTCCAGCAAAAAACAAAACACCAGCATGTTAAATCTTTGCTGGATCACCATTAACCACTATTAGATAAAAGCGAAGATCATCACGATTTTCCAAAGAGGACTTTGAAACTACAGTGTATTAGTTTTGTGAAGCGCTTTGAGGAAAAACACATTTTTTAAAAAAAAAGGCAGGTTGTAAAATTTTAATATTAATTGAACAGATAAATAGAAGTATAGCCGCTTTATATTCTTCTGGGTTACATGTGCTTGTTCCCAAGACAGGCCGCTCCCTGTTGACTGCTTATGTTTATTAAACCTGTAACTACACAGCGCTTCGTCGGTCTCACTGCGACCCAGTATTTTGCAGCGACCGCTAAAGGTAGCCCAAGCTCGTTACTATTTCTGTGCCTTGGAGTGAGAGGAAAAGACGCTGCCTGAGGCCTCCCTCGTTTCACCCGCCCCAACGGACTCACTCGCTAGCCAAGAGGCCAATGCCGCAACGACAGCGTCTCTCCGCGAGGCGACGGCAACTCCCACAAGCCACCTCCCACCGCGATTGTCCGGGCGCGTCGACTGAAGAAACGTCAAAACGAGACATGCAGAGAGGAGGGGAAAGAAAGCGCCTCACAACAACTCTCGCGAGATATACCTCCCCCTGAAAGGTGACCATCGTGTCTCGCGCGGGAAGAAATCGCGCGCGCGTTCTTTCTTCTTCTCAACTGAAGTTTCACGTATCCCCTCACCAGGCAACCCCTCCCATTCGGTTCTTGGAAATCTCGCGCTCATTCGCTATTTCCAAGTTCCAATTCCCATCTCGCGGGATTTCCCTGAAAACCTCTTCCTCTTCCTCTTCCCCCCCCATGCTTCTTACCCTCGAAATCCCGCGGCCTATTCATAGAAATCTCGCGAGGTTTTTTATCAACCTCCTCCTCTCGTGGAACACGATAAGACGCAGGAATGTGAAAGGCTCCCGCCCGCCGCCATTTTCTTTCTTTCTTCGCAGGCAGAGAGCGCGGTAGGAAGTGGCGAAGCGGACATGTCGGATTACTCTACGGTGCCCCCTCCTTCTTCGGGTGCGCCCGGGGGAGGCGGAGGAGGCGGCGGGGCAGTCAATGATGCTTTTAAAGACGCGCTGCAACGGGCTAGGCAGGTGTGTATTGTGGGTACCGGCCGATTGATGCCGTTTCTTTGGCCGACCTGGCTCCTCAGGTTCTCAAGCAGGCCGCTGAACCACCCCATCCACCGCTCTGCGTCCCGCGCAAGGGCAGCCGGGGCACGCCCTACCCGCCGCCATCGCCACTAACCCGCAGGCCTCCGGAGGTGCTCCGGCTGTCCCCATTCCAGACTGGGCGGGTTGTATTTCTTGGGCCTTTTCAGTACTCGCCTCGCTGAATACAAAGGCGTGGAAAGGAGGTCTTGTGGTACCTCCGCTACATCCACGCTAACTGGAAGAGGAGCGGGAAGACGGAGAGAAAGAAGAATTAGATTTGAGGGAATAATTCGTGTTTTTACCCCCTTGGATTTCCCCCACTATCCCCTCTTTTTTCCTCAACCTCATAATGGCGGTGTCCTTTATGCGCTTTCAAACCGGAGAAGTAGGCGGGCGTGTCAGCGCTCCTGATTCTTCGGACACTGTTCTCCCCCACCCACCCCGGTCCCTCCTGCGCTGTGTCTATGAGGAGACCTCCTTGTTTCCCCACACATAATTCCTGTGAGTGTAGTGATCTTACTCGTTGTAGTATTTCTCACTACACGCAGTGGGGAGGAATTAATCCACGTTCATAGTCGAGAAGATATTTTCTGACCGTATGCGTTAACTCATTTTTAGGTTCTTCGCTATTCAAGATACCTTGTTCGTTTTACTCAGAACTAGGGGTTTCACTAATTTCTCCACGCCTTCCATCCAGAACATCACTTCTTTTCATCGGAGAATTTTTTTCTCATAAGCTGCCCATCCTCCCTCTCCGCTATTCACGCGGCAATTAGAGGGTCTCCTTTTCTCTCGCACTTTATATGCCCTCATTGATTGGGTTTGGAGTGTGTGGAGGGATGCTTAAATCTGTTTTTTGTGTATAGCCTGCTGCGTGCGTGAGATAAGAGCAATTTCTAGATGGGAGAATAACTTCCCTTCCTTTCTATAGGCAGTAATGGAAACCAGTTCTGACTGACAAAAACATCTCTGAAAATGTCCATGCATTTTTCTTGATTTGCTTGTGTCTTGAAGTGTTCCAGAAAAAGGAATTAGCTGGGTTATTGCAGTTGGTGTTAATTGCAGCCATACTTAGAACTAAAGCTCCTCTTCAACTTACTTTGTTACATGAAGCTTCCTTGTTTTCTAGTAACTTGTTAAATCCAGTTAGAGGTGACTTGTCTCTTTGAACTAAAATATTTAGTATTCACTTTAAGGAATGTGTGTGATCTGAGAATCTCATTTTCAGTATTTCTTAATTTTTAAAAGTGAAGATAAAGTTAAGCTAACATTTGGTTTAGAATTTCTTGCATTCAGTCAAGGAATTTCTGTTCAGACGCAAAAGTATCATACCAAATTTAGCCAGACAGGTAGCTCTTTATGCATTTGCGTGAAGTAGGGCAAGAATAGTACTGAAGCCAGCAGCTTGTAGGAATAGTATTGATGGAGAAGAATTGTAGTTACATTGTTTAAGTGTATATACAATTACATAATATTTCTATAAAAAAAATTAAGTTGTGGACTGCCTAATTGAACATTAGCACAAATCTATAAGGTTAAATAAAACTTAAGTATTATGGGGTGTTTTTTAAACCCTTCATTTCCACTCTTAGGGCTGAAGAGAAGTCTTGCAAATGAGATGTTTGTATATCTTAAATTTATAAGGCCAATAATCTTGGTTTGTGCGTTAATGGGTTTTTAAAGATATGATTACAAATTATTTTGCTAGACTTCTTTCCTGTCCTGTCTATAGGCTGAGGGCAGTTTAGAGTACTCCTTAATCACATATGAAGCCACCTAATGATGTGCTAAATCCAATTTGGCACTGAGATGGCTTAGATATAACACCAAACCATGGCACAATGTTCTGTTTGCACTCTTGTCATCTCTCACCTTGCACTGCAGTTCTGTGTTCCTCTACTTGTTTGGAACTATGACTTGCAATTCCAACAGGCAAACTATATTTTGCTTCAAATTAGGGAATGGAGAGAATTGCTGCACAGGGAAGGGTGGTGAAGGGAGTTACAAGGCCATGGCTGACCCACTCTGATTGTATCTTACATTTCCTGTGAAATTAAATGTTGTAATCCTAATCACACTTCATTTGGAAGTAAACCCATTTGAAATAAAAGTGTGTATAGGGTTGGACTGTTGGGGGGAAAGTTCCATTGAACACAGGATTTACTTAAATAATACAGGGTCTTGTTTTAAAAGTGAAGGGACTATAGCTCCGTGGTAGAGCATCTGCTTTGCATACAGAAGGTCCCAGGTTTGATCCTCAGTATCTCCTGATAAGACTAGAAAAGCTCTTACTTGAAACCCTGGAGAGCTGCTGCCAGTCAGTGTTTGCAATACTAGGTTTGATGGACCTATGGTCTGACTCATAAGAGAGCTTCCTATATACTTAAATTGGGTGGGTGAGTACAAAATGCATGGGTCCACCTTTACAAAGTGTACAACTGCTTGCATAGCAAGTACATCTGTACGCTTGTTTACCGTTTATAAATATGTCTGGAAATATTACAAAGTGCCACTACATTTAGTTGCTGCATCCCTAGGCTTCCATCCCCACCACAGAGGACCCAGGCAGACTAACAACAATAACAACCATTCAGCCCAGTTTTCAGTGATGGATGATGGTAGCAGCACCATCTGAGTGCTGGCCTCTAGAGTCAATGGTTGGGGATGATTCAGGTATCCAGGGATACATCAGTTCCCTATAATTCCCATAATTGTTTGAGAAAAATAACAGGACAGTCTATGTTAGCTTCTCAACTCTGTTATGAGGTTCTCTGAGGAGTTGCTTGCATATTTATGCCTGCCACAAGCAGACACACTTAACTATAGCTAGCTTATGTTAGGGATAAGCAACCTGGTACCCTCCAGATGCTTTGGCTTGCAGCTTCCATAAGCCCCAACATGCATAACTAGCTGTCAAGGATTATATGAGTCCAAAACCTTTGTAGGACTCCAGATTGTCTACCCCTGGCTTAAGTAGTCACCACTGTATATATTACAACACTTGTGTATCTGAACCTTATGGTTAAACTGACATCACTTATCTCTTAATAAAAGGGTTTTTTTACCCTAATTTTTAGATGTGCTTCTAGAGCTGCAATTGTAAACAATTAGACACAATCTATTTTCTGTGCAATTTATTGATTAACAGCTCACTAATGTGTGGCGTGTTAGCCCTCTTGACAAAAGCAAATATTTGCTGATGCTATTATTACTACTACTATTAGTAGTATTTGCATTCATATACCGCTTTTCAGACAATTACTGTTTCCCAAAGCGGCTCATGTTAATCAAAAAGAGGCAACTATATTTTTTATTGAATATATATAATGCAAAGTAAGATTTAAAAAATTTGCTTCTTCTTTTTTGCTTCTTTTTTTTTTTGCTTTTTTTTCCAGATTGCAGCAAAAATTGGAAATGAATCCGGGACATCAGTGAATTCAAATGATTACAGTTATGGGGGACAGAAAAGACCTCTTGAAGATGGAGGTATGCTGTCGATCAATATATAAAATGCTAATATATTCCATTCTCAAAGTTATACATGCTGATTGAAGAGTGTGTGAGAGAGCACATGTTAGACTACCTTTATTTCAAAATAATTTCTGATAGAAGGCGGAATAGTCCATCTTAAACATAGGCATGATATTTAGATATGACTGTAATAAATTGAGCTATGTTAAGAGATTTCATCTACTTTTCTGAGTGGATAGTGATATTCACATTTTAATAACTTGTGCTAAGGTAGGTAAACTATTATTTAAAATATATCTGAAGTCTGGTATTGAAGCTTTTGTATTAAAGGATTAACTTTTTCTGTAATCATGATTTATTCAAATTCTGCTTAATTCATATTAATGTTTTTCAAACCTGGGGGTTTGGTATATGAGTTGCATTGTGCAGGTGCAACATTTTTAAATGCAATGTATTTCATTGAAAATGTCATCATTAAAGCTAGATTTGGAAGAACATTTCTTGTTCTGACTTGTTTGAACTTTGATAAAAATCATGCTGTGATTTTTTTAAAATTCTAAAGCATAACTGAAATATGTAGCAAGTGTTTTTGTTTTTTAAAGCTTGTGGGCCTAACCGGGTTTAATGTTTATCTTCCAAAAAGCATTGTTTAATACTTTTTAAATTCATGAAGACAGTTTTCTGATCTTGGAGGATTATGAAGGGTTTGAAGGATTACAATTTTGTTTACAGAAAATTTCTAAGGCTCTTGACAAGGAGTACGTGTGTACTTTATTAAAGTGCCTTTTTATTAATAGTGAGGCTTTTAATATTCAAAAATGAGCTAATGATGCTTCAAATGATGTATGTAATGTATTCTTTTTATTTTATGTGTAGATGGCTCTTGGACAAGTCCGAGCAGTACAACACACTGGGAGGGAATGCCCTCTCCTTTTAAAGGCAGGAATTTTTATTTATTACCTGTGTTTAGTATGTAAACGTGAAATAAACTAGTGGATCTTTTGAAATGGATGACACAAATATTTCTTGGAATATGTGTCTGACTTTTACTGCACTTAATTATCGTGGTTCATCATATCCTGAATATGGGGTGGGAAGGAAACATTTGAAGTAATTTTTATCAGATATCAGTTATCTACGACTTTCACTCATACTAAACGGATTTGGATAGTAGTGATGGTAGTGGCTTTGAATCTGCTGTTTTGAAGTCTTATGCCGTGAAATTTTCAGTATTTGGTCAGGAAGTCTGTATGTCAGTTCCCAGACTGAGATTGCATTGCTATGTGTTGGTTAAACCTTGAATTTTGATTTCCTATTTAGTATTGTGGTTGTTGTCAGACATAATTGTAAAATGATTATTTCTCACAATGGTGGTTGTTTCAGTTTTTGTTACAGAAGCATCATTAGCTTTAGTGTCAAATTACTAATAATACAGCTAAATGTTTGTTAGTTACGTTTTAGTGACTGGACATCCGTAATAGTGTGTTTAAACTTGTATGCCTTATTAAACCTCTGAATACTTTATCTGATAAATGGAAATACTTTGCATTTTTCCCCTGATTATACTAACCAAGTGTTAAACATATAAGATTTTTCCTTGTTTAGATGACCTATTCCCTGAAATTCAAAAAAACTTGCTAAAATGCATTGGACAAGTTGCATTTTGCACTTCTGGAACAGCCATTTATTTAAGTTGTCTATATTTGTGGCCAAAAACATTTAAAACAATCTTAATTTTTCAGATCAACCAGAGCCTAAGAAAGTTGCTCCTCCAAATAATGATTGTAAGTATTACTATTTTTTTACTTGCAGTATGTGTATTTTTCTGAACTGTTTACTGTTCTGTTCTGCAGATA
This sequence comes from Elgaria multicarinata webbii, assembly GCF_023053635.1. Classification (NCBI taxonomy): domain Eukaryota; kingdom Metazoa; phylum Chordata; class Lepidosauria; order Squamata; family Anguidae; genus Elgaria; species Elgaria multicarinata. Next base: position 134,441,544 of record NC_086171.1, read on the forward strand.
ATGATAGTATACGATTGTTTATATGCAAGCAGTGGTTGCATGCATGTATTATATATGCTGAGTCTTCTCTCAACTAGCACTTATTACCTCTGCATCACATACTGCTTTTAACACATACTCTCTATTGTCATACTATGTACAGGGATTCTATTGTGTGGGGTGGGGGGATTAAATGGCTAGGTGAGCTTGCCACATGGCTCTCTGGATCACAGCTTAATACCTGCTTTTTAAAAGCTGTATTTGTGTCAGTAAAAGTAGTATTTTTCTAAAATGGAATGCTGAATGCTCTGTGATTTTTGTTCGGAAACCAATTCTAGGCTATAAGGGGGAGAGAGTGTTCCACATGTAGCTTCCATAGCACAGGATTGCACTCAGGAGGCTGTACATAAGCAGCAATGGAAGGAGCAATCCTGTGGCCCTTAGCATCTGGGGGACATAAGGTATTTTGGATTTCTGGATCCGAGGCGGAAGATAGACTCAGGAGTCTGAGCTCCCCACCCCTTATAGCTAGTGTGGAGAGAATCGTGCTGGCTGCCTCTATGAGCTCGCAAACACAAGCTTGTAGGAGGGGTGGATGGTAAGGAGATTGGGGATGAGGGGATACTAGCTGCCCCCCAGCCTCCTTCCCTCCCCAAAGCTTTCGCTAGACAGGCAAGAACACTCGTCTAGCTAAAATGTAGAGCATTGGTTAGATCAAATAGGATTGCGCCCGAACTGTCTTAAGTAGAAACATGTCTGACAGTCACTGATAACGTTCTTGTAGCACAGCTATAGGATAGATGCATGTACAACTTGATTTCTATATGAGGGGGGACTTCATAGCCTTGAAAAAAACTTTCTGCAAGCAACTGTGTTAGTGGCTAATTACAGACAAGTTTTATTGCAAGTTTTCTGTTGCTTACTGGCCTTTTACATAAAGGAGGAAACATGTGAAGGCAGCCAACTATAGTTCTCAAATATTTTACTGAAGAGACTGGTAGGTCTGTTCTTTCCTTGAAGACTATTTTCTTGCTCAAACTATTATCTATCCTTTTCTTATCAATCTTTATATAATACTGGGCTCAAACATCAAGTGTAAAAGTTTTAACTGAATTTACAAAATGGGTTGGGTACAGTACTGCATGAGCACCTCAGCTTCCCACTTCCCATATCACAACTTTTCCAAAGAGTCCCCAGACCCTCGGGCAATTTATTTTATGGGGTTGCAGAGAGATGCTGTGGGAAAGCCCTGCTGTGGGAGCAGATTAAAACTTAGGCAATTCTAAATCAAGTGTGTATAATGCAACTTTATACTTGTGGTTCCTTACCTTGATTGCAAGTACATCTTTTGGTTCCGATTTTTAAACAAGTTTCCTCTCTGAATGGAAAATGTTAAAAGATACACAATAAGTAGAAAAAATGCTGTGTAAAACAGTGGCAGGACAAAATGCCATCAAAGTAATGGGTTCCATTATAAGCCAGCAAAAGTTCATTTAGAATACGGATAGTGAAATCAATCATTGAATCAACCAAAGAGAACAGTGAAGTTAGCTGATGTAACTTTTGATGGATTAATAGACTAAAAAGCTAACGTAGCTTGTTGTTTCATAACATTTAAGATATATGCTTCCCCATGTTCAAAACCATTGTCTGAATAAATCTGGCTAACAGTATGCTGAAATGTAATAGCAACTCACCCAATGAGGCAAGTTGATAAGCAGTTATTAAAATATAATCCTAGGCCTTGCCTAGGTGAGTTGCTAGATTCAATATTGATACTTGGACTGGCAGCAATGTGTGGCTGCAGCATAAAAGTATTAAATCTTGTTCTAGCTGGGGAAATATAGCTTGAAATGTAAGGGAATTTACAATAGGTCTCCAAATAAAGTTATGAAAGCCTGGGTGGGGTGGAAGAACTTAACAAAGCTACAGATATTCTTCTGTGTCCCCCACCCCCACCCCAGGCTCAACATCAAAAAAAAACTTAGAAAATTTTGAAAACTTTGAATTTAATGACAGAAATATTTGGTTGGATTCAAAGGTGCCCTTCTTTTTGTGGAAGAACCTCTCACAAAAGGCTGATAATAAATCTAAAGATGATATTCTACAATCACAAGTAGGATAACTAGTTTAGACTAGTATATTCTGGTAGCACTTCTGTAAGTGTTTATGGGAAAATATTAGTGAGTATTTTTCTTTTGTTCATGGTTCATTGTACCCAACTTGTAGCTTCAGTTGTTGTACTGTGCAGTATATATTTGGGTGTTTGAGAAATGCAAATTGGCAAGCATATTATATTACTCGTGTACAAAAGTGTATAATGCAGTCACCATTTTTTCTTGCCATTTTGAAATACCAGGGCTGTGGAGTCGGCACATAAAACCTCCAACTCCTTTATTCATGGCACCCCCGACTCCTTTAATTATATATCGATATAGGAAATAAATTTCCTATATATTTCCTACATCGACTGCAAGCACACAACTTTTTAGAACCCTAACCTGTTAAAGCCCAGGTCTAAAGGCTATAGCTAAGACATTCTGGTTTTGTTTTGTTTTTAATTTATTAAAGATGTGTTACGTGATATGCTCTCATTAGACCCATGTACAACTTGCACACATTCTAATAAGACTCACGCACACACACTTGTAAAGAATCTTTAGACATTGGTCATAGAGCGTCTGTGGCTAAGTAAGTTCTTATGTAAATGAATTGCTTGACCTAGCCTTGTGATTGCTCTCAGCCCCATTCCTGTGGTTTTTTCCTCATCTCTGTTGGAGATGGAGGGGTGAAGCCACCTTGACTGTTGGCTGCCTCAAAATGGAGTCTACTGCTCACTCACAGGAGAGCTACTTCGTAACAACTGTATTTTATTCAGTTAAAAGTGAAAGTTTGTTTTTGTGCTTTCCTTTCTTCCCCCACTCCCTCCCTCATACACCCCAAAAACCTCTTTCTTCCCCCACAAACAACCCAGCGGGGCCTAGCGCTTACCGCAACCAGCCAAGATTACCAAACTCCTTCTTGTGCTTGGAACTCACATACTTGGAGCACTTGAGACATGGTGACTCGTCTGAGGCACTCTGGAAAAGGCAGCACACTGATCCATCTTTTTCTTTGCTGCTGCCGATCTGCTGAGGGGGTCTGAATTTCTCTGGCCAGCTGAGCTGCGAATCTGGTATTTTTGTCCAACCAGCCAGAATATTTTGGAATTGGCTGGAATCCAGGACAATCTTGGTTTTCAGGGACGTATCGCAACTCTGTATACAGTTTAAATTTATTAGGAGTCAGTACATTTTTACCGACTCTGACTCCAGTAACCCAAAAATTGACTCCCAACTCCACGACTCCGACTCCACAGCCCTGTGAAATACCACCTTGTTGTCCATCAGCAGGTCAATGTTTTGAAACACACAAAATCAAAACCAACCTAACATGTAGAATAGTTGAGAAATCTTAAATTGTCTCAAGTATGTGATGATCAAAATGAAAATGTAGTATATGAAGCTATCAATTTTTCAAACATGATTAGAGAAACTTTTATGGCACTAGTTTTCAAGAATATATTTGCTGTTTAAGCAATCTTGTACTTACCTACTCGGAAGTAAGTATCATTTAGTTCAGTGGGGCTTATTCAAACATATTAGGTATAGGATTGTGGCCTAAGTGATTTAAGATGATGACTAGTTCTGATTAAAGTTACTGAGGTATTTAACCATGCTGCAATGTGTGATTTTGATATGTTAGTTCAGTGTTCCAAAGTTTGGCAAAATATCAATTTGATTGCTATTTTTTATAGTTAAGGAATATTTAAAATTCGCTTGTTACCAATAAGTATTCAGTGACTTACAAAAACAGAAAAGGCTGTACATTAAAGAATAAACATCAGATATTAGAAACCACAGGTTTAAAAGCTCAACCATAAAAATCAGAAATTAAACTAATTAAACACAGCTTCAGAATTCAATATTAAAAGCATGTTTAAATAAGCAACTTTGACTTCTGTCTGAAATACAACAAAGAAGAAGCCGGAGGGTTCTCCAGTGCAGCATCATTCCAAAGCTCCAGTGCTGCCATTGAGAAGGTGCTGATCTTTATGCTTACTCAGTAGACAATATTCCAAGGCTTGTGCAGATTGGTATGCGAGCAGTCAAAGATTTTCGTCTTGAGGGCAGCATTTCCTCTGGGAAAAGCTGTTAGGGATTGGTTGCCAGTTGTGGGCGGAGCCACCATCCACCTAGCCCCTGGGCTATTTCACAAAAATTAAAACAAAACACAATATAAAAGCACAACCAGGATAAAACCAAGCAGCAATGCAGAGGGTTAACCTTCCCTCCAGATATGTAAATCTCCCAAATGTCCCCCGTGTGGTTTTAAAATAATATTCCATTCCATTGCTATTAATCAAAGCATTTTCTTAAGTGCTGTGAGAAAGGGATGAGGAGAGGAGGTTCCCCACCTCTGTTTTACATCAGGGGTTTTACGTTACACAGCTTAAATTATATGGCTTTAAAGACCAAGAGCAGCATTGAGAAGCAAATTCGTAACATTTTCACTAAAACCAGGAATGTCTTTTAACTGCATAAAGTTGAGATCTATTTCTAAACTCAAATACTACAACTTTGATTTTCGTTAACCACGTTCTTGATAGTTGCTATTTTCAGCTATTTAAATTGTAGGACTGCAATCTAGTTAAAGAAATTTTAATCAATTGTCATTGATTTTACTGTATGTGCATTCTATGCATATGAATACATGCTAGATTTTTAATGAAATACTACATTTTTCAGAATCATGTATATTTTTCTTTCACCAGGAAATAACAAAAAGTCTAAATGAACAAATATGAGGGGTGTATTGTCTGGGTATATGGAGGTTCCTATTGATAAAGGACAAAACTGACTTGCATGGAACAGACTAAATATTGACTGCATAGTATTTTGTTCTCCGATTGGTCAGCCAGATGCAGTTCTTTCCTCTTGCTTCAAATGAAAGCACGTTGCAAGCAGAACTTTGAGTTTGGTGAATATTTAGACCAGGGGTGGGCAATGTGTTGCCCTCCAAATATTTTGGCTTGAAGCTCCCATCACCCCTAGGCACCATAGCCATGGTGAGGCATAATGGTAGTTGTAAACCAAAACATCTGGAGTGCTACACAAGTTGCCCACCCAATCTATACCTAAGCATGTGTGGCGTGACTTTCCCTCAGCACTTGATAACTACAACACGAAGACTCGAAATATGTGTGAGTTGACTGCTTATTCATTGGGGAAAGAAAATGAATCTTGAGAGGCAGTCTCATGAAAGATTGAAGCAAAGTAGTAGTGTGGAAGATAGAGGACACAAAGCGTAAAATCAGGGCTGAAATCCTACATACACTTAAGTGTGAGTTCCATAGAACTAAAATCTGTATAACAATGCATAGGCTTCAGCTGCAAAAGAGGGAATGGTATATCTGGGAGAGGAGAAAAGAACAAAGAGGAAAATAAAGGTTTGCAGGTGATGAATGAGATTGGTTGTGCTCTCTTCTTATTTCTCACCTTGCACGTTTGCTGTTTGTCGGTTTCTTAAGTTTGCACCCAACTGGCATTTACCTTTACTTCCAAACTGGCAAATTATTCTTTGTGCTTGCCCTGCAAACTAGGGTTTAATCCTGGTTTGCAGGTTAAGCACAAGCCATAGTTTGCCAGTTCAGGTCAAGCAGCAAACTGGGAAAGAAATTGTTAAGCTGAGTGCTGTTTGGGGGAGTAATGCCCAAACAGGTTCCCTCCAGGTTCATTCTACTTATACCAATTCATGGTTTAATCTGAATTGAGACATTTTATCCAGTGATGTGTTTCCATGTGTGAGTAAATTACTGTGCAATCCTGTGCATGTCTACTCAGAAGTTCAATGGGGCTTACTCCCAGGTGTAATCATGAGGTTTGGCATAATTGGGAAAACTGATTAAAGGTATGTAAGTGTATCGTTAAAATTGTGTATCGTATGTTCATGTGGTAGGCTGTGTGTTGCACTTTGTCTTATATTGCAGAGCATTTTATACAATTGATGGTCTAATACGTAATATTTTGTTTTAGCTTTTGGAAATCAGTTACCGCCCATGCATCAACAACAAAGGTAGGATTTCCCCCCTTTAACTTGATTCTAATAGCCTTCCCCATCCTGGTGCCCTCCATATATATTGGACCACAACTTTATTCTTCTACATATGGAAGGCACCAAGTTGGCAAAGGCTGTTTCCTGTTGACTTCTCCTGGAAATTTATAAACCACTGCAAAATTACACATAACTATCACCGTCAGGAATGAGCCCAGTATGTTCAAATTGTTGGCTTGTGTGTTTAATTTGTCCCTCATGAGCAAAACTAAAGCTTCCAGGAAGGAAGTGGTTGGAAGAAAGAGTAGTTGATATGATCACTTAATTTTACAATAATTAGAACCTTGCACAATTGGTATATTTATGTTCAGTCTGCCTTTAATATTTTAGAAACAGCTGACTGAGGTATGATATAAATGGAAGTGCTTGTGTGCATGCACTTTCTGAAAGCAATCAAGCTACTTTCCAAGGAATTAAGATGTTCTCCATTCATTTGACTGATGGTAATGTAGGTGAATTTAGTTTCTCCTCACTCATGCTTCAAAACCAGATGCCCCATCAGCCCCAGCCAGCATGTTATAGTTCAAAACATTTGGAAGACACCAGATTACCTACTTGTGGTGCAGACAAATCACTGTCTCCTTCAGTACAAACACGCAGTGCACAAGTAATATCTCATGCTGCACTTACCAAACATAACAAATCTGAAGTAATCTAGAAAACATGCATTGGTTGTGAGAGACTGTTCAAATAGGCAGTGTTGCTGAATTGAGCCCTGCTATAATTGCTACAGTCTTTAGAATGCCACAACCTTATACCAATACAGGTAATGTTGCATTTCAGAATAAGAAATGGGGCTAAATACCCATTAACTTAGAAAGAAATGAGAAGTATGTATTCATTATTAAATTTCTTCCTTTTTAAAGTGTGTATATTTTTAATTTCCTAGCCTTTTCCTTTTCTTTCCCAAATATGTATTCATGTGTTTGGTCTTATTCGTGATGGTGTCTTAATATATAATAGACAATGCTATTATATCTTTCCATGGAATACATAAATTATCTAAATTTTCAAATCCATAGAAGGGTGTAGAATTGTGAGTGCCTTCTAATAATATTTGAAGCATTAATATTATTGTATTTTGAAGCAGATATTGGACATATTGGAACAAATACTACATGCATTAATAGCCAGTTTAAAAAAATCAACAAATCTGGCAAAGCAGAAAGCATCAATTTGGATTCATTTAAAGTATAGAACAAAATGTAATTCTTTAGATAACTGGATTCCAAGCTAGGTGCAAATGTTAGTTTTTGTTATATTTTGTTCAGGTCTGTAATGACAGAAGAATACAAAGTTCCCGATGGAATGGTTGGATTCAGTAAGTAATGTAAACTTACCACAATATAATAAAACCTGTAATAAATTCTATTAGTGCAATGATTGTTGGTGGTTTTTTTTTCTGTTTCTCAAGTAATTGGCAGAGGAGGAGAACAGATATCTCGCATACAGCAAGAATCTGGATGCAAAATACAGATTGCACCTGGTAATTATTTAATCTCCGATACGATTGTTGTTCCAAGTACATAATGCTAGTGATTAACGTAGCAAACAGTCAAACCAATAGTCTTAGATTACTTTCCAGTATGGAGTATAAATGAACATTCAAGATAAACTACTTTGAAGAGGGAGGATAACTAATGAGTTAAAAATTTAACAAATTTTGGACAGTTGATTTTGAATATCTGTTTGGAAGGTGTGATTAAATGTTAATACATAACTACTAATTACTGATTTGTTTTGTTGATTACTAGTATTCATACTGTAATGTTTCCATTTTATAGATAGTGGTGGGCTGCCTGAAAGATCTTGCATGTTAACTGGAACTCCAGAATCAGTACAGTAAGTGTTTACTTAAACATTTCCAAGAAGCTTAAATGCTATATTGTGAGCATTCAATATTTTATCTAGCATAGCTATGCTAGGTAGGAAATTTCCTGTGACTTGGAATGCAGAATTTTCATTGTTGCTTCAGTAGATATGGCTAAGCTTGCATGACTTGAGATGATCTTCCTGTTCAGTCAGTCCTGTCTCTAACCTTTTGGAGTCCTTTGAGAGTGTCAGTAAATGTGTACAGGGGGGATCTGGTAGTCATTGTTTACTTGGACTTCCAAAATGCTTTTGATGAAGTCCCTCACCAAGGACTCATGAACAAACTTAGCAGTCATAGAATAAGAAGAGAGGTCTTCTTAAGGATCAGAAACTGGTTAAAGAACAGAAAGCAGAGAGCAGGAATAAATGGCAGATTCTCCATAAACAGTGTCCTGCAGGGATCTGTACTGTGCTTTTCAACTTATTCATAAATGATCTGGAATTAGGAATGAACAGTGAAGTGGCCAAGTTTGCTGGTGACCCAAAATTATTTAAAGTGCTTAAAAGGGAATTGCAAGTGTAAAGTGATGCACACTGGGGCAAAAAAAAAAATCCCAACCTCTGAGGTAGCAGTGACTTACCAAGAAAGAGATCTTGGAGTTGTGGTGGACAGCATCCTAGTAGGATCATCATTACAACAGATACCAGTCTCTTTGAATGGAGGACATATATGGAGTTCAAGGTGACCCAGGGAAGCTGGACAAAATTAGTCTAAGAAGAGCATCAATGCTGGAACTTTGGGCCATCAAGTTGGTGCTAATAGCCTTCCAATGAGACATGAGGAGGCTGCATGTGTAAAAAAGATGGACAATGTTTTTCCAAAGATCTTCATAAACAAACAAGGGGGCACAAAACTTCACCTTACACAAGGAAGCTTTAGAAATCTTGACATGGGCAGAGGAAATTTGGCCCCAATCAAACCCGAATAGCTGGAAGTAAAGTTGAATCAGGTAGCCGACTGGCTATTTCACCCACAAGTTTTCAGCAGATATCTTCTTCGCAACCCCAAAGATAGACCTATTCCTGGCCCCTCAAAATGCAAAGCAGCCGTTGCTTATGACACAGAAATGGTGGGGTCTTGGGGCTTCTATATTCCTTTTTGCCATTGCCTCTCCTAATGAAATTTCTCAGGAGGCTCAAGGATCTGCAGGTGGGAGTACTTCTAATGGCCCATTTTGGCTGCGTCATCCCTGGTTGCTGAACTTTGTCAACCTGTCAATAGCAGAATGCTGGAGACTCCAGGACCAAGAGGATCTACTGTTGCAGGGGCTGTTCTTAACACACAGCCTTATATGCCTGGAGACTGAGTAACAATGGCTTAGAGACTCAAGCTCTTCAGAAAGGGGTCCTTAAATCCTTATTAGTTTCCCATAGGTTATCCACTTACAAGATATTCCAACACTTCTAAGGTCTTCCTGTCTTGGTGTAAAAAGGAAAACAATTGGCAGGCACAGGATATTCTGGATTTTTTGCCCTCTGGCCTGGCCAAGGGATTGAGCTCTAATACCCTGTAGAGACAGGCTGTGGCATTGAACAGTATCCTAGGTTGCAGTGGTGGTCCTGAACCCTTAGCCCATCCACATCTATGGCGGTTCTTAAAGGGACACCTCTTCTGAATCCCCTTATGGTTCAGAGGTGTTTCCACATATTCCCATTTTAAAATGGAGTTTTAGATGGCTGTGATTTTGGCATGTAGTCTGTCCGAGCTGGGAGCCCTGTCTTCCAACCCATTGCTTTGTGTGTTCCATGAGGACAAAGTGGTTCTCTGCCCAAACCCATCATTCATTCCTAAGGTGAATTGTCTTTCACAGGTCTCAAGAAGTAGTACTGTATTCATTCTGTCTTAACCCTGTACATTGGCAGGAGAAGAACTAGCATAAATTAGATATTAGGCGAGCTCTACAATTTTATTTGGATTGGACAGCTCTGGATAGGGCAACAGAATATCTTTTTGTGTCCTTAAGGAGGCTTCCCTCAGGAAGCCTGGGTCATCCATATCCAGGTGGCTCTGGAAGTGTATATATGTTGTATGTCAATACGGGGAAACAGCCTCCCCAGGGAGTGATGGCTCATTCAGTTGGGGTTGGCCTCCTTGGTGGGTCTATGATGGAGGTCCTCTCTAGGAAATTTGCAGAGCTACACGTGGGCCTCAGACCATACATTTACACAGCACTATAAGGTGGATAACTACTCTTTTGATGACTCCCCTTTTGGTAGGAAGGTGCTTCTGTCCTGGGATGCAGTTCCCTGTACACCCCCCCCAATCCCCCGGCAGAATGGCATTGCTGTTATACATTTGCATTTTTCCTGGAGTCCTGAGAAAAAAGGAAATCCTTAAATGTGAATTTCTGTTTCAAGAACTTCCAGAGGGCATGTGACTGCCTTCAATCCAATGTATTTGATGTTTGGGTGGAGGTAGTAGGGCTTCTGGCTGTGTATCACATGTGGGGTGGTAGTCAGGGATTCCTGGGGCTGAATTCCCTTTTTTCTGATGTTTCTTTTGTTCTATCATTTCTAGTTACTGTTTTTTCCTTCTAGTAGCTGACAGTTGTATTAAGTGTTTCTGTGTTATAGTTAATGTTTTTTCCTTCAAGGTAGTTCGGGGGTTCTCTGCTTTTTGAGTACTGGTCTTGAGATCTAGGATTCCCCCACCCCCCAATACTGGACAAGACCAGCAAGACATTGGCCTTGCCTGCTGTCACTAAGGGTAGACTAATTTTCATGACCTCTGGGAGTCCTGGAAACCGACATTCATGATTAGAATTTCCTTTTTTCAAACCCAGAACACAGCTGTGTCCTCCATTTTAATATGATTTCTAGCATTGTGAATCATTCTAACCTTGCACTGCCAATCTTTTTTGCTATTGCTGCAGACAGTAAAATATAAACTCCAGTTACTTGGCAGGAAGAACAAGCATTATGCACTTGAGGAAACAAGTTCGTATTCATAGATGTGCAATTTTAAAATAGTTTAATTGATTTTCTAGTTACTCATTACTTATTTGAACTTGCTGTTTGTTACCAGTGATGGGATGTTTTGCAGTCCTTTTGCTATAATAAATTGTATCTTTTTCAAGGTCTGCAAAGAGATTGCTTGACCAGATAGTTGAAAAAGGAAGGCCTACACCAGGATTCCATCATGGTGATGGTCCGGGAAATGCAGTCCAGGAAATTATGATACCAGCTAGCAAAGCAGGATTAGTTATTGGAAAGGGTGGAGAGACAATAAAGCAACTTCAAGTAAGCTGATGAATTTTATTTTTAAGTAAATGCATGAGAATTTAAATTTGCATGATCTGTACAGGTTAATTTTGTTAAATAGGAACGAGCAGGCGTTAAGATGGTAATGATTCAAGATGGACCCCAGAACACTGGAGCAGACAAACCTCTTAGGATCACAGGAGATCCGTACAAAGTTCAAGTAAGAGATTTTAAAATTTGAAAAAATACAGGTTCCTCAATGTGTAGCATTGTCAAGACTACAGAATCTAAATTGTCCTTAATTCTCTTTTAGCAAGCCAAGGAAATGGTTTTAGACCTAATTCGTGATCAAGGTGGTTTTAGAGAGGTGCGCAATGAATATGGGTCAAGAATAGGAGGCAACGAAGGGCTAGATGTGAGTATGATAATATTTTCTGCAATATGCCCTTTAGAGCATTTTTGTGTTGTATTTACTTTCTGTACCAATATGCAAGTATTTTGTCCTTCATAATTCTATCAGGAACTGAAAATGTTGTAGAAAAATTCTCTAATTTAAAACACCTTGGTCCAGATAAATTTGATCCCTGTTAAATATAGCTTGAAGTGTTTAGAAGAATTGCCAGCTATCCTGCTGTTACCTTAGGACATCCTTACCTAATCATTTTCCGTTCCACTTTATGTAGCTTGTTTGTAAGTCTTGATGTGTCAGAACAGTGATCCGAGTTATATAACTTTACACATTGAAACCATTTTAGTTTGGTTTCTGTTGAAAAATTAGTTGAACATTGTTTTTAAAATAAGTTTTGTTTCTAAAGGTCCCAATACCACGATTTGCTGTTGGTATTGTAATTGGAAGAAATGGAGAAATGATAAAAAAGATACAGAATGATGCTGGTGTGAGGATCCAGTTTAAACCAGGTGGGCTGCCTATATGTATAAGAATAAAGATTATAGTGTTTTCCCCCTAATTTGTAAGCAAAACGTGTTTAAATATTCCATCTTTCTTCCAGATGATGGAACAACTCCAGACAGAATAGCCCAGATCACAGGACCTCCAGACAGATGCCAACATGCAGCAGAAATTATTACAGATCTTCTTCGAAGTGTCCAGGTTGGTTAATAGTTGCTAGAAATGTGCGTGTTTGCAGGCAAATTGAACAAAGTATTTTATTCTATCTATTTGCTTGTAATTTCTAATTAATAATATTTATGTGATTTACAAATCTTTAAAATTCAAAGGGAATGGGGAAGTAGCTTTTGTATTTGTGATAGTTATTCTAAAAGGTGTGTGAAATTCTTGTTTAACAAAACTCTAGTCATATAAACAAATATTTACCAGCCTACCTCCAAACACATAATTACATTAGTTATTCTGGACTAGAAAGAAGGAAAGAAAAGAAACTTCAAATGATCATTGCCCAATATTGTTTCTTGCTCACCACAGTGACTATAGAAATCTATAGTTTCTAACATGTTGGTAAACATGTTAACAAGTTAAGGAAGGTCAAACTACATTAGATTTGCTGCTTTACACTTCTCCTTCTGTGATGTGCACATGCATGTTGAACTTTATCTAAGGAGTGAACCATTGAGGGGAGCTGAACCTTTCTTCCCTCCCCATGATCCCTTGTTCCAAATACTTTTCACCCAGCTCACTTCTGGTATCAGGGCAGTATCCAGTGGTGTCCTACTTAGATTAGGCCCATTTACTGCAATGGGTCCACTCCAATGAATGATACCCAGAAGAGCAGAAGAAGGTAAAACATGCTATACCTTCTGCAAAAGTATAATTTGCCCCTCTCCATAGAAACAATTATATTTAGTGCTATGTATATCAATTCTCCAAATGTTGACAGTGGGCAAAATAAGTTATTTTTCTGTACATTGCAATAATTTGTCAACATAGCTAATTGTGCCTTTTCATCTCTGTCTAGGCTGGCAATCCTGGTGGTCCAGGGCCTGGTGGTCGTGGAAGAGGTAGAGGTCAGGGCAATTGGAATATGGGCCCGCCTGGTGGACTACAAGAATTTAATTTTATTGTGCCCACTGGAAAAACTGGATTAATAATTGGGAAAGGTAACAAACTTGATCTGTGTTAGTGAGATGACTTATTTGATTGTTTCTTCCATTTGGCATATAAGCATCCAACGATGGATTAACTCGTACTACTGCTCAGAAGGCAGGAACCACGTGATATAGTTTCTTTTTCCGTTATTCTTTCCCTTTACACTTCTTCAGCTCTGGTTTGTGATGCAGCTTGTAGCAGAAGAAAAAGGGCTTTAACAGGGATTTACATTTAAAGAAAATTAAGAGAATCTCAGTCCATTCCTAGCTTCACACCAATCAGTGTTTGCCTCCTGCCACTCTGCATACCTCAGGCCCACTTTCTATCTCTCAACTACTCTTTACCTGATGCTTTGTCATTATCTTTCTCAAAGCTTTGTTTTTCCTTTATTTAAAACCCCCCAAATGAAAATGTTACCACTGTCCAGATTTAATTGCTTCTCTACCCAGTGGCTCCAAAGGGGAAACAAAACAGCCTGCCTGCAAAAAAGCCAAAAATCAGAATGTTCTCTTCAATTATTCTGAAAACTCTGATATGAGAGCCTGGTTTACTGGAAAATTGGTGCCATTTTCTGCCTTTGAATCCAAAACTGATTTTATAGCAGCATCTGCCAGAGGGTAAAAAAGACTACAGCTGTGTGACATCCTACCTGATCAGGAAGAGTTTAGTAGCTGTTGTTGAATCAGCTTCAAAATCGGCTTGAATCCAAGAGGCCTCCCAAGCCCAGATAAGTCATTTCCCCAGGGAATTTAGCCGCACAAGACCTACCTCTTCTGTATTCCATACCTGTTTTTTCCAAAAGCATTTGGAAAAATTAAACAAGGTTCTATTTCTGACATTAATGGGCAGCTAAGAAAAGAGCCAAATGCACTCATAAAAGGGGCAGGCTTCTTTCCTCTTCTTATTCATGTCTTTCTCCAAGTAAGAAAAACAGGAAGAGCTCAAAAAACCCTCCAAAGTGTAACCTCTCTGTTCTATTAATTCCTTAGAAGACTCTGGTTATGACTTTACCAATCTTTATCTCCTCTCTAGAAGGAAAGTCTTCCCCATGGGGGCCTCCTGAAGTGCCATGCATAGTTCCATTTAGCCACCTAAAAAGTGAAAGGCTAGCCTTCCTGAAAGTGGGCTTTCCAATAGAAGTTGGCAATGTTCTTGTGGCCTCCAGGTGGAAGTTTACCCATAGAATTTACAAACCCTTCTGGAGAAGAAGGGACTGAACCACAGGAAGTCAGTTATCCGCAAACTCTTGAGCGGGGGGGGGGGGGGGGGGGCGTTGGATTCGATAGCCTTATAGGCCCCTTTCAACTCTACTGTTCTGTGATTCTGCAAGCAAGACTGAAGCTAGATCTCAAGTCTAACGTCTTAAAGCACTAGGGCTCTGCCCTTTCCTCTACTTTCCAAACCAGGCTCTATACTGCTTGGATCTCATCTCCCTTCAAGATAGTCTTTTTAATTATCACATTATCCAGGAGAGTGTCAGAACTTAATGCTCAGTCAATTAACTAAACTCTGCATCTTCTTCAAAGCTAGGATAGTACTCAAAACACCATTCTGAAGATAACTATTTTTCAGTAGATCTCAGGTACTAATCCTTACTTCCTTCTGCCACCCACTGGAACATTCACAGCACAAGCTAGATGTCTGCATGACCTTCAAAATCTAGTTTGAGTTAACAGAATCTTTCAGACCAATGCAGTCCCATCTCCATGGGCCAGAAGGTGTCTAACTAACTCTACAGTAGCTTCTTGGGTAAAGACCTGTATCTGTCTTTTCTACAAAGCACACCTAGCTACTCCCCTCTACAAATAACTGCTCACTCAAATCAGAGCAGCCACTACATCAACTGCATTTTCCATAAAAATGCATCCATCACCAATTTTTTCCAAGTGACCACGTCCCCTGCAAACATCTGCCCACAAAATATATAAGCTTGATATTCTTGTCTCTGCTGATTTTATTTATTTCATTTCTATATCTTCAAATAGCCAGCTCATAACAGTTAAAACCATAAAATACAACGTTACAATACACATAAAACTTTTAGAATTGTAAAAATACAATATAAAACTAAATTTAAAAATTGGGGTGGCCTTTAGAAGGAGGGTGCTCTACCATATTATTCATCTCCTAGGGCAGCCACCTTATTCATCCAGGATGCTACATCCCACTGTTGGATGCCTCCTATGCCAAACAGAACTGAGCATTAGTACTCACTGTAAAGGCATATGGAGGCATCCAATTCCCACACCCAAAGCACAGGCAGGTCTCCTCAGCAATGTAGCTATGTATACTCAGGCACATATATATATGTCTCTTTACATGTATCTGGGCCTATTTATATTTTCTTTAAATGTTCATAACAGTTAAAAAAAATGCTTTGTTCACCTACAAGTTGGGTCATGAAACAGAACTGAGGAAAGGTTTAGAGCTAATAAAACACGATTGAATTAAGGTGGCACCACAAATCCAAATACAGTCCAAAGTGCTGCATTTGATTCAAGTTTCTGCAGAGTTTCAAGTTTCTGTTTTAAATTGTAAAATCATCAAAGAGATCTTAATTTGTTTTGAGTTGTGATTACCATTGTTCTGGACTTGTATAACAAATGCACTCGCAATATCTTTTAAGAACTTCTGTCAAGTTCAGTGTAATAGTTCTTGTTTTTATTTTTTTAATTTCAGGTGGTGAAACTATCAAGAGCATTAGCCAACAATCTGGTGCAAGAATAGAACTTCAAAGAAACCCTCCACCAAATGCAGATCCCAACATGAAATTGTTTACTATTCGGGGGACACCACAACAGATTGATTATGCTCGGCAGCTCATAGAAGAAAAGATTGGGGTGAGTCTTCTGGAAAACCACCTTTACTTAATTGCTGTGTTGGGTAGGGTGAAAGCAGCTGCTGTGGTAGTTGGGCAGGAAGGCAGTAAGTCAAAATAATAATAATATGGATTTCTAAGTTGACTTTGTGCAGAATATTTTTCCTTATAATGTAGTCATTGGCATCTTTGTACAGAAGTACAAAAATATACTTGCCAACCTTATTTTTCATAGGGCAATTTGAGTGTTATATATGGCAAGCAGTTATGGGCAACTGAACTGTTGGCTGAGTACAAGACTAGACTATAAAGTATTATCAGTCAACAAAATCATGCTCTTAAATTAGTGCTCTTAGTGCATTGATTACTATGAGAAACTACATGTGAACCTCATGATGTAAGTTGTGAAAAATATACCATATTTATTTGATTCTAAGACCATCGATTGTTTTCTGTTGGTGTAATTTCAGTACCACCAACAGAAAAAAATCTTTGATTCTAAGAAATAATAAACGCACCCATGATTCTAAGTCGCACCCCGTTTTTAGAGATGTTTATATGGGAAAAAAGGTGTGTCTTAATCGAAGAAATACGGTAAGGTGGCTGCAGAATCTTCCTGTAGAAATAGGGCAATAGTCAATGTTGTGTGAGTGAATTTTCACTCATGCAATTCCCCTTCCCCGCACCCTTCCAAAACTGCCCTGTAGGGGAGAGGGGGAATTCATTCTGCCAGTGGTGACTATGCTGCTGGCAGATGAACATAGTTGAATACACTAACTATGTCTCTAAGGGAACTGAAAGTGCCAGAATGTCTTCCCTGAAGGAAGAGTTGGGGAATAGAACTTTTAATAGAAAATTTGGACAAATTTGTTCCAATTAATTGAAGCCCACTTGCATTTTATCTTTTTTACAGGGTCCAGTGAATCCTCTAGGTCCACCTGTGCCACATGGGCCTCATGGTGTTGTTCCTGGGCCACATGGGCCTCCTGGGCCACCTCCTGGGGCTCCAATGGGACCTTACAATCCAGCTCCTTATACACCTGGACCTCCAGGTCCTGCACCCCAGTAAGTAACTCACCCCCACAAATAAGTTTGCAAAAGTTACTAGCTTACAAAATAAATAGTAACTTGCTTAGAGATACATGCATGAATTTGAAAGCCATTAAACTGCGGTGGGTTATTGCCAGAGCTGAGCCCTAGAACCCAAGATTTTTGAGCTTTAGTAAAGTGATGCCTTCATTCACCAAGTAACCATAAACTGTCTTGTACACGCCACAGCTATAATCCATACAGGTGTGAGTTCCAGGCAATTTTTCCCTTAATGCCTTTGCTGTAGAAGGCTCAGCTATCGAAAGCTAATTAAGAATTCACTTCACAGCTTTTTTATACCTTCTCTGGGTAAGGGAAAGGTAGATACGATTTTCTGACAAAACCACACTCTCAGAACAGACATAAAACAAGCTGATTACTTCAAGTCATTATAATAATTCTAAAGAGTCCTTACAGTAAGGATAGCACTGAGCTGAGCATGTCCACATGGGTTTTAAAGGGATTGACTCCTGCTGGGGAATATGCTGCAAATTCGTGGAGCTGAGTCAGAATAGGAGTGGGCACTGCAGGCCAGCTAAATCCAGTCCCCTGCTCAATACAAGAAATCAAAACTTGAGACTCTGCTGGAGCATTATCTAGTCACCTATGGCATCCAGGTGATTTATTAATAAAAAGCCTAAAGTTAACTGCCGCTAATTTCCATTTGTATTTAATGATCTAATTGCATGTGGCACTTCCATTTTAGTGGGCCTCCAGCACCATACGCTCCACAAGGATGGGGTAATGCTTATCCACACTGGCAGCCACCTAATCCTCCAGATCCTGGTAAGAAACAGATTTTTTTTAAAAAAAAACATTTAGAACTATGCAACATGTCTGTACATGTAGTCTACTTTGACATTCTTTCTAGCTGAAATGGTATTAGACTGCAGTGTGCTACAAGTTAAAGAGAGAAAACAAAGTTATCTAAGCATTTGAAACAAAGGTGCTCATGTTTTTCTTTAGTTTTCTTGACTTGTATTACAGCAGCCTGGCCTCTCTTAACCATAAGTATAGATCTGTATTCTAATATTTTATATGGACATTTCATAGGTTGCTAAAATATTTTTTAATACTTCAATTATTGGTGCCGTATTCTGGTTTTTAAATTGAACCTATTCAATTTAATTGTTTGAAGGCTAGCATACTAAGGCTGCGATCCTGTACAATTACCTGTCAATGTCCCATTGAAAACAATGGGATTTGTTTCTGTGTAGACATGTATAGGGTTGTACGGTAAGTCTGTTCTTTTATCTAATAGCCTGCTTTTTTAAGTAACACTCCATAGATTACTTAGCTGCCAATTAATGTCATATAGAAGAACCAGTTCTTTGGTAAATATACCTCAGCTGATAAACAAATCTTGGGTACAGGTACTGTGAAAAATCTGATGGCTGGTGTTAGTGTGTGTTTATTAATTGTGCTTTCAGATGGCATATGCCCATATTAAACATTTATGCGTAAAGCTGTAGAAATAATTAGAAACAACGTTTTAGATGGGGGGAAATCTTTAGGAATTATATGAGGCACCTCATTGTTGTGACCTATGTGAGATAGGACACTATGTATATTGATAGTGGTAACTTGCTAGTGTATAAAAAGAACAAGAATTAACTTCAGTTATCCTAATTCACTTGATGCTTTTAGGTGAATTTACAGCAACTAAGCACACAGCAAAAATTGTCTTAGCAGTTGTCATATATGAGCTACATACGTGTGATTGGCATGGTCTGTCCTATGTTGAATCACTTTTATCTGTAGAAAATCCATCATTGTAGCATCCCACAGGAGAATTAATATGCTGAAACATGTAGTTATATTGAAGAGAGCTTACCAAACAAATGCTGAACTGAAAGTAATTTTCAATTCCCTAGGTAAGCCAACAGATCCTAATTCAGCAGCATGGGCAGCCTATTATGCTCACTACTATCAGCAGCAAGCACAGCCACCACCTGCGGCTCCGCCTAGTGCACCACCAGCCACTCAGACCAATGGACAAGGTATCAAACCGATTTTTTAAATAGAAATTTGTTTCTTTTTAAGAGCTATAATAAACTGCCTAGGGTATCTTCTTAGCAACTATCAGCCATTCATAAGAATGTAACTTATACTATAATATAATATAGCTACATAGCAAAATCAATTTCACAGTACTGTACTTAGTGTTTTCCAAACATAGAAAGTGTAGTTATAGATTTTGACCAATTTAAATATTTGGAAACCTTTGGTAAATAGCATTATATACACATTGGCTTGGATCTTAAAATAATTTAACTTTAAGTTCACAGAAGGACATTTTCCTGTTGCCTGCCTGCGGGTGTCACACACACAAAAAGCTTCTCTGAAAAGCCAGTGGGCCCTCCTGGGAAGTTGTTATGGGATGCAGGGGGCTGCTAGAAATGGGGGGAATTGCCCAAAGGCAGGCTGAAGTCTACCAAGTCTTGGGCAAGTCCCTGCTCCCTCTGCAATCCCTATCCCACATTGTTCAGGAGGGTGCCCTGATTCTCTAGAGAGAGAGGGAAAAGGTGATGGAAATCTTTCCTTCTGTTAAGTCCTTTAATATTCAAGCCATTCTGTTGAGCAAATCTAATCATTGTGTGATAGCTGCAGATTCCATAAGTAGAACAAAATATTAACCTTTTAACAGGTAGCATCATTCCTGCCATAGTATTCTGTTTCATACTGTGTGTGTTCTCTGCATCCTGAGAAAAGTCACAGCGCAGACACATATGTGCAAGAACTTGTAGCCACCGCAAAGATTCTTGGTGCAGTCACCTAGGCAAACTTGGGACTAGATTGAAAGCAGTAATCTAGCAGGAACAAAAGCACCATGGTGGGAACCCTTGCCCAGTTTTATATAAATCAATGGTAGGGAATTTTTATGTTTTGTATGGAAAAGGGGTGGATAGTCATTGGATGTGGTCACTCATGCATGTTCTGTGCCTGAACCTATGGCTGATGATAAAGACCAGCTAAAGAACTATAGCTGTAAATCCCTTGAACAATAGATGTGCTGGGTTTGACATCAGCTATAGATGTGTAAAGTTGCATATTTATGCATTTTTATTTTGGCATTTCAATGAACAAAAGCTTTCCTCACCAAAGTTTCTAGATATGTGATTAAAATAGTCCACATTGTTTCCCCATTTTATTTTTCTTACTGTTTTGTGAAAAGTTTTGTAGTTGACTTTGTGGATTCGTGGATTTTAGCTTATTGCATAATGTATGTATATATATATATGTACACACACAAAACCATTTTGTTTTCTTTTGACTTGCTGTTCAATTAGGAGATCAACCAAATCCAGCACCAGCAGGGCAGGTAGATTATACCAAGGCATGGGAAGAGTACTATAAAAAAATGGGTATGTTTTACATTTTTTCTTAATCTAAAAAAGGTGTTTATGTTTTACTCCTAAAAAGATTTAAAAAAAAAAAAATCACTCAATAGGTATTCCTAAGGTTGTAAGCACCATTTTTACTCTATTGCCAGTGAAAATTAACTATTAGACAAGCATTTCATGAATACTCTATTTAGTTGGGAAATCTGCATTCCACGGCCTTATGTTTGCACTCAGCATCTTGTAACAGGAAAGTTGGTACTCTAGGAGTTGGCTTGCAAGCATAGCTACTTTATACAGAGAGCAGAATAGACTGTGTGGTAATCTGCACTGTTACACCTTGGAGAGAAGCCCTGCTTAATCCTACGTTGTGGAAACTTCAGTGCTTGGTAGCAACAAGCCATTACACTATTTCCGTCCATCATTTCCAATCCAAGTGCATTCCCAGCAATCATATCCCTCCAAGTAATGGCAGTAAAGAATAATTCAGAAATCTACATTCAACCCCATGTATTTCAAACATAAGGCTAACCTAGGTATTCCCAGTAACATCCAAAATAATCAAAGCAGACCAGACCTGATGGTATTTGTGTGCTTGGTTCATGAATGACAATTACACATAAAATGTTAGTCCTAAAATCATTCCATTGTATGTCAGATTGGGGGAAATAGGGATAGCATTCACAGACTTTAATCAGCTTCACATATATGAATGAAATTCAAGTGCACCAGTTCCATTTGTTCTTACTGTTGAGGAAAT
The DNA here is from genome assembly GCF_023053635.1 of Elgaria multicarinata webbii. Classification (NCBI taxonomy): domain Eukaryota; kingdom Metazoa; phylum Chordata; class Lepidosauria; order Squamata; family Anguidae; genus Elgaria; species Elgaria multicarinata. The sequence goes on from NC_086171.1 coordinate 134,462,822, forward strand.
ATCCACTAATACCCAGTATTGCCTTCTAAATATTTGCATCCCTTTACAAAAGTTAGATGAATATATACCGTAGGTCTAATTTGCAGTTGGCCATAATAATATCCTTATATGCTAATTTTCTACTACTCATGCTGCCATGATATTTAACCCTGTTAGAGACAAACCACATGATTTTGATCCAAAGATCCTGCTGAGTGAGTGGGAAGTACTTAGCTTGGGGAAAGTATTTAGTGGGAAGCAGCCAGCTCATTCATATAATCTAGCTCCAGGGTTGGGGGTGGACGGGGACAACTGCAGAGTGGCTTTTGACAGAAGTAGGTGGGGAAATCAGCAACACGTGACACCTATGGACAAGCAGACGTTCCTCCCACTGATGCGTTAGTATCTTTGGTTCCATGTTATAATAGTAGTAGTCATGTGGATTTGCAATTTTTTAAAAAACTATGCAAGATGTTTCAAGTAAAAAAATACTTCAGTAGCACCATTTTATGAAATGTATATTCTGCAAATGTATACTCTGCACTCCTGATTTTGGCAACTCATGCCTCAATAGATGAGAGCCCCTAATTCCTTACATTTTCCATAGCTTCAGATACCAGGAAGATTGCATGCAGTTGCCACTTTGTTTCCAGTTGTATGTCCTCTTAATTGCCCACAGTGGCGTATTTAAAACTTCTATATTTAGGTACAATAAAAGCATGCAGCTGTAGTAGGAAGTGAGAAGTTAAATCAGCCTTCCCCAATCTGGTGCCATCAGGATAATTTGGACTTCAACTCACATCAACCCCAGCCAGCATAAGATGAATGTTTGAGAATGCAGGGAGTTGTAGTTCAGAACATCTGGAGGACACCACCTTGGGGAAAACTGAGCTTATTGGTACTGATAAATATCACTTCAATATTTGTATCCTGCCTTTTTCCCAAAGAGCTCAGTATTTGGTAAAAAAAATTCCCAAACACTCTCTTATCTGAGCCCCTTAATACGGCCCTGTATTTAACAGCGTGCCTGATAGCCATAGGCAAGAAGAAATTCCATGTAAGGAAGTGAACATGCTGGTACAGAAGAAAGAGCTTCTCATGGGCAGCAGGAAAACATGCAACTAGCCTCTTAGCAGGCTAGTAAAAAAAAATGCAGGCTAGCAACTTTTGCGGTCTTATTTACATTGCTGACTTAATAGTTTCGGAGATGGAGATTGCAACAGCCTATTTGAGGCCACTTTCTGGTCAGATGTTAAAGAGCTCTAGAAAAGAACTGATGTAATAGCAGGATAGTTACTTGTCCTCTGCTATTTTTATAATTAAGCTGTCCTCGTAATTAGAATTGTCTAATTGCAAAGTAAGAACTCTACTTGTATGTACCAAGTAAAAGACCTCTGTTCAAAGTGAATATGGGGGTGGGTGGGACCGAATAGTCTTACTGTGTGACCTTCTGATGTTAAATCTGTTGCCTGCCATTCCATTCTTTATGAGCTCATATGCCAATTTATGCATAGCACAAAGAGCCAGTATGGTGGGGTAGATAGAGCTTAGGCCGTGGATTGGCAATGCTGGATTCAAACCAAGGCTTGTACGTGAAGCTCTGGGTACTATCTCACAGCCTAACCTGCTTTACAGGATTTGTTGTTAGCATAAAAGAATAATTCCATGCATCTCACGCTCCTTGGAGGAAGGGCAGGAAATAAATGTTGTATTTCAACATTCCATTTGCCACCATTTACATACAAAATCTGCCAGTGATGAGAACTGAGCTTTTATACCATACTAAGTTACAAGGGCTGTGGAAAATCAAGGACAGCTTTTCAGGGCATACATGATCATTTCTTTTAGATTTATTGTGACAATTTATTGTCTTAAGTATTTTCTGGGTTGTTTACCAATTACTGCCCTGTGTGTACCTTGTGATTTAAATGATACTGCTTTCTCCTTTTAACAATATGTAAGATCGTTACAATGATATTGCTTCATGTCAATGTACATATAAGTTAGTTTTTAAATATTTAGTTTAAAACATCGAAAACTAACCAGTAGTGAGTTAATTTAAAGGGGCCCATGTAATCACTATGAACTGACAGTATTTGACTCCCCTTCCTCTCTGCCCTCATTATATGCATCAGTCATTGAAAAAGAAAAATAGTTTTAAATATTTAACAGGAAAAGTGTGTTTATTTTTTGAAGTTGTGTTGCGGGAGGTGTTCCTGCAAAAGATTCCTCAATATTGCAAACTTTCAGGACTGGTTCCTCCATCATATAGTGAGAAAATAGTCCTGAATCTGCACACTGTGTAATCAGGTGTAACTACATATTATAGAGGATTTCAGGCGAGAGATTTGTTCCCACACTTTTCCGCAGACTTAAAACTTGAGGAGTGGGACTGAGGGAGCCTACAAATTCAGACATATGATGCCAAGCAGTGAATCTTGGTTTTATTTTAGACTTGAGGTATAATGTAGTCTTTATTTTTTTTATTTGCACTAAACTTCAAATGAAACAGCAAAGAACTCTTCCACTGTATTCTTGTCTGTAATTTTGGTGTATCTGGGAGTTGTTTACATTAAAATGTGGGGGGTTTTTCAGGTCAACAAGGGCAGCCACAAGATTATTCAAAGGCTTGGGAGGAATATTACAAGAAGCAAGGTAATGTTTGTTAGAAATGAGATTATTTTGAGCTTCTTTTGTCCCTTTTATGGCACCAGAGTTGTGTAATCTATATTTGTTCTAGGTCAGGCAGTTCCAGCTCCTGCCGGAGCCCCACCAGCAGGTCAGCCAGATTATAGTGCAGCGTGGGCCGAGTACTATAGACAGCAGGCAGCCTATTATGCCCAGACAAGTCCACAAGGAATGCCACAACACCCTCCAGCACCACAGGTATAACAATCTTGAATTATTTAGGTAGTATTTCAAATTTCTTTCTTCCTTTGCGGGGGTGGGTGGGCTGTTTTTGTTTTGGTTTTGCTTTTGTTTTTTGCATGTCTCCCACTTTGATACCTTTCTGGAGTATGCATTATTTTTCCTGGCAAAGGGTAATTAGTAAATGAATTCATGCTCTGTTAACTGGAGTTCTGTGTCTTTCTTTGCATACATTCAGTGTTTTTGATCTAAAAATTTCTCCTCCCAGGGTTTTTGAAAGCCATGCAGGAAGCCACCCACCATTACATTAACCAATTTTTCTTTCTTAAAGGCTTCACTCCTGAGTTAGCACAATTTAAAAAATATTTTCTTTAACTTTTTGTGTATCTCTTATGTATTTCTTCGCACAGGGCCAATAATAAGAAGTGGACAATACAGTATTTGCTTCATTATGTGGGGGAAAAAACCTTTGTTAAATGTATGGATGCAGACGCCTTGATGAAGATCATAATTTTGTTTGGTTTAAAAATAGTGTTTTTGAAAATGTACAAAATATCTATCACTACTGATAGGAGGTAATATTTCTGTGTAGAAATGGAAATTGGTTTGTTTTTAGTACATTAGTGTAGATGTACACATTCCAGCAAATGTATTTGCAACTATTATGTGGTCAATGCTTTGTGATATAAATGTACTTTTTCAATGTATACTTGATCACTTTTAAATGCCTGTTTTGTGCTTTACAATAAATAATATGAAACCTCCTGTGTCGGTAAGTTGGATATGTGGATACTTGGAAAATTCAAGGATTTGTTAGTAATACTATACATGAACACAAGTAAGGTGTTTTTTTCCCCCTTGGAAGTTTGGGCTTGACATTGGTATTCTCCCCTTGCAGAATAGTTATAGAAAAATCTCTTTCATGCTTGTATTTTTACTGTTTAGCATCTTGGTATCTTCCTCTTTCTACTTAATTAAAAATTGCATGTATGTGAAGGTGTTTCTTGACATACTTCTACTGCATTAACAGTTGAAATTTCTTTTTTTATTATTATTCATGACCACTGTCTCAGACCCATATAGCTGTATAGTTAACATTTGTGTTTATACATGATTTAATTCTTCAGTATTTTTTCAGGCATGTTATTATAATCAGTTACTCAAGAAGGCAAAATGTGCAAGCAATCAGTTTGCAGCACTTTGCTTCAGAATTCAGTGTAGTAAGGATGCTATGTTTTTTAGTTACCAAAACTGCATTTGTCTTAGAAACATGCTTTTGGAGTTTGAGCATGCCTAACAGAAAAACATCTCGCAGATGAGGTCTGTTTTTAAAATGCTGAAGCCTAGTCATTAAGTTATATTTTGAAAAATCTCCGTAAAACATTTTACTTCTAATAATTAATACTGAAAACTGATATTCTGATAAAATCCACTGTTTGCTTTCTTGCATATCTTAGATTACATGCAATCAGTCTGTCTTGCCATTGTCTGTTGAAGTGCAGGTTTGATCCAGCCAGTATAGAACTAGCTCTGTAGGGGTGAGGAGGACTGTGCTGTGTATCATCCTTGATTGTTCCTTCAAGGAGCATTGCACTGTAAGTACATCAGAATGACAAAATGATGAACTGCAACAGTATCTTTTTGTCACTGTTCCACATAATGCAAATGCCATACCTCTGTGAATATTATGTTGGAATAAAATACAGTGCTAATATTTTAGAAAATCATAATTGCTTCTTAATTCAGAAACCTAGGTATGCATAAATATGTCTGTATGAGCTTTATGGGTAAGTATTCTTGAGACATTCAGCTTTAGCTAAAGAAATTGTCATTTACCCGAGTAACATTGTTCATTAGGGGTTCAGAAATGAGATCTATTCAGATATAAACTTGTGCATTGTTAACGTTCAAAATGCTTGTTAGGAGGAAGTTGTTTTGTCTTCAGTTGTCTGAATATATTTGGTGATATAGGTATATGTTAATTTTATAAACGTTTATTAGCCTTATCTTTGGAAAACCATTTTGTTGTTTTGGAGTATTCACTTAGGGTGGCTGCAAGAGAAGAACAAAATGAGGTCTAAATGAAGTAGTTTTACTGCACAGATAATTAGAAATGCATTTTGTTGTACTGTAGAATCAGGGAATTATTTTTATCCCAATTTAGGTTAGGATTTAAATTTTGAAAAGACTACTAGGAAGTTATTAAATATATGTAGAGTAGGCTATGAAGTCTCTAGATCAAATATTTTGCATGATTAGTCTGTAGTTTATTGGGGAATGGTGTAGTTACTAACTAAACAGAACAAAAATTCACCAGACTCTTTATCATTCACCAAATGGAGGCTGTTGATTTTGATTCATTTAAAGTATAAAATCTTTATTAATTGCAAACAGTGCAATTATTTATACTTCACAGTGCCTTCCCAGACCTTCCACCTTAGGTTCTGCTGCAAAAAGCACAGGTAAGCACAACCTAAGGAAGTGTATAAATACATATTTCAGTATATTAATGTTGTCCCTGTGAGATTTTTTTTGTGCTTGTGTATTCAAAAGCAATCTGCCAATATCTTTCCCCAAATGTATTCTTGCTATTCATGGTTTCATTCCAATGGAAAGTCTGAAACAATTACTTACATTTCTGGGTAAATGTGTTTCTTTATTTTTAAAAGATAAGTGGATTGCTGCAATATTTTTTGAGTAAGTCACTTTTACTATTTTTCCCTCAATAACTGAGTTGTTACAAATGAATATAAAATATTTTTTTCAAGATACAGGAAATATTGGTCAGAACTTCAACAGCCTTCACAAATGCTTTTATAATGTTAAAGGATGTTATACCCAATACTACTTATTCAAGCATACTGTGTGTTTCTCTCAATCCCAAAATAAGTTGGAATTATACACCATGAGACAAAAATTAACCTAGCTTGCTTATTTCATACAGAAGGAAGTTTTAAACTTGAATTTTACAGAATAGTTTTAGAAAGCATGTGTGCCAGTGAAATGTTAACAGTTTAGTAAATCTTTCTTTTTTATAGCAATGTCCTTCCTACCTTGCTATTTCAGCTGAATTGCTGTATATTTTTGCCAGTTTAAATGTTTTGTATATGGCTTCTCTAGATAGCTTAACTGATAAAATTTTTCAGTTTAAATAGACAATACTAAGGCAGTACCATCAGTTTTTTGTTTGTCACTTAATATAATGTTTTGATTTTATCAAAAAGCCTGCTTTTCTCTGCATCAAAGAAAAATATTCAAAAACCCTGCCTTGATTTTCACACACAGTGCTGAAGATGCTGCAAGCACCAAATCATAGCTCATAAAATCAGGTCCTGAGATAGTTACTTCCAATAAAGAGGATTCCTTTGAGTGTATGGCCATGGTGAGCCGATGAGCATGGACCATAGAAGGGCTCCATGTAGAAGGTAAAATTGGCAAAACAAATACCGATTTTAAATGTATCCCATACTTAATGGTGTAGGGTATAATTTGCCTGTTTTAATCGCTTCTCATTCTTTAAAATGCTATTTGCTTGACCATAAATGTTCCATAATTTGTTATGTGGTAATAATACAAACCATCTATCAATTTACACTTTGCTAAATAGTCAAGCATAGATATGTTTTGCATTTCACAACTAAATTAATAGTTGTACTTGAATTCCCTCAAGCCACTTCATTTTTTTGTTATAATTCAACATGTCAGATTTCATTTTTATATGAGAACTAGATGTGTGCTGAGGAGCTTCATCTTGGTTGGATTTTGTTACACCATTTTAAAATAAAGCTTATTTTTCTATTCCGATTTTAGTCAAGGTAGCTTAAATTGAAATTAACTTCAAGGACAAGAGATGTAATTGAAAAAAATAAATTGGTGTAGGACATGATAGATGACCTGCTTTAATAATCTTTATATTTCATTTTAATTTTGCTGGTGGACCTATAGGCATCTTCTTGCACTAAGTGTAGTTTTTATGTTCAGTTTGTGTGATTTCTTTCAAAAATATTGGGTTGGATTGAAAGAATCCGTTCCACTCGTTGAGCAGAACCTTTGGATCCAGTCCATAGACGGTTAGTTTACGAGCAGTTCATGTGCTATAGTAGAAAGAATAATGGTAAAATTTTCAGAGAATCCTAGGCAGAAGTGAGAGTAATTAATACTTTAAAAGAAAAGAACATCTTAATTTCAAGTGATCGTAATGTTTACAAATCATCCTTCAGCATGTGTTCAATGTAGGATATGCTTTAGTAGTTCAAAAAAGCCATCTTTATCTAGATTTGTTGTGTAAATTACTCTTCAGTGATCGTAATAGCTAGGTAGGCTGTATCATTCACTAATCCTTTTTCTTGAAAATGTCAGCTGCTGGGAAACCTTTCTTTTCATAAGTTAGAGCATAGAGCATTTAGGTTTTCTTTGTGTGCTAATGGTTCATAGAGCCAAATAATTGGGCTCTGCAGAGTGCATAGATCCACATTTCATACTGGTTGTTATAAAACCCTTCTGTTTATGCAACCTTTATCTGATATGCATGCAAGATGCATTTTCGTCCTGAGATAGTGTTCTCTACAGAAACTACCCGTGTAAAAAAAAGAAGACTGTCTTTTAAAGGCTACTGTGATGGGAAGTATCTTAGGGAGATGCAGCTTGGACGTGAGGTAAATCAAATGCTTTACAGTATGTTGTGTTGAGCTTGCAATATTGACATTGTATGTACTCATGAATACACATTAATTGTAATGTTTTTGTATGAGTTCTCAATAAATGTAAACTAATGGGTAATAATTTGTCTTCTGTATTGATTTCCCCCCAATATTTCCTGTTTCAAATATATAAAATGCAAATGTCTATGAAGTGCCTTTGTGAAATGAAGAAAAGTATTCCACTTTAAGAACTGAACATATTTATTAACCTTCCAATTCAGAATACAGAATAGGAATTTGATACACGGTTATGTTAAAGAAAGCCAGTTATCTCCTGCATATAATGTAAATTTGAATTGTTCTGACCAATAAAAGTAGTGTAAGCCAAAATCAGCTGGAAGATTCTGTAGATGTATTCCATATCTATTCATTTTGAGTTTCCAGTGCACATTTAAGCATCTATTGGAGTTTAGCTGGTTGCTTCTCATGTAGCAAAAAGCATAGCTGTAATAACTATTTGTTCTAGGTGTGTGTATGAATCATATATATATAAATTTGTTTGTAAATACTGTAGTGAGATGATTCAGTAGATAAGTTATACAAGACGAGATGTAAGTTGAAAATCCATCCACTCTCATGCTATCACTTTCAACCTGAATGATACAAATTTGGTTCAGCATTCCAAGCAAGATGCAGGACAGTGTCTACCAGCTAATATAAAATAAGTGTAAATGTTTGATTTCAAAGAACTTTGACTTACAATTGTGTGTACACTTGGTAATTACATAAATCTGCTTTCAAGCTATTATAAACTTGATTTAATTTTATTAATGCAGATTAAAAGGAAAACGTTGCATTAAACAAAGCATAACTTAAATAAACTACATTACCTTATGGCTACTTAATAGTTTAACCAAGACCATACTTTTTCCTCATAAAGTTGCCAAGACCAAAGAAATGGGCATTGGCTTTCATAAAGAATAAATTACTGGTTCTTTGGCTGTTAGAACTCAATTTAATTTTTCCTTTTCCAAATGATTTTAGCATACTTTCATATCTAAAAACAGTGAAATTACGGTTGCACTCAATAGCAAACTACTTAAAGTAGCCTATCATACACTTCCGTTAATTTTCACCACACCGATGCATACTTTGTTGACGTGGTGAAGAACTGCTGGAACCATATAGCAATCTGCTTCACACGAACAGTTTCATTTGCCTGATAGAATATCATCACGTGGAGCAATACAGAGGCATAAATGAGCAGTTACCATTGTACTGCTTACATGTGTAGATTGAACTCGCGTACATTAAATGAACCAAACTTCTGTTGCCAAATTTCAGTCAAATCGAAAAAATCAGGCAATTCGGTATCTTATTTGAGGAATGATAGACAACTTGTTGTTGGCCCCACCACAGGAAAGAGATGGATGCAGTAAATTTAGAGAAGGAAGGTTCCAGAAAAGGTAGGATATTTAATAGTCATCAGCTAGAGAAGAGAAGAGAAAAGAGTTAAGAAAAGATCAACAGACTTGAACAAGAACTGAAGAGCGAAGAACTTGTTAAAATGTTAACTCTTACTTTCAATAGTGAGAATACAGGTGCTAGCTGATGTTCCTCTACAGTTTACTGCTTTACACATATATTCTCCTTCATCTTCTGGGAAAGTTTCTGGTAAGTAAAGGCAGTATGTTTCTCCTCTCTCAATATACTGATAGTCCTCACAGTCCTGCAACATTTCCCCTTCAAACCACCATGTAACTTCTGGTTTGGGTTCTCCAGTTATTTTAACAGTAAACCTTACTGGTTCACTATCCACAACAGACACATTCTTAAGAGGCTTCTTGAACCATGGTGCACCAGACCGTGCTTGCTGTTCTTCGTCTTCATAAACAGAGCCATTAACAATGCTCCCAACCTCCTCTTCCTCCTCCTCTTTTTTCTGCATTTAAAATAGAAATTATGAGAACATGTTTTGTACATCAGAGTGACTTCATATTTGCAAAGTCAGTTCTCAACATATTTTACCCCTTGCTATTTTATCACACTACTGTGATGAAGAAACAATCTAGGATGTTCTACAGAGGAGCAAGCTTGGTTCTCAAAGACCTAGGCCGCTAGAATCACCTATTCCTATTGTTAGGATAGCTCATGTTCTTTATTTGTAATTCCTAAAGCTTTCTACATTTATAAAAGATGAGAAACCATCCCTACTCGCAGACTTAAAATCTAAGCATTAGTCTGTACACCCCTCCTTCCCCCGGAAGTGCCTCAGGGCTGTTGCTAGAAAGCACTGATTTCTTCCTCTAATTAGCAAGCACTTCAATGTGGAAGACCAGACTGTCCCCATAGAACCATGCAGCTGTTCACATGAGTCTATATATTGTCTGCCTTCTAAAGTGCTCATAGACTGTTGGCTACTATGAATTAGCCAACTGGGAAATGATTTAAAATTGAATAGGCTATTTTGATTTTAAAATTTCTGAATAAAATTCAGGTTGAGCAGATAATGACTAGCTCAGATCTCAGTGGCATACACAGGCTGTGAACTGCCAATAGCCTCTGTGGAGTAATTCTCTGCTGTCAGACTAGAAGTGAAGAATCCAGATTTCAAACTCCAATCAATTGTGAAGCTCGCTGTGAGACTGTGGGCCAATCATGATCTCTCACCTTGAACAACCTTGCAGGGTTCTGAGGATAAATAGGGATAGGTAAGCCTTGTATGCTTCCCTGAGCTCCTTGGAAGGAAGAATGTTAAAAGGTAACAAAACTATCTGGGGTACAACTGAGAAGCAACATTTGCCCCTTACACCTTAGCAAGATAACTGTATCCCAGTGGTGTCCTCAATAGTGCTTTTCCTCCATAAGTGAATGCCATGTTGGGCATCCTGGGCAGAACCTGTCAAAGAGTCCTAGTTTGGCCACCACCAAAAAGGACCACGGTGAGGGTATATATGCAACACTTTCATTTCCAGGGCTGTTCTTTGACTTCAATACTATTGATTTAAACCACTAGCTGTCAAGTCTTCAAAAGAGTTCTACATCCAGCTATGACGTGATAACCTGTTTTTATGCACATACAAACTCCATGCTGTTAGGGAGAGGCTGTTAGATCTCTGATACCTTTTGCAATGCTGCATCAATTTCCTTTTGTTCAAATTGCATGCGTAGCAATTTTTGCTCTTCAATTCTCCTCTGTTCCTCCTCTTCCCTTGCCTTTGCCATTTGTTCAAATCGAGCCTTCATGTTGACCTTGTGTGTAAATGGGGCTTCAGATTTTGTGGCTGGTTTCACATCCACTTCATCTTCCTGAAAAAGTTGTAATTAAGCATACAAGCTAAATTAAGAGTTAAATCTGGACTGTAGAATTAGTGAGAAAAATACTACAAGTAGTGGGGTTTACAGATAAGAATGTAGTTGTAGACCTAGTTCAAAAACAGCCAGAGGAGGTGAAAAGGTACTGTCTTAAGTTCAGTAGTTTAGAATATGAGTAAGTAAAAATACCCTCCAACACACGTGTCTCCATGTCTTCCTAAAGTTCATTCTATGTTTTAAATGTAATTTCTTAGCCACCATATAAAACAGGAAGAGACTTGTTGCTTTGCATTAATGAGAATACATAATAAACCTTGATGGTTGGGCTTGCTACAACATTTACTATGAAATAAAATATTTGTGTTAAATATATATATATGGATTATGAAAACTGAAAAGGTATATTTGTCATGTAGAACAGATAACTATCCCTATTTGCTCCAAATCTTGCAAATTCTCTTTTGTCCCAGTTTCATATCGTTCTGCTTCCAACAAATATCTATTTGGTCAAGACAACTGGGCAGTATTAGTTTAGAAAAGGAAAAGAGCCTCTTAAAAGCATACAACTTTCAAGAGAAAGACTGGATGTTCCTTAATAGCAGCCATTACCATTAGCCTGCTGCCAAAGCATCCATTGTGAACACCGTGCAGTGTGCACATCTGTCACTAGTGCAGAAACTACTTCTGTACAATATGTAAAAGCACTGAAGTAAAGAGTAGAGGAGAAAGAACCAGCATAGACTTTTCTAACCAATTCCACCTCATGCAGTATAGTGGGTAGGAAAGAATGGAGTGTAACTGAGAAAAGGCCACCTATCAGTTTTGGTGGTACAACGCAGAAGATGTTTGAAGCATAGAATGACCTGATTCACACGTCACAGTGGCTAATTGTGGGTTATTTAACTCACAATTTGCGGGGATGTATACGTTTTCCATAAACATCCTCTGATCAGCCGGATTGATTTTAAGCGTGATGTGCATACATGGATCAATGGGGTTGCTTAGGGGCTAAACTCAGTGATTAACCCATGTTTAGTGCCTAAACAACCCAGCAGTCCAGGTACACATCACTTTCATCATGTCCAGTACAGAAAAAGGAAGCAGTTCGCATCCCCACAAATTAATGAACCCATGATTTGCCACCAATAACCACACAAACCTAAAGCCTGGTTTATTTGGGGAGTGAGATGCTATGTTTTTGAAAGGAGAGCTAGTGCTGACATTGCTATGTAAAGGAAAAAGTGGGGAGTGGGCCTGATACTAGATAAAATTGAGTATATACAGGTTGTTACCTCAAGATGCAAGCACCTACCAAAGTAAAAGTGGAGTTCCTCCAATATATAAAATATGTATCCTGCACCAGCAGAATTTAAGGCTTTGAGGAAAAGAAAGATTAAAAAGTGACAGTTATCTGAACCGAGGCTTTGTTACCCTGAAAAGGTGGTGATTTGCAGATTTATGGACTGCATGGTGAACGCTACTGCCTTAATCTGACTTGATATTTCCATCGATAATATATCTGAAATCTGTAAAGACATTTTCATCAGCCTGCCTAAAAGTAAACAGCAGCAAAGTGCATCATGATCAAAACTTTACAAGGTGAGAGGCGGAAGTGTCAGAAGGATGTGATTGGAAATTTCTCCCATTATGTCCAGAAAACAATTTGTATGTACGAATAGGTCTGCATAACAAACTTTTCAACTGATACATCTTCCTATGCATTTGAAGTTGCCAGAATGACACCATCCAAAACCACAATGGACTGAATTCCTCCCTAGTTGAATCACAGAGACTGCATATTGGAACTACAAGGAGCTGAGATCATTTGATTATATTTCAGGCATAAACCATGCCTCTTAACAAGGTCCAGCCCTCCATCTACAATCCAATTTCTTCCAGATGACAACATGAAGACATAGACACAGAGCAGGTGTTCATTTTAAATGCTATTCACTCTCTCCTAGCCTCTAGTTGAAAGTCCACAAATAAGTTATAGGATATCTGGCACGGTGTAGGACTCATGATAAGAATTGGATAAAGGGACACTTGTGAGTGCCTGGATTTCTTTCACAAAATAAGAGAAAGGTGGAAGCTTCAGGTAGTAGCCTTACATAAGTATTCCGGAGTTTAAAGTTAAGTAATGATAGGTGAGATGAATATATGCAAATATTTGAAATTTGTCTAATTTTGAGAGTACTATTTTCGGGTCAAAGTACTTCCAATTATTTTGTTTTAATTTTGCCAAGCACCAAATACGTCAAATGATCAATACTACTGCATTTCTAAGAAATGCATCTGAACTCATATGCATCCACAGGTTACCAAATGGGAAGAGCAGGGCAGTGAGGAAAAAGCTCGTGTAGTTTATACATCCGCAGAGCTTGCAGAAAGGAGCTCTGCTGACCCATCCCAATCCAGAAATGAGTGTTTCTCTTAGTTTTCAGGGTTGTTTTTAGAAGTATGAGAGCCCCATTGCACAAGTGGTGGGTCCCATGAGTCCAACAGAATTGGTGGAACAGCCCTATTGGATATTGCCCTGTTTTCCACATGATGGAATTTGAATTGCGTATTTACACCTGCTATAGCACAAGTAGTTGTGCTACAGCAAGAATTCCCATGAAAGAAGGTCACTCTTAATACCATTTTCCTCATGGCTATTACAGTAGGAATGGCTCACTATGAACTAGGACTACTGTCTAACACAGACCTTTGTGTGTTTCTCAGATATATAGCAGCTGTCAGGCTAGATCTGAATTTCATGCCTAATAGCTTCATATTTCATAGATTCCTGAGTTTATTTTATTTGTTAAATTTATATCCCACATTTCCACCAAATGGTGCTGAAGGAGCTAGCTGTTCCTCTTTGTCCAAAACCATTTCAGTGGCACAAGTAGACATCAGATGATCCCTTTGTTTTTAAGGACCAAGGATGTGAGAAAGCTAAAGAGTTTTTTGTATTTTTAAAACAATTTTAGTGGATACGTTTCACTCAAACCCTTTTTTAAATGGTTCAGTATATGCCATCACAGCAAGCTCTGAAAAAATCATGCACCTCATAGGTTTTGCTTTCCAAGTAGGTCATATCTGGTGGTGATACACAGGATTCTTACCTAGCCTTTATTCCACATACCTGCCAGATATTGAAGACTGAAACCAAGTCAATTTAGATGATTACAAGAAACCATTAATAGTCCTTAACTATATATACAAATGACAAACAAAGTTAAAGTACAAAAATATACACAATTAAAATAGTTTTAATACTAAAAAGTACAAACATTAGAAACACTAAAATGTGTCACAATTTTAAAAAATTAAAATTGTAAAACCTAAAAATTGATGTTAAAATGTTATAATAATATAAAAGGAATTGATTTGTTATGCTTTTACTTCAAAGTAAAAACATAAATCAATTCCTCTTATAGACCACTGATGAAGACAAAAAGTTGAAACACGTTTGGTCCGTTTGTAGTTTTTAATGGTTTCATATATATTACATATTATTTATTTATTTATTTTATTACATTTATATACCGCCCCACAGCCGAAGCTCTCTGGGCGGTTTATCATATGTGACCTTTTATATTATTAACATCACAGTTTTTTGGTTTTACAATCTGTTTTTATTTTGTATACTACGACACATGTTTTGGATACAATGTTTAATTGCACCTTTTAACATTAGCCTTTAATAGTGTATATTTTTGTACCTTAACTTTGATTTTTGACAACCAAGCCAATTTATATATTACAGATCTGACCAAGTTGCTATTACATGCAACAGCTGGTATCTCTGATGTGGATGTACACCACCACCGAAAAATGTATTCTGCCAGCTAAGGCTTTAGCTAGACCAGGCTATATCCCGGGGCGAACCCCGGGATTGTTCCTGTGTGTCCACATGATGCACAGGGGATCCCGGGATCAGGGAGGGATCATCCTTCCCTTGCCCTGGGATACAGCCCTACACTTTGGGCCTGCTTTTTCCGCGGTCTTGGGCTAAGCCCAAGACCGCAGAGCATGTGGCCCGTTTCCACGCGATTACTCATGCAGAGCTGCGCCCATCGGGGGTAGGATGGGGGGAGCGGGGAAAGTAGCTACTTTTTTTAAAAAAAAAACCTTACCTTTGCACATGAGCATTCGTGTACTCCATCTCCTTTAAAAAAAAATTAAAATGGCAGGCGCGATGCCTCTCTTCCTGAGATCGTCGTGCCTTACGTGTAAATGGGGGCGAGATCTCACGTTAATCCCAACACAAGGTCTCCCCTCCTCTCCCTCAAACTTTCAGGTAGGTCTAGCTAAGGCCTGAGTGGGGTTTAAAGGTGTTGCAAACTGAGAATGATGCTTCGTGATAGGAGTATCTGCAGCATTGTTGCAGTTTTCCCTGGGGAGGACTGCGTGCTGCAGCAATATCTAAAAACTGGAAATGACATTTCATTACAATGTGATATTTCCAGGCCCTACAATTACTAGATTTCAATATTACCACTGTGCCATAGGATCCAGTTATGGAAAAACAGTAACCATGTAGAGAAACTGCAGTGAAGCACTATTTGTATTAACCAATCTCAGCAAGGCTGGAGGACTTGGGCTGGCAAGAAGACATGCATCAAGAAACTAGCCCATGACAAATCACTTAATTATAAACAGGACTGTAGGATGACACTGGCAAGAACAGGTTTTTATCATCTGGGCTATGACTGATTACATTTTCTAGATAATTATTACAAAATCAGCATACCTCTTGAAAATTTTCTGCTTCCCTTTCTTTTATTTCCTGATCCATAGCTCTCCTCCTTGCTCTTTCTTCTTCAATTTTTTTCTGTATTTCTTCTTCAGACAACTCCCCAATTTTTTCAAACTTTTTCTTCAAATTCTTTGCTTGAATTGAACCACTTCTTTTTAATTTTATTAGCTCCTCATATTCCCTGCTTAACTCAAAGGTTTCACACTCCTCCTCTTCCTGTTGAGGGAAAATATGCCACAAAGATACTGTCAATTCAACAGTTTTTATAGTAAAACTGTTTTTGTGTGTACTTCCTAATTAAGAAACTGTTAAGTATATAAATCACATTAATCTGAGTATGGACACTATGGTTATGTAACATCTTGCCTGCTGCTTAATTTCAAATGAAGTCAATCTCCTAATTGTGGATTGGATCTTGAGTTTCCCTTCTGTGAACAGAAACGAAGGACTCTGATCCAGCAGCATTTCCCACTGGCAAAAGGGGAGAGGAGATCCCTTTACAGTCCCCAGCACCACTTCCCAAGGGTTCCACAGTTCTCCAACCAACCAGAACATATTTAAGGGGGGGCATAAGGGTGCTGTAAGGAAATGGGAATCAGCAACAGTTGCCTTGTCCGCCTTCCACCCGGAGGAACACCCTGTAAATGGAGTTCTGCTCACAGGAAACTTTTCTTGAATCCAACATAGTTCTGTCGGTGAAATTGATATTGCTGGTGAAATGGGTCCCACCTCCTGCAGTCTCCACACTTCCCCCAAATTTGCTCTGAAAGTCTGCTCACATAATGTTGGATTTAAGCTCAAGCATGCAATATTCAGGCTCTAGCGACAAGCTTCTAACCTACGGATGCTTTTCTCATTCCATGGCTTATTTCAAGAAGCAGGAAAATGTGGATAAACCAGAAATTTATATTAAATAATGACAGACCTCTCCCATTTCTTGTCTGAGCTGTTCAAATTCATGCTTTTCCATTTCCAGTTTTTGTCTGCGCTCTTCTTCTGTGCGTCTCTTTTCCTCTTCCATTTTTTGTCTCAGTAACTCTTCAAAGTTAATTTCCAGTTTTCCAGGTGTAAGAGATTCTTGAGATACAGTTTTTGACATCAGTGAAACTTCATCATCTGGGCCCTATTAAAAATAAGTTACCATTCAGCCTCTATCCTTAAATTATAACTTAAGATAACTAAAGCAAAATCTCTAATTTCCCTAAAAATTTACAAGGACAAGTGTCTTGTGATTTAATGCACAACCATGCTTATTGATAGGTGTGGCATATTTGCTTATCTGTAGCTGTAAGTTTGATCACAAACACTGAGATATCCTATGATCATATGAATGAACTTTTTGCCAGTGCATTCAGCTCCTTCACTTGAACTGTCAAAACAAAAAGAAAATCTTCAGCTAATTATAATTTCTGGTTAAAATATAGTTAACAGGTTTGGAACAAGCCAGAAAATTATGTTTTGAAGATAGTTTAATACCCTGGTATGTTCCAAAGTTGTTAAAACATGAAAATGAAACTATAATGAATTGAAGACTTCCTGGTTAGTTTGCCCACTTATATCTCATCTTAGTAAGCAGAGATATCATCCAAACACAATCATTATTTCTTACTTGGAAATATATTCTAGGTATCTTATTTGGAAATCCATTTTCCTCACATTGATCTTGGTGAACACTGCAAAGTTTTTTCACTTCAATAAACAGGAGAGCTATGTATATTGTAAGTTGCTGTTTCACTACAACTTTTAAGGCTGGAGTGTTAATGTACGAAAGTAGAAGAACTGAATTATTGTGAGTTCTGTAATATTAGATAAAACAAGCCCTAATAACACTTTTAAATGGAATACAGATACAGGCACTAATCACTCCTAAATGGAAACATCACCTTGAGGGCTCTTTCTGAGCTGAAAGGTAATTGAAAAATAATTTTATAAATAAATAAATAAAATCCTCACATTTGAAAATAAGTTAATGTAAATTATTTTGGGGGGCAGTTTCATTCCTGCAGCAGATTTAAAACAAACAAACATGAAAATTATCTTGTAATACCGTTGTAATACCTCAGGGGGCAGTTGTGTGTATTTAACTTAAATGAGTCTCATTTGAAAATTAATCTCTAGTTTCACTTCAAGTGGACATGTTTGTAACTCAAATATGCCAATTTCAATTAATTGAAGCTGAACAATGAGATGTGTCTAAATGTCTGCAAATTATGGCTTTTATCCAGAGATCCCATGAATGGAACTCTTCTCACAAGATGCTCTTACTGATGTGAGGGGGAAAAGGTGTTTTTTTTACCAATTTCCCCCTCCCCTGCAGGCAGCTGTACACCCTGAAAATCTGTCACCACAAATTTGGGAGAACCTCAGAACAATTTTGCAATTGGGATGTGTGTGTGTGTGTGTGCTAGAAGAAGAATCAGTGAAAATTGCCTCTTCACTCCCCACACTCCATTCTGCCTGGGGTAACCTCCACTGGATCAAAGATCCTTCAGTTCACACACACAGTCTGGATCCAAGCCTATGGATGTACAATTTGGTATGCTG
This sequence comes from Elgaria multicarinata webbii, assembly GCF_023053635.1. Classification (NCBI taxonomy): domain Eukaryota; kingdom Metazoa; phylum Chordata; class Lepidosauria; order Squamata; family Anguidae; genus Elgaria; species Elgaria multicarinata. Next base: position 134,480,915 of record NC_086171.1, read on the forward strand.
TTTTTCTTCATATCTACACGTTTTTCCTGAACTGTCCATTGAATACCAATGAAGTGTTGTTTACGTACAATCTGTGAAAGTGTGTGAAAGACTTATCACTAGAGTAAGGGAGCTACATTAACTACCATGCTTTTTCTTGCTTCGGCAAATGCCCTTTTCTCCTCTTCTATACGCCTTCTGGCTTCCTCCTCTGATTTTCTTTTTTCTTCCTCTTGCCTTTGTCTTTCTAATTCTTCAAAGGTAAATATCAGTTTCCCTGGACGAAACTCCTTGACAGAGTTTTCAGAATTTTCTTTATCATCATCATCTTCATTTACCTAAAGGAAAACCATTTAATTTTTTTTAAAAAAAATTAAAGGAAGGTTTAAAGGCACAGCTAATCTGGAAGATACTAAATTTTGAAAATAACTGAGAAAAAGTTTCAGAATTTTAAAGAAATGTATGTATATAGGTAGATTTATTGACCACTGAATACTAAAGGTCATGCAAGCTAAAACATATAATAGTAAATAATACTGTAAAGACAAAAACAAATCTTACAGAATAAAACCTAAGTGACAGAAGCTTGCCATGACCTGCAAGAATAAAATAGCAGTACAGCAACTGGTACGTAACCTAGGTTTGTAATATTTTGGATACCTGTGTTTTTTTATATTTGCTGAGGTAAAACAAAAGAATCAGTTTTACAAAAACTGATCTACATCCAGACTTTGCCATCTGCAAACTGAAGGGCTCCTCTTGTCCACAGAAGGTTTTTGATCCAGGAGAGGGATCCCAGTGATAGAAAAGAGGACTATCAGCACCATATCCCACCCTGTTCCAGAGGATTCCTCAAACACCCAGAGCAGAGTTTTGGAGGGTGCAAGGGGCTGCGGGGGGATTGAGGAAATCAACCAAAGTGACTTCCCTGCTTCCACTGGCAGGAGAACCCTGAGTGGTACTCTGCACAGGGAATGCTCTTGCCAGCAGGAATGAAGTCAGGATCCAACCCAATGTTTCAGGCTCCTTTTAGTAAAGTTGGTAATTTATTTTTAACATTTTCAGGTCTGAGAAATGGGAAACACTGCACATCAGGGCCCCAGTAAATCTTCTTTTTATTTTCTTATATTGTCGGTAAGTCCTACACCATCACAAATACAGTAACATAAATCATCTTGCTATATCCACCTTCCATAAAGATAATCTATCCATGTACTGCAACATATCCCTGTATGCTTACCATTTGCTGCCTTGCTTCTTCAAAGGTTCGCTTTTCCTCTTCCAAACGTAGCCTTGCCTCCTCTTCTGCTTGCCTCCTCTGGTTTTCTTGTCTTTGTCTTTCCAATTCTTCAAATGTTAATTTCACTTTACCAGGAGAGGGAGATTCTTTTCTTTCACTGTCAAAGCTTTCATCTTCATCCTATATACAAAGTTTATTACACAAATGTAAACGTTCATGATATTAATACATGCAGACTTCAAATCTCAGCTTCTCCTGCAGCCCTGAGCCCACTTACCTGGAAGCAAGTTTCCCTGTAATCAATGGGGCCTGCTTGCAAGTAAACATGCTTATGATAATCATGCAAGAGTGGGGTTTTTTCAGTTTTGCTTACCACATCTGGTGAAAAATATTTGACTTCCCTGAGAGCTTGTTTTTCCTGCTCATATCTCAATCGTTTTTCTTCTTCAAGCTTTCTCCTTTCTTGTTCTCCTCTTTCTCTCTCTAGGTCCTCAAAACTTATTTTCATCTTCCCAGGTGTTTTATTAGGTTTGACAGGAACTACTGTCACTAGCAATGAATCATCACCTTCCTGTTGTTAAAAACAAATGTTGCCATAAAGAATGCAGCTACTACTGCCTGTGAATAATTAAGCTTCCACCAAAACGTTTACTTCCTTGGACCATTGGTGGACAAAATTGGGGGCCACGGCAGAACAAAGCCATCTTCCAATGGTCAGACAGTCTTGAAATAGCAAATAGTCATTAGGGGAAGATGCTGTTCCAACTCTGGGTATAGCTGCTGGCAAGCATGCATAAGCACCTTAAATCACATGTTGCATTTGTCTAACACTTTTGAATGTTCAACAATGTAATAGGATGGATCCAGACATGCCATTCCATGAATGGAAGGGCTCCTTCCATTTGCAGAAAACACTCTGATGCAGTGGAGGATCCCAGTGACGGAAGCGGGGAGGTGACTTTTTTGCCAATGCTTCCTTTCCCCTGCAGCCCCACTATAAAATAATAATAATAATAATAATAATAATAATAATAATAATAATAATAATAATAATAATAATATATTGCACCAGTGTATATGAAGCTGTTGGTAGTCCTTACAACAAACCTGGAAGGTAGGTCAGTATTATTCCTATTCTGCTGATGGAGAGGTTGAGGGAGAGTGGCTTGACTAAGTTCATGGACGAGGTGGGTTCCATATTGGGAACTATCTCATTTTGAGGACACCCAAAATGCAGGGGGAAATCCAAAATCTACAACTAGTCATTACCTTTACTAGGACCAGCCAAAATGCTACAAAAGCTTGTGCAAGCCTTTGAGTTCTCCAGAACTCTTCATCAGCCTAGGTGGTACAGGAGGCATGGGATGGGGCCAGGAAACAGAAAAGTTAAAAAATTAAGCCAGAATATAGGCTCAGTTCCAAAATGGTGATATAATAAAATGATGGAACTGAAACCCATAATGATTCATGGACCAGTGTGGCTATCTTTGTTTTTAATGTTTCTCATTTTTAGATCAGTTTGCTAGCCAAAATTACACACCAGCTTATACAAGCTTGACTACTGAAAGTATATTTTTAAAAATGACCCTAGCCTGTTTGAAAAACAGCTGTCAGAATCAGTCCTTCCTTAAGCATTATGTGATATACGTGATACATTTGCATTAAAACAAGTAAACAATCCTAACTCAAGCAGGAGCTTGGTGTGTGCTCAGAAAGTCTCCCATTCCCTTTTCATCACACAATTGTTTTAAATCTATCTCACTCCCTTCTCCCCATCCAAACCTGGAAAAGGCATATTACTGAAACCGTGTTGGTGTGTTATTTGGTCTACCATATTTGTTAAGAAGATATCCCTTCATAAATATACAAAAGATTTTAAGTATGCTTTTCCAAGAGGTAGAAGAAATGTATCTTTTAAAAATTAAATTGAATCCCCTCTTCTATTAGTCAGAAGTTAATCTGCAGAATTCTATTCCACTTTAATAAACTTGTAATTTGGGGCGGGGGTGGTTTAATGCTAACTTTTTGTTAAATGTTAAACTCATTCAGGTAAAAAAAAATCCAGTCCAGAGAGAAGCAGATATGCTTTGCACTGATATGCTAATTCCCCAATACTAAAGTTGGTAGGAGTCATCTTAATGAGATTAACTTCTCTCAAATGGACCTTTACCTGTACTATTTTGAGCATTAAAAATAAATAATAAAAATACTAGATCCAAATTTAGCACCCTTTTCCGAATGCTGATCTCAGCAGATTTCATGAAATCTGAAAGGATAAGATCAACACTCCCCAACCTTTCTGGAACAGTGGACACACTTTGAATTTTGAGAAAGCATTGAAGGCACTCTCACAAAATGGCTGCCATTGAGGGCTTTGCCCATTTATAAAATGGTCCTTATGGTTGGCATGGCCAGCCATAAAACATTCATTTCCCAGAAGGCAAACTGGTACAAGTAAAAGAAAAATAACTTTTTCTTAGCTCCTAATTACAAGGCAGAGATGGGGATCTGACCTCCAAAACACAAAACCACTCTTTTGAATCTCAATAAAGACGGTGCTGGGGAGCAGCACTTTGTTTTACACCATGACAACCTTCCAGTTAAAAGCTTTAGGATACAGTATACAATACTACTGCTATTCCAACCTTCCTTTCTGTCATCTCTCTGCTCTTTCTTAAAACCTCCCTCCGCCATTCCCCCACCCCAAATAAAGCCATTGTGTTGTGTCATGAAATCATAACTATGTTACATAACTTCATAAGCGGCACAAAGGGCATATCAAAACTGACTAGATTACACAGTACGACCTTGTGGCAATCCTCATGTCTCACCCTACACTCCTCGACCACTGTGTAGAAGAACTTATTTCCATGTAAGAGCTGCCATCTGGAGCACATGAGAGTTCTTTCCACATTGCCCACTGTAGAATCATGGCAAAATATCTCAACATTTCCAGTTACCCTGTTTTAGCTTAAATACGAGTATTTCTACTTAACAGCATTACAGATCAGGATGTTAATGTATGTCTGATTAACCATGTCCAAGTTTAAAGACCTTAGTTTCTAAGGTATTTACAAAGATATATCATTTCAATGTTGTTTCTTACATTTGTATCCCACCTTTCTTCCATCATGGAGCTCAAAGTGACATATCTATGATTCATAGGCAGTCTCCCATCCAAGCACTGACCAAACTGAAATCTGCAAGGTGCTACCAGGAACCACCTTAATTTTAGCCATTAAAAAAGTAGCTAATTGCTTGAATGATCTAAGATTTTAAAAGATCCTGCAAAAGCAAATCATTTTAAATTTAAGAATTTCAAAAGACTTCATAAAGAAGTTCCTGGAAAGTGATCTTAAGATAGCTCTGAAAGTCTACATCTTAACTGACTTGAAGACTCTTTCATGGTTAGTAAACCATTTGGATACTTATTGAAAAAGCTGTCAAAGAAATTGTTACTTTGTTCTGTTACTGTAAATAGGTTTGTTCCAATTGACAGTGAAATCAAGGCAGTGGTTTCTGAAGGTAACTCAAAGGCCACTTGCAATGTGACTGTAATGGTATCACATCAGTGAATGCAGTAAATGGAGTGGCTTCTTTAGATGCTATCAGACCACAACATTTACTGTGGAGCCATTGAATAGCTGGAATGATGTTCCAGCTATTCAATGGTAGCAATCCCGTCATTCCATCCACCTAACCCAGTGGCAAAACTCTAAGGAATACATTGTCCCCATATCAACCGGCAGATGGCATTTCAGAATGCCACTCATGTTACCATAGAAATTCAAATAACAGGTCTGAAGTAGATGGACATTTTACTTCTAGCAAACAAATATGAAAATAGGAAGCATGGTAAAATACTGTGCAAATGTAAATGTCTTCAGCAGTTACCAGTAAATGTCACAGTCAATAAAAAATCACCACAAACAAAATGGAAACAAAATAATAGTAATTCCGAAGTTACATTCAGCTCATAAATGGAGCCAAAACACCGATCAATCCAAAGTACTCTGCTATCAAGTGTGATCTTGTGGCTTTCCCAAATTTTATTATGTTTTAGAACACAGCCATTACTATAGGAATAAACAGTGAATCATAAATAGGTGAATGTTGCATTGTAAAGAAGTCTGATTACCTCCGATGCTGATTCAGTTCCCGAATTGTTTAATTGTTCATCAATCTATTAAATAAGAATTTTACACAATAATGTTATTTTGACTCTTTTTCCTTCCCTTCAAAAACATAAAATGAAAATATTGTGAAAATCGATGAGTGATTATAAATAGAAAGGTGGGATTGAAAGGTGCAAATATAACACACTTTCAGTGTAGACATTTAATTCTACACAACCCCTGGTCAGACATTACTCTCCACAAATACATCTCAGCTCCATAAGAAGTTCAGGCTTTAGTATACTCTGCCTTCATCCAACACCAACTGGAGCAGCTTGTGACCTACCAAGTTGAACATAGCTCTCCAGCTTCATTTTTATAATCCTAGGGAAGCAGCAAAAACATGAGGCTTGGCAAGACCATGGTAAATTGTAATAGATGGTTCCTGGACTGCATTCGGCTTGGTGTATCACAAGTTGCACAGGCTTGGTAATGAGCACACTGGGCTGGGCCATGCTTATTGGAAAGCACAACCTCTCTCTCTCTCTCTCTGATTAGAAATGTCCTTACAGCCCAGCTGAAATGGGTCTTGTGGTTAGGGATATCCAGAGTTCACCTAACCATAGTATCGCCCAGTTAATTTGTTTCCTTCTCCAAATCCCAATGTGGTTAAATGGGTTGAGATTTGTCTCTGGGGAGTAACGCCTTGGCCTGACTATTTAATTTATTTAAAACATAAATATATCACCCTTCATCCTATTTGGACAACACTTGCAGGTTGTTTACATGTGGTGTTTTCTGTGCTCAGATTTGCACACTCATATACGCACACACTCTCAACCTGAGGTACATGTCCAATGCGACATACGTCCCTTTTGAAGATATTCAGAAGTGATCAGAAAGGATCAAGTTCCTGCTTCCTGGCTGTTCAGGAATTCTTGAATCTCACACATGCATGGCCTTTACATTTGACAAGACATGTCTCCGTTGCTCTCCGTTGGGCCTCCCAAGTACAAAACCTAGAGTGTAAAGCCATCTTCATGTGACCACACTGGAATTTAATTGGCAACAGCTATTTGTCATAGCCTGTAAAGCTAACTGCTCAATTACACAATTATGAATTATTTGTACTTCACTTTACATTATAATGATGCTAATGATACTCAAAAGCAATTAAACTCTGGCAGGCTGAGGTGGCTTAGTTTACAGTCTACTCTATAACAATGGGTATTTGTTCATTGCAAACAGGTAAATGCCATGAGGAAAAACTTTACAAAATGTACCTTTCCAATGAAAATGTATGGCCAATTTAAATGTTACAGCACCTATGTGGAGGGCCCCAAAATGCCTTCCAAAAAACGCCCCATGGTAGCATTAATCACAGCACACATCATGTTGTATCCAGCACTGACTGTCAGATTAGTTTCCCCCTCCTAGTACAACCTACTATGTGCCCCCAGAATGTTCCAGAGGATTGGGGGACCCTCCAGACCAGATCTGGGAGATATGTGGGGGGCTGCAGGGGAGATAAGACCAAGGGGAAATCCGCTCACATTACACTGGATTTAAGAGCTTTTTTATACAAGGCAGTTAATTGGCTGTAGATCTGCTGTATCTGCTTTGGCTTTTGTCACAGAATTCAGATCTGAGCACCACAAGAGGGGCATTTGCTTTCCTGCTTTTCTGATACATGACATCTAGACGGCAATGCGGTATAACAGAATAGTGCAAATACGCCAGTGGAAACTGAACTTTGTTTTGCTTTCACAATTTAATGTTGCATTTTCCCTGCTCTAAAAAAAATTCATCACAGTGCTGCTTAGACATAGAAGTGAAACTGAAGGGTCACATCATCACCTAGTGGGAATAACGAGCGCACAATAAATGCCTTGTATAGAAAAGCACGAAATCATTGCTTTTAAATCTAATGTCATGTCTCCCCGGGCATAATGGAGTAATTGTACTCTAGCATTGCCATCATCAGGAGTATGAAATTATGCCTTGCTAAAGCTGAATGACGAGCACTCTGCAAGGAGTTTCTAGTGGCCACCATGTTGGGACTGTAATGTTTAAATCAGCAGTTAAGAGTGAAACATACTTCTTAAGAGTAAAGAGTTGACATAAATGCTTTCATGGCCAAAATACAACCGCTCAAATTAGTCTGTTTGTAAGAAGCTTTCAATGCACACAGTGGACATGTAACCCAAAACAGCCACGAGGCCTGGCCACTGACCTCAATATATAGCAATCTCCCTCAATATTGATGAGAACGGCTATAAGAGACACTGGAGCTATTTAATGTCTAGTCATTAGCCATGACTCACTGGCTAATACAAATAATACTCACTGGTACAAGACCCAGGCAGAAGTCACCAGAGAGGCCATAAATCCCATGAAATTAACGTTAAGTCAATTTAATTATTTAGCTATATTTCATCCCATGCAAACAACGCAAATAATTTTTAATACAAAATCTCAGGCTCAGAACTGCCTTTGAACTTACAGGTTGTCTATTTCAAAATTTAAAAACTCTTTACTAAGTCATACAAATCCTGTACAGATACTCCAAATGCAATTTACTTTATACTTTACCATAATCTACCTTTCACTTCCCATATGCCAAAAGAACAGCATTTTCCTTCTTTGTTCAAAGAAGACAAAAGGTGCCTTTTTACGTCATCTTTTTTCTATGTCTCTCACTGGCCACATTCAAATACCAAGAAACATCATTTTGCTCTTTCAACATCCTGATTTAGATCATATTATTTGAAAATGTTCACATTTCCTCTAATTTTGCAAAATGCTGTATCTTACAACTGGAGAGGTAGGACGTGCACTAGTGGTAGAATGATTTGATTACCAGTTTTATACTGGCACAGGACAGGTTTGCATTAATAACCCAACATACCCCCGCACAAAATCCTGGCCTACTTTTGGGGAAATTAAAACAGTAGGAGACTGATCCTAGGGCCCAAATCTCAAAAAGACATTCACATGCTTGGTCCTCTGCAACACGTCACGCAGATACCACTTCCCAGGAAACAGTGTGGCTATGGTGTGTTGAATTCACAAAAGCCTACAAAAATTATCTCAAGCGTCACTGAAGAAGCAAAGAGAGACTAGAACTTGGCCTAGATTTAACCTCTGTCCCCACAAAAGGCTGGCTGCAGTAAAGCCAGAGGTGGTTAGATTCTAATATTCAATAACAATGCTTACAGCTTTGGCTTGGATCCAAACTCTCCATGGGTGGAGTTCTGCTGGAGAAAGGAGGGGGAAACAATCTTTGCCAATTCCCCTTTCCACCTCTGTGACCCTGAAAATTGGCTCCAGAGGGCTCTCCAAAACACCAAAGGAAGTAGTGTTGGGGGTAGTTAGGAAAACCCAGTGAAGGTTGCTTTTCATCCTGTCCCACCAGCCAGACCCTCCCCTGGATCTCAGTCCCTTCTGCAAACAGAAGGAGCCCTTCAGTTTGTGGAAGGGACACTCTTGCTCCAACCCTTGGTAAATAAAAACCTGCTGCAACAAAACTACATTCTTAGCAATTAAAAGCATCAGAAAGTGATTTAACTTTCATTACTGAATACCAAACTCTATGAACAGGTAAGCAAACAAACCAAGAGTTTCAAGTGCATGATGTAATTGACTAGTAGAACATTGTTTGTGTGTGTATATGTATAAACACACACACACACACACACCCCTATTGCAATGCAACAGCAGCATGATATAAAAGTAAGGTTTATATGCAACATGATGCTACAAATGTTTTGTATTTGTTTTGGAAACTAGAGGTGAAGACACATTCTAAATTTTAATTTGTATGGCTAGTTCTTGTATTTGAAAGACATTTTGTCAGTTATTATAAGCATACCTCTTGTGCTTTCTTTGCCAGTTCTCTCTGAATTTTCCTTTTCTCTATCATGTCTTGTTCAATTCTTCGCTGCCGTTCCTCTTCCATTTTTTTCCTCTCTTCCTCTTGCCTCTGCTTTTCCATTTCAGCAAACTTTCCTTTGACAGTTCCTATGAACAGCAAAAGTGAATGGCTCTGACCCTCTTTTGTTGGCAGAGAAGTAATGTAGAAAACTAATATCCTATAAATATTACTTTTACTAATATTCTAAACCACCAAAAGTTCCACCTAAAGCCTACATATAATTTAAAAAATGGCTCTAAAATCACAAACCTCAGAAACGCAAAGTCCAAAATGTATCCTACTATACACTAGAATAAAAATGATAATCAAGACAATCAGGCACTGAAATCCAAGAAGGGAAGTAGCAAGGGGTGCCTTGAGTGGAACCATATTCTAAAGTATTGCCACAAAAAAGGCAAAATTTCTTGCCCTTGTGGATCTTACTGCTGTAAGAGATGGAACCTAGAGCAACATGTCAGCATGAGATTTAAAGAAGGATGGTGGAATTTCAACACAGGCCCCAGACCATGGAGAAATTTAAAGGTAATCATCAGCACTTTGAATTAATCTTGGAAGCATGTGGGCAGCCAGTACAAATGGACCTGAACAGGCTGATATGTTGCGTCCTGCGCCTATCAGGAGGCACGCTGCAACATTCTGCACCCGCTGCAGCTGTCAAATTGAAAGACAGCCATACTCTGTCCTATTATTATTATTATTATTATTATTATTTATTTATATAGCACCATCAATGTACATGGTGCTGTACAGAGTAAAACAGTAAATAGCAAGACCCTGCCGCATAGGCTTACATTCTAATAAAATCATAATAAAACAATAAGGAGGGGAAGGGAATGCAAACAGGCACAGGGTAGGGTAAACAGGCACTGGGTAGGGTAAAACTAACAGTATAAAGTCAGAACAAAATCAGGTTTTAAAAGCTTTAGGAAAAAGAAAAGTTTTTAGCTGAGCTTTAAAAGCTGCGGTTGAACTTGTAGTTCTCAAATGTTCTGGAAGAGCGTTCCAGGCGTAAGGGGCAGCAGACGAAAATGGACGAAGCCGGGCAAGGGAAGTAGAGACCCTTGGGCAGGTGATAAACATGGCATCAGAGGAGCGAAGAGCACAAGCGGGGCAATAGTGTGAGATGAGAGAGGAGAGATAGGAAGGAGCTAGACAGTGAAAAGCTTTGTAGGTCAACAGGAGAAGTTTATATTGGATTCTGAAGTGAATTGGAAGCCAATGTCCTTTGCCTCTCTCCTCCCCTTTGCACCTGCCACCTAAGGCAGCTTCCTCACTATGCTAATGGTAGGGCTGGCATAGATTATAAATTCATCATGGCTGACTTACCTGTCAGTTTTGGAACATAAGCTTTATCTACTTTAGAAAACATTTCTTCTTCTTCATCATCTGAAGCAAGTAGTTCTTTCATCTGAATAACAGATCAAAGACATTAATGTTTACTGTCTTTAAGACTTTGAAATAAAAATTCTAGACCATTTATACAATATTAGAAAATAGTTTCTATACCAGTATGAAAGTATAAAAAGAAACAGAAATAAGTATTTGCAAAGGAAATGACCTCCTGCTTTCGCCTGTTCCATTCTCTCTCTCTAACATATTGTTCTTTTCTTCTTTGCTTTTCATCTCTAGATCGTCTTTGATTTCTTTCTTCCCTTGCTTTCTGCATGGCTTCAAATTTATCCTTTACATCACCCTTTCGAAGTTTGGGCACATAGGACTTTGGGACAGGTTTAGACGAAGAAAGCAGAATCTTTTGTGAAGATGTAGAGAAGGCAAAGACAAGGAAAAGATGGTAGAAGCAGATGAAGAGAAATTGCATAGTATATATTAGACAGAAAGTGAGATTTATAGAAACAGTTAATATAAATGGATTTATGATTTTTGTATCCTAAGCTGCATTATGCTATCTAGATTTATTCATTTATATTTTAGTCAAGAGAAAGCATCTTGGACTTGCTTATGGTTACAAAGTCTAGACCATGAGAGGGCTCCTGTACATTTAACCCTCTTTAGATAAATGGGGTCAATCTTACTCCAACAATGCTGGGGGGCAAGAGCGGGGTCATATTTTTCTTCTGTCAGTCTGCTACCATTCTATTCTCCAGGTATTCCTCAACTATGATGAGAGGTGTGAATTGCCACACAGTGTTTCAGGGATCTCCCTCCTTTATATAGTGAAAAAGTTATGCTTTAATTCTTACAGTTTTTTAGGTCAATCCGATTAGGGGGACCATATAAAAAGGAGGACAGGGCTCCTGTATCTTTAACAGTTGTGTAGAAAAGGGAATTTCAGCAGGTGTCACTTGTATGCATGCAGCCCTGGTGAAATTCCCTCTTCATCTCAACAATTAAAGCTGCAGGAGCCCTGCCCTCTTTTGTATGAGGTCACTCTAATACAGCTTCTGCATGTAAAGGAGCCCCTCCTAATCCCACAAAGAAACCAAAAGCAGAAAGCCACAGTAAAGATGTGGGGGGTTTGCTTAATGTAGAGACATCCTCAACAAATGCAAACCTGAGATAATTCTTTATTATAATAGAGCAAAACGTGTATTATTTTAAGACAAGACTCATATAACCATCTAATGTGATGCTTTAATGTACCATGTTAGCTGTAGATCTATAACCCTTGTAGTCAAAATTATCTGCTTATATAGCCGCAATGCTAGCTCTGGATCAGTCCAGATTCTGTAACTGATAACTGGGCTAAATGTGACTATATTTTCAAGATGGGTTCCACATATAATTTCAAAATTGTGATCTAGCAGTGGCAAATTGTATTTTTGGTAGTGGACATTGCTTGTTAAAATATTTGGAAGCTGAGGAGTGAGCATCCCAAAAGATATCTCTTCCTAGTAAACTTGGGTCTAGAGTTGATCAAATCATAGGCTGAATCTAGGGACATAGCCAGTTTGCCTGGGATATTAAGAAAGACTGTCTCCAGACTGATAGGGCCTGCCATTGCTGACATCAAATTAAGTGGCAGGTGTTATCCCTGTGGGTGATGCAATGACAGAAAATCTCAGCAATGATGTGCTTCATGTAACTGCTTTATCTGTCCAAACCATGCAATTGTAAAATGTGATAATTGTACACAAACTGCTTGAGTAGTTGTGTGCTATGGTTGTATGTTCTGTGAAATTTGTTGTTGTTACAAGTAATCAGAACACATGATTTCTTAACTGTATGAATGTACATTCTCTATCTTCATATGTATTCAAATGTAAGGCAATTTCCTGCAATTTCCACATTATTCAGCAAAACCATTTTAAAAATTGCACAAAAATATGAATGTTTTTATATACAATTTTCTGTAACATATGCCTTTGGTACTCATCTTTCCCCAATAAATGCATTTTTGTACACAACTTTCTCGAATATACGTATAGACAGTCCCCTCCCTGGTCTGTGAGGCTTCCCATTCCAGCCCATGAGACTTCCCCTCTGCATGCCTGACCTGGCTGCACTGCAATTAGGCTTTAATAAGCCTCCACTGATGACATTCCTCTCCAGTGAGCCCCCACATTCTCAAAAGAATCCCCCCATGTTATAATTAGGCTGTTTTAAATCTGTATTTTAAAACTCTGCATTGCCGCTCAGTTTTATTCTGGTTGTATCGTGGTTTTATATTGTGTTTTAAGTATTTTATTATTTTAATTTTTGTGAACTGCCCAGAGAGCTTAGGCTATTGGGGGGTATAGAAATACAATAAATATTTTTAAAAAAACCTCCATTGGTGCCAGCAGAGGCTTTTTAAAAACCTGATTTCCATGTGCAGGGGTGGGAGGGAGGGGGTGCGTATATGTGTTGTGTTTGTGTGAATGGCTGTGTGTTTTGTTTGTGGATGCATTGGTGTGTGTATGAAAAAGACACACCACTACCCACTTTAACCCCACCTGCATTTTGCAGGAAGACCAACCAACTCTGGCATGTGGCCTCTGGGTGGTTCTCCAAAAGGGAATGAGATCCTTGGGCCAAAGCAGTTTCCCCTCCCTTGTTATAGCCATTTACTTTACATTGGCCCCATTCAGAACAAACCTTAAACCATGGCTTTAACCACGGTGAATAAAGCAAAAAAGCCTTATTCACTGTGGTTAATGCCATGGTTTAAGGTGTCTTCTGAACAGGGCCATTGCAAGGTATGATTCGCCCGAAAGACTTGTCTGCAACTATATTGTTTTCCTCTGAAAAAAAAGGTTATTGATGAAGATATAATTTATTAACTTGCAAATCTTGTTATGCTTAATACCATCCCTCAGGTGTTATATATTTATGGCTTTCTTCTAGTACTTTTGACCCCAAAATTAGACTTACACAGCAAATCTTTCTATTGATGGAGGGTTAAGTTACACAGAAGTGAGCATTTTGGAAAATGCAGCTTTTCCCTTCACCAAATTCTAGTGATGCTGTAAGAGAAACAGTACTTGGCAGGTACAGGAACCCTCTCAGGAAGAGAACGTGGCAACCCTTGCTATGTTTATGTGGAATCTAATCTTGAAGCTTTTAGTAATCTAGATGGAAGACTATCAAGCCTGAGAAATTGGTGGTTCTTTAAAAAATAAATAAACAAACAAAAGAGTAAACTGCTAATTGAACCAGTATTTTTGTCTGGACATTGTAGATTCCAGTGGTAAATATCCCATTTATTTCAATATTACTAAAATCATAAAAACTTCAGAGTTTGATATTTATACTTAATTTTAAAAATGAGCAATACTCTACAGCTTTTATTGTAAAGTAACACACTCACACACAAACACATGTGTTTCTTGGCCTGCAAGTCAGAACTACATCTTAGTTAAGCAATATGTTCCAATATGTTCCAAGACTAGGAGCTTCAATGTACACAAAGAATATCCCTACACAAAATGGTTTCTCAATTCATTTAGCAGTAGTAGAGAGCCAATCCATGCATGCTTTCCCTTGAACATCTAAGCTCACATAGTTCTCTGAATTGGACAAAAATAGACTTGTAATCAGCCTATAAGCCATGTGCTTCCTTCCCTGGCAACTGTCATGCCTCCCTAGAAATACCAACTTTGAATGTTGAGATTCATGAATCTATGGCTTCTTGCATAATTTGTTTCAGGTTCATATAGCAAAGACAGAATTTGTGATTTATACATACCTCTGCCTTCTGTGCAACGTCATTCATGGCTCCTTTCTGGGATCCAGCAAAAGATGTGTGCAAAAATATATGTTTTCAGGTTTGGACCTTTACAGGAAAAAAAAGTTATTGCCATCACTTGAATAATATACTTTGGGAAAGCTTTTAATAATAGTAATCTAGGGAACAGAATCTTTTTATTTTTGTTTATTAATTATATTTATATCCAACCTTTCTTCCATGGTGGAACTCAAGGGGACACTATCCTGCCCTAAGTAGCTTTCCTCATTTCACTGGATCATAGAATCATAGAATAGTAGAGTTGGAAGGGACTTACAAGGCCATCGAGTCCAACCCCCTGCTCAATGCAGGAATCCACCCTAAAGCATACCTGACAGATAGTTGTCCAGCTGTATGGATATATGTCCAGTGAATAGCAAATTAGTCAGGGCTAAGACAGGAGGTAGACAATCCTTTTGTCATACTTTCTTATGCTCATTATGAATGTCCATAACTTAATCTGTAATATCTAATGAAAATACAGAGCATCCAAGCCAACATCTGAACATACAATTGACAACTAAATTAAAGCATGAAAAGATATGCTTTCCCAAATCTGAAGATATAATACAGTTAAAGAAAGGTAAAGTTTTGTGATGTGAAGTAGTATCAGTATTATCAGCTAAATATGACATTTGAAGCAAGTATCTCAGCTGGTTTTGTAATGACAGCTTATTTCAGAAGTTAGTCTGTTGTAAAAAAAACAAGATCCTATGGTACCTAATATACCAGCCTTCCCCCAACTTGGTACCTCCTGATGTTTTGGACTTCAACTCCTATCAGCCCCAGAGAGCATGGCCAATGGTCAGGAATGGTGTTATAAACTAACAAATGTATCTCACGATAAAGTTTCATGGGCCAGAGCCCACTTTCAAAAGCCTTTGTGTGTGTGCGTGTAAGGAAACCAACCACAACTTTTGAGTTTCTTTGATTTAACTTTCTGATCCAATCTCTGCAGTGCACCAACACAGTCTGCTAGGCGGTTCTGAGACCTCCTCAACTCACTTAGTAGCCCTGTACCACCATTTGGAAACTAATGTATTGTATAGGAGGGATGTACTAACTGCAAACTGACAATACTTGAAATGAAATACCAAGGTATCTTTAAACAGTTCACAGAAACTCCTAGGAGATCTTGCACATGCTGCTTCCGGAAGAGCCACTTCACACACGTTTTGGCTGCCCAATTAAGATGGCTTCAGCATACACCTAAAATTGTGACATGTGAATGCAACCTGCATGTATCTGGAAATACATTTACCACACTAATTAGAGGCATAGGATTGCAGCATCTCTCTTTCCACCTTGTAATATGTGAAACAGTGCTGATTCTATCCTTATTTTGTGCCCAAACTCAAGCATTTAAGCCAAACCAAGCTAATCAAAACTGTTAGTGTGAGAAGTTAGCCTCCTCCATTATAAAAGCAAGAGCCATTATGGTCCAGCAGACAAAGGAGGGCTTGGGTCAGAGATATAGGTTCAAGTTCAATATTTAGTTCTGAACCAGTCATACTTGGCCTCAGTTCTGCCATCTGCGATACAGGAAGAATAATGATACCAATTCACGTTGGAGATCACTCATCTGCAAAAGCTTCAAAGGAGCCTAATTACAAAGGGACAGGCTAACAGTATAAACTCCCTGTGTTCATGCAATTAAAATTACTCCACTTGGCTCTGATGGAATCATTTTGCCTTGAGTGAGTGTTAGTTGCTAATAGAAAGTGTTGTATATGCACAATGTGCATCCATGGTGGCTTGTGAGTATTTATTAGAGTATTAACAGAATCCAGACAAGTCGGAGTTACTGATGGTAGGTGTTTTGGTGAGTACACAGCCTATTCTGGATGGGGCTGCACTTTTCCTGAAGCAGCAGCTTTGCAATCTGGGGATAATCCTAGCAGCCCTTCTTCTGAATAGCTAAGTTGCAGGAGTGGTTCTACTAGCTGGATCTTGCACAACACATGCACTTCTTTTTTTCTCTCCTTCTTTTCTAGAGAAACCAGACTTGGTTGCAGTGCTTCATGTTCTTGTCACCTCCAAATTAAACAACTGTAATGTGCTCTGCACAGGGCTGCCCTTGAAGTCTAGCCAGAAACTTAAACTGATTCAAAATGCAAGTGCCAGAGTTCTGACTGAAGTCAGTCAAATGGATCATATCACACTGATATTGTACCAGCTTCACTACTTACTAATTTGTTTCAGTTGGAGGTTCTGGTTCTCACCAGAATATTAAACAAACAAACAAAACCAAATTCCAAATACAAGTTTGTGTGTGTTGGTATATTTTAGATATAGGTATAATAAGATTAAAATAATTTCCAAGTGCTCCATCAGTTGTGCCAGGCCTTGGCATTCATTGGTCAGAACATAGGAGCAGTTTCACATCTTACCAAGAAACTATGTAGAATAATGCCTGGCCATTATATCCATAAAGAGAAGCGCTAAAGATGTACTTTTTGTTTAAATGGGTGTGGAAAATTTAGGGAAGGGATCTGGAAGCTGCAAGCCTCCACAGGCTTATCCACAGCTAGAGAAAGCTGAATGCAATTATTACTTTTTAAAAAGCGATTTTACTGCTGCTGGATAATTCAGTGTTGTTCTTAATGCCAAAACAGACTGCTACTACTGCTCACATCTGGCTACACTGGAGAAGCCCAGTGTAGTTTGGAGATTTGGGCAGGAGAAATGCTTACTGTCTGCTGTTGTATCATAAGCTGCCAGATGAAATTACATATCTCTAGGATCCTCTTCCTAACTCGATGGTTTGCTATTCACGTGTTAGAGAATATGCATGTTGTTTTATTTTGTGTTAAATCTCTTGAGTATATTATGGAAATATGATATATCAATTTTATAAACAAACAGAAGTTTGTCCTCAATTTCAAGGCAAACATTGAATAAGTTAGTGCATGCTTCTTTCCACAGAATTCCACAACAATCTCAATGAGGTTCTAATAAACACTGTCTCTACAACATAAACAAGTTCTCAGTGTATTTCCTATATTCTCCTGTGTCTTTTTAAAGTCCAAACTAAATTTACTTGGAGCTACATAGCAATAAACCTAATCAAATGATTTTGTGTGTGTGTGAGTGGAGAAGTGGCAGGAAAGAAACAAGGTTAATTTTCTGCCTGCCTGCCATCTTTCAGCTCAAAACTATACATCACCCCTTCCAATTTGCCAACCTCTCTCACCTCCTGGAGTTCCAAACCCATGTTTATCCTCACAAACAAGTCTGGCTGGCACCTTATTGAGGGGAGATATGATAGCACTCTTCAAATACTTGAAAGGTTGTCACACAGAGGAGGGCCAGGATCTCTTCTCAATCATTCCAGAGTGCAGGACACGGAATAATGGGCTCAAGTTACAGGAAGCCAGATTCCAGCTGGACATCAGGAAAAACGTCCTGATGGTTAGAGCAGTACGACAATGGAACCAGTTACCTAGGGAGGTTGTGGGCTCTCCCACACTAGAGGCATTCAAGAGGCAGCTGGACAACCATCTGCCAGGTATGCTTTCGGGTGGATTCCTGCATTGAGCAGGGGGTTGAAATCGATGGCCTTATAGGCCCCTTCCAACTCTACTATACTATGATTATGAGGTAAAAGCAGCTTGGGGGTGGGAGTAATTCGGAATAAAAAATGGTGGGGGATGGAAAGGATTAACCCCCACCTCTCCACTCTAATTGCACCTTCCCAAAGATGCTTTTCTATAAAGTTTTAAAAACACATTTTTAATATGTAGTGCTGCCCTGAGTTCTTGACAGACAGAACAGGATCCTTCAGGGCAACATTCATTTTGCCCCCTGTGCTTGAGTGAAGATGCAATTCTACTATTTGCTCTCTATATAACATGATGTAGACATGATGGAAGCAGTCAGATAGTCAGCCAGTAAGAGGAAAGGTAAAGATGAAACTCTACACATAGAGCATATTGCAATAGTTCAACAGCACACCAACAGGAGTGAATGGTTTGGAGAAAGGATCAACATAGAAAAGGAAAGGTACCAATATTCTTGTTTCAACACAAGTGAGAACAAGCACTTTTGGCACTGGTACTGCCTGAACACCTGCATGTGCAGCTATAACAAGACCTGAATTGCAAGTTTGTTAAAAGGCATGAATATTTCCCTAATTGGGAACCCTGCCCCTTCCCCCCACCCTTGATTTCTTCACTTTAAAAACATCACTTTATTCTTAAAAGTGGATTGAAGTTTAGCCAGCTGGCTCTTTTTAATTCATTATTTTAATGCTGGGCAAATCACTACTAACAGCCTTCAAGTTGTAATGCATGAATGATATCCAAGTATCAGTCTGCCATCTGCAAAATATACTATTCACTTGCCAAATCAAAACACTTTAACTGAGCAATCCTAGACATGTTTACTCAGAAGTAAATCCCACTGAGTTCAATGGGACTTACTTCCAGGTAAGTGAGTATAGGATTTCCACCTAAAGTTTTATTTGGTTAAGATGTCAGAAGGTGGAATCTGTTTCACACAGAAAGATCAAGAGAAACATGTCAATTTCATTAACCATTCTCCATTATTTACTTCTTGACTTATATCTTTTGCAAGTGATATCTATCAAAATCCAGATATTTGCTACTACTCAGTTTTGACCTGGCCAGAAAACAAACTGTTTGAAAACTTAAGGAAGTATTACATAAGTTATATGCCTTGCATATCATTTTCACTTTTAATGGGAAATGTTAGAACTGGGATAAAACCATGAGGTTTTGTTACTAGATAAACAAAATATATTTCTTAAATATTAGGAAAGCATTACAGAGATATACTCCATAAGTAATTGCTTTCAAGTTCATTGCACTCATGTAAAAATATTGTGTAGAAGGTACTTGGGAAAACGTCTCAGGTTTTACACCATCTGATTCCATTAAAAAGTTCACTTGCCACTGAAAAGGTAACAACTTAGAAAACTTTACATAATGATACTGTCCTGAATGGCAGTCATAACTTAATCACTTTGTCTCCTCCCCCACAAAAATCTAAAAGATGCAGCAGTAAAAAAAAGACCCAAAATGTGATACTATCCATACACATAATAAAATATATCAATAAAGATTTCAAAAAGATTTTTTTAAAAATTAGAATAATTGATTCTGATTTAAAAATAAGATACCATACATTTAAATATTTTGGAGACAATGATCTAGATCCTCAGTATATATTTGATATTATCATAATACCTAACACTGAGTACTTATTTAGTACTTATCTTATCTCATCTAAACAACATTAGTTCATAGTAACATTACACATTTTTATTTGATCCAGAGAAAGTAGCCCCATGTTGAGAAATTCCATTCACTTAAAAACAAATAAATTTCACTGAAGGAGAGAAGTGTGCTAGAATAGGCATACTGAATCCAAAGAACAGAGCATAAATGCAAGTCTCCAAAGAACCCTAGCCCAAATACACAAGAGAGCTTTGAATTCATGACTGTCCCAGACTATTCCTATTTGATCATTTGCACCCTAACTATCTGGAGTTAAATACATGTTAGGCAGTTTCATCATTTTTACATTTGTTATCTAAATTACATTCCACTCCTACTACAGTTTAAAAACAGCATGGGCTGTGCCTGAGAAAAGAAGTAATTATGCATCTAAACCAAGACCGTAGCCATCACTGAGAGATGGTATCTTGACTGCATTTGAAAAAAGAACATACAAAACAAGTGGTTCTATCAAGATGTTAGCTACAGTATCCATTAGACTATTAAAAACCCACTGATGATCCCACTTCTTTAACAGATGTGTAATCATCCACAATTCAGGATGTATAGTTGACTGACAAGCTAGAATATACCATCATCATCATGTGGTGGCTCTTTTAGGGAAATGTGGGGAACAAGGTTCTGGTTCAAAAGGATGCGGGGTGTGTGTGTAAATATTCTCTAAAGCAGCCTTCCCCAACTTTGTACCCTCCAGCTGATTTGGACTACAACTGGAAACATCCCAGTTAGCCATGCTTCTTCGGGCTAGTAGGAGTTGTAGTCAAAACATCTTGAGGGCACCAGATTGCAGAAGGCTTCTCTAGAGCAAGACCTTAGCAAATATTCCCTTCTCGAGAGCAAGACCTTAGTGAACCAGATATTCAGATATTCTAAATAGGGCTGATCCATCTTAAACAGCTGAAAAAGGCATTAAAGGACATACTCTCAAAGTTCCCCTCATTACCCAAAAGAAGCAAGAAGCAAGATACATGGCAGTACTGAGAGAAGTTGAATAAGCAGTAGTCTTGTTTGTCCACAATGTATTTATTCCATTATACCACTGCAAGGGATGAAGCTTATTTACACAAGCAAGCAGAGTTGCCTCAAACTCATCTATTTTCCCATCAGTCCACCTGTTTCATGTAAGCAACTCTTGAGTCAGTTGTTTAGAACTTGCTGACTGCTATATACAAATTCCATGTGGTCTTTCAATAAACTTTTCAAAGGCTGCATAGAGCTAAAGTGTATAGTAATCCTTACATTCCTCATTGAAAGAGATAAAACATGTGTTACATTTCATACACACACACACACACACTCCAAAAACTCTTTAACAGCATGTTCTGGAGAATAGCTGCCAATTTCCATTTCACAAACTTATAGCACACAAATTAGAAAAAGGACCACATTGTTCCAAGACTTCTTCCTTGATCTTGTTAACTAACTAAATTACTTTTTCCACATCCATATGTGGAAACAATCAGCACATATGGACAATCACCATCTTACTCTCCTGTTTTCACCAGCATCTACAAACACTCATGTTGCACAATGCTATGATTAAGAGAAAAAGGGGCTGCACAAAAGATGAAGTATGCATCAACTACTAGCAGCAACACCACAACGTAGAACAACTTTTTTGCCTAAAAAATTAACAAAAACATGAATGTGCTAAAACAAAGTTTCATTTCAGTGGCGATTGACAAACAGTGAACTAATACCTACCACCACTGGGTTCAGGGGACCATAGGCGTGCACAGCACATTTCATTAGGGTGTGCGTCCAGAGATTTTTTTAAAATAAAAGATTAACATTTATTGACTACTCAGTCATAAAGGACATTATTTTTATTCATTTATTTATTAAACACTGTAGGTACTGATGCCCTACTCCATGTTCAGCTTGGCTGACTGTGGGAGGGCTGTTGCAGATGAGGGGGGGAAATGAGGGGCTTTGTGGTGACACTGCCCTTTTCATTCCTGCTGCTGGGAGTAATGATGCTCTCTCAGAAGCAGTGGTTCTTTGGTGCGGTGGTGGAGCAGCTGGAGGGCAGCCAGAGGACCATTCCCACTGCATTTGGATCCCTACTCAGTGGCCCCCTCAATTCAGTACTTATTGCTTGAGATATTAGGGTGTGCCTGGGCACACCTGACACACCCCTTGTGCACACCTATGCAGGGGATGTATTCCCAAGATGCCAGCGGCTTTAGGAACAATATATCCCATGATGCTAAAGAACCATGCAACTTCCAAGTTATTTTTAAAAAACAAAATTCTACTTGTGGGTCACTTTATAACATGTTTGGAAATATCACTTAATAGCCAGCCTCAAACAGCCCCATAAAACACAATTCCTAGGCCAGGATCCAAAGAGCTGCTTAGGCTCGTTTAAGAGCCTTACTTTAGCCAGTAGAGTGTTTTGTTTGTTTCTTTGAACAGTTAATCTTTATGTCATAATCAAAAACTGGTTTTGTAACTCTCTTCAGATTCAGAATCAATTTCCCATGTGACAAGGAAGCATTTCTTTTCAAAACCAAGTAAACCAGTACAATCCTAGGTGTGTCTACTCAGAAGTAAGTTTCATTGAGTTCAATGGAATTTACTCTTAGGTAAGTGTATATAGGATTGCAGACAAAAGCCCTTTTGGACTCACAAAACTAGCTTCACAGCCTTTCGAGCCAAGCATTACAGCCAAATTATGTATCATCTTAGTAAACCAAAATAATGAACAGCCAAACTAAGCCAATGTTTCCTCTCCCATTAAATGCAGCAGGTGGGTGGCTTCTAATTTTATTAGTGACACGCTAAGCCATGGTGGTTGAGCATTTTGAGCTCATTTTGACATTTTAGCATGTCATGTGAACCATAGTGTGTTGTATGAACCATTCCTAACCATGGTGGCTACATAACCATGGTTTAACACATTCACTATTTGCTGCAAAAGGGTTAGCAGCCTAACCATAGCTTAGTGTGTCATCTGAACAGGCCCTATAGCAGCTTGGAACATTTAACTCTTTCACTGATGTAAATTGCCCATCGATATTGTTATTTGCTCTGCAGGGGAAAGAAGATACAAATACCAGTACCAAGCCTGTAATTCCCCTACTAATAAGACATCAGGGAGAGGGCCTTTTCTGTGGTGCCCCCCCCAATTATGGAATGACCCCCTTGATGAGGCCTGCCTGGTGCCAACATAGCTATCTTTTCAGAGCCAGGTTAAGACTTTCCTTTCCCCCCAAGCATTCAACAGCATATGCTGAGTTTTAACTGACTCCAATAGCTTTGGCCTGCCTGAGTGTTTAAAAATTGTTTTAAATGTTAACTGTTTTTATGTTTTAAAATTTTGTATATTGATTTTTAATGTTCAGTCTTTTTAATCCTATCTTTTTAACCTATGTAAACTGCCCAGAGAGCTTCAGCTATGGGGCATATATAAATGTAATAAATAAATAAATAATCAGCTGTGGATTTTCTAGTGAAACACTGTAGTTTGGCCCTTAGTTTGCTTGTTTTTTTCTTTGTTCATGTCTGTTTCTAAATACCAACTATTATCTTAACTGCACGATTTCACTTAAAGATACTAATTTCTTACTGAACATTCTTAAAAGCTGACAACTACCAAGTCTTAATTTTATTATTATTATTATTAAGAAAAGCATTTATCATCTCTGTGAAACAATGGAACTATTCAGCTATTTTATATTTGTTCTTAGTTATAAACTATTTGTTTCCTCTTTAGACATTGGATTGTTATTGGCTGGTTCTTGCCAAGGAGTTCAAAAGGTCTTTAGGTACAATGGGTCAGCCTTGCACACTGAAACCTAACGGGGAAAAGAATCCTATTTTATATGGGAACCACAAACTTAGCCAAGAAAAAAAAAATACTGCCCTTCTGATTGGCTAAGAGGTTGGGAGGAGGAGCTGGAATAGAATATATAAAAGAAGGTGGCAGGCAGATAAGCAGTTCAACAGCTAGACGTCAAAAGAAAGAAGCTATTACAGGGATTGCTGCAAAGAGCCAAGACTTCAAGGACAATAGAAGATGAATTGAAAACAAGTAGGCAGGAAACTACAATGCTATAAGGCTAGGATAAGCTGAAATAAATTGTTTGCTTTATTATTAGGAATTGGGTTAAATAGGGAATTAGTTTAGAAAAGGTTTAGATGGAGCTGTTTCATTCCATAGTATTTTGATAGCCCAATTGCTCTGCTGTTTTCAAAACTTTTAGTAAGAAGAACTAAATTTGTCAATGGCTTAACCTTGATTAAAGTGGGTTGGCTGAAAAGCACCAAAAGTCCCAAAGGATAATGAATTGTTTTAGTGGAGGCAGCCAGAAAAATAAAAATGTTAACTTGTTGTTGGCAGTTGGTCAGGAAAACCACAGATGATGATGGACAAATAGGGGCCCAATTTCGTAGCTTTGATCACTTTCATTATACACCAGGTATCCTTGAAGGATAGATGATGGTAGAGAGATACCTTTACATCTCCAGAACTGTGTTCCCATGCCCCTCACTATGTATTTATAAAATAATCAGCTTTGGGGCTGGCAGTTCTCTAGCACTACATAGCACTTTAGAGTTTTTAAATATTCCCCATGAATTCTCTCAGTCATTGTTAAAATAACCTTATAGGCCAGCATTATCTTAGTATTGTAGATATGAAGGTCCTACGGCATAGTGGTTTGATCTAGTTGCTTGCTAAGTTACTTCACTGGAAAGGTAAGATTTGAATTGGGACTTTGCAGTTCACAGAAAGGGCCCAAGTCTTCTTACCCATCTCCTGTCATTTTCTCTCTCCTTCTTTCACACTTAACTTGTACCCTATCCCCAACTATCAGTTTCTTTCATCCCTCCCTCTTGCTGTTCTTACATTCATTTCCTCCTATAACAGCTTCTCTCTTATTCCCTTCCTATTCATTCTATTTTTTTTTAAAAAAAAGTATTATTATTAAAAAATATTAGCCTTGCTGTCTAACCAACTCCTACTGCCACATCTGCTTATGCAATGTGCATGGTGTGGCTGTGGCACAGGTCAGTCAAGTAAAGAGATACTGGGTAGCCTGAAGCACTGAGACTGCTGAGACCACTGCTAGGTCCCAACCCACAGTATGAAAACATTAATATCTTTGCCTACTCTGGTTAAAAAAAAGAAAGACATTTTCTGAGTATGTGCAGTCGTACATTTTAAGCTCGCTTAAATCACAGCACTGTCATGACTACAGGAATAAAATGGAGATTGTATCTGCTGCCCTGATGCCTTCATCACCTGCTGCTCTCTGGATGGCCATTTGGAGACCCCTTGGGCTGCAGGGCCCTGTATTTTGCCTCCTAGCTGCACCATTGTTCCAAGTAGCTGGTACATTTTACTAGGGCTGTGTATAGCCCCCACTCCCAGATTCACCTTGGAGGCCAATTCAGAGCTTCCAAATTCTACTTGGGATGCCTCAGAACCACCCTGGCCCACTTCAGATTCAGTTCTGAATCCAAAGTGGGGCAGAGGTTGTGGTTTCCCAGAAAGCTGGGTGCAAGGCCAGCTGGGAGTCCATAGGACTCCCCTCCCTTCCTGCTTGCCCCCAGAACTCAGCAAGCTGCTGCTCCCCGCCTGTGGGAATTACCTGAAACCTCCACTCAAGCCATCAAGTCACTCATTGCGATGGCACCAACCTCACAGAGAAGGCCTTGTCTAGCACACCCTTCTCAAGCCAAGCGCCACCTCTTGAAAAGCCTGAGGAAAGGGTAAAAACAACACAACCTCTCCCCTTTTTGTGAGGGAACAAGGAAAAGGGTTTTGGAAAATAGCTTCTATTACTGATGTACAGAACTGCAGGTGTATTGTTAGATGTTTTTACACTGTGTAATATAGCAGGTAATAAATCCGAGCTGACGCATGGTTTGTGGTAACAGAACACAAAGTAAAGTTTATTGAAATTTAACAAAACTTTAGTATTTCAATTTAGATCAAACCTGCATATTTTTATATTTAAAACCACAATCCCAAGTCCCTTAAAATTCTATCTCTTCTCACTCCTCACAACAAACACTCTCCTGAAGCACAAGCCAGACTAAAACTCCCAGACTAAAACCAAAACCTCAAAACTAAAACCATTCCCCCTATTTATACTCCTCCCTCCCCCTCTCTCACAGCATCATCAGCCAGACCCACTCAGTCAAACATTCCACACTCACTAGACATACAAACCCAGACATACCTAAGGGACAGAAAGGTGGGTATCGCCACACTCATCCTCCAGGAGAGCTACTGTGGCCTGCTGTAGTACTGCTGTAACCTACAGCAGCCAGAAATCATAGAATCATAGAATAGCAGAGTTGGAAGGGGCCTACAAGGACAATGGTACACCGGAGCAGCTCTTTTGGAGGACAGGTGGCTTGCCAATGCGAACAGAGGCTTCAAGTATGTCCTATGGACGGCCACAGCGAAGCAGCTGGTCATCGGGGTTAATCTGCTTTGGGCCAAGGCAGCCTAGTCCTGAACCAGATATGGGTTGAGGTGTAAGCACTCCCTTACATTTTACTTAATTATAACTATATTCAAAACAAGGAAATGTGTTTGCCTACCAATCCATCTGGGTTCTTTCTCAGCATAGCTCTCCAAGTTTAAATTCTATCAGTGGCTAAGAGCATTATTAGACTGGGGGTGGGTGGGTTTGCGGTTCCCTACCATCGCTTCTCTGACCCCGCAACTGTTCCACAATATTTCATCTTTCTTCCCAAAGAAGGAAGAGGAAGTAAACAAAGACACATGGCCCGTTCAGGGGGCGTTTTTATCACACCGCTTTCCCTACACACAGTAGGAAATGGCGACACATTCCATTTCCCCAAAAAACCTGTCGGATTAAAAGGGGTTCATTTTGTGATGGAAAGAATGCAAGAAGGAATGGGAGGCACATGGGAGGCAGACAGTGTCACCTAAAGGACATGTAAAAAAACATGAGTGGGCAGTAGCGAGCATGCGATAACCTACAGCTCATCTGATGAACCCCTAAGAAACTATTCTACACCTAAGGATTATCCCAGGAAAATGGAGGGATTGTCCCTGCCTGCTCCCAGGATCCCCTGTGTGTCATTTGCATGCACAGGGATGATCCCTGGAAAAAAGGAAGGTGTAGAAACGGACTTTGAGAGGCATGTTGGCGGGGGAGAAAGACAAACAATATAAAATAAACTGTTTTCTCTGTTTAGCGCATGGGTCCCAAACCCTTTTGAGTTGGTGGGCACATTTGGAACTTTGAGAGAGTACCATGCACATGGCCCAGTTACAAAACACTCATTTCCCAGAAGCCAAACACAGAGGACTAGCAGAATAGTAACTAGCCCAAGCACCTACAGTATGTACAAGGCAGATGTGGGGTGGTCTGAGCTTGCCTGGTGTTCATGAGCACCATTTTGGAAATCCAGACACAGAGCAAATTCTTCCAGAACTGAGGAGGCTGAGTAATACCTCCAGAGTCAATGTCTGTACTTCAGTTTAAGGAAACTAAAGTACGGAACTCCCTGCTACAGGGAAATATCTTTGGCCAAGAATTCAGCAATTTTCAAAGAGGGGGTTAGGTATAAATATAAAATTATATCTGTAATTGCCAGTTGATCATGCCAAACTCCACCTCCATCTGTCACCATTTTGCGGCTAGTGGGCCTCAGTCATTTTCAGCTCTCACAAGCAGGCTCTGTTAGTAAAAAGGTTGAGAACCCTTGTTCTAACATATAAGGAATGTAGAAGCAAGGAATAATAGCTGGTGGAGAAGAGAAATGTTAGTTGTGTATGTCACAACTGAAGTAAATCAGAAGGCCATCTAAAGGGCCAACCCATAAGACCATTCACTCCAGGGTTTAAAATCACCAAGCTGCACAACTGACCTGGTAATATAAAATACCTGGTAATATAAAATGCCAACAACTTTCCTCCACCCTACCTTATTTAAGATAATGCATGTTTGAGAATATCTCGACATAATATAACATACATACATCATTTGTTTTTAACTACAAGTTTGATAGAAAGCTTATATTTTACAATGTAAATAAACATATTTTTAAAAACTTTACATTGGGTGTGTAGTATGCATTTGTTTAAAAAGGTCTTGAATATTTATTTATTACATTTCTATATATCCAATAGCTTAAGCTTTCTGGGTGGTTCTCAAAATATAAAGCAACCTAGCTAAAATATGTTGTTGGGTGTTTGGTTTTGCACACATTTACACCCCTTACTTCAAAGAGGTATATTCCCTATACAAGAAACATTGGGTTTTTTCATTTAGGTTTTCTTCAGTTCCACTTGTCCATCATGAAAAGATGTATCAGCCTTTTGCTTTACTGAACAACTATTCATTGCCTCCACATTTTGTTAAATTATCCTTCCCTGTACAGTATAGTGCACATTAAAGTTATACAAACCACTAAACAGTTAGAACGTTGGGAAGCAGCTTTAAATAAATTACTATGATTTACCAGTGTCACCCAGAACAGCCTTTTACATTTAGTAATGGCATCGTGACTACCACAAGATAAGCAAATGATGAGAGCAAGGGTTTAGAGATCACCCACCCACTTATCTGGTGACAGTATCACCACCACTACCTTGGCTCTAATATTAGCTCAGCACCTTATTCCCCGTTGTCATCTCCTTAGCCACTGATCAGTCCTACACCTTGCAGTAAAGGGTTTCCTTTACATTGACCTCTGGGAAGCAGAAAGACATCTGCATAATCCAAGCTGTTCTCTCCAGGACTTAGTTAAACTCCCCTACCTCTTGCCCTAGCTTGCAAGGACTAGGGGAGAGTGCATTTCATATTACTTCAATTATAATGTGATATAAAATGCGGGTCTTTGTACCATAAATTCTGGAGTGTTGCAATATGTTCAAGTGGAATGGTTTCAGAATAAGTAGGGGCCCTCCTTTAGAAGCAGGGACATCTGGTCTTATTACCCAGTTCAAGATGTCACACAAGGGAACCGTTTCTTCTGGGCTGCTTGCTATTCCATTGCACAATAGCTTGGCTCTGTCCGATTCCTCCATTTAGAAGCCGCAGTGCTAAAACGTGCTTAGGACACATTGAAATTTGTTGGCGGGGGTGGGGTGGGGGTTTCCTCTCTTTTCTTCCAAGTGAAACGATTTAGCCTGTTGCTCTGTCGATGGGGAGAAAAGCTCATGAAGAGAAGAGGGGACGGGGGGGGGGGAGCAGGGGAGCTCCTGCCTTCTGGAGGAGACACTAAGCAGACAGGGCTAACTTGCCCGGGATGGGGGGGGGGGGCAATGCTCATCAGGACCAAAAAGCTGCTGGGGTGGGGTGAGGGGTTAACCATCCCTCCGCTTTCTGTCACCTAACTGAGCAAAACACAACGCAAGCGAGAGTCGATAAAAAGACAGCCAGACACACCTCGTCGAACAAGGAAAAGCAAAAGGGGAATCAGGCAGAAAGCAAAACCAAGTTTGACTCGACTTTGGAAGCGAGAGTTTCCCTCAGGAGACGCTGCTCTCCCCGCCCCAGTCTCCCTTTGCGCCCTTCCTTCATTGCGCGCCAAATGCCCGCCTCAGGCCGGCCGTGGTGCCCCAAAATGCGCGTCCTCCCTACCCCTCAAAAGGCAGCTTTTCGTACCTGAGAGAGAGAGAGAGAGAGAGGGACGAGAGCCCCCGTGCGCTGCGCTCTTCGTCTCCAGCTAATCCCAGCGGATGGGTGGGCGTGAGAGAAGCTGGAGAGCGTCTTTGCTGCTGCTGCTGCTGCTGCTGCTACCGTTGCTGCTGCTGCGCCCCTTGGCTGCGGCTCCAGCGTCGGGCTCTGCAAGTTTCCATAAAAGTCCCGGTGCGCAGCCCGCTCTTGCATTCCAAGCGAGCCCCGGCGCGGCTGCAGCTGTCCCGCCACACACACACACACACACACACACACGGCAGCCGCCCCCTCCTCTCTTCCCCCCACTCAGCGTCCTCGCCGCGCCGCATGGGGCCCCCTCTCCGGCCCAGCCGGGTTATTTTGGGCTGGAAGCGCCGTTAAGCTATAAATATCCAGCGAAACTGTAGAATTCCCCGGCCGCTTGGAGTTCAGAGGGGCTCTCGCTCATAACCGGGCAAATGAAAAGCGGGGTTGTGTGGCGATGGAGGCGAAGGTGGGAGGAGGAAGACCACAGTGTGGCTTGCTTGTGCCAGGGCTCAACTCGGCCTCTGCCAGCACTCGTTTCACGCTGAAAATGTGCCCTTGGGCAGGTGCAGAGTGCCTTTCACATTCGCCTCCTCACTACATCTCCCCCATCGAGAGAAAAGACAACGAGGATGGGCTTTCAGATCACAGATTTGAAACGAGGAATTCGGTGTACATGATGCCCCACGTTGAGTGTATCCTCTAAGTACTGTCAGCCCCAGTGGCCGCTCTGCTCAACTGCTCCTATAATATAGGCACCTAATTGGTTAACCAATTCAAACCCAACTAAGGAGCGCACACTACCTGCACAATCCTATGCATGTTTAGACAGGGAGAAAAGTCCCATAACTGCCAACATTCCCCAGCTACTCCCGTCTAAACATGCATAGGATTGCGCCCTAAACTTCACAAGGACACCTCCACCTTCAGCAACAGCACAGACATGACTTCCAATATTACAGCCATGTTCAAACAACAGCAAGATCTACTCTACTGCTTTAAAGCGCTTTATAACAGTTTTGACAACCATTGAGGCCCAGGACACACTTCCATATACAGTTGTGAAAACTGTTATAAAGCGCTTTAAAGCAATAGTGTAGATTCACTTAAATTTAAACGTCCATAGCTCCTATCATTTATTTACAAAAATATACTTACTATTGTTTTTTGTTTTGTTTTAAATTCCTTCCCCGCACGCAAATATTTCTGGTCCAGCTGATGGCTGTTCTTTAGGACAGTGATCAACCCTGACAAGTTTCACTTTTGTATATTAGAACTGTTTGGAGACTCAGATCCTAGTGGCTTTTTTATAGCTCTAAACTCATAGAGAGCAAGTAACTAAGAATAGTAACTTACCAAATAATTGTGTGCGCATGAAGTCCAGTCAGCAACAGACCTATGAAACTACTAGTGTGTTCTCAATACTTTGCTAATGTTCAGAATCGTGGGATTGCCCAAATGTAACCTCAGCATTTCCACACTTGTAATGACCCTTTTCTTAAAGTAAACAAGACTTGAGCATCCAGGACTAGTTACTTCTACTCCTGAATTCGTTGGCAGAGCACTATCAATAGGGAAATGTTTATTGGTTTCCCTTTGTCTGGACACAGAATGGGCTGTTGTTTTTCTGTTGTTTCCATTTTGAAAGGACAATATTAATGCTATCATTAATGGAGGGAAAACCTATTTACTTGATTAAAAAAAAAAAATTTATAAATTCCTTTAGATTCTCAAAGTGGACAGAAATATTAAATATTCTTCCAGTTCCTAAAATATATGTGGAGCCCAAGATGCAATCAAAACTACTAAATCGCAACAGTGGGACCTACTATCTCTTGTTACTGTATCTTCATGAACAGGGAAGGAAGCACCCTTCTTGAGGTATTGTGGCCCTGATGGAGACATTCCAAATTTGCATTTTATCAACATTAAAGGTATTTTGGTAAACACTCTGATATTAGCCCTTTTATGCCCACCATGCTACCAAGCCTGAGAGCAGGGGCTGTCTGATTTTTAAAAAAATTCAAATAAGCCTAATAATGATACCAGAAGTTATTAATCCTTTTTAAGGGCACTATTACTGGGAAAGAACCATTATGTCTTCCACATTTTTCCCTTTCTACATCATACTCTTTTTTGCTATGATAAGAACAGAGTAAAAAAAAATTTTTTTTCTTATAGACCGCTGAGTCTTTGAAGCATACTGTCAAGACACAGGTGCTCAAACCATTAGTACTTTTAAGGAAAACCCCCACCTTTGTTTCATTGTCAATATGCACTATGCAGCATTTATTTATAATATTTATATACTGCTCCCCATTGAAAAGTTTCAGAGCGGTGTACAAGATAAAATGAAAATAAAAACAGAATAAAACACTTAAAGCAGATTATAAAAGAAGGAAATACAGTGACTCATGGTTGGATATTAAGGAAAAGCTTCCTGGAATAAAGATGTTTTCAGGAGGCACTGAAAGGAGTACAAAGTTGGCACCTGCCTAACCTCCAGAGGTAAGGAATTCCCAAGAAGGAGAGCCACCATGCTGAAGGATCTTCCCCTGATGGACTCCAATTGGAGAATGGATCTACGTGGAACCACCAAGAGCAGACCCTTGGATGACCTTGGTGACCGGGCAGGTTGGTAGGGGAGAAGGCGCTGTCTCAGGTATCCTGGTCCCAAGTTGTTTAGGGCTTTGTACACAAGTACAAGAACCTTAAACCTGGCCCAGTAGCAAATAGGCAGCCAGTGCAGTTCCCTCAGCAGAGGAGTTACATGTTGGAAAGGGGCAGCTCCAGACAACAGCCGAGCTGCAGCATTCTGCACTAGCTCCAGCTTCCGGAGCAGCTTCAAGGGCAGCCCCATATGGAGCGTGTTGCAGTAATCCAAACTTGAGGTTACCAGTGCTTGTACCACCATGGCCAAGCTATCCCTGTCTAAGAGTACCCCCAAACTACGAACCTGAACTTTCAGAGGCAGTGCGACTCCATCCAGAACAGGCAATGAGCCTGTCTCCCGGACTCAGGAACCACTCACCCACAGGGCTTCCGTCTTGCCAGGATTCAGTCTCAGTTGATTGGCCCTCATCCAACCCATTATTGAGTCTAGGCACTGGCCCAGGACCTGCACAGCCTCACCTGATTCAGTTGTCACAGGGAGATAGAGCTGCGTGCCATCAGCGTATTGATGGCATTTAGCTCCAAATCCCCTAATGACCGCTCCCAATGGTCATTTAGCATTTCTTTTATGTTAAGTGTTTTCACAGTTTTTATTTGTTCATACTATTTATTATGAACATACTATTCATACTATTTATTATGTGTTCATACTATTATTTATAAATATTATTTATAATAATATTTATTATGTTTTATTAATGATATTATAATATTCATGATAATTCAATCAAAGTTAAAAAGAAGAAGAAAAAATAAATTCCATGACACACAGGGGCTCTATCTGGGAAACAGCATGTATTTATTTGCAACATTTGTAAACCACT
Source organism: Elgaria multicarinata webbii (assembly GCF_023053635.1). Taxonomy (NCBI): domain Eukaryota; kingdom Metazoa; phylum Chordata; class Lepidosauria; order Squamata; family Anguidae; genus Elgaria; species Elgaria multicarinata. Next base: position 134,513,737 of record NC_086171.1, read on the forward strand.
CCTCAACTAAACAGATCCTGGAGCAGTGAACAATAAAAATTAAAAAGATTAATAAAAAAAATATTAAACATTTCTTTAAAAAAGCAATACCAATAAAAGCCATGGCTAGTCAATCAAGGAAGACTTCTTGAAATAAAGATATTTTCAGCAGGTACCAAAAACAGCACAATGTTGGTGCCTGCCTGACTTCCAGAAGCAGGGAGTTCCACAGAAAGGGAACCACCACACTGAAGGCTCTTCTCATGGTAGACTCCAACTGGGCCATAGGTTTATGCAGAACCACCACCAGCATTTTAAGTTCCAAACCAAGAAATAGTCTCCTCTACACTTCCACCAACTGCAGGCACAGCCTAAGCTACAGCACCATCTTGAAATAGATAGTCCTCTTCCACTTTCCTCTGGCAAGTTCAAGAACAGCCCAATCACATGTATGACATCACCTAACTCCAAGGTGATGTCGCTGTTTTGGGATAAAGATCACTTCTGATAGCAATATCAGCAGGATAAGGTCACTGACTACAAAGGGAGGAAAATAGGAAAGGAACCTCTCGTGCAAGCACTTGAGTCATTGCTGACTCCTAGAGGGACGCCTGCTTTCACTGACGTTTTCTTGGCAGACTTTGTAGCGGGGTGGTTTGCCATTGCCTTCCCCAGTCGCAGTTACCTTTCCCCCAGGTTACCGACCTCAGAAGGATGGAAGGCTGAGTCGACCTGAGCTGGCTGCCTGTGAACCAGCTTCCGCTGGGATCAAACTCAGGCCGTGGGGAGAGTTTCGGCTGCAGTAACTGCCGCTTACCACTCTGCGCCACACAAGGCTCATATCCACACGAGGCTCAAAGGGAGAGACTAATATAAACAACTGTAGTCCTTCTCTTTTGGCATTTCAGTCTTATGGATAATACATGGAACAGAATTTGATCAATTATTTTTTACAGAATCTAAACATATCTTGTCCACCTTTGGAACAGAATAATGAAATCTGGTAAGAAGCATGGTCAGGAAAGGAAACCAGTTTTCATCTTGTTGTACTGAGCTACTCCATTGCATTTGAGCATGCTTGGCAGCATATGTTAAGGAAATCTTGGAGGAAGGGTAAATTGTGTCACACTGGAATTGTCACTCAAGTCTCAAGTGGCCTCTGTGGCATGAATCACCTTCCACCAGCTTAGGCTAGTGTGAAACTGTGGCTTCTCCTGGGCACAAATACCTGACCACAGTTATCCATGCATTTAGATTACCGTAGTGCTGTCTACAGGGAGTGACCTTTGAAGACTGTATGTAAACTATAAGAGCAAAAGACAGTGACTTGGTTATTAAATGGGAGTGGCTGGAAGGAATTCGTCCTGGCAGTTTTTAAGAGCTACAGTAGCTTCTGATCCATTTCTGAGCACAATTAACCTATCAAACAGCTTGGGACTAGATTGAAGAATTACATATCCCCATAAGAATCTACCTGGACATTAAGACCAGCTTCAGAGGCCCGCAACACTCTGAAGTGAGGTGGTGGTGGCTGGTCCCAGAGCTGCTGCCGCCACCGCCTTCCTCTTCCTCCTCCTCTAGGCAGATTTTTCTCTACACAATGATTGGGAACATTATAGCATGCATGTCCTACTGCTTAGGATTTTGTAAACACACACATCTTGATCACATCATTTGAGATTGCATATAAACTGAAGCTTATACTGGAATTCAAGTTAGAGCATAGTTTATTTCTCAGACTTCTCTTTGTGGACTATACCAAAAACAGCTTGATCCCATGCTACATCTTACCTGTAGCAGCACAGAAGTAACAAAGCTGCCTTTAACAACCATTTTTTCCTTAGGTATTTTTAATTGGGTTTACTAGATGGCTCTGTGGAGAGGAGGCATTCATTGGTTTTCTTATTGTCTTCGATTTTTATTGTTTTAAATTGCAATTTGTGGACATTGGGTCAGTTAGCAAGTCACAATAAGCCATCCTGAAAATAAGCCACAGTGGGTGGGTTGCTCATTCACTAACCCATGTTACTCCCAACAGACAATCAGGAGCTCTGTGGCTTGCTTCCCCTTCAGTGTTCTTGTCTGCACCTGGCACGTATCCCATGGGCTTTTGCAGCACAATCTCCCCAAAGGGGAAAACAAAATAACGTTACATTTGCACAAATCTACCCAAAGGTAGGAAAAAAGGTGTTGCTGTCTTGTGAGGCAACAATGTATTGGAGGATGGGCAGATGGGGAGGATAGAAGTGGGAGATGGTACTAGCAAGATTTGCAAGGAGCAACCAAGGATTTTTGTTGTGCTTACAATGGCCCCATTCAGAAGACACCTTAAACCATGGCTTTAATCAAAGTGAATAAGGCCTTTTACTTTATTCACCATGGTTGAAGCTGTGGTTTAAGGTGTCTTCTGAACACAGCCTGGCTTTCTGGCTTAATCACCATGGTTAAAGCCATGGTTTAAGGTGTCTTCTGAACAGGGCCTATGTGGCTCTGTAGATCTTTCTGACAAGCCATGCATAAGCCATTCTGTCAGGGTTGCACATTTTGACAAGCCACCCTGAACAACCTAACAAGCTATGGGTTTCTCAGGGTGGCTTCTGCATGGTTAAATAAACCACGCTGAGGAAATCACAGCGGGTTTCATATGTTACGACAAGCCACCCTGAAACAAACAGGTGACAACTCTGTGGGTTGTCATGTTGTGCAAACAAGGTCACTGTGTGATCCTTATCTGGAAAGTCAAAAAAGAAGAGTGTGAATATTTTAACACATAGAATTAAGCATGCTGTGTGTGTGTGTGTGTGTGTTTGAGAGAGAGAGAGAACCCATTTGAGGATTGCACTATTTGTCTTTCCCACAGGGATTTAAGTGTGAAGCAGTGCAAGTGCTGGACCAGCATGGCTGTTCTCATGGGCTCATAGGATGCAGTGCAAAGAGTGGTTGGCAATGTCACCTTCTTCTCCACTCCACCAGAACGACTGTTATAGCACAACCAGTCATATAGGAGCTTTTCTGGAGGAACTAGATCAGAAGCACCAAGGAACAGTGGCTTGTCAACCCACTAGACAGATCAGGTTCTGTTGTAGAGCACAGGCCCAGGCCCATATAGCCATCACACATCTGTCAAGTTTTTAAGAACTGTATTCACAAGCACATATCCTAAGGCAGCCTTCCCTAGCATGGTCCCCCCCAGATGTTTTAGATTACAGCTCCTAGGATTCCTGACCATTGACCAAACTGGCTGGGGCTGACGTGAGTTGGTCCAAAACATCGGAGGGCACCAAGTTAAGGAAGGGTATCCAAGACACAGTTTTTCTGAATATTTATGCTATTCAATTGTGATTCTTTCAGAAATAGGAATCAACTTTTTTGTATGACATATCTACAAAAACACATCTAAAGTTGCTTTTATAGTCCCCATATAAATTTAGACTTATTAAAAAAAAAATAGAGAGACAAAAGACAAATGATAAAAGGAACATGTATTTAATTTTGTTGCATGATTACCATTTTTTACATACATTTTTCTTAAAAATATACTTTAAATGCTACATTCAAACAAAACAATATTCTAGCTTACTCACAACTAGTATAAAGTTTTAAAAGCTCTCTAAAGATTGTGTGTGTGTGGGGGGGGGGGTTATGATATTAAACTATTTAAACTATTGTTTAAGGCCTCACCAGACTCTTGATTTCTCACAATAATGACCAATGTAAACCATCAGTGAAGGGTAATTTACATTAAAATGTATCAGTTAGCACTTAAATTTTGTAACAACTCTTAAAGAATGCCACTGCTGACTACAGCATAGATTCATTTTGCTACATTATAAATGATAGCTTACACACACAAAATGTCAAGGCAAAGTTAAATGATTTGTCACTGTGTGTGTTACTTTATTGCACATCACTTAAAAACAACCAAAAAAAATGTGCATAACTTGGCAAACAGGTAGAGCTTTTAAGACTTTGTACTAAGTAATTCATAATTCAAATCACTGAGACAAACCTATCTACTATACCATATATCTTTGCATTACTTTTAGTCACAAAAAGTATCCGAGGCAAATGTGCAGTACTTCACACAAAAAAGTCACTTAACCATTAAAAATAATAATAGCTGGAACATAGTATATATAGATCCAATGACAGCTGAAGTGTTCCTTCCAGATATCTATCTATATACAGTAATGTATTAAGCAATGATTTCCATAATTTAAACCTCCCTGAGACTATAATTTAATATCATTGAAGATTTTCAGATACTTGCTCAGAAAGAAGTAGAAGCAACGTCAGCTTTCCTCGAGGGAGAAAAAGGCAAAACTTGTGCTCGCATTAAGAACAACAAAAGAGAAACCTATTGTACTTTTGCTTCCAGAATGCCACTGTCTGTTGTGTGTCCACATCCAGTTACACAACTGCTGGCATGCCTTAATGAGTTGCCTCCAAGATAAGCCAGGAGAAGATCAGTGTGCTGAGTTAACAATTGCAGAAGGTCTTCTGCTAGGTTATCCATAGTTGAATATCGTACCTTTTCAAAGTCAAAAATGTCTTTCAGGAAATAAAGAACCTGATTCTAGTAAAAAAAAAAAAATGCAAAGTAAATTCAGTTAGTTATGGTAATCTCCATGTTCTGAAATTATTATAGCAGAATTTCTTTCTAGTTTTGCTCATTTTTATTTAATGTTAGTGCACGATACGCTCGCTTGATGTAATGAAGCTGCATACCTTGAAGAAGCTGCATAATTCATACAGAGAGTTTCTAGGGCCTAGAAATCCCCATGCCAAAACAGGACTGATGTGTTCACAAACAGCGTAGAAGTGTGCAAAGAAACCATCAGGAACCTATAGATATAAGAAGCACAGAAAAAGGTCAACTGTTTCCTGCCTCTGGGCAGAAATAATTGTTATATTAAATTATGACATTAAGGCTGCAATTCTATTCACACTTACCTGGGAGTAACTCTCATTGAACTCAATGGAGGTTACCTCTAAAACAATAGGCAATTACACAGCATATTTCTATTAAGTAGGTGATTTAACAGGGAAAAGCTTCCTTTTCATTGCATTAGTACTGAAAACTTCACACATGCCTCAGTGAATTTATGCTACAGAATAGCCTTCCCTAACCTGGTGCCCTCCAGATGTTTTGGAGTCCAACTCCCACAATCCCTGACCATTGGCCAATGCTCAGATGATGGGAGTTGTAGTCCAAAACATCTGGAGGGCATCAGGTTGGGGGAAGCTGCTATGGATTAAGTTCATAACAACTTTCACATGTTATATTGCATACAAATATGCCTAAGATCTGGACATCTTTTCCAAATATTATAAACCTAAGACCTGGGGTCTCCAACATTAATGGGCCTTGGGAAAAGTACCCTGGCCCCCCTGGGGTTGTGCAGAGGATGCAGAGGAAAGGAGGGCAAGTCTGATGGAGGGAGCAAAAAACTACTCACACAACTTTGGATTTATCCCAAATAAAACTTCTAATTGTACATGCCACAATGTATGCAGTATAGCATCCGACCAGTGATCACTAACTCTATAAAATTAAAAACACACACACCTACTTACCTTCATTTGTTCCTTTTTTTGTTTTAGGACTGACCAGCAACTTGAAGCCACAGCCTAAAGATGATTTTTTTAAAAAAAGTTTTACTTGCACAACTGAAAAAAATGTCCCATTTTTAAATTACAACCAGAATATAAAACCATCCAACAGTTTCCCCATATTTTATAGTATTGTATGATTGCAAATTTTGTATTATTATGAAACATTATATTATTACAAATGTAAGAAATGGCCTATGTTATGTTTTATTGTTATGGCACACTCCTTTTCTTCTCTCTCAGTTGTTATTTTATTTATTTATCTTGCTTTATCACATGGGCTCAGAGCAGAAGATAGCCATTTATCCCAGCAGTTAATAGTCCTTTTCTCTTTTCACCTCAGTTCACAATCTCACTTTACTGCTAGGGAGACAGTCCACTAAACACTTAGAATCTGAACTAAGTTCTATAGGTGATGCTATACACCAGCCTTCCTCAACCTGGGGCGCTCCAGATGTGTTGGACTACAACTCCCAGAATGCCCCAGCCAGCTCTGGCTGGGGCATTCTGGGAGATGCAGTCCAACACATCTGGAGCGCCCCAGGTTGAGGAAGGCTGCTATACACGCTTGGCCAGAATGGGCTTTGCCACTCATGATCAAGCTCAAGGACAGCTGTGCATGCACAATAGAGAGTCATGTGTACAATTGCTGCCTCTGCACTGATCCGCTTCACATGTACCTGCAGAAGCTGCTTCAAGCTACTATCTGAAGCAGCCGCATTATGTGTGTGTGTATACTGTAAGTACACACGTGAGGCTAATCACATGAGTCTTTTATAGCAACTCTCCCAGCTGGATGCCAATTGAGCCATACCTTTTACTTCATACACCTGAATGGAATTTTTGTCACATATAATTATCACATTTATTTTGTCAGTTCTAGTACTAATCAGTGTACCTTTTCCCATACACACCCTTTTCCCTCTATTTTACATTTCCCCCTCCTGAACTCAATTTATTCCCTTTTCTTAAGCAAGCACTGAATTTAAGACAGGATCATAAAATAGGTTATTTATTAAACTGCTATATTTAACTTCCATTAAGAGAAACTAGAAGGTTATATATGGTGAATGAATCCATGTTCCATATCATTATTTAAGAGGGAAAAAAATGATAATGGAGGAAGGGTAGGACTACAGCCAGGAAAGAAGGAGAAAGCGACATCTGTCCAGGCCAGTTAAGGAAAGATTTGTCCTTTTTTTAATCAGCAAAGTGCCGTTATGCCACATTTCTTTTTTCTCATTCCATTTCTAATAAGGTGGTCTTTTTTTCTTACATGAATGTTTGCTTCTATTCTGCTGTTAGTGAACTGAGCTGAACTATGTTTTCTTGCAGTATCTGGAATGGTCACTTGTGGAAAAACAGGAAACTGGGTTGAAAGGACTATAGGCCAGCTGAGATAGTACAACTCTTCTAATGCTAGTTTTCAAATTCCATAGAAAGTTTCAGTATACCAAAAAGTAACGGTCACTTCTGAACTATGTAAAGCACAGGACAAATCTTTCTCTTATTCTCTCAAAGATCAGGGACTTTAGAAAAAACATGTTCATTAGAATACAGGACCGGCACAAGATGTCCCACTGTCTGAGGCAGAAGGACACACACTGCCTGCCTTCCCTCCCTCGCCCCCTCTTCCATCACCTCCTTAAGGACATGTTCTAAGGGATCCTTCCTAAGAGTATGGCATTGTGAGCAAGGTGGCCACAGAGACCAGCTGTGTTACCAGAACACAGGCAATCTCCAGGCCACATCTCACCAAGGACTCTGTTGTCCCAAGGATCTTTGGGGTTGGGTTTCACACCCACCCACCCACCCCATGAAGAAATCAAAATGACAAACATCTTCCTTACTCTCATTTGTGATTGAATCTGGAGTTTTATAGTAAAATGTTTCACATTTTAAAATCTATCAAATTTTAAATTTTAGAATTTCTTAAATTTGTAAATCTATATATAAAAAATTATAAACTGGATGAGCTACTTGTGGTCGTTTGTTTCATTTTTGGGGTGCTGTATCATGCGCATCCCATCGGCTGCATATCAGTTGAAACATCTTGCTAGTAAATGAAGATTCACCTCCTACAACAGTGTTGAGAAATAGGCAATCTCCAGGCTACCTTGTCCACAATGCCTCAGTTTAGGAAGGACACCTCAGCGTGAGAAATTTGGGCTTGGCAGGCCCTGCGGAGAGCAGAGCCAGTTGCTCCTCCGCTGCTACTGTAGGAAAACAGTTGGCATAGCTCTTCATAGAGGCCCACCACCCAATGTTTTGCTCTGTACGGTCCTTCCTCGGAGCAAGGCATCAGACTGGTTGCTCCGAAGATCTACATCAACTGCTCTCCAACTGTGGCATTTCCCCCAGAGGTAGAGCACCCAGTGGGACTCTGTGGACTGCCTGCCCGTCCTGATGTTATTGGCCTTGGCAATGGCAGCAGGCACCTGTCATGGCAGTGTGGCATGTGTGATCCACCACTTGAGGTAGAGAATTACCCCTACCTTATGGGAAAACTAGCCCTGTTAGAATTTTATATGTAGTTCACAAATAACCTTTCTTCGTAGTCTTCTTGAAGAAGAGGTCTGCTAAACAAAGAGCTGTTCATTCTTTTAAATCAGTATTAACTACTCTAATAGCAGGCATCCAGCTATGCTGTATTCCCTCTTGCCAACTTGGGGGAGCAGATATTTTGCCAGTGCCTTTTAAAATAGAACCTTAATAGTTAATAGAACCTTTCTGTTTTTCATATTTTAATACTGTTAAAGCTTAAAGTCAAACAATGTCCCCAGCACATTTTTAAATGCCAAATAATGTTTTAAACCAGAAGTATTTGCAACCATAAAAAATGAAGAAAGCCACATACTTTTGTTTTGACCACATTGTAAAAAAACAACAACCTTCTACACTAAGAAAAAACATACTTTAAATAGTTTTTGACACAGCTAAGTAGTTTTGTCCTAATAAGGATTGAAATAATACAATATACAGATGGCAAACCTAGACTTTTGCCTCCCATAGGACATAACAGAATTTGAATGGAATGTAATCCTACTTCTAGTACTAGGAGGTAAAATGCTACTGACAAAAAGCCATTTAGATATAAAATAATGAAAACTCACTCCCAGCAATTTGCAATCCTGTACAACATAAGGCCCAGGTGCTGATTATAATCCCTTCAGGGAATCCCAAATACCTATTGTTCGCTGCCATTTATTGCATCTTTGCTGAAAAATCTCAGGCCTAGCCAAACTCATCAAAAGAGATGGGAAGAGGAGAATACAAGCATCAGTAGATCTGCATTGCTTCTCCTCTTCCTGGGTTCAGACATACATGGTGAAGCTGGGATCTGTTTTTCTAGCCTGCTGCAGAGAGGCAACCTGTCACCTTGCACAGCACACGCTGGGCCTGTTTAGACAACATGCTCAGCCAAGGTTAGACTGCTAACGAGAAAAAAATTCAGTTCTGATAGCAGGACATAAAACAAACGCTGACGCTTTTCCATCAAGCGAACTGTGTTTGCAGTATTGCAGCTTGCCTGCCTTTTTTCTTATTACAGCTCCTGAGGAAGGATTCTTCTGAATCTGAAATGTCGAGCGTTTTTATATCGTTACAAAAATAAAACGTTCATTGTTTATTTACACACAGCACCAGAGCTCGCCTCGCTTTCTTCTACCTCACAAAATGCTAAGCCATAATGTTTAACTCAAAATGCTTAACCACCGTGGCTTAGGTGTGTCATCTGAACAGGATCATAAACATTATGAGATAAACATTATCTCTTAGCGTTTTGTGAGTCATAATGAGCAAGACCAAAGACTTGCAAAGACTATGTAAGGAAAAGGAGAAGACAGAGTCTATCTCCCAAAATCACACTAAAGGAGACTTTCCCAGGCTACTTTTGTAACAGCCATGAAAAAATCTTTCTACTTTTTTTTAACTGAAATTTATTTTGCCACAGTAGATTGTGAAATGGATGTAAATTCTAAGGTAATTGAATTCTTAAGCAAGACTGCATACTTGGGATCCCTTGATACAAGGTAAATTATGCCTTAACTCTTAAGAGATCATGAGTATATACCAGTGTGATGTAAATTTAGTGGACTTCAGGGATTTCAGTGACCAGAAAAAGTAGACCATGTAAGATTGCACTTAGATCACCTCTGGCCACATGTAAGGATGACCTAATTAGGCTTGGCAGTTCCAACAGGATATAATTAAGGATATAGTTTCTCAAAATTCCATGTCAGCCTGTGTAGTTTAAATGTCCTGTTCTTAATGCATTAATTGGTTCAAATTGTGAAATGAGATAGCAGACATCCTGCAAGAGTAATTATCTGCACTCTTTTCTCAACACTGATGATATTAGATGCCCTTTCAGGCCAGCCTAAAAATAATTTTAAATAAAAATGCAATAAACTTCAGTAAAACTGGTGTGTATGAATGTATGCATGGTTACACAAGCCTTGCCTTTAGTCACCAACTCATGGACTAAAGGAAAGCCTCGTGTAACCATGTATTTCAAATCACACATAGTAGCTTATTTGCCTGTTTGTGTGGAGGGGCATTGTGAACTATTTAAAAAAAGCTACTGTGCATAGCCATTATAAGAACATAAGAAGAGCCATGCTGGATCAGACCAAAGGTCCATCTAGTCCAGCATTCTGTTTACACAGTGACCAACCAGCTGTCAACCAGGGACCCACTATTGGGACACAATACAATAGCACCCTCCCACTCATGCTCTCCAACAACTAGTGTATAGAAGCTTACTGCCTCTGATACTGGAGGTTGCACTTAGCCATCAGGACTAGTAGGCATTGATAGCCTTCTCCTACAGGAATTTATCCATCCCCCGTTTAATGCCATCTAAATTGGTGGCCATCAGCACATCTTGTGGTCGTAAGTTCCAGAGTTTAACTATGTGCTATATGAAGAAATACTTCCTTTTATCTGTCTTGAATCTCCCACCAATCAGCTTCATGGGATGACCCAGGGTTCTAGTATTTTGAGAGAGGGAGAAAAATGTCTCCCTATCCACATTCTCCATACCATACATAATTTTGTACATGTTTATCATGTCTCCCCTTAGCCTCCCTTTTTCCAAGTGAACAATCCCATGTTTTGTAACCTTCCCTCATAGGGTAAATGCTCCAGTCCCTTGATCATTTTAGTATCATCATGCCATCATGGATTAAAGTGACATTCAAACCCACCCAGAGAATAAGTAATTTTGCACAGAAAGTAGCTTCCATACCTTCTGTACAGACCATAGTTTAAAATATAGGCACAGGTGGGCAAAGAAACTGATCAGATTCTTGTATATTTTTTTAGATGGCTTAGAATGTGGATAAAAGGACTAATACATTTCCACTCATGCGCACATTACCTTTTATGATTCAAAGTACCAAGTACTATAGCTTGATTTTAAAAAGTTGAGTTTTATGGTTAATTTCTACACAGATTAATAGTCTAAAAGTACTTGCAAGGATGAAGATTAATCATGTGTATTACAAACTGCTAGACCAGCAAAACCATCTGAAACAGACTCTCTACTCATAATACTTCATCCACATTTAAACATTTACTAATATTCTGCAACCATGATATGAAAGCATCAAAGCACGGAATGATACAAATAGACACTTACAGTTTCTTTGAAGGACGAATTCAGCCAATGGTTGTTCACCACATTCTGTATTGACATAGGTGGATTCTCTAAATCTTCAAAGGAATCCATTAATATGAAGTCCAGAACAACATCATAGAAATTTAGATGTTTTACCTGTGTTAGTATCAAAATATTTTGAAAATGATTGAACACATTTGTACAAGTTTAAATTAAGTAATAAATCAGTATTCGAAATTTCACTTAATAAAAACCCAGATTTTAGACACATAATTTCACTAAGGGCATTTAATTTCACTAAGGGCACATCATACCAGGTTAGAGCCCTTCCACCTAAGGGGCATCAATCAGAGTCTTCCAAGAATCCTATGCCCTGATGGGCTCCAAGCAGTAAGGGAGAAGCGACAGAGCCAATGTTTGCCTCTCTGTCCTCTTTTTATGGTATTTTTCACTAGACGGGCCTGTGAGCCTACCTTGTGGAATCACGCTGCTGTGGATGCCAGGGCATGAAAGAACAGTGAACCTGGCAGATCCATGGTCCTGCCTTACCCCACTGGCATGCCCTCATCCCTCCCCTTTTCTCCCTTCCCTAAGGTCGCAACTAGCTGGTGGGCGGTAGGTCCAAGACATGCTCAGTTCTCCTCTGCAGTCAGAGCTCTGTCTCACACAAAGGCGGGGATCCGCAGCTGTCTGGGGTGGCATAGGGTTGCTCTGTTAGTAAACTCGTTAAAAATAAAGTGGTTGTCTGAAATACAGACAAAAAAAATATCAATAAGGAAATTGCAACTGTCTAGCCAGAGCAAAATAGATAACAATGACAAACCACTTAATTGAAATCCAAGTACAACATATACTTACTCCACAAGCAGCAAGTTCTATTTCAGTATTAGCCCAATGATCTGTTTGCTCTAAGAAAGAGATCATGTCATCAAATACTTCCTCAAATTTCTTTGGATTCTGTAAAACAAAACAAACAAGTTACAGATGACTCTCTTTAGCACGTAACATAAAATAGTGACTGGTTTTCATTAAGTGCACAATGAGTGATCTAGAAACAGAAAGCTCCATCTGATGAGCGTTTTATTGCACACTCGTGACTGGGCACTCACGGAGTTTGCTCAGGTCCCTCACATGATGTCATCTGCCTCCCGTGCACCTTCCTACCCTTCTGCCCTTTCTTGCACGACAAAAAAACCCCTCTTTAAGTCTGATTTTTTTAAAAAAATTGGTATTGCTGCTCTCTCTTGCTGTATGCAGGAGAAGCAGCGCCATTAGAACAGCGGACTCAATGGACCTCGTGGTCATTGTGTACTTCCTCTTTTGAAAAGAGAAAGTAACTGAGGAACAAAAACCCGAAGATAGGGAGTGTGTTAACCCCCAGTGTGATGGAGCTTAGAAAGGGGCCGTTCAGATACACAGTAACTCACACTCAGGGTTGAGTGTGGGGTTTTGTTGAACTGTGGGTTAGTGTGCTGTCTCACCGTCATCAGGGTGGCTTGTTAACTATGCAGTATGGCTTGTTTTCACAAACAAACACCTTGAGAACCCATGGTTTGTTGTTGGGAGTGTTCAGGGTTGGTTAACAAGCCACCCCGCAGATGTTGAGACAACACACTGACCCATGGTTCAACAATCAACCAATGGTTCAACAACAACCCACACTCAACTCCTGAGTGTGGGTTAGCATGTTTTCTGGACGGACCCAAAGACTGGGTCCAGATCTACACCAAGCAGGATATGACACTTTGTATATGGAGTGTATCCTGGGCCCCAAAAGTTGTCACTACTGTTATAAACCATTTTAAAGCAGTAGTGTAGATCCTGCCTGGCTCTAGTCCAGGCCTGGTATAAGGGTTTGGCATGGGCAGGCATATGCCGAATGATGCCTGGAGGTCCAAAAGAGCCAAGTCCTGCCTATGCCGCAGCTGCTGCGGATCCCCCTCCTCTTCGCCCAGTCAGCTCTGTTGGCAAAAGGAAGTGTGCTAGCAGCTGGCCAACAAATGAGAAGTGGCGAAAAGATCACTCCTTGACTGCTCCTGTGCCCTCATTCACTGTTTCTCCTCCAAAGGCAGCAACTGATTGGCTTAGACTGCTGCTACTCAAATGTAAGGTTTGAAATGTTTTTTACTTTAAAATGGAGCAGCATGAGCCCACCGGGACTGTCCAGCTATTTACCACTGCGTTTCCTTTTGCTAGCAGGGCTGGCTGGGTGAAGCAGAGGAAGAACAGCAGAAGCCACAGCAAGTAAAACAAAGGAGAGAGGCCTGGCTGGCTGGCAGTGACAGTAGCTGGCTTTGGCTTCAGGTAGGGTGGCTCTGGCTATAGGGCACAGGCGGGTAGATGGCTTGGGTAGGTGGATTTGGGGGTGAGAAGGATGGGCAGGAAGCTTTGGCTTCTAAGGTGTGGCCTGGTGAATAGGTGTATTGGGCAGGTGGCTTCAGGAATTGGTGGCTTGGGCAGGCAGCCTTGGCAGCAGGGTATTACAGGACCCTTCAGCAACACTATGTTGATGACCTATTGGAATCTGTTACCAGGCTTGCTTTGGCCCAGTGCTTCACGTACACTCTGATGTACGTATGGAGCTCCTCTGTGATTGGCTTCAGTTGGAGCTGCTCTATCAACACAATTGGTAATAAATGGTTTAGAAATTGAAATCACTGTATAAGTGGTACTGCATATTTGCGTGTAAACTGCATTCACTCTGTATGTAAAAGACCTTCTAGATTGGGCAATATCATAATCCAAGTCCATAAAATTACTATGAAACATCTGCCACACATGGACCAATCTTTCAGTTTCAGTTATCCATATGGAAAATGAAAATAGTTGTTTCTTATTTAACTTTACGAAGACAATTTAGATTGTAAATCCTTTTTCACGTTAAATTCACCAAATAAATTATAAAATGAAATAGGCTTTACCTTTCTTGCTCTCGCAATTAAAGCACACAAAATTTTTCTGCCACTTTCAGCAAGAAATATTCGATTTGTAGTGTCTGAAAGGATTACCTGTAAAGAATCACATTATAAAGTTCAAAGTGTCAAAGCCCAGTCCTACCACCCAAACACATTAGAAGCCAGTGCACCAAGTCACCCATGTTCTGGACCACACTGTATGAGGATTGCTACCAGACAGTCCTCCCAGAGAATCCTTGCTTTCCCAAGTAAACCTGGGGAGGGGACGGGGCTAGTGGCATCATTGACAATGAACTGTTACCTGAAAAGCTTGTCGGATACAGTGAAGCTTTGCAAGAAAATCGCTGTCCCCCAAACATTCCAATGTTTCAGTTCTATACACACACAAAGAGTAAAATAAAGAGCATTTGAAATGTAATGGCAGACTTGCATTTTAACATAAGCAAGTCTCGAAATAGCTCATGCAAGTTCCCTTTACATTTTAGAAAATTTCCAACTTCTGTTAGGAAAAACACACAAAATACTGAGTACCGTAAGACTCGTGAATAAATCTTGCCCTCTTCTGCCAAGTGCATAGCCTCTTCATATAGTGGACAATGGCAAAGTGAATCCAGATTATAAGAATTTCGGCTTTCCTTGTGTTCTGTAAGCTAGAAAAGGTACCTTTTCAAGATTTATCACTTAACTTCCTGAGACAAAGAGAGACTTTCACAAATATAACAACTTTACACTTTTGTGGTATACTTGTATTTCCTTTCCAATATCACGTTAAACTACAGATCAGTGTGCAATATAGTGAATCGTGCAATAGAAAAGCTAAAGTGAGACACTGGGACATAGATATGCCACTTCGCAACAACAGCTGAACTCTTAAGAATGCCCAAATGTTTTTGTGGCACATTCCAGAAAAGCCAAGCCATGCAAGGAAGGGGAGAGATAATTTACAAGCTAATTATATTTTACAGAGGAGGGATTAAGAACAGAGGAATAAGAATTTACAGTACTTTAAGGCAAGGCAATTAAGAAACTGGACATCAACAAGAAAACCAAAATACTGCGTGTTTCATGCTGGCATGTACTAAAATTTGGCTGCTAAGCTAAAAATCCCTAAAGACCGTAATTCCAATGGAGCTCAGCCACTGCTGCATGGTTATAGAAATACATATAAAAAGAGACTGAGGTGATAACTTAACATCGGGGCCTGCTCCTGCTGGACTCTTCCCCCCCCCCAGGGCAAACTGCCATCTTGGCCCTGTGGGGAAGAAGAAGGACCGAGGGGACAGGAGCAGGCAGAAGTAACATCGGGGCCTGCTCCTGCTGGACTCTTCCCCCCCCCCCACAGGGCAAACTGCCATCTTGGCCCTGTGGGGAAGAAGAAGGACCGAGGGGACAGGAGCAGGCAGAAGTAACATCGGGGCCTGCTCCTGCTGGACTCTTCCCCCCCCCCCACAGGGCAAACTGCCATCTTGGCCCTGTGGGGAAGAAGAAGGACCGAGGGGACAGGAGCAGGCAGAAGTAACATCGGGGCCTGCTCCTGCTGGACTCTTTCCCCCCCACAGGGCAAACTGCCATCTTGGCCCTGTGGGGAAGAAGAAGGACCGAGGGGACAGGAGCAGGCAGAAGTAACATCGGGGCCTGCTCCTGCTGGACTCTCTCTCTCTCTCTCTCTCTCTCCTCCCTCCCTCCCTCCCTCCTTGACTCCTTTTCCTTGTGTGTCATGTCTTTATTAGATTGTAAGCCTGAGGGCAGGGACTGTCTTTTTTGCTAAGTGTAAGCCGCTCCGAGAGCCTTTTTTGGCTGAGGAGCGGGGTATAAGTATGATAAATAAATAAATAAAATAAATAACAAGCAAAGACAAAACTACTGTGGTTAAGCAAAGCTGACAAATGTAGCAAACTACAGATCTCCCCTCTGGTAGTTCAATAGTTTCTCAATGAAATTTGAATTGGTGTCACAAAATGTTTTAAGTTTACATTCCATACAGTTTATAGACCCCAATCTGTTGGGGCTTTTTCATGAAAAAAGTCTGTTCTATTAATCTCAATGTTTATTTGGTTTTGTTACTAGAAGCAATCACCAGCAGCAGGAATAACATTAATTATTTCTAGAGTGATTTAACATGTACTAAATGCTTTACAACAAACTCAAATTTATGGTACTTCAACCAGGACATACTCTCAAGTTGCAGGCTATAAGCATTACTTTTATTATTATTAAATCATGGTATTTGGGAAAGGAAGGCTCCAACTTACTAACTCTAGAGCACAGTATACCCCCTGTAATAAGTGAGGTCTAATAACAGTAACACACAATTTGACTGCAGTCCTAAGCATATATACCTAGAAGGAAGGCTCACTGAAATGGACTAGTTTTCCATTAACCAGGTGTAGGATTGTGGAGTTTGAATGTCTTGAGTCTTTAAACATTTGCAAAACTAATAAAAGAACAGCCTTATATGAAGGGACAAAGTCAGGCTTCCTTTATCTACCAAGTAAATTATGCTGGTCTCCTTTTAGAGCTATGTATCTGCATTTGTCCAACGAAAGGAAAAGTGTATTATTACACAACTGTCCAGGCTTGTATTGGCATGTCAAACACTTCAACATTCAGCTCTCAGCCCAGGATGCCAATTATAAAGGATTTTCTTCCTACATCTAAGTGCCTTTCAGTGAAACTGGGCCAAATTTTTACAAAAGGCAGAAGAAACCTGTGCTTCTTACAAGGAATGAAACGTAACTTTATTCTCTTATCCCATCCCTCCCTTCACTATCAGGCAAGTAAATCCAGGCTTGGATATCACTGTTCTATGTAGACTAAATGGCACATGAAATCTAACATACAGCTGTCCCTGACTAAGAATATCCGTTTCAGTCAGTTGGGGACTACAGATTCCAGTCCCATGATGCCCCATGGTCTCAAAAAAATATCATACTTCTTGGGATGAATTCATTTACGAGGTCACCACCAGGGTTCGATTAATCACTTTTCCTTTCCAGTGAATTTATGAGGATCCTCATAAACGGCCATTTTATCCTCACTTCAGACATTACATGCTTCCTACACAGAAAGCATGAAGTCTGTATGCCTGTGGATGAGTTCACACATCATTTTACTGCTTAAGTATACAGTGCTGGTGTGCCAAAAGAACTGCAGCCCATCTGCAGACCCCTGTAAGCTTGAATGCATTTCTTATCCAGGACATCTGGTTCTAGGAGAAGTAATTACTGTCTAGTAGAGACCACAGATCAATCCAGCACAATACCTCAGAGGTATGATGACTATGCAACAAAGCAGCAAGGGGTGCTCCAACATACCTCAGCAGCTGAAACAAATGAATCTGTTGATCCAATGCTTAATGTATCACGTAGACTGAATTCATCTGTATTATCCTTCATTGTACTATCTGTGTTTTTATCTTTAAAAAGAAACAAAATTGATTAAATACTCCCTTTGCATTTTCTTTACAATGCCAGCTACTGGTGACAAAGCAAAATCATTACATTTAATATTATTTATATGTTCTTCCGTGCCTTTTCCAAGAGCTCAGGATGAGTTACAACATGTACTCCTTTCATTTTAGGAAAGTCATCTACGTAACTGTGAGACATAATAGGAAGCTATTCTACTACGTTTTGTTTTGTTTTCCTTCTCTCTCAAAATTTCAACATAAGCTACAAATACCATCAGCACACATGGACTTGTTCTCAGCAGAGAGAAGCTAAATATGTTATTTACATTAACAATTAAAATAACAAAATGAGAGGATGCATGTCTGTCTGTCACTACCGTAGCTCCAAAACTGCGAAACCTAGACACTGCAAACTTGGCATGCATACTAAGGAGACCCCAGGGATGTGCACTTCAGGCTTATTTCATTTTAAAAAACACATTACAAGAGCAATCCTACAGCGCTCCAGGATCGGATCCAGGAGTCCAAGCTCCCCTCCATCTCCCTGCCGGTGTGCCTCTAGGAGCTCACAAATGGGAACATGGAGAGGAGGGAAAGGGGACAGTTCTGTAGGTGAGGAGGGCAGGGGACTGGGGTGCTGGCTTATGAAGAATCCTCCGGCTACCCCAGCCTCCTTCACTCCTGCTCAGTAGAGCGCCAGCTAGATGGGCAAAATCACCCATCTAGTGAATGTGCAAGGCGAGAGGAGCACGGGGCAACAATCACCATGCTGCTCCTTCCATCCTGCATAGGATGCCCCATCAGCCTCTGAGTTTGAAGGCTTACAGGCATCCAGGTAGGATTGTGCTCTCTCTAATTTAATGTGTTCAATGTATCCACGTGGTTGAAGCTTGCAATGCATCTTCAGCTACTAGGGGCAGACATCCCTAATTAGTACATAGTTTTGCAATCAATTCAGTTTGAGGTCAGGGAGATTAGTGGGCCAAGGAACAAGTTCTAAACCTGGCCACTCCTGCCTGGTATGGGGCAATGCCCCCCCTCAGGGGAATGGAATGGACTGACTCCTCCCTTAAGGGGCTACAGGGATGCATCTGGCATGGACTAAGTCTAGGCGTGCATGAGGGTGTGGTTTCACTCAGATGGGGCAGGGACAGTGGGACATTCCCGCCCATGTGAAGCCGGGTCCATTTGCTAGCGTTAATAATGCAAAAATTGTGCCAAGTACAGTGTCTTTGTTCTCATTGGCTAGAATACTGGGAACAAGATGATGATGATGATTGATATTTAATTCCTGCCTTTCCAACATTGGAGACCCAAGGCAGCTTACATAAATCCATACATATGCCAACTGCAGCAGTAAAAGTAACAATATCAATAACACATCCATCAATCATTAAAACCTCATAATAAAAGCAGCCCTACAGAAAATAAACACAGCAGTGACATAGATGAAAAAACAAACAAATCACAATCATAAAATTCAATCATAGATTACCACCTCTGGAAAACCAAAGGCCTTTGATTAACATCAAAAAGACATGCCAGGCAAATCTCCCTGTAAGGGATATTCCACTGATAAAGAGACAACCAAGAAGTTTAGTTTTCATGGCGCATCCAGGCAGTGGTAGAGTGCATGCTTTGTATGGAGAAAGTGCCAGGTTTAATCCCTGGCATCTCCAGTTAGGAGAATTCAGTACTGGGTTAGATGGTCTATATGAGGTGGCCTCATAAGCTCATAATGTTGATTGTATGTTTTCCTTTCTATCTTTGTAAGTAAAAGACATTGTTAAGAGCATGAAAAGAAAAGAAAAGGAAAGCCAAACATTTAGGGAAAGGTCTAGAATATCCCCATGAGGGCCAATTTCTCCCTTTCCCAACCAATCACCTTCTAACTTCTGTCCCTTAACCTTTAAACGCAGCGCAGAAGTTGCCAAAATATCCTGGCTTGGATCTAGCACAGCCCTTTCATTCACAGAAGGGGCTGCAATCCAGTGGAGGCTTTCAGTTATGGAACCAGGGGTGAGGGAGAGAAGAGAAGCAAATTTCACAGACTTCCCTTTTAGCCGTCTTCCATATCACCTCCTACTTTTCCAGTGGATCCTTTAACCCACCAGACGAGAATAAGATTTTCTTATTGTTGATTGCTTAAAACTGTTTAGATAAATACAGATGTGTGTATTTGTGTGTGCACACTGTCTGTTTATATGCTTATACATAAATGGTTTTATAATATGTATAATATTGTAATTTAAGGTTTTTAATCTTTGTAAACATGCCTGAACACTTCAGCTATTGGATGGTATAAAAATGTAATAAATGAAACATGGCAGCAACAACATATGTCATCACCACACAGAGAATTTCAAGTGGCCCCTGCATGAACTTTTCAATGGGGGCTGCCTTCCCCATGGATACTCACCTGTAGCCTTCATTACTACCTTTTAGGCACCAAGCAAAAACATTTTAAGAACTGTTTTTAAAAACTGAGAATGTTAGCATTTTTAACTTAGAGCAGTTTTAGTTTCACTGTCTACTTGAATGAACTGTGGTGGTTTTAGGGTCAAATCCAATGCTACACTAGTGGAACTACTTCCATCAGTGGAACAATGCCATTAGATTGAACCCTTAGTTTTTAATATTAGTATGTATGGGGTAGTATCCAATACTGCTGATGTGCTAGCAGGACCAATGCCTGGTGCAACAGAAAACAGCACTTACAAACACAACTAGAAACAACCCAGAACTACTGCTTCCTGAATGAAACAAGTCAGCCGAGGATGCGGAAGGCACTTCTGCTGACCTGTCTTATTCCAGAAATGATCGTCTTGGGCTGCACTAGCAAGCACTACTTTACTGTTGCAGTAGTGGCCATTCCCACTAGCACAAGATGTCTAGTGCTGGCAGCTACTAGCATTGGATATTGCCCATGTTTTTTATTTATTTTAAAAATAACTACTACCACTTAGTGATAACTATCTTATTGGCTGTCCAAGGACCCTACATTTATGGTTGAGATTTATGTAAAGGTACAAGTCATCTTGTCTGCCTCCTGAGGAATCTGTAAAACGAACAAGTAGCAACGGTAAGAACAGACCACGGAACAACGGACTGGTTTAAGATTGGGAAAGGAGTACGGCAGGGTTGTATACTCTCACCTTATCTATTTAACTTGTATGCAGAACACATCATGCTGGGCTTGACGAATCCAAGGCGGGAGTTAAAATTGCAGGAAGAAACATTAACAACCTCAGATATGCAGATGACACCACTTTGATGGCTGAAAGCGAGGAGGAGCTGAGGAGCCTTATGACAAAGGTGAAAGAAGAAAGTGCAAAAGCCGGGTTGCAGTTAAACCTCAAAAAAACCAAGATTATGGCAACTAGCTTGATTGATAACTGGCAAATAGAGGGAGAAAACGTGGAGGCAGTGACAGACTTTGTATTTCTGGGCGCAAAGATCACTGCAGATGCTGACTGCAGCCAGGAAATCAGAAGACGTTTACTTCTTGGGAGGAGAGCAATGACAAATCTTGATAAAATAGTTAAGAGCAGAGTCACCACACTGACAACAAAGGTCCGCATAGTTAAAGCAATGGCATTCCCCATAGTAACCTATGGCTACGAGAGCTGGACCATAAGGAAGGCTGAGCGAAGGAAGGTAGATGCTTTTGAACTGTGGTGTTGGAGGAAAATTCTGAGAGTGCCGTGGACTGCAAGAAGATCAAACCAGTCCATACTCCAGGAAATAAAGCCAGACTGCTCACTTGAGGGAATGGTATTAAAGGCAAAACTGAAGTACTTTGGCCACATAATGAGAAGACAGGATACCCTGGAGAAGAGGCTGATGCTAGGGAAAGTGGAAGGCAAAAGGAAGAGGGGCCGACCAAGGGCAAGATGAATGGATGATATTCTGGAGGTGACAGACTTGACCTTGGGGGAGCTGGGGGTGGCGACAGCCAACAGAAAGCTCTGGCGTGGGCTGGTCCATGAAGTCACGAAGAGTCGGAAATGACTGAACGAATAAACAACAACACCAATTGCTATCTCCTAACATTTCTAGTATGCACTATTTTTAGCTCCCTATTGTAAACAGTACCAAGAAACTACAAATTGTCTACCAGTCACACAGCCTAACCTAATCCACATTCAAACAACTCACATGGCAGTTACATTCATTTCTGGTAAATGTCTAACTTTCTATAGACCAGGGAGAAATGGCAGACTTTTAATTCTTGATGTGAGGACGTAGATGTCATGTAACGAAAGAGATGGTATGCAACCTTTTTTCTAGAAGACCTCTTTCCATTTTTTTCTTAAGTAATTTTTTTTTTTTTGGTAGTAACTAAAATTTTGAATAGTTTTGGAAGAGACTTAAAAAAATAGTCTAGCCCATTATATATTTTCCAAATCAGAAGTCTTCAATTTTCCACTTATGGCACAGCCATTCAAGAGAGCTGTAAAACCTAGCTAGAAAAATAATTCACTGTGCGAATGACAGAAGAGTGGCAATATTTTGGCACTGTTCAAACCACAGATCATTCAAAGAAGAATGTCTCATTTACAAGGACTCCTTTATTCAAAGGCACAATGACAAGTGCTGTCCAGGAAACTCTTCATTATAGAATCATTTTCTCTAGACACACACATGTTCAAATGTATACTGTACAAATGTTTAGGGGAGCTTTAGACAGGAGACACCAGCACAATGAAACCTCTAGGAATGCACAGCTGCTTGATCCGCCCAGCCACCCAAGGCAGCCTGTTCCAGATTCTCATGAAGTCCAGGGCCTCACAGCCTAATATGCTGGTCACCTTCTAAACTTTCAATATACTTATTTTAGAAGCCACCGTTCTTTCATATCTCCTCTTGTCTTCAAGTGTTGTTGGATTTTCTAAGGTCGAGTCCTTACTCTCTTGGCAAAGGAGCACACATTTAGAAGATCGGAAAATAATTTTAAAAATGAAATTGTTTACATTTTAGCAGGGAGACAGCCAGGGGCTCCTAGCCGTTAAGACTTGACTACTGATATTTATTTTTAAAGAAACCCAGCAATTATTGAAGAATAAAATCACAAATCTATAAAAAAGAAATCTAGCATTTGTGAAGGACTGAAATTCAGGTGTTTTGTCTATCCTGACTTATTCAGATTAAAAATTGACTATTCGCCTATGAAGCAGTAAATTCGATACTTCAGATAATTTATTTTATTTATTACATTTATATGGGGTCCATTAAAAAACAAACTTAGCGTTGTTAAATGCTGTGAAATGCCTGGGAGAAGAGAAAAGTCTTGACCTGGCACCTGAAAGATAACAGTGTTGGTGCTAGGCGAGCCTCATCGGGGAGATCATTCCACAGTCAGGGGGCCACCACCGAAAAGGCCCTCTCCCTTGCTGCCACCCTCCGAGCTTCCCTCGGAGGAGGACCTTAGATGTTAGGCGCAGTGTACAGGTAGGTTCATGTCGGGAGAGGCGTTCCATCAGGTATTGTGGTCCCAAGCTGTGTAGGGCTTTATAGGTTAAAACCAGCACCTTCAATTGGGCTTGGAAACGTATAGGCAGCCAACACAAGCAGGCCAGAATCGGTGTTATGGTTCCTGAGGATTTGCAAACTACTTTTTCCGTTTAAAAAAACACCCAAAATATTATCACACATTACAATTTTACAAGCATGGAACTATAACAAAAGCTTTGTGATAAATGGTAAATTTAGAAGACAAGACTGTAATCCTACCAATGGAGGCTGGTGGCTCTGATATCAGTGGGGCTGTGAATCCAGTCTGGGTTTCAGTCAGAACTTCGCACCTTGGATAGCTCCTTCAGAGTTCTGACTGGTTCTAACTGAAACCCAGAGTGGATTCACTAGCCTACTGAGATTAGAGCCACCAGCCTCCAGTGAATCCCACTGCAGTGTCCACCATCTTGGGATGGTTGGGAGGTTCTTTTCCTCATCAAAGAATCCTCTCTGTTACAAGCTCCCTATATCCAGGAGCGCCATCGCCTCTTTCAAAAACACACTTGAACAAACTGTGCTATCTTTTCTCTTTGCAGCCTTTATGACAAGCCAAACAGCGAGCCAGGTCACGGCTTCCAGCCCACCTGTTCCCAGCAGCTCTTTGGCACAAAATCACTCTGGGCGTGAGGCCAAGCCATTCCCAATCCTTTCCAGACTATGCTGACAGCTCATGTCGCCCACTGCCTGCCACCTCCTGGACTGAAGAGAAGTGTTGGGGCTCTGTGAAAGGGCCAACCAGGGAAGATGGAGGGAGAATCTGTTTTACGTAACATAACAAAAGCCCTGATGAATCAGAAGACAGGGTACATCTAGTCCAGCATTATGTATCCTACCAGCTAAAAGCAGCATGTGAAAGCAAAAGCCAAGCCATCTCTCATTGCTGTTCCCTGGCATCTGGTACTCAGCGGCATATCGCATCTAGGCCTGCAGGATGCACAAAGCCCTCATGATGGGCAGCCCCTGACAGACTTAACCTTAATGAATTTACCTCTTCACAAACTCAGTCAGTTTTCTTGTCATTTGTCATGCCAGGTACACATAAACAGAGTCAGTGAGGATCAGTTACAATAACACATTGAAGAAGTGAAAACGAAGGCACAGTAATTACTATTTTCCTTCTCTATGCTTCGCAGAGCGTGAACAAAATCAGGGAAACTTTCATTCACATTCTTCACATTTGAAGGACAGCAGGACAAATAAATTCCACATGGCTGATTCACAGAAACACACTGCTTCATGACTGAGAAAGAGAAGGGGAGGGGAATGAATGCTTGTTTTGGTTCACCATGTCCCTTAGTCTAAAAACTGATTTAGAGGCTGATACAACAGAAAGTGTACATGTATGTACAGCATATGAATCATGCACACAATGATTTTCTGAGGTATTTCTCCATTAAATTTGAAAAGCTGTTGGGGGGATTTGATGCAACTTTTAAAAGAAAGGAAGATGAGGAGAGAAATGCCCCTCCCTCCAGCCATTTATACTGCTCTTGTGCTAATTCCTCAGTGTCTCCTGAGGGCAGTTGCCTAGAGGAAATCCTGATGGAAAAATGTAGGTGCACATGCACCCTTCAGGCCCACAGACAGAAAATCTACAATATATTATGGGTTTGGGTTTGGGTTTGGGGGTTGGTTACTCAAATGTCATTTACAGCCTGGTGCCTATGATTGCAATGAGATTCAGGATTCTTTCCAGCTATGTAACCTTGAAACTAAGAATTCTCTAAGTAGATCTATCAGTGTGAGTGCCTTGAGGCAATATCTCATAAGGCCTTAAAAGGAGATTTAATGAACAGTGACTTTCTGGTGATGTGTTTCAATGGGACCCAAGAAGGCACAGGTAATGGGAGGAGAGGACTCATTTTTCTTGTCCCCTTCTAGACAAGGGGAGAGAAAGAGTGAGATCTCTCTGTGTGCAGCAGGAAGTCATTCTGCACTGGGACTGGATCTAAAATGGTAGCCGACTTCGCTTTCCGCAGAAAATCCTATGACAATAGACATCTGATAGGGAACAGGAATCTGTTGGAGTGCAAATGCTGTCAATCTTCATCTTATGCTCAGGCTGTTGGTTGTGTGTGTGTGTAAAAATAAACCTTATATCACAGGAACACCTGAATCCAGGGTAAGCTATTGAGCCCCTGAAACTTCTGGAAGTGGGGTGTATGCACATAACAACATCACTGCATTCCTTAGTATATGGGAGTACCACCACTCAGACCTGTAAACTAGCCAATGGTATTGGAAACATGATCTTAGATTTCTAAGATAAGTTTCATATCTCCTCCTGCATCACCTGAACAACTTCTCTGGAAAGCCAGGTGGCCCTCCTGAAGAATATGTGGTGGGGGCAGAGGGACCATTGCCCCCAAAATCAGACTTGAGTTGTTAATTAAGTTCATCTAAGAAGTCCACAGAAAGGAAACTTCCTAGCATCCATGCCCCCCTCCACAAAACTCATCCCACATGGTTTATTCAGCAGGTCCCTGATCCTTCAGAGAGGTTTTGGGGTGTGTGTGTGTGCAAGTGGCTGCAGGGAGAAAGAGGGGGCAGGAAAGTTCCCTTCTATAAACTTGCTTATTTTATGCTTCAAGCCATTATACTTTTATATTGATAATAATCCCATATACAAGGCAAAATTGATAATTATTGAGGAGAGGAGTGCTGCATCTCAAGAGAGTGCAGATATACAACAGACTGCAAGTGCATCCAATATTTTTGAGGGATACAAAAAATATGCCTGGTTGATATCTATTACCTTTTCTGACTTTCAAAATGTGACCTTTTCCTTTCTCCCTCCTCCTTTGACACAACCTATTTAATAAACGCACAGTGGGCTCAAAAACAAATAAACTTGTGATATGGCAACATGTGTTACCTATTAGGGGGAAAAAGCAGACTTACAGATCAGTCCTCTGTTTAAAAATTAGTGGTAAATTAAGAGTGGAGAATTAATAGTTGGTATTTCTTTCCCAAGATGTCATAATTTTGGAGATAGGAAGAGATGGAAGAATGCATTACTCACACTTGTTCCAACTATGTTACTGCAAGATTAGCTCTAGGATAAACAAACGTTTCATTCACTCTCAGGTTCAGGCAGAAAGTCAAGAACTAAAATAAATTTTAAAAGCTTGTTTGCACCCATTTGTTTAGTCTACCCTATTAAAGCTCCACTTTAACTACTTCCTATTTGCA
The DNA here is from genome assembly GCF_023053635.1 of Elgaria multicarinata webbii. Taxonomy (NCBI): domain Eukaryota; kingdom Metazoa; phylum Chordata; class Lepidosauria; order Squamata; family Anguidae; genus Elgaria; species Elgaria multicarinata. The sequence continues at coordinate 134,539,979 of NC_086171.1, forward strand.
ACTGAATTTGGATTTTGCAACAGATAAGTATAAACAGATGGAGCTTTTATCAGTATTTTGTAATCTACCTCTCATTGGGGTTGCCTATGAGCTTTGAAAGCCCCGCAGTGGCGCTGCATTGGTCATACGACACAGCAGCCACCTCGCAGCCATCACAGGACTTTCCAGAGAAGCTGCAAACTAAAAAAGTTGGGGACTTATCCCGATATTTTCACTGGAGCGATGTGAGCACAGTAGATCCGCCGTCTAACTTCACTCTGGCATCGTGATGCAGGTATTCCTGGGCAGATGGCAACCCGATTAGTCATCGTCCACTTGGGCAGAGGGCGGGCCCAGTGAACTGAATGGCCACCAGAAAGCCCATGCCCTGACTCTGCGTTGGGATTAGCCCCTGCCACCCTGCAGCAAGGAACTGCAGAGTTTCCTTAAATGCCGCAGCAACCTGGCACCATAAAATCAGGGCCCTAGTCTGCAAGCCTTTACTCTCAACTACTAGCTGAGCTGTTCTGCTGTCAAGGAATGTTCATTAACATCCCATGAATATCAGCGGGGGAAACACCAGTAAAAGTGTATTGAAAAAATCAGCGCAGCTAATGGTGAGTCAACTTGGTTAGGCCTCGGGGGAAATCTTAGATACAATGCTACAGGAGAAGTTGGACACAGGGTGGTGAGGACTTTGTAAACAAGAGGCTAAGTGGTGTCATCCAGTGCCTCCAAAAAGTGGTGGTGGTATGCTGAGTCCCATCTACACTGTCAATATGAGTTCACCTTATGCCTACAACAATGTTAGCCAGAATATAAGGAGACCCACCTTTGGGAGAACTGCAGGGGCTCTCCTTTTATGGACTGCTTCTGATCTGAGCCAGTGGGAGAAGAATCATGTCTTGCAAAGCAGGGCCCTCCTGGTACTAACTGCAGAGAAACAAGAGACAGTTGTCTCTTTCTCGGGTGTTGTTTTTTTTGGGTGGGGGAGAGGGGCGCTATCCTTTAGTTCTCTTACTATCTAGGAACTCCCAAATTCTAAAAGCAGCTTGCAACGGAATTTTGAAAGGCACAATAGGAAGCAATACAAGAATGGAGCTTTGAACTTCAGCCTATAAAGCAGGCAATAAAATTACCTGCTTAAAGTGAATTCAGTTTGAGAGCATGTAAATGTTGCAGATGGAAAGGATGATTTTGTGGTTTCTTTCAAAAGAAACTTTGTAGCCCTTAATCTAATCTATGTTGGCTTTCTCTCCGCTTCTGCAAAGGGAAGCATCCACAGGAAGTGAGGGATATCATAACTCCTCAGTTCTCTACCTGATCATGATGCTGGGGGAAGTGGGGGGAGGCAGAGGAAGACCTGTCATCTTTCATATCCCCACTCATGTATCTATCTTTAAGCTGTGACTAATTACAATGACTGAAGCATATGGCTTCAGAGGGACATATGCTTTGGATAAAGGACCCAAATAAAACTCAGGCGTTATTAGAGTTCTAAGTAACTGGTATATAAGGTTACTGACATTCATAGCTTGAGAGTGGCAAAGTTGCCTCATGGTATTAAGTCATTTGATGTTAAATTAACAAAAAGGCACAGTCAATTTATGTCACAATTTATTTCTGCACATTAGAAGCTACTCCAATATTGGGAAGTATCCAATACTGCTGCTCAGCTCCCACGGGTTCTATTGCCCTCACAGGACACATCCTGCAAGCACAGCAGGAACTAGCACTTCCGACAATAATCCTAAAAATGGGTGGGTGGGTGTCATTTACTTAGTAGTTTAACTCTTTTCATATATTCTTGAAACACCAGAAGTACTGTGAAAGATTTCTATTTATTTATTTATTTATTACATTTATATACCACCCCATAGCTGAAGCTCTCTGGGCGGATATAACTCATTCAAGTCTTTGCAAATGATAGAACTTGACTGACTCTGCAGGAAAGAACATTTCAAAAAGGAAATTGACACCCAACAGCTGATATGCAGATGCATGCCAATAGCAACATACAGCCATATGACTTCTAGCATCACAGCTGACGTCCAAACCCCTTTCTGCATACTGACGTACAGTGGCAGGTGTTGAATGAATGTGCCAGAAAACTAGCTAAATTTAAACTAGAGTGTCAACTGGGAAATACACTTCAATAGTCATCAAAAGTAAAAATTGGATTGCTGACTCCTGGTGGCATTCATATTTCAGACTCATTCATCAATATTAGAACAAACAGGACTGATGCATTTCAGAGGAGAGTTTCCATTTATATATAATGAATTATAAATATGTTATTGGTTGCAAGCTTGTCCGTAATGACAGTTGAAGAAGATATCGTCTGCCATTGACCTTAATACTACAAAAACTGGGAGGTTTCAATAAAGCTGGGCAGTTGCGACTATTTTAAGATTCACACTTTCCAGGAACAAACTGTGACCAATAAATCTGCTGGGCAACTGGGACAGCACTTAACCTAATTTAACTTCTGGGGAAGTAAAATATATAGGTGGTTAGTTTCCCTATATGTGATAGTCTGAATGTAATTGTGTGATGCTGCCCCCTGCTGCTCTTAAGTGGTTCGAAAGAGAAATAACGCCTATTCATTTGTTCAGCAACTAGCATTTCTGAATTATTACTATTTAGAACTGAGCTAGGAACCCTCTTTCAGCCCAAAGGTAAAATTCTATTTTGGAGGAGCTCTTGTGACCCACATTACATATTGGGCAGGGCTAAAAAGCAAAAGGGGTAAGGCCAAAAACGCAATAAATAAATAAAAATATGCCAGAACATTGTAGCTTAAAGCTCTCACTGCCTGTACCTACATGGTTTGGGTCTAGACTACCAGCGGGATCGCCTTCGCCCACACAATCCCCTCCCCCACATTCGTCCTCTGGGAAGAATCTACTTCAGCCTGCCAAATTTAGGCTGACAAGTATTACCCAGAGGACCTTCTCTTCTCCTGCTCCCAGACTGTGGGATGGCCTGCCAAAGGAGACTCGTCAACTTAACAGTCTTTTAGCATTTAAGGAAGCTATAAAGACTGATCTATTTATTTATTTATTTATTACATTTTTATACCGCCCAATAACTGAAGCTCTCTGGGCGGTTCACAAAAATTAAAACCATAATAAACAATCTATTCCAGCAGGCCTGTCCAGTGGAATTTTAGGATGATTTTAGGACGTTTTAATAATGTATACTATGTTTTTAATTCAGTTTTATGAATTTTATACTTATTGTTGTTCCCCGCATCGATCGAAATGGAGAGGCAGGTAAGAAATAAATTTATTATTATTATTATTATTATCATCATCATCATCATCATCATCATCATTTAAGCCTTAGGAGAGGCATTTCTACCTTAGAATGGGGAAGAAATGGTACAAAATCTAGGAAACCACCCATTGATTGGTGATTAGAGAAACATGGAGGGGGGATGGCCTTCGGGTGGCCTAGGAGCCCCAAATTTGGCTCCTAAGCCTGAGACTCCCCATCTCAGAGAGCTCTGGCTATTGGGCGGTATAGAAATGTAATAAATAAATAAATAAATCCCTGGTTTATACCCCAACTCTTCAATCAAATTCCCATGGCAGTTATATATAATCATTAGTAGTAAAAACACATCTTGGTATTTCTGTAGCACTTTAAGATGTTCAAAGTGATCCACGTACATTTTCTTAATAATGGCTTTTCTTCATTAAGTCAAAATACTGCAGCCTTACTGAAGCTTCATCTTCTGGAGTACTGCGTGTTTACAATAGGCACAATAAGCACCGCTCCCATTGTTGTTCCCAGTTCCTTTGCAGACACGTTCATTTATACAGCTCTGCAAGATTTCTAAAATATGCAGTTCTTGAATTACACCACCTCTTTGATGGCGTTTTTTGGCAAGATTCGTTTGTTACCGCATTTTTGTCAATTTTTAAAATGGCAGAATAAACCTAAAATTGACAAGAGGGGAACTAGAGGCTGATGTCACGAAAATGATCATGAACTTCCATGACTGAACAATCACAAGCGAATGATAAGTGCCTTGTGTAAAAGCACCCTAAGCCTTTCAATAAGTCTGTAAAATAGGTCAAAATTTCCAGCCCTAAATTGCAAATGTGGATGCTGGTGGGAGGGCTAAGTATCTTGTTTGAGGCCACTTAGTGAGGTGATAAATGAGGTGAGATTCAAAGTAGAACTTCCAGCCCCACAGCTCATACTCTTACCTCACACTAACTTCCACAGAAAGCAATACCACAGCAAACCAATTAGTCTGAAATACAACAGATAATCTTCTTAAGAGATTCCCTTTGTTTCCCAATTTCAAGGCTTTGCACCAGGCCTAGGCAAAGTGAAACAATTTGTGTATGACGTTTACAGCTACACTCGGAGACATGCAGTAGGTCTGCGAACATCTAAATACGAACCTCTTAGGTTCTAATCTAGGAATAACTCCATAAAACCTTCTTTTTATCTATACTATAGCAGTGATGTCAAATCTCTTTCTGCTTGAGGGCCAAATTCAATTTCAGATAAGCTCTCAGGGCCACATTCCAGTGTTGGGTGAGGCTTGAGGCAAAGGGGGTGGGGATAAAATACCCCAAAAAAACTGGAGTATTTTATCTTAAAGCTTCTACTGCTACTATTAAGCCTCAGGAGAGGCATTTTAACCTTTTAGAATGGAAAAACCAGCATCAATCAGCAGCTGTAGTACACCATATATAAGAATCCCTCTTTTTATCCAATGGACCAATCTCTACTTTTCTAGCCAAATGCAAGAGCACCAAGAAAACCCACTGGGTATCAACCACTGGAACAGGAGCCCTTGAACAAAATTCAGTACTAATAATATCTCCACATGGAAGACTCACGGCGTAACAAGCTTCTCCTGCTACTACAGCCAGTGGGAATTAGGCTGGCTCTGAGGAACAACCTCTTTGTGCCAGAGGAGGAAAATAAAAAAGAAGACATTTCTTATCATTCGATTTCTGATTACCATTATCCCAGGTTCCTGTTATTATTAAGGAGGACAGATTAGGTCAGCTTTTCCCAACCTGGTAGCCTCCAGATGTTTTTGACTATAACTCTAAGCATTCCTGGCCATTGGCCATGCTGGGGATGATGGGAGTTGAAGTCCAAAATGGCTGTAAACTGCTTCTGACCTGAAAGCCAGACAAGAAATATTTTAAATAATTTTTAAAAATCATGAGGGCATGAGGTTGGGGAAAACTGGTGTAGGTTGTCAAAAAACAGACTACAACAACAACATCAGGAGTAACAGGAACACTCACCAATATCATTGGCAAAGGGAGCTGGGTCAGATGCCCCAAGGGAGGCTTCAAACTCTTCCTGAAGATGATAAGCTCTTTGGAGCAAGGATTCAAGCTTATGAATGAATTCGGCGCTAATAATATCCTGTAAACAGAAGTTGCAGCATGTAAATGGTTTTTTTCACTAACATTTTAAGCAGGTAACAGAATTTCTGTAATGTGCAAAAGTCAACAGGAGTTACTTTGGCTACTAATTCTTTATGTAGTACCATATGCAAGAAAAGCAGGAACCAAAATATTAAATACATCAGCAACTAAGGGATTAAGAACAGTAAAGTTAGACAAGCCTTTCCAAATCTGATGCCTTCCAGATGTCTTGGGGCGATTGGCTACGCTTGCTGGGGATGATGGGAGTTGTAGTCAAGCATATCTGGAAGCTGAGTTACTCTATACTGACATGTTTACTTTTAGAGGTTCTTCAGGAAAACTAAAATGTGCATCCTATATATAGTTGTACTTAGATCCCCACTAAACTCCATGGAACATCTACATACACATGTTTAGGATCAGGCAAAAACAAACAAGCAAACAAGCAATAGACAATTCTGAGATGGTTTTATGAAAGTTTATGATTCTATACTAGCACAACGCCATTTGAATGTTGAGGAATAATACAATGAAGAACAATATGTAGTTAGGGAAGAAAGTACTCAGATTGCAGGTATGCAAGAGAGTCCCTTGGATAATTGTAGCTTCTTCTCTGGAAACTGGAATCCACTTTCATCCCCTCCCCCCAGAAACAGTTCAAAGTGATTTGATGAAATGCCAAACACATACTGTCTTTTACTCACTTCTACACTTTCTTCTGCAATAGCATCACCAGCTCCAAGTTTGATGGCACTACAGCTGGCTTCATCTTCGACTTGTCTGTTACGAAAGGTCAGTGCCTGCTCCCATCGCCGTAGCGCTTCTTCAAATAACTCCATTCCTGAAATAAATGTTGCAAATGAACCAGCCTTGCATGACATTTTCATTTTGCCTTTCCATGTATTATCTGTCTCATCTCTCTGGCTTAAACTATTTGGAGTCATTTACTTTGGCGGCACCTTTCCCTGCTGTTCCTGTTCTCTACCTGTGGGCACATTGATTTGTCCTGCTTGGAGCAGGAGTAATTGTGAGAGGTGGTTGATTTAGATGGCTTTGATTCTTTCCAATTAAATTTGTCTAAGCAGAACTACTCCATATTCTTGCAACATTCAAGGCAGTATCCTAGACCAGATCTACACCTTGTGTCAAATATTAAAATTCCATCATTTCTTGCACGTTTATACCTCGCAGGGCACACAATGACATTTGCTGCCATATTTTGGATAATGTGAAATAAAAAGAAGGACATAACACTATGGAAGGGGTTATGGGAATGAGGATTGTGCCCCAACAGTTCTCAGAGCATTTCAATACCGCTATAAAGCAGTAGTGTGGATCTAGCCCTAATACTGTCACTGAGCTCCCACTGTTTCATATGCACAAGAGGGAATTTTGAGGGGATTTTGTGATTCTAAAAGTAATCCCGGAAATTGTCATTTTCAGATTGGGACAGGTTAGGCCAGCTCCCTTCTGCAAGCTCCATATGCCAAAATGTGAATCTACAATGTTTTAGATACAGGTTTTATGATGACATCAGTTTACATAATTTGTGGTATTTGTTGCCTACAGGAACCACATGCAGTGTCTTTTGTTTGCTCCTGATCTCTGCCTACGACAGGTGCTTAACGCATGGAGAACTTTGCATACTTCTATCTTTTAAAACATGCATTAAAGACGTGTGCCATCGTATTTGGGGAAAGGTGCTTGTTGTTCTTTTGCAATGACATACAATCCTTTGTTTTGAACTTAGAAACATTTTAAACTAATAGCAAAAGTTCTGTACATAAGAGGAATGCTCATTTACCCATCAAGTACAAGTTTTCAGGTGTAGTTACTGGAATATTGATTAGTTTTATATCATCATCATCTGCTTTATCCCAGGCACTGGAATTGACACAAGCACAGCTTGGACAGGATGTGACACTTTGGACCTAATGTTTTAAAAATGGAAAAGGTAAGCCAAGGGAGTTGTAATGATGTATTCCTAGCATCGTAGCTTATCCTTTGGTCTGATTAACTAGTTAACTCTGTCTAGAAGCAACAATAACTGACATTATATCCGAGTACTGATATTTGATTTATCTAGTAAAAAAACAACAAAACACAAGATACATCCTTAAGCATGAATCATGGCTATAACTTTGCAGACAATGACTTGGCTGGTCAATTCCAATACACTTGATTCCCCACCCCAAGTGGTCTTATCAAGAAAACCTCACAAAGGGTTACTTAAGTGATGGCATCTCTTCTGCTATTTTAGCTATTTGAATGTTAGAGTAGTAGGTTCCTGCTTGAGCAGGAGGTTCCTCTAAATAAGACACAAATTTACTGTCCTAAAAGAGTCTCCTGGGTTAAGGAGTTAACCCAGCAATTCTGATATGTACTCATCATCAAGGAGAAGACAAGAAGTAGTAGAAAACAGTGTTATGGAATTGAAAGGGAACTACTGCTGTAGCTAATGGGCCTCATATCTTTCAGCTAAAGTCACAGCACTTTGCATTCAGAATTCTTTAAACATAGCCATAAATATACTTATCGCTTGAGCTTTTATATTGTATTTTATATTATGGTTTTATACTGTTGTTTTATACTTTGAATGTTTTTAATTTTTGTGAACTGCCCAGAGAGCTCTGGCTATTGGGCGGTATAGAAATGTAATAAATAAATAAACAAACATGGTTTACACACAAGTAAGTCCTACTGAGTTGCATGGCATTTACTCTCTGTTAAAAAAAGTCATCTTACCTAGAAAAGGTACTAGGATTTGCTTCTGCATAGTGTTTTAAGGACAGAAAGGAACCAACTGAAAATCTCTGCTTAGCGAAAACACAGGCATCTTCCATGCTAAGGCACTGCTCCTCCACAGTTAGGTAGAAGCAGGTAAACTACTGTATTTAAACATGGCAAGGCCTATTTAGTCAGGGGGAAAAAGCCCTACAGCTCCCAGCATTCCCCAGCTAGCCATGCTGGCTAGGGAATACTGGGAGCTGTAGGAGTTTCTTTCTGTATAGAATCATAGAATAGTAGAGTTGGGAAGGGTCCTATAAGGCCATCAAGTCCAACCCCCTGCTTAATTATGAGAATGGGAAACAGGGCCATTCCACCAGCTTCACTGAAAGACTTCATTTTTCCTCTCTCCCCCCCCCCCCCCATTCCTCTTTCCTTGTGTGTGATTTTTCAAATTGCAAGCCTGTGAGCCTTTTTGGCTGAGGAGCAAGATAAAAACACTACACGTGTCTAGACAGTCATAGGACTGCACCCTTAATATAGCACTATATTTCCTACTATAATGCTTGTGTCCAAGGCAAAGGCAAAACTAAATGGTGCATTATGGTTGCAGCCATAGTGCCTAATTTTAAAAAGTCTGAATGTTTGCTTAATTTTTTTAAACTTGATTTTTCATTAGAAGACTTGTGTGTTTTTGAAGGGCGAACTAACTTTTAAAATTGTTTTTTTCTGCAGGGTTTTTTTTTAGTTAAATATGTGAGAGCAGAAGAAACTTTTTTTTAATGGATGTTAGCTATGTTCATTGGTTTTAGTTTTTTTTTTTTTTTTTTTTTTACCAAATGAAACTGAAGAATAATTGTCTAGTTTAGGATGGTCATTTACAGCAGGTGTTTGAAGAGAACTGTTTTAGTTTTCCTCCTATTAAACTTTTATATACAAGAGCCAAAGTCTATTGGTTTTTTGGATATTATTAGGGCACTGATGAAGACTTCTGTGTTGAAACACATTTGGGTTCTGTTGTAGCATTTTTCACAATATTAAATCAGAAATGGAATTAAGGAAAAACAAATAAAATTGTACAGGATTCCTCAATTACATAAACTAGTAGTTAGATATAACCACACAAATAATAAAGACCCTGAGGGCGGAATCCTATGCATGTTTAGATGGAAAGAAGTCCTACAACTCCCAGAGTGCCCCAGCCAGTATAATAATAATAATATTTATTTCTTACCTGCCTCTCCCTTTGGATCCTATTATTAGGTGCCTAAGGGGACCCCCAATGATGCCCATGAAGCTTCTTTATCTCCCTTTCTAGCTCTAGCCTTGCTCTTTTTCTCCCCTATATCCCTTTTCCTTGCTACTTCCCCATTTCTCTCTCCCACCTTCTCATTTTAGGTTACTTTTGACTAGCCAGGCCCCCATGGCAGCCACATTCACCATGGAAGCCATTTTGTGGTGGCACACAAAGCAGTTTCTCAAATTCCCAAATGTGCTCTCGGTTCCAAAAAGGTTGAGGGCCTCTGATCTAGGTATTTAAAATGTTGGCAGAACAAAAAAAACCTGGAATGCAATAGTTTGACAATAACATTGTCCAGATTCTCCAGAAAACCAGAGTGAGGAATGATATTAATTCTGTAAAAAAGAAAAGAAAAAGGGGGGGCTAGTATGTAACTCCCACACTAGACAGTTATGAGAAAATGAGTTGTATCCAACAGTGGTCATACCACTAGCACAATGATGTTGCACTAGGAGAAACCAAGTACTGAACTAGATTCAAGGGGAGAATCCAACTAAAATTCCACTTGCACTATCAGTTGCAGATCGTAGATTTATACAGTGGTCTGCTAGCGCTTGCACCGTGGCTGATGGTACGTTGGATTTAGGCCAGTCTGTAGCAAAACACAACTTGGAACTTCTCTACATTATGGGAAATCACGTTGTTTACCTGGGGCTTCTCTGCTTCTTGGTTCTTTGGCACAATTGTTATGGGCTGCATTACACAGAAGGAGAAGGGCAACAAGGGGTTTGAATTTAATACTTCTCCTCTGTTCAATTCCATTGCATTCTATTGAGACAGCACCATCTAGAAGAACTTGCTGTTTCCCTGCTATGACCACTTTATTATTATTATTATTAATATTTATTTATAAAGCACCATCAATTTTCATGGCGCTGTACAGAATAAAATAAAACAAGACAATCTGCCGTATGGCTTTCAATCTAAAATCTGGTTCTTTTTATCCCAGGATTTCTAGAGGATTCCTCAGGAGACATCCTCATTGTTGACGATATCATGAAATTGACCCCAAAACCTCTGTGAAAGGCCAATCATGAACTTGCAATAAATTGCTCGTTTAGAGGGGTCCTTGGTTCGTTTACAAAGTACATGATGGTAATTCTCAACACACTGCACTTACCGAGGCCAAACTCTGCACCGAACCTGAATATTTACTGAAGAGGCCTCCATTTGCATTAATATAGGATTTTTCTTTTTCTTTGGCTGAACTCAATGAAAGCGTTAGGTTTTGTCTGCTGCTGGAACAACTGGAATCTGAAGAGGATGGTAAGTGATTAACAGCACAGTCCTAAACACATCTACTCAGAAGGAAATTCCATTAATAACAATGACACTTGCATGGCCACAAACCACTTTTAACCAAGGACTACCTAAATTATCTGTTGCATTGCAACAACAACCATTTTAAGATAGACTTTCAAATAACTCAATTTAAGAGTAATTTTACGTTCTAGAATGCTTCTAATGCAGTACAAAGGATGATGACATTCTGAGTATGTAAGCTGTAATTGACTAGGTTTTCATCTATTTTTTCAATATGGAGTAATAGGGTGGACATGTGTCCTCTTTCACAGAGGATAGTCCCCAGGGCTGCCAGAGGACTGTTCTCTACTTAAAGGTGTCTTCTATTTGAAGGATTGCCCAGTCCAAGTCCTGTATAAAGATAAAGCATAAGAACTGTTACCTGTCACCAGTTAGCATCTGGACAACAGACTGAACAAGCAGACACTTCTGCATTATGCTGAGATGTGCTGTATTTCTATTTCATAGAATCATAGAATAGCAGAGTTGGAAGGGGCCTACAAGGCCATCGAGTCCAACCCCTGCAGGAATCCACCCTAAAGCATCCCTGACAGATGGTTGTCCAAATTATAATAATTATTTCTAAATTTGCAACTATGTATATATAAATTAGCATATGCAAATTTTATGCAGACTTGTCCACATACCCTCCCCCTGATTTGTGCTGCATATATCTCATCAGATTTGACTACTGCCATGCTGAACTCAAACTTTCTTTCATCTTTATTATAGTCCTATGCAATAAAATAAAAGGATTTACAGATATGTCTAAAACCACTACTACAATAAGTATCAATGGAAATCCAAGACTGCTCCCACTCCAGAAGTTACCACACTTCACAACTGAAGAGAAAAGCTTTCTAAAGATTAAGGAAGGAGAATAGAAATTTATTGAGAGCATAGCTGAAAGAAAAATGGACAGAATTCTGGTGCCTACATGTTACTGCAGGCACATAGTACCCTGTTCAGCAACATGTTTTAGCAGCAGACCATGCTGAGGAAGGATTGAATAGTGGCAGTCCAGGGTTTATGCCCCAAAACTGATTGCTGACAACTCCCATTGCCACAGCTTCTGCATACATTCTCTTGCATCTGGACTGGGAACTGAAGAGCCGAAACGTTAAGATCCTGAAGTACAGGAAAATTAGAATTGTAGCTTCTTACTTTTCATGTATTAGTCAGTGGTTGAATGCTTAGACTCCCCTCAATATGGTTGAGCACTGCTATAATTAAAGATCTACAGTTGCTTAAGGTTAATTGTTCTTGCTTGAAAGTAAATAAAAATGAGTTGAAAAAACAAACAAACTGAGGAGCCAGCATGTACTTTCAGTAGGATGGATTTGGTCCAGGAGCTGCAAGTAAATAACTGTCATCATACTACGCTGCGCTTGATGGCAACTATAATTTACAACAATTATAATGAAAGCCAGCTAGGTTAACTGAGGAATTTGAATGCCCCCCATTTTTTAAATCCAAGAATATACTTTTTCTTGGTAATTTAAAAAACATCCTTCCTAATCCTAACATAATCACTTTGAACAGAGCCCCACCTCTTCAACTGAATTTGTTTTCATGGAACTGTAACCCATAGAGCACACTCCTATGCATGCTTACTTCGAAGAAAGTCCAACTGTGTTCAATGGGGTCCACAAAGGGTTGTAGTCTTAAGGCGCAATCCTATGCATGTTTAGATGGGGAAAGCCCTACAATTCTCAGCATTCCCTAGCCAGCCAAGCTGGCTCTGAATTGTAGGGCTTTTTTTCCTGTCTAAACACACACATAGGATTGCATCCTTAGAATATTGCTTTCCTCAGATATGTCACCCACCTTTCTCTGATGCAGATGTTTTCATATAGTCTAACATCAGGTGGCCTGGATCCCATTGAGATACTTTCCTGGTTTTCTTCCCACGTTTTCTTTTGAAATGATGGGCAAGAAAAAGCACAGATACCGCCCCCACTGCTGTTGCTGCAAATAGCTTCTTTAGACCTGGTGAGATCTTGACCTTAAAACACAAATAAGGGCTATATTACATATTCTGCAGAAGGCAAAATAAATAATGTAGATTTGATAACCATTTTAAATTCATGTTCCAAACATGAACACTGCATACATCAATATATGCTCTATCCAAGTTTTTTGGTATCCATCTTAAATAAAACTTTTGTCAAAAAAAGACTGCAGGACTCAGTGATGGACTGGATAAAGGCCAATAAACTGAAGCTGAATCCTGTTAAGATGGAGGTCCTCCCAAGTCTAGGAGATGGGCTTATCTGAATGAGTCTGCACTCCTTCTGAACCTTTGAAAGAACAGGTCCATAATCTGAGGGTACTGCTGAATCCATCTCTGTCACTGGAGGCCCAGAAACAGAGATGGATCCAAGAGCCTCCTAAGAACTTTGGATGAAATGCCAGCTAGTCTCACCTGGACAGGGATAGTTTGGCCACTGTGGTACAGGTGCTAGTAAACTCTAGACATTACTGCAACACGCTCTATGACCCTGTTCAGACACAGTGGTTAAGCATTTCAGCTAAACGTTATAGCTTAGCATGTCGTGTAAACTATTGCTAACCATAGCGGCTACATAACCATGATTTAAACATGTTCACTGGCCCTGTTCAGAAGACATCTTAAACCACGCCTTTACTCATGGTGAATAAGGCCTTTTGCCTTATTCACCCTAGTTAAAGCTGTGGTTTAAGGTGTCTTTTGAACAGGGCCACTAACTCTTTGCTTCAAAGGAATTAGTGGCCTAACCGTGGCTTAGCATGTTGTCTGAACAGGCCCAAGGTTGCAGAATGCAGCAGCTTGGCTGTTCTTGGGAGTTGCCTCTTGGGAGCACACACCTTCACCCTTATCAACCAGCCCCGTCAATGAAGTCATCAGATAAGGTACTCCTGGTGGTTTCGCATGGACCTAAGGTCTATTCAGAGTGCACTTGGATTAGCTGAGCTGCTGAATACAGTGGCCTTCCAACCACTTTACTTGCTTCTCTGCATGCAGTGCAGCCATCTTCACACGGCACTCTATAGCTGCACATGGTCTGCCTGTACAGCATGGTACACTGGTTATATACAAGTACGGTTTGCACAGAAACCTCCTCCGAATCACAATTCTAAGATATATTTCTGAAACTATGAATGTTGAAGTTCTTTATTCATGTTTAGTAGACCTCTTTTCTCTATATTGCAGGATTAGGAGAATATGTTTGTTTGAATTATTTCACTTCATTTACAAATCTTCATGAAGCAAATGATAGAGAAGCCTTTATCTATCACAAAGGCCCAGAGGGGAGCACATTAAAACTAAGGTGCCTATATTCAGTCCACCAAACCATGAGGGCATGTCGGATGTATTCTATTTCTTTTCATCCTCACCCCCTTCTCTTTTAGTGCAGCCATGTTCCTAGCAGCCAGAACTCCACCCTAGCCTGCTTAAGATACAGATATTTTTCTTCTTCAAGTATAGATACTGCACACATTCTCACCCTACAGTAAATGCCTGATCTAAATTATTTCTGCCTTCCCAACTTTACAAATCATCATAAATAAAGAAGTTCTAATACTGCACTAACCAGCCTGTAAATTAGGCCATAAAGCAACAGCAAAACTGAAATACATCATCATTGCTAAGGCTTTGAAATAAAACAGAAAAACTGGGTAAACCTTTCCATGGCATTCACTGCTTAAGAAACAGAAACTGCTTAGGAAACAGAAACAAAGGGTGTGGTCTTAGCAAGATATTCTTAGAATATATGCTCTATTCTATAATGATCAGAACTGACATAATACAGTATTTTCACACAAGCTATTGTAACAAAATATGGATACATAATAGCAGATTACATAAATATTGTTAGGTGTTGGAACACAAATTTATCAGCTCAACATTCAAAAAGCACTACAAACAAGAATAGAGAAGTGCAATAGTTACCTGGGTTAAAGAATAATACCAGGAAAGGGGAAGATCAAATACTCTTAAAGCTGCTGTCTTCAAAGAAAAACGTGTCTCACTGGCAGCTTCTTCTGACATGGCTCCTTCTTTCCCATAGCATTGTTAAGGAATACTAAGCCAAAATCTTATTACGTCCTGGTGATGTTGGATATGGACTACCAATGAGAGACAGATATTGGACTATACACCTCACACCTTGGGAAATAATTTAAAAGGCTTAACTTCAACCTTTTTTCCAGAGTTCAAAGGGTACAGAGACAGAAGGTTGCTTAGTGGAACCATAAATGTTGCGGAGGAAATAAATTTAGGTGCATGTCCTTTGGGCTTTTCTGTGAATATTAACTATACACACATTAATCCTATACCCATTTACCTGATAGTAAGCTCCATTGAACTCAGTGGGACTTACATCTGAGTAAAATGTATATATTGACTGTAAAGCACCAATGAATGGCTCCCAAAATTGGAAACATTGTAGGGTTTCCTAGTAAAAAGGAACAGTCCCAAATGCTTTATTATTTTTTTTGTCTGTTTACTTTCTAAAACATGTAGAGCACAGCACAGGAAAACAGACAGATTATTGCCGAGAATTTCTAGTCAATCTTGGCTGATCTCTGTGAGGCATTTTAGAATAATCACTACACATAAGTTCTTTTGTTTTAAGTCCAAAAACCAGCTTTTCTCCCATAAAGGGTTTAATTAGCCTCAAAACACATAAAGAAGAATGACAGCAATAATCTGTTGGGATGGGAGGTGGGGAACAACCCGAGGAAATGTTTTAAAGCATCAGGCGCATCTAAGCAGACTAGAAAATATTTTCAATGATTCCCAGGGGAATTTTCCATTTCTCACATATCACACAGAACAATTTATGGCACTGGGTCAACATGCACTTGCTCCAACTCCACTCAGCCACATTGGACTGCTCGATGTCTTAATAGCAACTCATATTCAGATGAAGTGGGGGAGGTAAGAAAGAGCATGTAGATTTCAAATTTTAGAGATCTACAACCCAACTGGAAATCCGAAGGTGTTCCTCCCCCCCCCCCACCGTGTGAGTGAAGAAGTTATGCATCCAGGTTCCATGACTGCAGTGAAAAGCAGGAGATAACATTACAATATTTACATAGGGATGGCAGGGTAACCCCATACATCACAGAAGAGCTTCTGAAGGATCTTCTTGTCTTAACAGATGACCTCATCATATTTAATTTCAAAGAGATGCATGCTATCCGACCTAAACCATCCCTTATGTCCAGAATACTATAGATTATGGACACCCCCCGAAAATTTGATATTGCAAACCTGGATTACAGGACCCCGAGATTTTCTGGAAAAACTATTCGCTATTTTTGGCCCCGATATTTTTCAGCATCAGCAGAGGTGATTTTTTAGGAAGAGGATCGCAGCCTAACCCCCTGCTGAGAAGGGTTGGAAGGGGTGCTTCTCACGCAGAAAAGTCAAAGCCTTTCCCCTCAAAGGAAAAAAAAGAACGGACCAGCCCTGGAGGCTTCTCGAGGCTATCTCTCAAGCACAGCAGTTGGAACAACAAGCATACGCGAAGAGCTCCACAATTCCGCCTGGGTAGCAGCTATTAAGAAAAACAAATGGGGGAGAGAGGAACCACAGAGAGAGAAAGAGCAGAGTAACACGTGCCTCCTGGCTTCCGCTTCGAATAAGCATCTACATCTTTATTAGGGTAGTATGAGCCAATGCGTCACCATTCAGCTGAGCGCTAGGCTAGAGGTACCACCGGCTGCGGAGGAAAATCCCGCTAGATTTATTTTTGCTGCAACCCGAGGTACCTTTTGCGGCAGAGATATTTTACTGAAACCCGAACCTTAATTCAGGGTGGAGCAAAACAGAGGCTGCAATCCTGTGCAGTTTCCTAAAAGTAACCCCCATCCTCACTGAATACAATGGAATTTTCTTCCAAGTAAACGTAAAACTGTGCGGGAAATCTAGTTCTATAGACCACTTCGCCCACTCAACCCCAAATCCAGCGCTCGATTAAACGCAGACGTGCTGTGCTCTATGTGCTTGCAGGCGTACGGGTGGGGTTCTCACTATCTACCACTGAACGTAGTAGGGCTGGGTGTTAAAATACAGACAAGGGAAGAATATATAATTTTCTCTGTAGTAAGAACCATGGGCGTTGTTATAATTCAGCACACTTGGGCACGTGCCCCGGAGCTTCTGAGCTACGCCCTGAATCTTTTGAGTCCTATTTATGTCATCTGCCTTAATACAAACCTGCCTCTTCCCATGGCTGGGGCATGCTGGGAGTTTTGTAGGACTTGGTTTTTCTATCTAGGATTGCACCCTAGATCCTTTATATTTGGAGAGGTTGTGTGAAAGAGTCTATTAATATCTGCTCCCATCCCTTCCTAACCTGCAATATGAATATTATTAAATCTATTTGTATTTACAGTACAGTTTTAATATTGAAAATATTTGCATTTTTCACACACGAAAACACCTGATTTGTAACAAGAGGACCAATTCCTTTTGCCTTTGCTTCTACTTTTGGTGATGGAAGGGGGTAAGGGAGAGACTCCCTGCTGCCAAATCAACACACTCCTGCATTTCTCAATTATACCGTAATGAACAGTGAACATTTTCAGCTGAACAGAAATCTTCTTCCGAGTTAAAACACACACACAACAGAATCAGAACATAGGGACATCCTCCCAAACTACAAGCGTGAAGCTCTGTGTTAGTACGAACCTAACGGAGTTCCTCATCACGTGTTTTCAACAACTCAAGCGCGGGCCTATCCCGGCTTTCTCTTAACACAAGTAATTCAGAACCGCCATCTTAAAGCACTCTCAAAGTATTCTTATCTCTATAGTCGCTTCCTCTACGAACTACAGGAATGGCGAAGTCGACGGCGCCATCTTTGTTAAGGGCAAGCTCCTCCTCTTACCTCTATTAGCGTGAAAGGCTTCGCTGCCATCATTGTCCGGGGCAATTGCGGGCACCCGTGCTAGCCGAAGCGGCGCTGCGCGCGCACGCCAAAGAGAGCGAGCAGGGAGGGGAAGAAAGAAGGAAGCGGAAGGCGGCTCCTCCTCCTTCTTGTCCTCCATCTCTTGCTGGTTTCAACTGCGCGGTGGCTTTTCCCGTATTGGCCTTAGGAGACAGGTGAGGAGGAGGTAGCCGTCGCCGTTATAATTAAAGAGAAGGAAACTGGATTGGCAAGACAGTGTCAATACTGTTTTGGGAAGAGCCAAGTTCTCCAAGCACGTTTGCTCAGAAGTACGCTCGACTGAGATCAATGGGGTTTACTCCTGAGGAAAGATGCAGAGGATGGCAGCTTTCGAGAGTCTGGTGGGTTTGGGGGTGGGTAGGTAATAGGGGTGAGGTGCTACTCGACCTGCAATGTCAGAGGACTGGGTCCTCTATGAGTAGGTGCATCTTTAGAGTATTTGCTTACGCGCTTTGATGGTGAGAGGTTTTGCGGGTTTTCTTCCATTCAGCAAACACGTTTTATGACCCTTCCATCCCACCCCGGTCTCGCATGCAAGCAAGACTCCTGTCTGGAACTTGGTTGAATGGCAATTCCTAGACCTGAAATATGATAGCAGTAATAACGAAGCCGATTGCTTCTGAGCGTCTGCAGAGTGCCATTTCATGACTACCTCCGTATAACCCTCAGCATTACTAGTAAAGGGGAAAAGAGGCTTCCAGATCACAAGGGAAAGATTTCCAAACAGGCCTGAGCACAGACATTTCTCTTGGCTCGGAAACTAAATATTGAAGGAGAATTCTATTTCTAGATGTTAGATTTAAATAGAATTAATTTTCTTTTTAGGAGTCATAAATAATGTTGTTGTGTAACATCAGAGGTATTTTGAACCATTTGTTGACACTTGTAATAAGATACTTGTCAGAGTAAAACTAAAATAAAATGTGAGCTTATTTTATATGTTTACAGAGGTCGACAATTTTGATGTAAAGTATGTTGTGCTTTATTAATAATATGGCAATATGAATGAAAGGGTAATGTGATAACATGTCAACCGTTTGTGTGTGCATGCGCACCTGCAAGAGAGAAAGAGACAGAGAGATGGAGAGGGAAAGAGAAAGTGGTGAGAGGTCTGTTCAGGTATTGCGCCTGCCATTTACAATATTCATTTAATAAATAGTTGGGACATTGATTCTGTGATGCACAGCACAATTGAATATAACAGCTGGTTAAAAATACCACTGCAGATTGCAGTAGTGCAGGGGCAGCCATTCTACTGCAAAAAGATCAATCTGCAGAATATACTGCAGAGATACGTTTTTCTCAAAGGATGAAATTGGGGGACCCAGAGAGCATAAAACAGATAAATAGCATTAGATTGTTATTTCCTGAAAGAGTTGAAAAAAATGTATATGCTTAAAATATTTTGAATTAGCACTGTTGGTGGTGAAGCAGGTGAAGAAGTGATCAGAATACAAACTTAAATGTTTTTAAATGGTGGGCTCACTTGGAAGAGGAAAGTAGGAAATGATATAGTCATGTAAATAGACGGGCAAATACCATCAGAAGGTAACATACAGGTTTTTGTTTCCCAGTCCAACTCTTTACCTTTTATATGTCAATGTTACTGGTTATGTTTCGATTTATAATGTGGTTTTGTTTAACGGGGAGGAGGGAAATTAATATTACATAATGGAATTATTCCGTATAAAATACCTCTGAACATATTATGAGTTGGAGTTTCTACTAAAAAAAAACAACAACCTGAAACTACAGAAGGTTTACAGATGCTCTCATCAATCATATTCCCCGCCCGTCTCTGAGAGGATATGGACTTGAAAAAGATAAACGGTAAATGTCACTTGTCCCAAATGACAAGAAAGATTTTTCAGTAGAACAGAAGTTAGAGTCTTGGTATTGCGTAGATTAGGTTGTCAGTGTTCTCATAGAAATCAGGAGTTGAATTATATATCAATGGGTTTGTGAAGTTACTAAAAGATGATCCCTTCAAGGAGTATTACTATACATCATCCAGTAACCATAATATTATGAAGCAAGGGAGCCAATGATCGATAATAATTCCAGCTCAGTGTAAACATCAAAAGAAATTATACGCCGTATTAGAGCATTACAGTTGTATGGTTACAAGAACACGCACCCACCACCACCAAGAACATAACTGCTACAGTTTTTGTTGTATATCTTTGAGATGGGATCTGTTTTATCCCACTTATATGATGAAGATAAGAACAGCCCTGCTGAGAGGAAAGGCCTTTCTAGTCTAGCATTCTGTTCCTACAGTGGCGAACCAGATGCATATGGGAAGCCCACAAGCAGGAAGTGAGCACTCTCTTGGTCATGTTCCCCAGCAGCTGGTATTGAGAGACATACTAATACTGGCGGTAATATAGCCATTATGACTAGTATCCCTTTTTAAATCTAAGTTGGCAGCCATCAGTAGATCTTGTGGCAGTGAATTCAAAGTTTAAATATAAGAAATAATTCCTTCTGCCTATTCTTAATCTCCCACCATTCAACTTCATTGGATGACCCACGTTCTAGTATTATGAGGGAGGGAGAAAAACATCTCCCTATCTAGTTTCTCTACAACATGCATACTTTTATAAACCTCTTTCATGTCTGTTCTTGCTCACATTTTTATAAGCTAAAAAGCCCCCAAGGTTGTATCCTTTCTACATAGGGGAGTTACGTCAGCCCCTTGATCAGTTTGCTTGCCCTTTTCTGAATCTTTTCAAGCCCTACAATATCGTTTTTGAGTTGCAGTGACCATAACTGTACACAGTATTCCAAATATGGTCACACTATTGATTTGTATAAAGGATTTATTTATTTATATATCCATTTATTTATTCATTTACAACATTTGTTTAACATTCCACATCTAAACTGATTCTGGAGTGGTGAACAATAAAAGATAAAAAGACTAAAATATTAAAACGTAAAAATTAAACAACATATTACAAGTTCTTTAAAAACCAGAATACCAATAAAAACTGTAGCTGGTCAATCAAGGAAGGCTTCTTGAAATAAAGATGCCTTCAGCAGGTGCTGAGAATGACACAGTGCTGGTGCCACCTGACCTCTAGTGGCAGGGAGTTCTGACAGCCTTTCCCAAACCAACGCCCTCCAGATGTTTTGCACAACAGTTCTAAGCATTCTGGATCATTGGCTGTGCTAGCTGGGTCTGATGGAAATCGCAGTCCAAAACATCTGGATAGCACTGGGTTGGGGAAGCCTTCGTTATGATGTTGGCAGTTTTAGCTTTGATTCCTTTCTCCAACATGGAATTTGCTTTTCCAGTTGCTATAAGGCTTGCCCCCAGAAGTGCTACATCATGGCCGCTGGGGGCTGGAGGACTGGCCTTTCATGCAAGGGTACCATTGGATCCTGTCCTCTGGTTAAAATCCTTCTTAAATGTCAAACTCATGCTGTAGCCTTGGGCAAGTCACTCTCTTTCAGCCTTGACCTACTTAGGATGCAGTCTTACGCATGTTTAGACAGACGTCATACAACTCCCAGCAATCCCCATCAGATCATGTCCCTTTGACATCGTGACAAATTTGTGCAATGATTTGTCTGTTATTACCTGCAAACGAGGTCAGTGGCTATTTAACGTATGGTGGAACCAACATTCCTTAGCAGCATCCTGGATCAGCTTGCAACATAATGTAATCCATCACAATGTGTTGCACAGGAGCGAGTATACAGCAGAGAGAAGTTTGTGAACGCTTTAGGATTGTTACATATTTCCAACCTAAAATGTTATTAGATCTTAAACTAACTCCATAATCTAGATAAGGAGCCTGATTAAACAAATGATACACAAACATGATGCTTTTTCAACATTTATTTATCCACAACTGATTCAACATTCAATATCCATGTGTGAAATAGTGTGAACCTTTACATTCAGTACCTGGTGACACCTCCTTGAACAGCAAAGTATTTTCTGTAACTCGGTCAATCCCTCAGATCACTTTTAAGGAATTTTGACCCATTCTTCCTTACAGAACTTCTTCAACCCAGTGACGTTGAGGTTTTTTTTGCATGAACAGATCAATTCAGGTCCTTCTGCAACATTTTGATGAAGTTTAGGTCTGGACTTTGACTAAGCCATTCTAAAACTTGGGATTTCTTCTTCTATAGCCATTCTTTTGTAGAACTGCTTGTATGTTCAGGATCATTGTCTTGTTGCATGACCCAGTTTTGGTTCAGGTCCAGCTCATGGACGGATGGCCTGACGTTTTGCTCTAGAGTCTTCTGATATTCTGCAGAATCCGTGGTTGTGTCAATGAAGGCAAAGCCATCAGGTCCTGAGCAAGCAAAGCAGGCCCAAACCATCATATTCCCACCACCATGCTTGAGAGTTGGGATGAGGTTCTTCTCTTTGAACTCAGTGGTGTTGTGTGTATTTTTGTCGCCATAATGTATATTATTGAGGGCAAAAAGTTCTGCCTTTGACTTGTCTGGTCAGAGAACATTATTCCAGAAGTCTTGGGGAGTGGTTTCCCCCTGGTTATCCTCCCATGAACACCATTCTTGTTCAGTCTTTTTCTGATGTTGAGTGATGAATGCTCATATTAGCCAAGGTGAGAATGGCCTGCAGATCCTTGGATTTTGCTAGGGGGTTCTTTTTTACTTCCTGGATGATGCACAGATTTGTTCTTGGAGAGATTTTGGTAGACGAATTGCTCCTGGATAGAGTGACTGTTGTATTGCACCTTCTCCATTTCTAGACTACCTATCTGACAGTGGACTGGTGGAGCCCCAGTTCTTAGGAATGTAACCCTTTCTAGACTGATGAGCAGCAATAACTGCTTTTCTGAGGTCCTCAGAGATGACTTTTGATTTTGGCATGACATGTTTCCACACAACTGTATGGTGAAGACCAAATTCGCAAAGGATCTCTTCAGATGACACGCTAACCCACTGTGGTTTCTTCAAAAACACGATCCACGGTAGGTTAGCTTGTTGTGAGGCAGGAGAATTCCCTCCCCATGGTGGGCAGAGTGCCCATCTTCTGCAAGATGGTTCGTGGGCTTGCATGGTGGTTCCCGTGTTGTCTGATGGGAACCCCATGGATATTTCTGCCCATTTCACTGGAAACAAACAAAAATGGCAGCAGCCTTAGAGTCCACTGGAAAGAGCAACTGCCACTTCTGGCAACATTCTTCCCATTGCGGACATTTTCTATGGTCGGTTGCCATTTCCCCCCATTTTTGGTCAGTGAAGTGGCGGCGGCTGGCTGGCTGGCTAGCTGTTTGGTGCATGGAGAGTGGTGGGGTGCACATTTAAAATGCACAGTGGTAAATCATGGAGGGGGTGAGTAGCGGAACCATGGGGAGTGGTGTGATTCCGTGATCATGTGGCAGGCTCGCTTATCGTGGTTCCTTTATCCCTCCCCTCTTTTTATTGGAATACTTGTAGAAAATTGAAAGACAGTAGCATTAAATCTAAGAGAAGCCCCCAAAGTACTGACTGTTGTTGACATATTAATAATGAATTGTACTTGATATGCTGACGACCCCACATCTGTTTCAGCTGAGGTTGTTGGGGCACTTTCTGTTTCACTGACACCACTTAGTATCATTTTACATTAAGATATATATATGCATTTCAGTGACATATGTATTCTCTGACATACTTGCTATGCATAATCCCCTAAAAACATTAATTACAACTTTGATGCTGCCCAGCTTGCCTAATATTATATTTGCATTTGGCATCCATTAATTGTTACTTATGAACTTTTGGAATGGAAAGTTTTCCGTGGAAAACAACGCACTGGAAAAAATTCTGTGACCATCCATCCATGATTCAGCTAGTATGTTCCAGATTTAAGTTCTAAATCCTCCCATTGTATACATTAGATGTTTAAATCACAACATTGGCTTAAAAACCTGATGATTAAATACTTAGTGAATAACATTGCCTTTAGTTGCATTATAATTGCCGTCCTTACCACATGGCACCATTATCTCTCAAACTACTTGCATAAACTGACAGTTAATTACTGGCTAAGAGTGTGAAGTCCCTAGGTTCATTCCTGAAACAATACGCTGTAGCTGAATGTTGCAGTTGAACTTGGCCACTAAATATCTGTTCCTTAGCTCTCCTATCTGCGGAATGATGGTAAAGAAGGCTGATGTGCTAAGGTTAGGTACATAAAGTTCATTAGATGCGCTCAAGCATTATATCAGTGTTTAAGTACAGTCGTGAAAGTCAGAAAGTTAGACTAACATTGTGACGAAGCTTCCATTGATGAAGCTCATGCCTCCTGATCTTAAAAAATGTCGAACAGGAGTACACCAAATACATTTTCATTCAATCAGATATTTGATATAAGATGATCTGTAGGGTTGGGTGCCGTTTTTATTTTATTGCCGTGTTTTTAGGGTTAATCTAGTGGATTAATCTAGCAGTCCTAATCTAGTGGAGGCTTTGGGGATGGAGACGGAAGGAGGCCAGGACAGCCATAGGATTCCTTCTATGGCTGATGTCCTAGTCTCCTCCCCTCCCCCAGGAATGCCCCTTTTTCTTGTCCCCGCACTCCATTTATTTATTTAAAACATTTATATCCTGCCCTATGCCATTAAGATTTCAGAGTGGCATACAGATAAAATGAGATGTAACTGGTGTGGAGAGAACAGGGGCGGCCAAAGGGGGTGGGCAGCATGGTTTCTGGGCTCCAAGATTGGAGCCACATTCTTAACATTGGAGCCCATAAACCAAACAATCCTATGTCCCTCCAGACACTATTTGAGGGAATAGGATCACTTTTATGATTGTTTTTGTTACTGTTGATACCCGCCTTGACCACCATTTCCTTGAGGTAATAAATAAATAAATAAATACGGTTAGCTCCCAGAGGCAGAATTCTGCCTCGTCCCATTCATTATGTGGGAATGGGATATGGATCTATTGTTGCAGGGCCACGGTTAGCACTGTTTTAGGGCTAAGATAACATCCATACAGAAAAGCCCTAGATAAAAGTTATTCCTAATAACTAGAAAACAACTTGAGTGGGCTCTTCTCAATTAGCTATTCTTAGCATTCTATGCAACATGCAAGGCAGGGTGGATTTGATTTAAATCACGATTTAAATCACTACTCAGAAAGACTCGATTTAATCATGTGACTAAATGGTTCACTCTTCCTCGCTATATTTTACACAACTCAGAGTTACTAAAGACTCATTCTTGCTGCTATCATCTTAATATTTACAACCAGATGAAAGTTTCGTTTTTAGAATAGCAACTTTTTAGATTAGTTTTACAGTTATATCAAAAAATACTGATTTGGTTATACTATTAGAAACACATCATAGATAGATAATTATGAAATTATTGTGAGGTGAACTATCTCCAGTTTAATAGGGTAATCATTCATATTTGGACAACTTTTCTGCTGTACTTTATTGGAAGGAGAAAAATAATCTTACAGAAACCTCTGGAAGAGCATGACATTGTGAATGGATTAATGGAATTCATTTACCAAAAAATTTAAACAGCCTCATGCTACATAATTAAAAACTAATTCTAATTTCATGATGAATAACCTTTGGACTATAATGTATCTTAAATAGAAAACTATCTTTAGAGTGATTTTTCCTCAAAAAGCATTTTATTAAAAAAATCCAATTTAAGTAAGAACCAATTTTTTTGATTTTTTTTTTAAAAAAACATTGATTTTTATCCACCCTGATGCAAAGTGTTAAATTTCATTTTGATATCTTATGGGGCTCTTTGCACGTAATGATGGCAAATAGTGGGTTAATTACCTCATAATTTGTGGGGAGATACACTGCTTCCAGTTTGCAGCAACAACATATGAAGGGCCTGTTTGTTCTTAACATGATGTCCAAACTCATTCACCTGTATGTTAACCCAAGTTAACCCATGGTTTGTTTGTACGCTAGCTTTGGGTGGTTTAACCCATGCATAAGCCAAAGTGTCTAGGTTAGGGTGTCATGCTAACAACCTACAAATGGGGTGTTTGTAGGTTGTTGCTCCAAAAAGTGGCCCATATATGGCACACATCTCTGCAAATTGTGGGTTAATTATTTAACCAACAAATCGTGTTCAATTCAAACGCCACCATTATGTCTGAACTAGGTCAGTATGTCTGCTCAGAAGTGTTACTGAATTGTTTAAACTGTAAAACAATCTCCTTGGTCAAATTTTCTGTTTTGTTAAAAAAATAATGAATATTTGCAAAGTTTCCTAAAATAATTTTAAGCTGTTAATTAGAAGAGTTTCAAAACTAGACTTTGAATGTTTGGCATTGGATTACTTAAGCTCTTGTAAATATGGATTGGTATGAGGGAAGGACTCAACAGTACTATATAAATAAATAATAATAATAATAATAATAACAACGTGCTTTACAATGTCGATTGCAAAAATTGTATATCATTCATTTCACCTTGACTAAAACTTTGCTACATGCTATTGGTTGCACCAATAACATATCTGAGTACAATCAGTGTGTTTCCTTCTCAAGATGTAGGTACTACTTGATCTTGAAAGTGACTGCTGTTAAAATGTCAGCACTGAGCAATGATTGCTCACATTTGGAATCCGTTGGGGAGATCACCAAGGAAGATTTAATACACAAATCGCACGTGAGTTTTAGTTTTGTACTTCCTTAATGCAAGCTCATTTTTTAATTACTGACCTTTGCTTATGAAATGTAAATCAGTGCTAGATGTCATAATAAGATGCATGTCTTATTAACTGGACAAGTGCACAAAGAAGCCATCTGACATGAACCCATGTGGACATTGTGATCAACGTCTGGGGCTTTCCTCCGAGTGTGCCTCCACGAAAGGAGGCTAGGAAGGTGGCAAAAAGGCATAGGGCCTTCTCAGTGGTGACCCCCTGACTAAGGAATGAGCTCCCCACTGAGGCTTGCCTGGTGCCAACAATGTCATCTTTTTGGTGCCAGATTAACACTGCCCTCGACTCCCAGACATTTAATGGTATATGACGGGGGCAGGTATGGCAGGTCTCTTGAACAGGTCTGTAGAAATTGTTTACTGAAATCGTTTGCAGCTATTTAAATTGTTTTAAATTTTGTATGTTAAAACTTTTTAAGACTATGTTTATTTATTTATTTCATTTTTATACCACCCAATAATATTGTATTATGTAGTATAATGTTAGTAATGTTGTAGTTTACATTTTTGGTGAATTGTTGTGATCCGTCCAGAGAGCTTCGGTTATTGTGCATATAAAAATGAAATAAATAATCATAATGATGCCTTTCTAGCTACCCCTTCAAGTCTGGGATGTAGATAGATAGATATTTATGTCTGAGAAAACCTAATGGGCTTGAAGCAGTTGCTAATAAAGTGCTGGTAAAAATACTTACATTTGAGAGCATTTATTGTAGGCTTCAACTTTCCACTTTTAGGCTGCAATCCTATTCACATGCTTTTCTGAGAGTGAGTCCCAGTGAATTTGATGGGACTTATTAGTGAGTAGATATACAAAGGATTGTGCTGATAAACCTATGGTAGGAAATAAAATATTTTATTTCATTTATTTAAAATTATTTTTAGACCATTTTTAAATATAGACACGGCAAGAGTTATACAGATAACCTAATCCAAAGGGGGTGAAGATGTAGAACAGTAGCAGCTTTCATAGAAACAGAGTTCTTGTTTGTGTGGGTTCTTTAATTTTAAAGTAAATATACAAAAGCAGCAGATTCCGCAAACTCTAATGAGCTACTGATTATTCCTTCCAATATGAAAATAGGATTTAGTTAGTTATTTTGCCCTTCTTACCCTTTTGTTCTATGCTACCTAATTTTATTAACTAACCACATGATTCTCTGTTGTTTTTAATAGGGCACTTGCCAGGACTGTAAAGTTAAAGGACCAAATCTTTGGGCATGCTTAGAGGTAATTATAATTACAGTATAGTATATGCATGGCAAAGAGTTTATTTTTTGTGTGAAATCTTAGTTTTATGAATGATAGTTCCTAGAGCTGACTTTCTCTGTCAATGCTGGGAGCAATATTCTTTTGCTAGTATGCTTGGCTGGTCTGCAGCGTAAGCATTAGATTGTTCAAAGTTCCTCTGAGTTGTGTCCTCTGGAGTGTAAGTCTTAGGGTGTTCCTTAACAAAGGGCACACTTGAATCTATATCTTTATCCATATTTGAGCTGTGCTTCGGTACTACTGACATTGGGCCTGTTCAGATGACACACTAAGCCATGGTTAGGCGGTTAACCTTTTTGCTGCGAATGGTTAGTGAGTGTGTTTAAATGGTGATTATGCAGCCACTATAGTAAAGAATGGTTCACCTGACACGCTAAGCCGTAATGTTTAGCTCAAAGTTCTTAACTTAGCGTGTCGTCTGAACAGGGTCATTGCATTGCTGTCAAAGCATTGGATTTCAATTATGATTTTGGCTGAGCCACTCTATATTTTTCTTTTGTAAATTAAAGCCTTTTGGGGGAGAATGCAATTGAAATGAAATACAAGCATGAAATGACAAGTAAAAAAAAACCTGACAAATGCTTCAGAAATGAATAGATGTACTTGCTGAAAGGCCACCTTATATTTTCATTTTAGAATGTGTTTTAAGCAGAATTGTTTGGTACAGTCTAAATTAAGAGCTTAACTCATTGCTTGCAACCATTAAAGTAGTAAGTGCTTCATAAGAACTGTCGCTCCAATCAGTTGACACCATTCCTTCCATGTGGATGCTTTTGTTTATGTTCAAAAGGAGATCCCAGTGTATTAGTCTGAGCCTTGTGTTACCTTAAGGACTAACAGATGTATGATGGCATAAACTTTTGTGGACGATAGTCCACTTCATCAGGTGCATAAAGTGTTATAGAGAGTTTCAGGTGTGTATATATACAGTATACCAAAATTTTAAACAGTGAGGTCAGAGGGAAATTAAATGCTGAAAGTACTGACTGTGACAATTAGATTATTAACATTGGCCAGTCACAAAACAGTGAAAATACAAACATCCTGGCACTAGGTAAGCCTATTCACGCATATAGTGAGATGATAAAACCTTTATCCCAATTTCAAACCTCTGGTGACAGATGCATGGCCTTCCATCTGAGTAGAAACTCTTTTGTGCTGCAGTCCTGCAATGGTTACCTGTGCAGTACTTGAGAGCAGCGATGTCAGTCGGCACGTGTAAGCGCTGCAGGTCTGGATTGTATTTCCTGCAGCATTTCCTGTAGGTGATTACTTATACAAGTCTTGGTAAAAAGATGCTTAGCTGTGAATGGAAATGAGCCTGAAAGGCTCGTTTACTTCAGTGTGGAATACACCCTATGGGCCCAATCCAGTAGGCTCCTTTGGCTTTTGTTCTATGTCAGTACTTTCAGTACCAACTCACCATGCTGTTTTTTTGTGTTTGGTTTTTTTTGAGGGGTGGGGGCACTCTCCTGCTGCTCTCAATTTTATAAGAAGCTTTCCAATGTGATGCCAGATAGCTACTTGGGCTAAGCATAGAAAGCTCCTCTCTCACTTGCTATGAATTGAGCTATGTGTCTGCTGCAGTATATTGCATCTTGTTAATAATTATTCTGCTTTGCTTTGACAGAATAGATGCTCATATGTTGGTTGTGGGGAATCTCATATAGATCACAGCACCATACATTCTCAGGTATGTGTGTGCAGGTTCTTAACTTTTGACATGTTAAACCATCTTTACTGTTTCAATCTTCCTAGCATTCTGGACTCTGTCCCTCGCCACCTTTCTCTGTTGTGAATTTACTGTTATGGATGACTGATAGAAAGGGGCTACCTTTAAATTAGAACTTGAAATTCCATGATTTCTGCTGTATTAGTATGCAGAGTCTTTAGCAGCTAAATCCTGTGATGTAGTCTAGCTTCTAACTTGAACTCTGTTGTTACTGATAACTTCAACCACCACACTTAATGGCAAACAGAATGAAAAAGTGTGATGCAACAGCTAGTAATTTTACTTCCTGGTAATTAGCTACTCTCCATATTGTGCAGTTAAGCAGAATGCTTAATGGTAACGTGAAAGACATTATGTTGAAAGCAAAATGTATATCCTGATACTGTTTGGCAGAGATTTGGACTTCAAATAATGAAGATGTATTAACGGTGACAGTTCATGCAGGGAAGAGGTATAGGATTGCAAAACACCAATAAAAGAATGAGAATTAGCGCAACCACTTCCTTTTGCAACTGTACTGTTAAGAGCTGAAGTAATTTCCTTGTAGCAAGGGAAACACCCCAACCAAATGGCATTGATCTGGGCATGAAGTGCACCAGACTTCCCAATCTGCTGCCTTTCAGATGTTTTGGACTACAGTCCCCAGCATTCCTTACAATTGATCATGTTAGCTAGGGTTGATGAGAGTTGGAGTCCAAAATATCTAGAGGGCACAAGGTTGGGAAAGGCTAAAATATGCTATTCCTTAGGATGCATTTTTGGAAACCTTCAAGTGTAATTGGCATGTGAAATTTAATTTTTGAGTTTAGAGTGGGTGGCATTATCTTCATATGCTTGAGGAGCAAGCTTACTTCCCCCCACCTTCACCACAGGGTTAACACTTAATACAAACTACCAAATCATGCATATGCCCAGTATGTCTGATTTCCCCCCCCACCCCGAGCCACCTTTTCTGAGAGGCAAGAATCTCTTGAACTGGGCATTAGCACAATTAGAAATTTATGCAAAGCATGTAGCTCATGTTAAGCACATGATATTGGCCAGGCCTTGTTAACAATCTTGCTGCCATATTTTGGACCTGCTGAAGTTTCCAGACTATTTCAAAAGAAACCCCAAGTATAATGCATTGCAGTAATACAAGCAACAGTTACCAGAGCATGGATCATTGTAGCTAAACTATCTCTGGCTAGTTAGTTCCTCAGCCTAAGCTGATAAAAGGCATTCTGCTCCACTGAGGTCACCCATGCCTCCAGTGACGATGTTGGATCCAAGAGCACCCCAAAACTATGAACCTGATCCCTTAAGGAGAAAGTCCCTCCAGAACAGGTTGATCACCACTCAGCCAGACAAACATCTCTGGATTGAGTCAGTGTACTGGCACTTATTCAGTCCATTATGGCATCAGTTCAAGACACCCACTGCCTCAATTTGATTTGGTGAAAAGAGAAGAAAGAGTATATATTGGTGTCACCTCTGTCCACATCTCCAGATAACCTCTCCCGGCAGCAGATTCATGTATATATTGAACAGAATGGGGGATAAAATAGAGCCCTGTGGAATCCCATAGCATAATTGCCAGGGGGCAGACAGTAATTACCCAGTACCACCTTTGCAATTGGTTGTCCAGGAAGGAGGAGAGCCGCTGCAATGCAGTACCTTCAACTTGCAGCCTGGATATCCTGATAGTATTGACTTTGGAGCACAGTAGTATCAGAACTCTGTCATTGGAAGAGGCCAGTGGGACTTGCTGATGCAGGGGCTATGTTCAGATGGATGTGAGCAGCAATACCCGGCTATGATGTTATCCATGGGTAGTGCCTGCTCACTGAGGCGTCTCGTGCTCTAGAACCGCAGCTGTCACTAACATGGGTGGAGGAGGTGTGGATGCCAGCTGCGGCTAGGCCTTTAAAATGGCCTGGTGGTATCCAGGAAGGAGACAAAGGAAGAGATGAAAGCAGAGGGAGACTAAAAGTGAAAGGAAATGTGGAAGGAGATAGAATGGGGAGCAAATGTGGAGAAAGAAACTGAGGTAGCAGACAGGAAGAAGATTCCACCAAGAAGCAAGGAGAACTAGAGGGGTAATGCTTCGTGGGGCAAAGTGAGGTTGAAGGAAGCACTCCCAAGGAGAAAGGGAAGAGATCCCCACCCCTATGGCCCTAATGAGCAGACCAGAGAGAACTCATGAGCCAGGGAGAGCCCAGAACTGGGCAAGCCTCAGAGGTGCAGACTAGCTGCGTGCTACTGGTTGATCCCCAAAGCCCTTCATTTACCTATGAGTAGCACCGAGGGAAATAGAGTTAGTGGCATCTTGGGTGCCTTCAAACTAGCAATGTCGAGACTCCTAAGGGGTTGCGGCTAGCCAAAGCTGTGATAGGGGGAGGCCCCCAAGGAAGACACCAGTGTGATAGTCCATGGGAATCCCGAGGGGGAGTGGCTGCTTGACTTCTGATTCCTGAGGTGGTGCTTCATGGGATTCTTTGTTCTAAGAAGCAGAACAAATCTTTGAGCAAACAAATTCAGTGACATAACTGGCATACACAATAAAAATACTGGAGTTGAACTTCGCTTTGGGTGATGCTGGGGAAATTGGTGGCCATTGAATGAAGGCAGGTTTGACATTCCCCTGCTGAGGGACAGGTTCACTGTCAAGCTCCGTTTGTAAGTATTTGCCATATTTTGTGAACATTTGTATCTTGAAGTTTTGTATATTATGAATTAGTGTTACATATATTAGGTTTTGAACAGAAATGGATCACTTGATTATCCAAAAGACTGTGGGCTTGTTTTTGCCTAGATTCCTTTTGATGTATAAGTGACCCCTATATCATGGATACTATAAGTGGCCCCTATATCAGCAATACACTTGCAAGGTGCAGACTTTGGAGGCTATTGTTTATCCTATGTACTTGATGGAACAAGGGAGGGGAGAACTTTGACTTACTCTCAGTGTAGACACGATTATGAATCAGAGATGGGAGATTTTCTAACATTTAGTCCAATTTTTGTCATAGCCATTCACTTATTAGCTCTGCTACATATCAGCGGGTCTCTCTTTCCCTCTGCCATTGCTGCCCTGCAGCTGGGGGCTCTGTGATTTTTGCTGGTGACATGTGCCTGAGGCCTTTAACTCTTGCACATGCTAGTATGTCATTACTTCACATCTTCACCCTGCCTTTCCTTGTGCATGCTCTGCTAAGGTTTTATCTAAAGTACAAGGGGTAAAACAGTATGAATAGAAACTGCACATCAGGATGTGCCTTATTTTTTAGTTAGACTTACTTTTCAGGTTGTAATGTTACACTGTGCAGGGCTGTGGAGTCAGCACATAAAACCTCTGACTCCTTTATTCATGGCACCTCCTTTAATTATATATCGATATAGGAAATAAATTTTCTATATATTTCCTACATCGACTGCAAACACACAAGTTTTTATAACCCTAACCTGTTAAAGCCCGGGTCTAAAGGCTGTAGATAGCTAAGACATTCTGCCTTTTTAATTTTATTAAAGAAGCCCAAAAATGAAAACAATGAGGTTATATTTTTATTTATATCACAACTCTATATACAATAGCCTACAACGTTAATATATTGCTTTACGCTTCTTGTATAGCTCATTTTTCTAAAATCCAAATAAAAATCTCGTTTACTGTGTTACGTGATATGCTCTCATTAGACCTGTGTACAACTTGCACACGTTCTAATGAGACTCACACACACTTGTAAGGAATCTTTAGACATTGGTCATAGAGCGTCTGTGGCTAAGTAAGGTGATTCTTATGTAAATGAATTGCTTGACCTAGCCTTGTGATTGCTCTCAGACCCATTCCTGTTTTTTTTTCCTTGTCTCTGTTGGAGATGGAGGGGTGAAGACACCTTGACTGTTGGCTGCCTCAAAATGGAGTCTGTACTGCTCACTCACAGGAGAGCTACTTCGTAACAACTGTATTTTATTCAGTTAAAAGTGAAAGTTTGTTTTTGTGCTTCCTTTCCCCACTCCCTCCCTCATACACCCCAAAAACCTCTTTCTTCCCACACAAACAACCTAGCGGGGCCCAGCACTTACCGCAATCAGCCAAGATTACCAAACTCCTTCTTGTGCTTGGAACTCACATGCTTGGAGCACCTGAGTCATGGTGACTCGTCTGAGCCTGCCTGTGAAGGAGCAGCAGCACTCTGGAAAAGGTGGCACATTGATCCGCCTTTTTCTCTGCTGCTGCCGATCCACTGAGGGGGTCTGAATTTCTCTGGCCAGCTGGACTGCGAATCCGGGATTTTTGTCCAACCAGCCAGAATATTTTGGAATTGGCTGGAATCCAGGACAATCTTGGTTTTCAGGGACATATCGCAACTCTATATACAATTTAAATTTATTAGGAGTCGGTACATTTTTACCGACTCTGACTCCAGTAACCCAAGAATTGCTTCCTACTCCATGACTCCGACTCCAACTCCACAGCCCTGCTGTTCAGTAGAGCATTCATACGTTAATAGTTCATTAATGGCATGTATTCAGTGTGTCAACTTTATGGTAGTCATTCTTGTAATCCAAACATTTGGTTTGTTACCATTCCTAAATTTACTCAAATTTATTTTCTAGGATACCAAGCACTGTCTAACTGTTAATCTTACCACACTACGTGTCTGGTGTTATGCATGTAGCAAAGAAGTGTTTTTGGACAGAAAACTAAGATCTCATTCTTCATTGCAAAATGTACGTTTGTCTCATCAAACTCCAGAGCACAGCGTACAGGTAACCAGGCAAATTTTCTACTTGGGATTTTATGGGGAAATAGCTTTGTAAATAGGTTTTCTTGCTGTTTCTCTGGGTTTTGTAAGATGTTTCAACTGAAATATTATATTCAGGGTTTTATTATTTGACATGAAAGCATCTAGTAGAATGTTTAAAAGAAACTTTAATCAAATATGTGAAAATTCACTCTGTGGTCCAAGAATTGTGCTTTTGAATTGTAAGGGTGGTATCCAGTTGAGTCTTTTCACTGATGGAATTGCAATTTCCTCTCCTTCCTGTTGCCCCCGATGTACCCTCAAAATTTGCTCTGGGGGGACCCTCTGGAGCAAATTTTGGGGGGATGCTGGGGCTCAGCAGGGAGGAAAGGAGGAGAAAGTCCTGTGGTGTGAGCAGACTTCCAATTCTGTTTCATTGGATTTCACCCTGCATTCTTGAAAAGAGGAATTGTTTGGATCCAGAGATATTTATTGTGAATAGAAAGGCACTTTCACTCATGCAGGTGGACTTCTGCCAGCTCCTCCCCTCATCCCATCCCATGCAATTCCTGATGGTTCCCCCAACCTTAGGATTGGCTTGGCGTAAGGGGCCTAGGCCTCCAGAGGGGAAGAGATGGCGAGAGAGCCTGATTTCCTTAAGTGAAGAACGACCTGCAGTTCTAGGAATTAAGTAATGTAAATATTAAGAACAATGTGTAGATAATAAAAAGAACATAGGGAAATCATACCATATATTTAAGGGGTCCTATATGTAATTACAACCCTATAAGGTGCCCTATATGTAATTATAATCCTATACGTAATTTCTTATTCTGCATGGGTTTCTAATAAACAGCTCCAGTTTAGGTTCATGTTTATCATATTTGTTTTCCAGCTTTCTTTTAACAAGAGCCTACATATATGTCTTGCTTATTTTTGCTCATCTTTATTATTAGTCGGAGATGTTGCGGCATTAATGCTTCTGATCTTTTTAGAAACAGGCTTCTATATTCTCCATTTGCTCCATACACACAAATCTTGTTATCTAAATCACCGAGCCATCTGATGGCAGAAATGGGAAATATAAGGGTTGTATCAAAGCTACTCTATAAACCAGTGTTCTTCAACTGATGGTTTGCAACCCAAAAGTGGGTCACAAGATCAGTCCGGATGGCAAAGCTATTGCTGCCATGTTGGGCAATTGTGAAAGTGAGACCCATGTTGCAGGTTGGGAATCCGAGGTGGGTCTCAGGTCGGACCAGTTGAAGACTGCTGCTATAAGCCTTGTGTCTATAGTGCCAAGTATTAATCCTGCCTTGCGGTGTACAATTTACCTTCTTTGTTATAGTAGATTATGATATTTATATATCAGTAAACTTTTGCCTTTGCATATAAAACATGCATTTAAAGTAATATAAATTAATGCAAAGAAAAGTTATAATATTTGCAAATAATGCTTATGTTTTACTTTTTATTTCTCCTAAAGGATATTAGATTACCTAGTATCCCAACACTCAAAATTCCTCTAATTGCAACATTTGATGACCTAGATATACAGGTAGATGAAGAAGATGAATTCAAGGCTAGAGGTAATATAATTGAATAATTTACCTAAAAACTGTTAATTTGATGTAACAGGTTCATTCGACATATCCATTATTCTGTTGGAATTCCTTCTCAGTGATTTCAAAGCAATATATCAGTGGGAAGTTAGTTCCAAAAGCATCTTGCTGATGGGAGGAGTCTATTGTGGGCCATTTTTTTAACCTGGCTCTAAAGTATGTTGCGCAAAAAGATAAAGTAAAACCAAGAATGTTCTGCTTCTGTACAAGCAGAAGTATGTGAACCGCTATAAATGTACCTATTATAGAGTTGTGTGAATATTTTTAGCTTTTCCAGAATAGCAGTAGTTGCTAATTTCCTTCCTTTCTTCTATGTTACAGCTATTTGGATTAAACCCTATAATTTGTAACCGAAGCAATGTTTACCTCATAAATTAAATACACATTTTCAGATATTAAATACAGCTATTCTGTCTGTGTATGCATGCGCCAATATCACTTATTAAAAATATTGTAATACTATAGTTGATAATTTTCACAAGTCTAATTATGGCATTGTTCTGGAAATTTTGTTACCTTCCTTTACTCTGTAAGTCATGGGTGGACAACACATACAGCCCTCCCCTTTTTTTTAAAAAAATGGCCATGTTAGTACCACAGAGTGCTAAATGTGCTAAATCCACCTTGTTTTGAAGCTAAATTTGACCCATATAATGCTCTGCAAGTGTACTGCGGTGTCCCACTGTGGGGTCCAGAGGGGGCAAAATGTCCCCCGGATCCCCCAAAATTTCCCACCCCTGTATATGCTTGATATATTGGGGAGGGGGCAGCATTTTCCATCAGGTTTTTAGCCAATGCTTGGTCAACCATTGTCACTGTGGAAGTTTATTCAAATCTCATGTTTTAAGTTGTACAGTACATAAAGATGAGATATGAAAGGTGACTTAAACCCCTTAATGAAACTTTAATTTGTGATTTGGCAAGCATGGAATGGCTTTTCATTAAAATCTTTCTATTGGGTATGCTAGTTACTTTTTAAATGAATAACCATTGTTATTACTATTTCTGCTATTGTTTGTTTTTGCTGTTTTATGGAGATGCCAGATGTTAGTCAAGCAATTTGTTTTCTAGTCAGCAAATGGGGATGTATCTTCAAACTGTGTGCCATCTTTTCGTTCCCTTGTTTTTTCTTTCTTCTTCTATCCAAACTTGCCTTGGTTCTTGTATCAGTACATTTTATTTAATTCATGTATGCTCCTCTTACTCTGAATGTGTTTACAAGGTGAATATCCAGGTATAGATATTTCACTCCTGCCCGTGCAGATGGATTTTAACTCTTTGATAGGAGAAAAGAAGCAGTTTTGGAGTTGATACTTGCCCAGGGCAAATAAAAATGGCCAAACAATCAAGCATACTGTCTTTTGCATTCCAGTTTAAGAGTGCAGAATGAGTTTCTGAAATCTGTTTTTAAGTGAAGTAAATTGTCCTGATTTGGCCAAGCACTGGACATGCTCACCATTATTTTTTGAAGGGGGAGGCCCCATCAGTGTGTGCCTGTGGTGTCTTCCTCACTGTTAGATGCACATTGCTTGAATATCCATGTTTTTTAAATGCCTGCCAAACCTTTCTGTGAGCTAGGCTAACCCTGTTGGCCTACTTTTATTTCTGGGTGAAGATACCCTGTGTCCTTTATGTTTTAAAAACAATTGGCAGGTTGGTCTTTTTGAGATCATCGAAACTAATTTGGTTTGGTTGCTGACAGAACATTTTCTTCATTAACTACCTTGCACATCTGATATAGGGTGGAGTCTATAAGGTAAACTATTGCTACTGTATTGCTTTTTCTGACCATAGAGTCTGATTTATATATGTCTCAGCTTATTTTTATGCTTGTCTTTCAAACAGTTACTTTATTAATGTTGCCTGCACTGACATCTCACCTTGCTGGTTTTTAATCAGTAATCAAATTGAATCATACATAATTTGGAGTGGGTTTGAAAGGAAATTCAGATGTTTCCAAGGATTTTGGAGGGGAGTGCAAAATTACTTGTGTTGTATTCATTGAATTATTTATGCAGCATCTTCTATGTCCATTGTGCTTTACAAAAAGCCAGTAGTTACTAGGAAAACCCCTGAAATGTTTTGAGTCTTTTGTTTTATCCAAGAGTGACAGTCAAAGGGAAATGGCGATTGCAACCTGTGATAGAGGTTATGTCTACAAGATAGCAGCATTAGAGGCAGCGGGGAGGCCAAGTGAGTGGGGGGTGAAGTTCACACCTTATTGGAACTAGCTCTTCAGTGATTCTAAATTATAGTATAGTAGTAAACGTGTACAAGGCAATCTCATTCAGTTCTCAGCAGCTCTATAAATACAACAGAGTAAAGTAGTGCTTCTAAATCTCTGTGAGGAATTATTCATTTCCTGCGGGGTATTGTGACTTATTTTTACTTGCTTAGCAGTTTTTCCTTATTCACAGGTCTGACAGGCTTGAAAAATATTGGAAACACTTGTTACATGAATGCAGCTTTACAAGCTCTTTCAAATTGGTAAGAAAAACAATCCAATGTTTTCAGTAGTTAGAAACTCCAAATCAGCAAGGAACCCTCGGGTAGAGGTGAAGATCAGTACCTCCTCTAGAACTTTATCCTCATTCTGATATGTTTGGCACTCCTGTAAAAACATTCCCCAAAAAGTAGGCTACATGTGCTATGAAATTTGCAGGAGGTTTATTTGGGTGCATACCAATGGCATCCTTCTTCTTAAAGCCCCATCCCCTCACAAGTTAAATTAAGTAGTATGAGTCTGAACTTTACATACCTTTCTATGCTTATTTACATCTGCTATCTTTTGATGGTTACACTGATTTTGTGTGCCAAAAGAAGCAATGGGTATTCTAGTATTGAGGGCAAGGTTAGTGGATTTTTGAGGTTCTTGCATATGCCTTTTCGTGGTAATAAGGAGTTTGTCTGGCAGGGAACAGAGCTGTATGCCATAATTGGAGGAAGTAATATTGATACATCTAACACTGGTTTAAAATACTAGTATTCTTCTTTTTCCTTATCAGCCCACCATTGACACAGTTTTTCCTTGATTGTGGGAGCTTAGCTCGGACTGATAAGAAACCAGCCATTTCCAGAAGTTATTACAAACTCATGACAGAACTCTGGCATAAAAGCAGGTATCGTGCTACTTTCATTCTGACATATTTTTATAAATCGGCCTCTAGTGTTTTTTAGTCTTCTTCAGTAGTCGACTGCATAAGGTTTCAGTGATTGTTTAGTAGGAGGTTTATGAAATAATACTATTTTTTTAAGGAACATACACTTTTTAGTAATGTAATCCTACTATAGCTGCTTATTCAACTCCATAGTGGGTTAAGGTAAGTAAATTGGCATACAGTAATTATGATGATGATCATATCATATTTCTAATGCATCTGATAAAAGGATTACTATCTAAGGGAAGCATCCAATTGTGTTTGTCCAGTGACAAAACACTATCCACCAATGGAGTGGATTCCCCATCTCCTGAAATCCCAGTGTTACCCATCAGAGCTACTCTGGAGGATTGGGGGCCTGTCCAGAGAAAGGTTTAGAGCCACGAGCCGGGGGGGGGGGGAGGGAGGGAAGCAGGGGCAGGAGAGGACA
This sequence comes from Elgaria multicarinata webbii, assembly GCF_023053635.1. Classification (NCBI taxonomy): domain Eukaryota; kingdom Metazoa; phylum Chordata; class Lepidosauria; order Squamata; family Anguidae; genus Elgaria; species Elgaria multicarinata. The sequence goes on from NC_086171.1 coordinate 134,579,251, forward strand.
GGAAAGTTCCATTGTGTGAGAAGATGTCCATTTACACAACATTGCACTTAGCCCAAAGTAAGTATCATGTTCATGTTGACTTGACTGAGCCATTGAAAAAGGTAGATATTTGGTTTGAAATGATCACTTTATCAAAAGTGATCATTTTTTGAGTGCTTAGGTTTTGGGCAACAATGATTGAAGCAATAAATATCCACAAAGAAAGAATATATATATATATATATATATATATATATATATATATGATGATGATGATCATGCCTGAGGATTTAAGCCTTCTCCATGCAATAAGTCCCTTAGTTCACAATCATATACACACTTACCTGGGAGTAAGTTCTAATTGAAGTCAATAGGTTTAATTCTGAGGAGACGTGTTTAGTTTGCAGTGTTAGTCTTTCAAGCTGAATCTGATACTCTAACTTACACACCAGTTTAAAACATGAGAAAATAAGAATTGCTTCCACTGTATTAAAGTACATCTGGTCCCCACTCTGTTTCCAGCAGTGAGTAGAAACTCACTGAAAGCTCACAGTTATTTTGGTAGAAATCTGAATGTTTACTTTGTTAGATATCTGTGGTAAACAAGATAGCTCTAGTTTCCTCACATTATTTTTTTAAGTCTTTTATAAGATGCAAGAGTAGTAAGATGCAAGAATGATTCTGTGTTATTTCTGTAATTGTTCTTTCCTTCTTGTGTATTGTATGTTTTTTTAATTGGGTTTGTGTGGAAAAAATAAAATTCTTATTGAAAAAAAGAATGATTCAGTAGAACTTTGCATGAATGTATATGTGCATTGCTAATGTGTGAAAGGAATATTGAGACATCAGTACTGTCCCAAGTGGAGTACTGAAATGAATGACAAATTGCAAATTCAAAAATAAGTGAAGGTAGCCCTAATTTTGTATCCAAAGTCAATTATAAAAAGCTGTGGCTGCAATCCTATCACACTTGCCAGGAAGTAAATCTCATTGAACCTGGTTGGGCTTAATTCTGAGGATGCATACATGAGATTGCACTATAGAGTAATATTCTTGATTTGCATGCTTAGAAGCCATTGCAGTTAGAATACTGATAAACTGGAACATTCTAAGCAGTTTGAGGAGTTGTAAATATGCTTATATTCTTTTTTCTTCCAGGCCTGGGGCTGTTGTCCCTACAAATCTATTTCAAGGAATTAAAACAGTGAATCCAACATTTCGAGGCTATTCCCAACAGGTAAGCTTTTCTTAAGGCCCCCTCTTATGCATGCGGCTACAGAAAAATATTGTTTACTAAACAATAGCAAGATCCAAAGAGATCAATTTACAGGTTAACTCATAAACAGCAATTTTAAAAAAAATACTAGCCATGATTTTATGCTGTGAAACAAAACATAACTTTAATTAAACTACGTGTTTGTTTTGCTCATGTTTACTGGCAAACTGCTGGACTTATTTCTATAACACATTCTGTTTTCTCCCCTTCTGAATGTATAAAAAGAAGAGTTGATACAGCAATTTCTGCCTAGATCCCAATTTCTAGAGTTGAATGTAAAGATCTTGATAGAACAACTTAAATGTAGTTATAGACCAAGACTATGCATAAAGAACTCACTAACTTAATTTGCTTTTAAGAATATTGGTAATGGGCAGACATTTATGTAACATTTGTATTGAATTGCAGGGGTTGGATCCAGACAACTGCAGAGAGAGGGAGTCCAGTGGAATGTTATTTACTTACTTATTTATAATATTTATATACTGCTCCCCATTGAAAATTTCAGAGTGGTGTACAAGATAAAATAAAAACAGAATAAAACACTTTAAAATAGAGTTTAAAAGAAGCAAAATGTACAGTGAACTGTGGCTGGTCATTAAGGAAAGGCTTCCTGGAAAAATGATGTTTTCAGGAGGCGCTGAAAGGAATGCAAAGTTGGTGCCTGCCTGGCCTCCAGAGATAGGGAATTCCATAGGAGGGGGGCTACCACGCTGAAGGCTCTTCCCCTGGTGGACTCCAATCGGAGGATGGGTCTATGTGGAACCACCAGGAACGTTACTTCCTTGCCCCCTTCTCTCTCTTGCAGCCTCCTCTCCACTTCCCGAAAAAGCCTTTCCTGAGGGTAAGGGGACTCTACTGAATGGGGTGGGCAGTGGTGCTGGAAGAGGAAAAGGGGGGATCCCCAATTCTCTTTGAGTGATGTCTCTGCCTGATGTTTGTGGAATTCGCCCCATTCCCCTTACCAAATTCAGCCTACCAAATTCAGCAGGCTTTCCTGACACTTGCAATAAGCTTTTGAGGCTGGCTCTTGGGAGGAAGAAAGGGTGGGTAAAAAAATTACATCTCACAAACCCCCATCTTTGCACACTGTATCCAAGCCTATATTTATAGAGGAAAGTATTAAATTGTAATCTTGAACTAACTAAACATGATTCATTTCACAGACCCTCGGCATTAGATGGCTGATAGTCAAGTGACTTTTAGTTTTGTTTAATACCTAGCACCATCTGAATAAAGCAAGTGTCACGTTCCATTTTACATTTTAGGATGCACAGGAATTTCTGCGCTGTTTAATGGATTTGTTACATGAAGAGTTAAAGGAGACTGTTATTGCAATAGAGGATACTGACGCAGCAAATGCAGAAGAGAACATGGAAGAAGAGAAGAGCCAATCAGATGTAGACTTTCAGTCATGTGGTAACACTGATAAGGTAGAGAATGAAACTTGGTCAAAACCTGTGGCAGAGGACCATACAGAAGATGCTATGTTAATTGCGGATGATGAAAATGCATCTAAAGACTATCAGAATGAGAAATCTTTGTCTACCAAGATGGACAGAACAAGCTCTATGGAAGACATAGAAAAAGACATAAACAGTTTCTTTGAAACGGCTGAATTTTTGAGTAATCAGGAAACAGTGAAGGTGCAAATACACAGCAGATACTCAGGTGATTGCATGAGTATTATTGGATGTAATAGACAGTAGACATGCCATTAAACTGTGCTTTTTTCTAAGGCTCCCTAGCATGTGTTCTATTTTAAGATTCCATTTCAGCTTACTATTGTATAGCTTACAGTACTATCAGCTTACTACTAATATATATTATAGTATATAACTGATTTGAATCCCACTTACGACTCTTACACGATGGAATATTTTTGTATTTATTGCTGAATTTAGAGCTGTGGATAGAGGAGCATTTCTTTTGTTATATCCTGCTCTATCGTAAAGGATAGGGCTGCAGCAATTTTTATATACAAAGGAACAATGTCTGTTCAGTCTGTAAATAGAGCAGATAATAAACTTAAAGAAAGCAAAGTGAAGGGATGAGTGAAATGGGGAGCTACTTCTCTGAGAGAAGCACGAGTGATAGTGAGCTGGATTCAGATTTAGTCATAGGTAGAGTAGACCCATTGAAATCAATGGGACTTAAATTAGTATGACAAACTTAAGTCTTATTGATTCCAGTGGATCTCTTCTAAGTATATCCATTTTATAGGGCACTTCATAGATGGCTGCAGTGGTTAGAAGTCACTTCCAGCTCAGCTGTTGTAGCAGTATGTGTAGCTATCGCTTGCCCTGGGTTTCTCTTACCTGTGTTGTGTAATGACCTTGTGGTTTCAGTGTAACAGAGAAGTGAACCAGTTGTTTTAAGAGGCTAGACTGGAATGGTGTGTGCTCTTAGAAAAAGGCCCCTTTTCATTGACTTGGCAGATTCTAGACAGAACCCGGAGCGGAGAGTAGTTTGTGTAGTCAGCTGAGATTGTGCATGCATACAAACAAAGTTGCCTTAATATTTCCTCTTGCAAACTGAATTTACTTCCTTTTACATATGATTTTGAATATAACTGTTTTCATGTATTTTCTATGTGCACAATTTTCATAGCAGTGAAAGATTTAAAGAGTGTGACTCCCCATGCCAATATTATTGAGAAGTTAGGCTACCTTTCTTCAGTGGTTAACTTTAAATACTTCAGCCACTGTGGAAGTGGCTGGTCTTGTCTGAATGTGGAAGAACAGCTGCACTGAATGATGGATCTCTCTGAAGTTGAAAAATTTGCACTTCCTGTGGTTTCTAAGCAGTCCTTCGATAGCTTTCTTCCTCCTTCTCAATGTCTATATATAATCCTGTCACATTATTCCCCATTCTTTGTTCCTTTTCTGCCCTGCTTACCATCTCAGTATTTTCTGAAGGAGACTTGCCACCACTTAAACTCAGTACCAAATTTGAAAATAAATTGGACTCCTATTCTGGCAATTAGTGTTAATTTTCAGCTTCATCCTCTTCATTTTATTTTACTAATACTTACTTGGATAAATAAAATCTGTTTTACTATTTGTGAAGCTGGCAGCTCCATTTTATAATACAGATATGTTTTACAGACTATATCAATGATGTCCATATGAATGATGTGTCTATGCCACAAAGCTTTCCTTCAAAAGATGGAGGGAATGCACGTTTATCAACCAGTCCCCCCAAATCAGGGTCTTTCTGGTCTGGACTGGCACCCTCACATAAAAAAGGTATACGACTCCTTAGCTCTTTACTATTTAATTTCTGCTTGTTCTGGATGGTTCCTAACCCCTTTTATTTATTGATTTCCTCCTTACCTCTTAATATTGGACATAGATTTGAGATATTTTTTGGTCTCTTAGACCACACTGTGGTCTGGTAGATGCCATGTTAAAACATCTTTCAAATGTTTAAGTGGTGGGATTGGGTCTTAAGATCTTTGATTCTCGTCCAATTGCCCATACTATTTTGAGGGCTTTGGTGTATTGCAAACTCTATTTCCAATCAACAAAACTTGAAGACAATAATACAAATGAAGAGCAAGCACACAAGAGTTGCACCTAGGGACCAAACACTGTGGCTTCTTTTTATCTACAGTTTGACATTGGGGAGTTGCATCATTTTGGCAGCTTAAAGTGAGCTATTGTTTTCAAAGAACATTTGAATCCTTCAATCTTGTTTTTTCATACATTCATGTAGCCAGTTCTTTTCAAAGCTACTGTTTAGGAAGGTTCTATCAGGATATGTTGAGGTTTTTTTACACTTCTACTTCATTTTTCAAGCTGTCATTTTATTTTATATGATGCTTTCATACATTTATTCCCCTTCCCCCAATAGCTTGAAACCCAAGAGAGTTTGTCTTTCTGTGTTCTAAGGCAGCCTTGAAAATAATTATTGAGAGAATGTTGCCTATCTGTCTTCCCAGACCTGTTTTGATTAGTTGTTCTCCCCACATCCCCCGCTATCACGGCAGCAGGGAAAGAACAACATATGCAGTTTCTCTAGATTGCATGTGGGGCACTTGTTGGGTCTACATGGGTAGCATAATTAATGGAAATGAATTGTTATATATCTGAGCTTGTAGAATGGACTACGTCAGTTCAGACTGCAGGTGAGGAATCGCTTTTGAATGTCTCCCACATATGCCCAATAGAAAACTAGTACAGCTGGTCGAGGACTAGGCTAGAATCTTTCTCTCTATCTGTTAGTTTGCTTTTTTGCATGGTGTTTTTCCATGAAGAAGCATTCAGAAATGGTATCTCCTATTTGCAGTCGGAAATGGTGCAATCCATTCTGTCACCATATTCGGCTGCATGTGTAGACTAGGCTTTTGTCTCCCATTAAACAGTAACAATCCAGTAGTTTGTTGAAAGACAGTATACTTGCAGACATGATAGCATAGTCCTCAGTCACTTGTTTCCCATAGAAAATTTACTTACATTTTACTTGTCTTTATAACTCAATTATTTTTGAAAATGTGTTAGATTGAAAGCAGTGACCCTGTTCAGATGATATGCTAAGCCACAGTGGTGAAGCATTTTGAGCTAAACATTATGGCTTAGTGGGTTGTGTGAACCATTTCTAACCAAGGTGGCTACATAAGCATGGTTTAAACATGCTCCAGTTTAGTGCTTAATGAGAAATTATGAAGGATAATCCCCACACACACGCACACAAGACAAGTGGGACAACCTCATTTGGAGTTGCATTTTGTATTATACAGTATATACAACCCAGTATATACAGCCCTGTGATTATCGCTATCAGTCATGTAGATTTGTGGCGTGGAACCAGGGTGACATTAGGCCAAATACCCCATGTGTGTGTGAATTCTAGTGAGCGAATATGCTGTGTGGAGCAAATCCCCGACCCAAGCCCTGTGGAGATGTGCTCTTAAGGATTGTACCCAGCGGTGTCTTCAAACTAGCAGAAAGCACTGCTGCTTGCTCATGGGTAATTTTTGCCTACTCCCCCACTGCAACTTCCCTCCCAAAAAAATACTCCAGAGAGTTGGGGATCCTCAGAAACAATATGGGATATGCAATGAGTAAGATGTGTGGGTCAGTATCTTTTGCCAACAGAAGCCCTTTCCACTTTCCAGCAGAAGCACAAAGCCACCATCAGATACCACCCTAAATGCCCCCCTACCCTGGCAAGCCAAATAAACAGTATTTTGTAACAAATTAAACTCTTTAACGTTTTGCCCACTGTGTGTTAAACATCATGCTTATTAGGTCTTTCTTATCAAGACCTCGTATTTTTATCCAAGGAAGAACGATAAGGATCAGAATCAAAAGGTACTGTACTTTGAACCCCTTCTGACTTGTCTTTCTTTTTATATTCATTCCAGCTGTATCTTCCTCCAAAAAGAAGAAGCACAAAAAATACAGAAGCGTTATTTCTGACATATTTGATGGGAGTATTATAAGTTCAGTACAGTGTCTGACATGTGATCGGGTAAGTGTATGGAAGAAAAGATTGTCACACACCCCTGCAGCCCGTGCTCAAGTTATCCTTTCTTGCATGGAAAAAAGTTTTACGTGAACTCCTCATTTTTTAACTTAATCATCCACTTGACATCACTTCTTCTAATACACAAAGAATTCCTGGATTATTCTGTCTTGGAGTCAGATTTCTCAAAAGTTTAAGGCTGGTCCATTCCTCCTGTTAAAGGGCTCTTCAGTTTAATTTTAATCCCTAACAATTACTGATATTTTTCATGTTCATACACTCCTACTTTACAATGAATGTATAATTGCATGTAGTTTGCCATCTAGTGGTAATCTTGAAGAAAAACACTATACTTAGCTGTGAGAGAAGTTTATTCCTGATATTCCAAATTTAAAATATGGAACCAAATTTAAAATGCAGAATTCTAGTTATCTGACTTAATAGTCTCGCTAGCTGTTTTAATTTTCAAACTATAATTACCCCTTTTAATAATGGGTGTTTTTAATTTAAATGAGTTTTACACAATGCATTGTGGATCTTATTTCAGCTTGAGCATTTTAGATGTTGTTTTTTGGTGTATTTGTCTTATTTTATCTTAGCTGTTATGTATGCGAATGGCCCATGGCCCAAGCAAGCAAGCATTCTAGTTGAAAAGTAAGATTGGCCTAATGATCTTTCTTTTGCTTTGGTAATAGGTGTCAATTACCCTGGAGACTTTCCAGGACTTGTCCTTGCCTATTCCAGGTAAGGAAGACCTCGCTAAGCTGCATTCTGCGAGTCATCAGACTTCTATTGTCAAGGCAGGTTCATGTGGTGAAGCGTATGCTCCTCAAGGCTGGATAGCATTTTTTGTGGAATACTTCAAAAGGTTTGTTTCTCTGCAATGCTCAGATCTCTTTATTTGATGTTTCTGCTGTACTGGCAGAACATTTGCTGTTTTTCTGTCGATGATGTTTCAGGTTTGTTGTCTCCTGTGTTCCTAGCTGGTTTTGGGGTCCAACAGTAACCTTACAAGATTGTCTTGCTGCCTTTTTTGCTAGAGATGAACTGAAAGGTAAGAATATTTCTAACTTGTTATTAAATGTTAAACTTTTTATCATATGTCTATCACACTTAAGTTGCTTTTTACATCAGTTTTTGCATTTAATGGGATCAGAAAAGGTATTGCAATATTCCCCCATTACACTGTTTTAGAATATGAGTTGACAATAAATATTCTCAAGGGGAGAAAGCTCCCAAAAATAATTGGAGAAATATTATGCCTTTGATTTCATATCATCCTATTTTAATTTTTTAATTGAAGGCTCAATAAAGATTATTTAATTATTTGGGACAGTGTAACGCCATTCATTATATGCATTTGTGTTGCTAAAACACCATGACCACCTACTGTATTACAAAACCAGAAGTGCCCAGTGTAGGTTGCTGGAGAAGGGGATATACTTTAATGTCTTTAGAATAATGGTTGTGCTTCCCTCTTTGCAATGTCTGCAGGTGACAATATGTACAGTTGTGAAAAGTGTAAAAAGTAAGTTGATCTACTCTTAAATTTTGATTTCTATATTTACTTAAAAACTATTGCAATTACATAGTGTTCAATAGGATTGCCAATAATTTGTGTGTATGCATGTGGCTTCCAAGTTACAGGAAGCCAGATTCCGGCTGGACATCAGGAAAAACTTCCTGACTGTTAGAGCAGTATGACAATGGAAGCAATTACCTAAGGAAATCATGGGCTCTCCCACACTAGAGGCATTCATGAGGCAGCTGGACAATCATCTGTCAGGGATGCTTTAAGGTAGCTTCCTGCCTTGAGCAGGAGGTTGGACTCGATGGCCTTATAGGCCCCTTCAAACTCTACTATGATTCTTTGGCCCTTTCAACACCTAAGGATTATCCCAGGAAAATGGAGGGATCATCCCTGCCTGCTCCCAGGATCCCCTGTGTGTCATTTGGATACACAGAGATGATCCTGGGGGGGAAAGGCAGGTGTAGAAATGGCTTATGTGAATTTACAATCACTATTATTTTCAATAAACAGTTTTTAAAAATTAGTTTTAAATGTAAATTCTGATCTTAAGCCCCCTTACTTTCAACTAAATTGCTAGGACCTATTTTCAAGTAAAGGTGTGTAGGATTTAGATATTACAAACTACTATTTGCCTCCAACAAATAGCCATTATCTCCTGGCAAATAGCTGAAAGGCAAATCTGAACTATGAATGTAGCTGGCAAAATGCTGCTGTCTGTTGCATGTGCCACCCAAGGACAAAATGGCAATAGTTCTTCCAACGACAGGAAACAGAGTCATATAGGTGGAATCACACAGCAGGATCAATTTTGATATGTGCAGCAATGTGCTGGACGTATGCACAACTTGGATTTGCCACGGGTGTGCTATTAAAGCTTGTCTTTGGGACAAAGAAGATTAGGGTATGGGTGATGATCCTTGAATTTTTAATTTGTGGTTCATTGATAAGCAGAACAATATAACTGAGATGGCTAAATTACTTCATGACTGTAGCTAATACTTTGTAATAATTATGTACCTCTTGCTCGGTATTCTATCTGCATACACTTCAAATGTCTAGACAAATGCATTGATAGGCAAAGAAGTGCAATGCTGCTTTGAAGTGCGCTAAAGGACATTTTAAATTTGGGCTCTGCTTCCACACAGTCCCCCTAAAGCTATTCAGGAGGGTTACAGAAGGGTTTCCTGGTGCCGTACTCAATATAAAGCAAGAGGCTGCAGGCAGAAGCAGGTATTGCAGAGCTCTTCAGATCTTGGTCATGGTTAGTGCTTCTAAATCTTCAGTGCTAAAAGGAATATGTCCCAAGTTATTTTGGCTTGGAGCTAAAGGATAGAGGTCTATTCATGTAATGGAGCTCTTCTATCACCTCTCTCCTGCTGTAGCACACTGGATCCCCTCAGATATTGCTCTTGTGGAGCAGGGGACCATTTGGAATAGCTTTTGATGCAGTGTTGGGGTTTATAGTTGGGTTGGGAGAAATCGGCCGATCTTGCCATACTACCACCCCTTTGAGTTCTGCTTGCATAAAGTGCTCAAGTTTTTCAAGATTACCGGTAGATTCTGTTTCGATGTTGACAGGCATTTTGTTTTCACGCCCACTATGAATCTGGTCTGGCTGCAGGCAGGCAAAAGAAGAGACTTGCTTGGTTTGGGTTGAAGGAACTTGTTGACTTCTCCATCCACAGCTGTGCTCTAGTGGACATATATCCCACACAAGTTTTCAGAATAATTAAGAAATGGAAGACCCATGCTGTCTTTTTCTATTTATATACTGACTGCTTTGGTTGTATGAAAGCAATGATTTAATAAATTGTTTGGGTTGTGTGAGTGGATAGCCTGTCTGTCTGAATAGGGGAGAAAGATGTTCTTGCTTTGTTTGTGAGAGAATTGGATCCAATGGATTTTTGATCCTTTCCAACCCAGTGATTCTCTCTGAGGGGGAATGCCCTTGTTTGCAGACAGCATTTTTGAAATAAAAAAGGCATTGCACACTGCATGAGATTTAGCTGTTTTTAATGTTCACATAGGTCCTTTTTACAACTTTACTAAATGTTAACTTTAACTTTAGGTTAAGAAATGGAGTAAAATTCTGCAAAGTTCAACACTTTCCTGAGGTATTTTATCTTTTTAATTTTCCTTTTACAAATATGTATATGGCAGGTGACAGTATTGACTTTACACAACAGATTAGTGTGACTAACGTATAGCTGCCTTGCTGTCATCCTGAGACGTGCGTGTATCAGTAAGATCTTTAAAATGAGATAACACTTAAAATAAAGGAAAAGCCATTTCTTTTAATACTGTCGTAGTCACAACATTAAATTTAATTCTGTTTGAAGGTTGTGCAGTTAGGCATCCTTCACACATACCTGTAGCTCAATTAACATAATAGACACATTCGCAGGTAACACTAGCCCATGGGGGTTGGCAGGCTGTGGGTGGGTTGTTGGCCCCGTCATCCCCTTCTCTCCCCATCAGTCTTCCATCCTGCACCTCTGGGGACCCGGTGGCAGAGCCATCTTATCTGCCACCAAGTCCCCCTTCTCAGGTCTCTTTTTTTAATGTTCGTGGTCCCGTTTTTGTGCAAAAACAGGACTGGGAAACATTTCCCACACTTCCCTGTAACTGGAGAATGTGTGCAAGTAGGAGCTGTTTTTTTTAAAAAAAAGTTTCTCGCTTGCGGAAAATCAGGCCAGATTCAAGCTCCTCCCCCAGGACTATATTGCCTCAACAGTCCTTGTAGGGGGTGTGCAGGGTGGATAAAAATCAATGATTTTTTTATTATTATTTTTTTTAAAAATCGGATTTTTAAAAAATTTAAATCAGTTTTTTAATAACATGCTTTTTGAGGAAAAATCTATCTAAAGATAGTTTTGTATTTAAGATACATTATAGTCCAAAGTCTATTCATCATGAAATAAGGATTAGATTTTAATTATGTAGCATGAGGCTGTATATTCATGCAATGTTTAAATTTTTTGGTAAATGAATTCCATTAATCCATTCACAATGTCATGCTCTTCCAGAGGTTTCTGTAAGATTATTGGGCAATTTTTCTTTCTAGAAGGTATTATCACAGATGCTTGGTTTTACAGTTCTCAAAACTGAATTTGTGTCTGCAGAGATCACAATCCCATTGTTCCTTTGCAAATCTATGTACACAGAATCACCCCTTACCTCTTAAGAGCTAAGTTTCAAAAAATCCAATGAATACCGTGCACTTTGGGGGGTGGGGAAGTCACATAATTAAATCGAGTCTTTCTGAGTAGTGAATTAAATCGTGATTTAAATCAAATCCACCATGTGTGTGTGTGTGTGTGTGTGTGTGTGTGTTGGATTTCGCTCCCCCATCCTCAATTTTCTGCATAGGGCACTTTGAATATCCAGTTGAAGCCTATGGAGATCGTTGCCCAGCGGCTTCCTTTGGGTTTTCAAAACAGCCTTCCCAAAAATCAGATGGAGGAACCCACCCACCCCTGCCATGGGTGCTTGGGGCAACAAGACCCATGCAGTATGTATGTGAGAGATCACTCTCTGCCCGATTTTCAGGAGGGGGGGTATTTTTTTTATTTCCCCAGCCCCGTTTTATGCAAAATGGGGCTGCAGCGTTTTTTAAAAACCATCCCAATGCAAGTCAGTGGAAGTGATCTCGATTGGCTCACATGAGGAGGGGCAGGGACCTGCCAAGGGCCTTCTCCACTCCAGCACAACTTGGAAAACCACAGGGAAGTGGGTGGTTTTAAAGGGGCTGGGGTAGGGGAAAGGGTTACGTTTACCCACTTTGCTGTGTGTATGGGCTTTGCAGGGTTTTCCTACTATAGTGTACATCTATGTAGGAAAACACCATGTCTGAAGCAGTCCTTATATTTCCTAAAATAATCATCTGCTGTAGAATAAAGAGTCCGTGTTACATAAAATGCCCCAAGGAGTTACATTTTTAATGAGAAGGCGGAAGCAGTTTAATAAGGTGTGAAATTGCTTGGTAACATATCACTCAAATAAGAGGCAAAGAGTTAATTTTCAAATGAATCTGTCAACTTTTCTTTACAGATTTTATGTATTCATCTCAAACGATTCAGGCATGATCTTATGTTTTCCACAAAAATTGGGACTCATGTATCCTTTCCCTTGGAAGGACTTGATCTTCAACCTTTTCTTGCTAAGGACAGTCCAGCGCAAATAGTGAACTATGATCTCTTATCAGTCATCTGCCACCATGGAACTGCCATCAGTGAGTATATATAGTATATGTTTTCTTTCAGACTGTGTAGATCGTTGCATGCTATAGCATTTTACGCTATGGACTGGAAATCGAGGTTATGTTAATATATATATTGGCACCTGCTTGCCTTATGGTTCTTACACTAAAACTTTTCTAATTGTACTTTGATTTAGATGGACACTATATAGCTTATTGCCGGAACAATTTAAATAATCGATGGTATGAGTTTGATGATCAGAGTGTCACAGAAGTAACAGAATCAACTGTCCAAAATGCTGAAGCTTATGTTCTCTTCTACAGGTGAGAAAGCATATATATAATCAAAGTTTATTGAATAAATCTCCAGACCACTTCACATACAGTAAACACCTGTTAAAAACAAACAATAAATACATTAATCTTAAAATTAATGAAATTAACTTTTAAAAAGTCTAAAATTGAAGTAATTAAATATTTAAAAAGATATTAATACAGAAACCTTTTGATAAAACGAGTGTTTATGCTCCTGTTGAGGCCCCACATGATTTAAAAGCTGTTACATTGCTCATTTAACAGATAATTTTCCTTTTCCATTTCCCTTAAACTGGCCACCTTAACTGCAAAAAGGGCAACCCTCTGAGTCACAAACTGGTTAGATCCTTGTAAGACAAAATTCAATTTGTCCTCAACCACCCAATTTCTCATATGGCCAAGAAATGGAGACAAATAATGTTCCCTAAAACTGGAATATAACCTGCATTCCAGTAAAGGGTGGTCCAGATCTTCCACTTCAGATGCACCACATATACAAAGTCTGCCTTCTACTGGAATGCCCCAGAATATTCCTTGTTGCATCACTGTGTCCGTTTGCTCGAATCGAAGATGAGTAAAGTCACCTCTTTTTATTGGGAAGAAGAGATATTTTTCTTCCTGAAATTGGGTTTTAGCCCTCGCTAACCATTTCATAGACCAGGTAGCTATGTCCATCTGCGTTCTGGTCTCCAGTAATCTTTGTTTAAAAACATTTCTTACATTAGAACTGGGAACACTTACAACCTCCACACTAAAACCATAGTTCAATAACAATTTTGAGAAATTGTAAAACCAAGGTTTTTCTGAGATTTTAACTGCCTGTTCATTTAGGAGTGTGTTAGGGAGCCTGGCTTCACACATTTGAACTAGCATTCTGTACAAAGGGTAGGGAAAAACCCTAGATAAGTTACTGCAGTAAATTGGAACACTCTGTATAGATTACTTTGAGCTGATACAGTAACTTCATGTTTCCTCATCTAGGATGGTTTCTCAAATCAGATAAAATGCAATTTCAAGAGAAAGAACTGTTGGCTGCTCAATGGCTGGGAGCTGGGGAACAAGGGGATTTACTGTAGTAGTTTGAAACTTATCTGTTCCTATAGCTGACCTTTTCTTGAAATGTAAACAGGATCAGGTGAAAACATTCCTTTCTCAGTCTTAAAAGAAAAGGCATTCTATAGTTTTGAAAAAGTATTATGAACCAAATACATTATTAGAGAAGCAGTGGTGTGCTCTAAAACACAACAGCCAGATATTGACCCCAAATGTGTAGTTTCTGATATTTTGAGGAACAAATCTTGCAATCAGTTGTAACTGACCTTATTTAGCAATCTGAACCAGGGATGTGGAAGATCAGATCCTTCAATAAAAATAAATGGGTTCCCATGCATGCAAGAGAAACATATGAAGTTGAATGTGCACACAGGATAATATGTGACCGTATTAGTTTATACAGATTTGCAAGTTAATATCATCTCAATATTTTCTACCTGGGAAAAAATCAAAGCTTGAATCATTGCCTTATCTTTTTTAACTGAAAGCTCTTTTCAGTGAGCTCTAACAATCATACTGTGTGAGTCTGAATTTTATTTAATTAGACATCTTTAAGTTAAGACTACTTAATTACAATCATGTAAAGCAATATAAATCTGAAGAATTATTGGTGAGTTAGTGGGATTTTGAATTGGCTGCTTCAAGGTATTCACATAATTCGAAGTAGTGATTAGAAGTAGTTTCTAACAAGAGCTTGAATAAGACCTTTTTCTTCTGTTTCATCATCATCATCATCCAAATGCTTCTTGGTAATGTTACCTAATCTTCAATATTGCCTCACTTCAACAGAAAAAGCAATGAAGAAGCTAAAAAAGAGAGACAGAGGGTGTCAAGCCTTAATGTAATGGAACCAAGTCTCCTCCAGTTTTACATTTCTCGACAGTGGCTGAATAAATTCAGGACTTTTGCAGAGCCAGGACCTATTTCAAATAATGATTTCCTCTGCATACATGGAGGTGAGAGTACAATTATGCAAAACGATCCACCTGTGAAGATAAAATCTCATTTTATTATCCTGAAACAAGAATTCTTGTTTTACATGACCTTGGCTATTTCTCAGTTCTTACCATCCTACATACCTTATCTAATTAAATAAAGATTTCAATGTGCAGTGTAATAAATTGCTGTCTCCCAACTTAGCAGTCATTGACCCATTTTGCATAATCACCACAATCCACCGTGGCTTATTTAAACAGCTAATGGATTTTGTTAACCACACCAACAAATGACCTTCATCAGGTTCAGACAACATGCTAAAGTATGATGACCACCCATAGTGGTTGAGTATCAAAATGGCCTTGTGGTGGACTGCGGTGATCTTGCGAACCAGCCCGTAGTCTGACTTCCCGCTGTGTCTCAACAACAATAGAAACAACTTCTGTTTGACGTTTAACTTTTTGAGTCCTGCATCTGTTCAAATGTGAAATAAGAAATTGCTGTTATGTATTGCTCCCACAGATATTAACTTGGTGTAGCTTACTAGTTGATGGTGAAATAAGTATTTCCTTAATTGTCACTAATGGCCCCTCAGGCTAGTATTTAACTTGGAACCTATAATATATGCCATTAGCTACAGAGAACAGTATTTGACTATCCAGCAACATTTGTGGGTTTTTTTGTTGCTTATGTTACACATCCTCCAACCCTTTTTACCCAACTTGTTTTTTCCACCTTTCCCCCTGCTTCAGCCACTGACAGGGAGAATGTGCCTGACTCCATTAAAATCTTTAAAAATTCTAGTCTCAAAATCAATAGATAGATGATCATATCCACTGATTTGAAGAGTCCTGTTAACTATGAAGCCACAAATTTGATATCCCCCCAAATCATATGGCAGTTTTATGCCACAAACCCTGAATTTTGTGCCATCAGACAGAAGTGTGTATCAATGTGGGATCCTACTGAACACCCTGAAGCCAACATTGTCATATCTCCTCAAAAAGTATGCCAAGAAGGTATTGCAAAACCCAAGTTTTGTACTGCCACTTCTTAATGTGTAATGACATCCAGTTGGGATTCATAGTTAACACCACAAAAACTCAGTCATGAAGACCAAATTGTGATATTACATCAAAATCTGTGCAGATGTTTTGTGCCACTTTGCAGATGATTATCTGCACACTTTTCAACACAGAATTCAGTTACTCAAATATTACTTCGCTTCTGATGAGAAATTTATGTAGTAAGCAAGTGAATTATATTAGGAAGTGGCAGCATCCTTTAGAATAGCTTTAGATCCAGTGAGTACAGGCAGTCAAGCTATAGTAAGCAGTGGCAATACAAAAATTGGGGTTTGTGGCACAAAATATCCACCTAGTGCAAAAGTCTGGGATGGGTTATACTTGGGTTAGACAATCAAATGAAGATCACTGTTGTCCATATTTCTAAAATAGTACGGTTAAAAGCAGTCACAAATTTCTGTGAATCAGATCCTTTATCCTGAAACCATCCCAGCTTGTATTTAATCATGTTTTTTTAAATTTGGGCAGTATCAATGGGACTGCTCCACCTTCACTGTTTCTGTTACAACTGGGCTTGTGCACTTCTAAAACCAACCTCCCCTCTGCTGGCTTGCCCTGTTCTGGAAACTAGCATTTTTGCTTGTTTCGCTTGTTTGGATTATTTTTAGAACAGCAAAAGCCATTGCGCAAATGGTAGGTACCATGAGCGGCACACATGGGCACAATAGGATATTACTTTTTGTTCTGTTTTTGGTAACTCTTATTTTAAAGCAGGCCTTTAAAAAAGATGTCTGGTTTTGGAGAACAATCTTCTATTTGAAATGAAATGATCTCTTGGCTCGAGATTTTCCCATCATCTGCAGTTTGGCCCCTGGATAGTAAGCAAGCCATCAGTGCCTGAAGGTAGATTTAATTTTAGCTTGGGGACCAAAACAAAGAGTACTCTAGTCCTAATGGTGCCAAGTGATACATTCAAGATTAGACAAATCTATTAGTTTCTATGATTGATTATAGCCAGCAGTTAGAATATCTCAAAGAACCTTATATCCATAATGGCTGGATTCCAACCTTAAGACTGAATCACACATACAGATATGTATTTGATTACTGTACATTTGATTGGATTTAAAGAGTCAAATGTTTACAACTTCTGTTTTGGTTCTTTAATTGGCTTAGTCAAGAGTGGACTTGGTTTTAACTCACAGTTTTGGCACAATCTATTTGTTTCTTCAACATTGGCATTGTCAAGGAAGAACAACATTAGCTTGTATGTGGTGGTCATGAATTCTACATTTAAAGTTTGAAAACTAGCCTGACCTGCTCATCCAGTTTTGAGATGTCAAGGAAAGATGGAAAACAAACTGTTGTAGAAAAAGAACGGAAGATAGATTTAGCAGGTAGCCTATTGGAAAGGCAAAGTGACTTTTTCCACAGATATAGATAGGTGGATATCATTTTATTTTTTACATTCCACTAGTATTATTAGGCCACAATAATAGAATTTAGGAGTTTTCCTCAAGCTCAGAGGAATTTAACTTCACATTGAGTCCTTAAAAATAATCCCTATAGGAACAACACAAATCCCACCATTCACAAGACTGCTAATGAACCTTGCCCCAGTTTGAATATAATGTGGTTGCTTCTTTCACACATGCATTATGTTTCTGGCAGCTGACCCTTGCATCCCTCCAAAGCCCCTTCCCAAAGGTTGGAGAATCTTTGGAATAGATTTTGGGAGGGGCTGGGATATTGGAGCCAAGGAATTGTCAAGATTTTCCCCCTCTCTGTTTTGAAATGTGATAACTCTTCTGCAAATTTAGACATAAGAATGACATTCTCTATACACATTAGTGACGTAAGGGTTCAGGTTCGGGTTCGGGTTATCAAATATTTAACTTAACCGTATTTAAAATGGTAAAAATATTGAAGTGAAACCTCTTCATTTTCACAGGAGTTCCTCCACACAAGGCTACTTCTATAGAGGATTTAGTAGTAATGCTACCTCAAAACATTTGGGATAACTTGTATAGCAGGTAAATTTCCAGTTTTAAAAATGGAATGCTTTTGATATTTGGTTCATACGCCAAGGAAATAGCATCACATAAAAACAGGTATTTGTAAAGTCTGCATACCACAAAACAGTGTATTGAATCCAGTGGTGGTGTTTCACTCAAGGAAAGTTCTTTGATCCAGCAGAAGCTTTGATGAATGGAAGGGAAGCAGGCTATTTCTGCTGATTCTCCCTTTCCACTGAAGCCTCTAGTGTCTCCCAAATCTGATTCTTCATAACACTGGGACATGGTATGAGGACCTGCAAGGAAGGGAGAATCTCTGAAAACTGTCTCCCCTGCATTCAATTCGTAAAGGCCTCTGCTGGACCAAAGAGCCTTCTGTAAACAGAATGACAGCATTAGATACAACCCATTTTCTTTCTGCTTACCTGTATGCTGATGTTGATCTTGTTCTGCAATATGAAAAGACAGCTTAACTTGTTCACTGTGTCTTCTGCCTCAAGTAAGCATCTAGACTTGTTTCATAACAGTATAATCCAAGGTTTAACTTCTCCATCTCAAAAAGCAGGAATGGGCAACTTGTGGCCCTCCAGAAGGTTGTTGGACTGCAATTCCCATCAGCCCTAGCCAGCTTAACCAATGGTGAAGCATGATCGGAGTTGCAGTTCAGCAACATCTAGAAGGCCACAAGCTGGCCACCCTAGGTTTTTTTTTAAAAAAAGCCTGTGTTTCGTTAGTTGGAGACTGAATCCATAAAACTATATGAGCTAGATCCATTTCATTTGGGGTTCAGGCTTTGGTTTACAGCCTTGATTGCGCTGTATCAGTGACCTTTTTCAGGGGACAGGTGCAATGTGACTCTGTTGATTCTCCTTGATCTCTTGACAGCTTTTGATACCATTAACCATCATATATGTCTGGGGTGATTGTCTGGTTTGAGAGTGGGAGGTACTGCATTGCAGTGGTTTCACTCCTACTTGAATAATTGGCTCCAGAAGTAATGCTTGGAGGGATATTGCTCACCCCCATGGAATCTCCAAGATGGGGATCCTCAAGGGTTGGTTTTGTCTCTCATGCTATTTATTATCTACATGAAACTGTTGAGTAGGGCCTCCTGTTGACACACTGCTCTATTTCTCCTTTTCACCTTCATGTGAGACAATGGATGTGCTAGATAAGTGCCTGGCTGTGACAATGGACTGGATGTGTCCATTGGTGTGGTGTAGTGGTTAGAGTGTTGGACTTGGACTCGGGAGATCCAGGTTGTAGTCCTCATTCGGCCATGGAAGTTCACTGGGTGACTTTGGGCCAGTCACAGACTCTAAGCCCAGCCTACTTCACAGGGTTGTTATGAGGATAAAATGGAGAGGAGGAGGATTACATAAGCCACCTTGGGCTCTTTGGAGGAAAGGTGGGGTATAAATGAATGAATGAATGATGTGGACTAATGAACTTAGGCTCAATCCAGAAAAGACTTAGATTTTGTTAGTGGGTAGTTCTTCTGACCAGATCAGAGGTGTACATCCTGTTCTGGATGGGGTTGCACTCTTCCTTGAAGGAACAGGTCTGAAGCTTGGTTTTTTTTCCTGGAGCTATCATTGTCATTCGAAACTCCAATGGCCTTAGTGGCATAGAGTGCCTTTTACTAGCTTCAGCTGAAGCCAGGTATGCCTGGCTTCAGTAGCCTATGCTCTAGTAACTTCCAGTTGAGATTATTGCAATATGCTCTACAAGGGGCTGCCTTTAAAGAAAGTTTGGAAACTGCCGTTATGCAAAATGCAGTGGCCAGACTAATTACAACAAGAAGTTCCAAGTATTTAACACTGATTCTGGCCCACTTGCACTGACTGCCTATACATTTCTGAGCCCAATTCAAGGGGCTGTTATTGACCTATAAAGCCTTATACAGTTCAGGACTGCAATATCTGATTGAGCACCTCTCCTGGTAGGAACCTACCTGTACTCTGCAATTAGCATCTGAGGCCCTGCTCAGAATGCCTCTTCAGAGGAAGTTTTGGAAGATAGCAACAAGGGAGAGAACTTTTTCAGTGGTGCCCCCAGACTTTGGAATGTTCTTCCCAGTGAGAGCCTCTTGATGCCAATATTGTCATTTTTTCAGCACCAGTTTCCTCTCTTCCCAGGCATTTGAAGGCATATGGTGACTTTTTAATTCTGTACTTCTGTTTTAGTTGTTTTATTATGTTTTGATATTTTGCTTTGGGAATTATTTAATATTCTGTGATTACAGGTATGGTGGAGGACCAGCTGTTAACCATCTGTATGTTTGTCATACCTGCCATGTGGAAACAGAGAAGAGAGAGAAAAGAAGGAAGGCGGAACTGGAAATGTTTATTCGGGTAATTATGTTCTTTCTCCTTTGTTATATTAAATGTTTATTTCTTAAGCGTTTCAGATTCTTAAAACCAATGGCTTAGATCCTGAAACCCCATGGGTGCTTCCACTGGGAGGATCTTCTTCTTATGTTCTTAGTCCTCCAAGTTTCTTTCACTGTCGCAGCCTTAATGGTGCTTGACATTGGCTATGTGAAGGAGTGGTTTGGCTTTAGTCACTTGACTGGGGTTTTTTTAGGTGGAAAAACTTCCTTTGAACGGTTTCAGATCTGATTTTTTAATCAATTATTCACTCTGCTGTTCTGAAATTATTATTTTAAGACATCTTACAATGCAATACTATCATGCTTACTCAGAAGTAAGTGTAATTGGCTTCAAGGGGACTTACTTCCTTGTGTGTTTAGGATTGCAGCCTTAGAGCTTGTTTTGTGTCTCTCAGCTCAACAGGGCATTTCAAGAGGAGGAGTCTCCATCCATATTCTATTGCATCAGTATGCAGTGGTTCAGAGAATGGGAAGGGTTTGTGAAGGGCAAGGACAGTGGTGAGTGGTTTTCAGAGCTCCTATCAAATAGATAATATGTGCTTTTTATAGTCTGCACTTAGTCTTTCATCAGTCAATAAATTACTGTGGTAAAAAAAAAATCAGAGTGCAGAAATAAGCTCTTATAAAGAGCTCTAGAAACTTTATGGAAAACAAAGAGAACAGGAATTAATACAGCTTTTGGCCCATGACACATATGCATACAGGAAAGTACCATGGCTTGCTGTTGAACCACCAGAGAAGAACTTGCTGTATTTGTAAGCATATTTCTAACTGGTTTGAATCTGCACTTTAAGGAGCCTTCATAATGGTTTCGATCAATAGTCTACTTGTAAAGGTCCATTTAAAGACTTGGGCAATGACTCAGAAATGTATTTTAAAACTTGTTTTCAATGCAGGGTAGCAAACAGCACAAGGTGTACAGTTTCTTGTATGCTTGCCGACAGGTTTACTACATTTTGCCCCCCCCCCCAATAAGTGCATAATGTTTTATTTTAAATCACCCAAAGTAGGTAAAATGGGGTGAGGGGAGTGCAGAAATTACACGTGCATTTTTCCTTGTTTTGTTTGCTTAAATAATACCACTTTATCTTTACTTTACACCCTAACATATTTTTCTATCACACTAGATCCTCCAGGGCCCATTGATAATGCCAAAATTGCTGTCAGTAAATGTGGTTCTGTTGTTGTGAAACAAGGTATGGATCTACTGATACAGCCTGTTCTGCATGCAGTTTTTCTCCTTTCTCCCAAAGTGGTGGTGTACATGTGGGTCTCTCTCTATGTTATTGTCTCCATTTGTGTTGTACACTTACTACATATGAAGCATTAGAACACTGGGAATAGTATTTTTGCCACAGGGCTGGTTCCAGATTAGCCATTCCATGGGTGGCACAGCATAATAATAATAATAATAATAATAATAATAATAATAATAATAATAATAATAATAATAATAAATCGAGGCGGGGAACAACATTAAATTCAAAAATACTATAAAATACATAAAACTGATTAAAAACATATAAAACTAATACATTCTTAAAATAACAGCCAGACATCTTAAAAATCGACTGCCGGAAGAGATCAGTCTTTATGGCTTTCTTAAATTCTGGAAGACTGCTAAGTTGACAAATCTCTCCCGGCAGGCCATTCCACAGTCTGGGAGCAGCAGAAGAGAAGGTCCTGTGGGTAACAGTTGTTAGCCTAGTTTTTACTGACTGAAGTAAATTTTTCCCAGAGGACCTGAGTGTGTGGGGTGGATTGTACGGGAGAAGGCGATCCCGCAGTAACCTGGACCCAAACCATGTAGGGCTTTAAAGGTAATAACCAACACTTTATACTTCACCCGGAAACTAATTGGCAGCCAGTGAAGTGATTTTAAAATTGGTGTAATATGGTCACCCCTAGGTGTACTGGTGACCAACCTGGCTGCCATATTTTGAACTAGTTGAAGTTTCCAGACTTGGCACAAAGGTAGACCTATGTACAGCGCATTGCAGAAGTCAAGCCTCGAAGTTACCAGCATGTGCACTACCATCGTTAGGTCTTCGAACTCTAGGAAGTGCCGCAGCTGGCAATGTTTGTGATTTCCTTTTCACCCTGCGTTGCCTTTCATGTTTTTTTCCAAAGAGTCCCCCAGTCCTCTAGAGCAGCAGTGAACCCCCTTCCTCCAGTGTGAGTAGAATTCCACTAAGTGCTGCTCTGGACCCAGCCCGAAACACTTCTAGTGTGCTTACTTCAACTTTGCTCACTTCTATTTTAAACAAGAGTAGTACTTAAAAATCTATTTTTTCTTGTTTCTGCAAGATCATTCTTGTGGCTGAATGCAAACTTAAAGAGACACTGACTGTGAAGCTTCTCATCTAAAAGTTGTGTGCACTTCATGAGTGTTATCCAACACAGATCTTGGCATCTGTTGTTATATTGGCTTTAATTTTTAAAAACATGCAGTTTTCTACCCCTCATGATTGCGAGGGAGAAAGAAACCTTTGAAAATATGTGGGCAGCTATTCTAAAATGTAGGCATAGAAAAACAGTTTGTGGGTCGCAGAATTCCTCTATAACTTCAAGCCTTTTTGTAAATGTCAATCCCTTTAAGTTTAATTAAACAATTTTGAGGACAAAATGCTATGAACATCGACTGAAATTGGGATGGCCTGTATGTATAGTACTGTTGCTAAAATTAAAGTTATCCAGCTGATGTGATCTGCACAGTCTGCTGTGCTTGCATTTCCTTGGATTTGGGTCCTTGGTATTAAAATGTTCCATCTCTTTTGAGCAGAATATTTTCTCAAATAGTTAAGATGTTAAAAACTTAAAAATTTATTTTAAAAAAATGTTTTTCAGGAGCTGATTCTGGACAGATTTCTGAAGAAACATGGAATTTCCTAGTATCAATCTATGGCGGAGGGCCAGAAATCATACTGCGGCCACCTGTTGCTCAAATAGAACCTGAACCATTACAAACTGAAGATAAGATTGATTCAGAAACACGTTATCTGTAGCCATCAACACAAGGATTAATTATTATGGAACATCTTCCACTTAACATACATTCCGGGATTTTTTTCTTCCTGTTTTGCTTTTGTTTTCCCTGTGAGCAAACAGGACTTTGGGCATTATCGCATCTGTGGAAAATGAATTGAGACTTGTAAAACAGAGATTCTAAAAAAAAATATTAGAACCTTTCAAAGAGATTGGTGTAGTCTTGAGAATATAACTTTCTTGTCCTACATAGTTGTACGTATGCAAAATATAGATGAAGGATTTAACAATTATTTTCAATATATCTGTGAATTTCAAGGCTCTTTCAAATCATGTTTTGTCAAGATGAGATTTAAAGGGCCTTGAACACCATTTGATGGAAAGGTAGGATGTATATTTAACAAAATAATAAATATGGTTTCAATGTTCTATGAAAACTCAGGAAAAGTTAGGTTTCACTTTTATTTGCACTGCACTATAGAAAAACATAATGAACTAAAACTGTCAAATGCTTTTCTTATTTGAGTGTATAAACTATGTGAATGATTTGTTAGCAGATTAAGTAATTTACTGCCTACTGTTCAAACTTCTGTTATGTTTTTGGCACATATAAGCTACTATAAACAATAGTATATGTAACTAAACCCATAGTCTTTAGGAGTGTTTGTTTTGGAGAGCATGAGGTGGGTATGTTAACTGCTTGCGCACCTGAGGAATTTTCTAGTCTTTTTTAAATTAAATGCATTAATAGTTTCATGTGGAAAAATGTACAGTCATGCAGTGCTCATTGGCATGATTTATGATGTCAGATGTTGAATGAATACACACAGCAAGATTGCAAAAGTGTTCTAGATTATTCATATTGAAATGTTGAATGTCACCCCAATGTCTTTCTTCCTGAATATTGCTACCATATAAGCAATATTATTCAATGCTAGTCCAATAAAAACAATTTTTAAAACAGTTACAAAGTGTTTGAACTTTGGTATGAACTTTAGTAAAGTCATATTAGAAATATGTATTTTGCATTGTTGCTATGATACATTATATAATTTCAAAAATGAAAGGCTGGAGAAACCTTCAAAAGCACATTTACTGTAGTATAGAAGTTATATTTTTATCATACAAACAATCACCAGGAAAATAAGAAAGTAGCAAGAGTTTAATTCTGGTAACTTCCTTCATTCTCACTTTAAAAAACTGCTTTGAGATAATAATGCCACTGTTCTGTTTTAATATGAAGCTTTGCATAGATACTTTACTTCACTGGGTGATTACAACTACTCTTAAAGCACAATTTGATACTTGTTCATTAGTAAAATACCAGTGGTAGTTAAGAAAGGTCCTTATTATGCAATTCCCCTGCCTCAATTTTCACAGGCTGATAGTCATTTTGCCACCGAGGCCTTTAGTTCTGGACTAAAGAGATGAATGGGAGACCTTGTACTGTGTTGCAACTTTGTATTGAGAAACATTTGGCTTTGCACTGGAACCACCTTTTGCCAGTTTCTTAAATACTGACAAGAACTGTAGTACTTTGGTGTAAACCAAAATAATGCCATGGCCTCTGCAAGAGCAGCGCATGGATACCCCCTTGTGTGCATGAACATCTGGCAAGGGGCCAGCTTACACGGGATGCTGGCTTCTCAAATGTAGCCCCCCAGGAGCTGTCTACTTTTCTCTGCCACATCCATGTCACTTATTTGTCTGTGCATTGGTCTGTAGAGTAGCAATGATAAGGGACTTCTGTTTTTTCCAGCCTAAGTCTGATAAAGTTGTCTGGAAAATTAAATAAGTAAATAAATAAGGAAACAGTTTATATGAACACTTAATCCTTCCTAAGCATCTTGGGCTTTATCTTGTGAACCACCCAGAGAGCTTTGGCTATTGGGCAGTATAAAAATGTAATAAATAAATAAATAAATCTTTAAAACCAAACTGCATAATTCTAAATATAGCGCTTTGTTCTGAGGGTAGATGGCACATCATTTTTCAAATGGATGTACTTTTCTACAGTGAGAAAAAAAACCCTATATGACAGAGGTTGCAAGATGTGTTTAGAATGGAGCTTTCTTTTAAAAGTTAGAAATTGGTGCCATTCTGCATACTAACAGAGCTTCTTTACTGCACAATTTTAATCCACTTTGTGTCAGAGATGGAGGGCAAATTGACCTCATCCAATACTGCCAGTGTAGCGCTTTACATTTTCTTATATATGTGAATGGCCACCATTTATTTTGAGAGAGAAAAATAAAAGGTGCAGTTGGACATTGTTTGTGGTTGGACTAAATCATCCAAATCAAACTTGCTCCCCTCTCCAACTCTGCATTTGCACAGTTCCATCCTCATTTCTCTTTGTTGGCCATGTTATATGACAATATCAATGAGCTAGCTTTTTATAGAAGAGTTATCTTTTTATACTTAGAAACTATTTGAATATCTTTTTCTTTAGATCCCTCAGAATCTTCTGTGTGAAATCTAGCCCTTAATTATAACCGACACCATGTTAAACTAAAAAAAAACAAAAAAACTTCAGCACATAGAGCATATATTTCTGCCTTTATGGCTTTAGAGATAATTGTGAAAATAGTCTTTGCCACACAACATAATTATAAATCTTATAGAGAGAGCAATTTACATACACATCCTGATATTATGGGTGTAAGAAAACCATGCAGCTTTTGCTTGAAGAATTAACATCTTGATAAATACTTAAATCCAGATATGAAATTATTAAATTCGCTGACATGTTTATATGACATAAAAGGCTAGTTGGGATTAATGGTTTGTTTTTGTATGGGATAATGGGGACATGATTCTGCTGAACAGTCCTTCATCTTTTTATACATTATCAAACAACTATTTAAAATGCAGATTTAATTTCTCAAGGAAATAAATTCATTCATTGGTTTAAGTGCATTTCGCTTATTCTGGGTACCTTTGTGTAATATGCAGTTTCAAACCAAGATGTCCTGGTTCCCATAGCAACACAGGGTCCCTCTCCTCTTCTCCCCTCCCCCTGCCTTTCAAATGGAGGATCAAAAAGAACTGAAATGCTGCATAGATTGATGTTTTTACATATGTGTTTCCTTCATCCCAACTAGGGCAAGTCTCTTCAAAAGCAAGCACAAGTTTTTTGATGTGATTTAGCCAAACCTGCTCTTTAACACTTGTCAACATCCTAATTGCTTTTAATTATGTGAGTTAAAAATTAAACATGAATCAAATTTGCTAATTAAAACCTTGAACTATTTAAATTATCATTTGATTTATGAATGTATGTAAGAGATAATTTCATATTAAGTCAAACTCTGTACTTAAAAAGTAAGCCAAAACAGCCGTTGAAAAAGAGGTAACACATCCTCTCATCCTTATATTGAATTTATAGAATTGTTTTAGGTGGGCATTACAATTTATTTGGATAGTATCATAGAATGGCACTTATTCTGTATCGTGATGTAGTTAATATCCAGAATTGCATCAATTAGTTTCATGACCTGAAAATAAGAATTTGAATTTCCAAACTACAATTTGGAGTTTACAATTATGTATGTAAACTCAATGTATTTTTGAAGGAATAGCATCCTAAAGCACGAGTGTGGCATCACTACCCTGAATTACGCTATCCACAGCTTCTCTCTCGCTGCCACCTCCCTCTTATTTTCAAAATGAATGAGGGAAATTTAAACCTTGTTATTTTTATGTGTGAGCCTCATGAAGTTGTGTGGCAATGACTGCAAAATTACATATTTAGCTGAGATGGATGTGGGTTACTGATATCTTTGTGGCTATCTTCCAATGGAGGCTGTGTTAATAGGCAACCTGGTTCCCTCCAGATGTTTTTTGGACTACAACTTCCATAACCCTTGACCATTGGCCATATTGGGTGAGACTTACGGGAATTGTAGCCCAAAGCATTACCTACCCTTGATCTAGAGGTGTTATTTATTTACAAGAGAACAGACCTAGTTTTGCATGGATTCAAATAGCCCTTCCTGTAATACAACATGCTAAGCCATAGTTAGGCCACTAACCCTTTTGCAGCAAAGGGTTAGTGAGCATGTTTAAACGGTGGTTAAAAACGTTTCCACAATGTATTTTTCTGTTTTGTTTGTTGATATTCACAATAAAAAAAGTATTTTAAAAACGTTTAAACTGTGGATATGAAGCCATCATGGTTAGTAGTTCACATGACACGCAAAGCCATAATGTTAGCTCATAATGCTTAACCACCATGGCTTAGCGTGTTGTCTGAACAGGGTCAGTGAATCCTTAAAACAAATTTATAGTTTTCAAGAGCTTGACACCAGTCTGAAGCCATCCCTGTCTTGAGTGAAGCCACAACTGCTGGTGCCTGTAAGCACAGCCTCTGCCATAATGAACCCTGTGACAAAATGGTATTTTGTGTTATTGTTTATATTTATATATTTAAGTGTTTGTTTCAGGGTTGGATTTGATGTGGCTAATTCTTTAATTTTTAGGAAATGGTAAGTAAGTGGGAGGGGGAGTGGTGAACTGTGACTGGCATTGTCTGATTGGTTGGTTGATTTGAGAGAGAGAGAATAAGGGGGAGTGAAGGGGCAGTTAGGCAGAGAGTTAAGAGTTAGTGAGGGTTGGAGTGAGTTGGGGTTTATTAGAAGCTTGTTTCAGGATAGGATTAGGAAAGTAGGGATATAGGATTTGGAGGTGGTTAATATTCCCAGAGAGGTTGAGGGAGATAGATTTATGTGTACCACTTAAACAAACGAAGTGTATTTTTAGAAACTTATATGAATAAAGTACATTTTTATTTTGTTAACTCAACCACGTCTGCTCAGTTATTTACATTACATCATTTAGTAAATACAGTCATTCTCACACACAAATAAGTAATTAAAAGGTTTATTGATCCCTCATTCTTTGAGATAAAGAATAGGGCAGTGGCAGTGAAGGAGAGGTGTAAATAGATGTCACAGAGGCTGGTGACACCACAAACCCCTATAAGCCCACTTGGGGAAAGAGCCACCATCTAACTCAGTCCTTGGGACTACCATCCCTGGCTTCAAACCATTTCAACTGCAAAAATATGCAATTAGGAAGTTTGCCACCTAGTGGCTGAAGATGCTACTGAGGGCTTCAAACATAGGGTCATACTTAAATTAATATCAATGCATTTCAAAAACTAAGTACTCCCAAGGTGCACACCTGTATGGTACACTTAGTATGCATGCCAAGTTCCAGATCTTTAGGTTTCGCAGTCTTGGAGCTATGTCAATGACAGATATACCTCTATTAATGTACATGATCATATAAATCCTACCTTTCCTCTATAACATAGTCTATATAATAGTGTTGAAGATGCAAAACATACCCTCCAAAAATCAA
The DNA here is from genome assembly GCF_023053635.1 of Elgaria multicarinata webbii. Lineage (NCBI taxonomy): Eukaryota > Metazoa > Chordata > Lepidosauria > Squamata > Anguidae > Elgaria > Elgaria multicarinata. The sequence continues at coordinate 134,607,789 of NC_086171.1, forward strand.
AAGAAGCCATTAAACAGTATATTAAATGCATGTTGGTTTAAAATAGTTCTATTTTTAATTAGTGTTTTTGGTAACACACGTATGTATGTTTGCGGTGCTTTTATGATTGACGAAAGCCTTTAGGCATCGAGTATGGAAAGCTGAGAGGACTATATATATATGCGGGATTGCAGTGCCCTGCGTGGCATTTCCTTGAGGCGAAGGGACGGCGGCTCCCCGATGCTGGGCGCGCGCGCGCGCGGCGGCTTATCTCCAACTGCCTCAGACAAAAGAACCAAATGTCTCGCCGCCCTCATTTACCGTCCCCGGCCGCAGCCCCAAAGGCCGGGCGTGCCGTCGTTCCGCGGGGCTCAGCCCAACCCAGCCACTCCGGGGCGGCTTAGTCGCCTCCCTCAGTTAGCCAGCAGGAGGAGCTGCAGGGAGCGGCCCCCCATTCGCGGGCTGCGCAGGGAATATGGGGGGGGGGAGGGAGAAGGAAGCGGAAGAGGAGCTGCCGCCGCGCGGCGCTGAGGGGAGCCAAGCGGGCACTGTTGTCGGGGTCCAAGCTCTGACGTGAGGCGCGGCTGGCTCTGAGAACGAACGAAGGGAAAGACGCAACTGCTTCGGCCCTAGCGAGCTGAGTTTTCCCGTCTCTCAGCAACCAGGTCAGGCGGGAGGCCTTCGGGGGTGGGGGGGGGGTGGCTGTGAGGCAGAAGGACCCGGATGGTGTTGTGGGGGGAGGTAGAAGAGGAGGTATTATATCCCCATGTGACCTGCGCGTGCGGAGGGTGGGGGGAAGGAGAAGGCGGAGGCTCGCGCGCCTTGTTCGAATCCCAGCTGCTAAACTAAACGGGGGGCGCGCATGCGCGGCGACGTCACCTTCTCCAGCCGTTTGCCATCCTTCCCTCCGTGCGCGGGCGAGCACGTACGGAAGATTGCGGGTGCTGTTGTGTATCTGGGACACACGGACACGTGCGCGCCGCTTCCGCCATGTTGGTTCTCAGGAGGAGGAGGGTTGGAGTGGGAGTTCTCGCGAGGTCAGCCCTTGTTCCCGTGGGAGCTGGCCCGAGGCAGGATGGCGGCGCTCCGCTGAGAGTGATGGGTAATAATGGTAACGGGCAACCGGGAAGGAGGGAGGGAGGCGAGGGGGCGGCGCGGTGAGGTGAGCTTCTTTAGGGCCAGCCTCTTAGTCCGTCGACGCGCGAGGGGCGGGGCTGAGCATCGCGGGGAGTTGAGCCTGCCAAGAGTTCGTGCGCGTCTGTCGTAGGGTTTCTCGCCCCCCCCCCCAGCCCCGCACACCTTCTTCCAGTCAAAACTCCTCTCTGCTGCGCCTCCTCGCCTCCACCAAATTCTGCCACAGCGTCTTAGGGCGCCCCCTCTCCTCCTAGGAGCATGATGGCCATTGGCCTTATATCCTAGGATTCTCCTAAGGTTTCACCCAATTGCCCCCCTCGCCCCTAAAACAGTTCTGTAACTTCCCACAAAGCTCGAAACCTCAATACTCACCTATGCAGTAGAATATTTAGGCAGGACAGTAGAATCGGTACCCACCACCCCATTGCTACTTTTCCACATCCCACAATTAATTGCCCTGTAGAGTCCCACATCTCTGGTGTTTATTTGGGAAGCGATTTTAGCCTATGAAACAAGATTTTAAAAATTCCAGTGAAATACATCTGCAACAACCATAGGTTGCTGCTATAATGAGTCTCTTGTGCTACTTGCCAAGCATATTATTAAGTGCTCTGCAGTACCTTGCAACACAGGTTCTCAAAACTTTTTTTTTAACCTACAAGATCTTCTAGATTCTAGAAACTCGAAATGTATTAGTTCTACATATAAGAATTATTAGTAGTGGCTGAAAACTTATTTGTACCACTTGCTGAGGACACTCTTTCCTAAAGTATGTTTTATTAGGTGGCATGCCATGCTATCTGTAGTAATCATCTTTTTTGCCTTCTTTGTGCATCTGATGTAGATCTTGCCTGCGAAGCACATACTATAATACATTTGTGGCTCTTAGTTTTAGGCTCCCTTGGTGCCTCAAATCAAATATGTTATATAGTGCTGCTTTGTTCCTCTGTAAAATAGTTTGTGCTAGATTACTTGAATCTCCCATGTTCTATTTCCTCAGCCCTTGTTCCTTCTGCCACCCCTCCCTACCAATTTTAGTGTATTTTTGTTATTGTTGGAACAGTTGTTACTGTGTTGTTGGAACAGTTGTTACTGTGTCAGCATCTGTGTTTCTTGTGATTTACTTTACTTTGGAAGTCCAGTTCTCAGGGGTGAAATGCCAAAACAAATTGCTGGCATAACTTTATATATCTATGGCAGGAAGCTCAAAATAATGCGCTTTCTTTTACAATTTCCAGAGGGATAGCTGTGTTACTCTGTTGCAGCTAAAACAGCTAAGAGTCTTGTTGCGTTTTAAAGGCTAATGTACTTTTAAACAATACTTGTTAATATATATTGCATATTAGTTGCAGATGATGTTTTTGGAGGATTGGAATTCAATAACTGCATAGGATTTAAACATTAACTCCTTTTCTGCTTCTGCTATTAATAAGTACAAGAATATGAGCAATTCTAGTTCTATTAAACGTTATGGAAGCAGTTGCCAGTATTCTAAAAGATGGTGATGCAATTGTACAAGAGAGATAGGAGGACAATTGCATGTTAAAATATAATTAAATGCTGCTAATGCTATAGGGTTCTGAAAGCTAGCAGAGTTCTTAATAGGTGTCATGCATAATTGGTGTATAGGCAAGTCACTTACAGTTTGTTCAATAAACGTCACAGAGTTCCAAAGCCTATTTGGACCTGGCTAGACAGGAGGAAGGGAGAAGATAGTTTAAGCACTTCCTCCCCTGTACTTTTCCAGAGCACTCTTTTTCCTATTCTGCTTTGTAGTGGATGCATAAAATAAAAGCCTACATGTGCTTTTTAAATCCAAGTTTACTAGTCTGAATATTGCTTGGATTGCAATTGGAGAGGCTGCAGTTCCCGCTAGGGATTATTTTTCTTTGTTTCTCTTGCACTTTAGAAAAAAAGCAGTTTGTAGTTCTGATTGTGCAATTTGTTAGGAGAGAAAACCCCCAATACATTCATTTATATTTCATTAAGACTCTTTACTGTTTGTTATACATAAGTGGTGCTGGATAACATTAGTTCTAGTGGATTGTTTAGTTATTGTGATACTACTACTAGAAATAGAAGTTGCTTTTAATAAAGTATTTTCATTGGTCTTTACCAGTGAGTCCAACATACTGTTCTTACAACACAGTTGTAAAGTCATGCTTTGTGATATGCTGATAAAGCACTTGCTGTGCTCCATCCTGAGTAGATATTTGGGCTGCTATTGCATTCTTTCAGTTATTTTTTTTACAGCTTGATCTCGTTGCATGTTTACTCAGGATTAACACTCATTGAATTTAATGGAATGTACTCCTAAGTAAGTGTGCTCAGGATTGCAGGCTGATTTTTAAGAAAACTTGCATAGCAGTCTGGTTGTCAGACTCAACTAGTGATATTTGGGAAGTTGATATTAAAATATCTCAAAAAGTGTCAGTGAGAACGTTGAGTTTTCTCTCCAACTGTGTTTATGATGTACAGTGTGATGGGGATTACATATGAGCTTTAAAACAAAAACAAAATCTCATCTGGAAATGTGAAGAGTAAAGTTTGCCTATAGAATACTGGAGTCTAGAAGTTAGGTGTGTAAGAGGGAATGCTCTGATGTGTGATCCACTTCCCCTTTGAGAGATGGGAGCACTACTTTTATTGGGGTCCTATTTTGATCACAAAAGAAGCTTTTTAAATCTGGCTTGAGCAAGCTGGGAGGCATCTGAGACCATGGCTAGACCAGGCCTACATCTCGGGATCATCCTGGGATCATCCCTCTGCATCCAAATGACACACAGGGATCCCGGGAGCAGGCAGGGACCCCTCCATTTGCCTAGGATAATCCTTAGGTCTAGCTAAGGCCTGAGTTATAGGGGAAGGACTGTGGCTCCATGGTAGAGCACAAAGTTTGTATGCAGAAGGTCTCAGGTCCCTTAGCATCTCCAGGAAGGGATAGAAAAATTCCTGCCTGAAACCCTGGAGAGTTCCTGCCAGTCAGTATTGACCATATTGGACAAGATGGATCGGTCTGACTCTGTATAAGGCAGCTCCCTATGTATGCTTGCCTATTTTAATCAGACATATTTAGCATAACCTAAATCTTGTGAAATGGTCTCTGCTGGTGAGGGGACATCAAGTCCTGATTCTTTCATGCTTTAATTTTTCTCAAATTGCCTTTTATGCAATTTCTAGGATGATACCAAAAACCTCTTATGTTTTGGGAAGTAGGCTTAATTCCCAATCAGTACTTTATTAATTGTATCCCATAACAAATACTTCTCTCACAAGACCAATAGCTGTTTTAGTTTGTGTGCAGGTTCTTATCATGCATTCAGTATATTTTAATATTTCCTCTGAGTTTTCTCACTTTAGTATACCAATAATTAGTTTTCCACCTAAGTTATTTCTGACTGTAGTTTGTATAGCATTCCATTTAACGTGGCAATTCCTAGCATTTTGGGAAGTGTCACAGTTTCTTAAAGTTGAAAACCACAAATCATCCTTCAGAAATATGAGAGTGGCTTGGAATTTGTGGGAAAATTCCATGATAAATATAACCTTCTGCATCTTCCCATTTCTGATTTAGCACATGCTATCTTGCTTTCTTTCAGCTTTGGCATGTATGAGAGTATTTTTAACCATAACCATTTCAGCTGATAAAAGTATTCTTTGCTGGTCTAAAACACCAAAATATTAACCTCTTCTGATAGGTTGAAATGTGTTTGCTCTGTTACTATGTCATAACTTGATTGTTGCTGTGAGTTTGGAATCTTTGCTTCTTTTCTCAACTTTTGTTCCCATTGAGGCTTATATAGATGTACTATATAAGCCGCAATGGAATTATTCTTCAGTGTTGTATTAAGTTTTATTTGTATCTTGGGGACTAATATAGTGGCTAAACTGATTACAAAGCAGTAGACTGGCAAGATAGGCCACTTACCTATGTTGGCATCACTGAAATAAAACTTGGGATGGCAATGTTGAATATGCTGAGATAAGCAAGTGACTTTTGTGGCTTTTTTCACATTTTGAAAATCCTGATAGATGAGAGGTGAGAGATTACTTTTAATAGCTATGACTCTCCATAATTCAATGTATTTCATCTCTTATATTCAACCATTGCCTTCCAGGTCTGTTTCTAATAGCTGCTGGCTTCTCAAAGAATAAAGTCCATGTCAGGAGAATTATAGAGCATGCATCAATGCCAAATAACCTTGAGGTCCTTCCTGTTTGTAGCAGGTGTAATAATGGACTCTATGACTTGGTTCACACGATCACCGAAACCCACCTTGGCTTATTTAAGACATGGTGGATTGCAACACATATGCTGCATGCCAGGCAGCTTTTGAATATTCAAACTGTGTTATCCGAACCCGGTGAGGGTAGGTTGTTGATTTGGGGCTGGGAATGCTTGCTTACTTTTGTGTTTTTCTCCTGTAGGCTGTAGCTAAACAGTCCTTCCTCCTATCTTTGCTGTTATGATGTAATGTTTATATGCATAATTTTTATCATCACGTTCAACATAAATATACATTTCCAGGTTGATTAATAGAAGTAAAATAAAAATTTAAAAAATAAGATCTATAAACTAATAACTAACTGAAAGCGCAACAATAAAATCAAATGGATAGTAAAGATCAAAACTGTCTATGTTAAAAACAATACACTTAGCAGTTCTTAGAAGTTTGGAAATCATTGCCTTGTGTTTAGATGAGGCACCAGGTAGACCTCTTGGGAAAGGACATTTCAGAGGCAAGGAGCCACCATGGAAAAGGTTCTCTCTTCATTTGCCACACTTGAGATGGTAGTGACACCCATAGAAAGCTGTCTGATAATGGTCTTAGGAGATGGCTGATTGCTACAGAAGAAGGCTGTGCGACAAATATCTAGACTCTGTGGTTAGTAGGACTATAAGTATTAAGACCAGCACTTTGGTTTGAACTTGGAATCTTCCTGGGAACTAACAGAGTTGTTTTAATACATGCAAGAGTATTAAATCTGTTAACAGTAGAGTAGCAGTATTTGGACTAGCTACAGCTTCTGTACAAACTTCAGTGGCAGCTCCATGTAAAGCTCATTACAGTAATCCAACCTAGAAGTTAACAGAGGCAGTGTTGCAGTGCGGAAATTTTTCCTATGCTTTATTTCCCCACAGAAAATTTTCTCTTGCACAAGTGCATTAGTAACAATGAATGGATGCCAACTGCAAATACATTATTAGGCCAGCTTGGAAATTTCATACTTATAATTAATATTTTCAGATGATTGTCCCCAGCAAGTATATGAGAGAATTCATAGATTGCATTGAAATAAAAATATGTCTCATTGTGAAATGGAGTTAATAAGTGACAATGAAAATGAAGGTGCCCCAACCATCTCAGTGGAAGAGAATTGAACACTATTGAAATAGATGAGTTTTCATCATATCATGCACACTTCTTTGGGTTGCTAAAATTAATTCGTGCTGCCTGCTCCAACACAATGCCCTTAAGATGTGATGGACTGGAACTCCCAGCATGCCTGAGGATGCTGGGAGTTCCGGTCCATCACATTTATTTATTTATTTAGTACAATTATATACCACCCTATAGCCGAAGCTCTCTGGCCAGTTTACAAAAGTTAAAAACAGTGAACATTAAAAAGTATACAAAATTAAAAACCATCAAAAATATAAAAACAACAGTATAAAACAACAGTATCCATTTAAACATTTGAAGGGCACCAGGTTGGGAAGGTTGAATTAGTGCTTTAACAGTTTTCAGTACTTTTGTTTTTTCTTACAATTATACAATGTAAGGGAAGTACATATTATTTTAAGTTTTACGTGTATTCTAATAGGTTTTTTTTTTTTTACATAATACAGCATTTTTCTCAAATACTTCAGGGACAAAAAATACATTACCATAGCTTTTTTTACTAACTACAAATAACAAATATAGTAAGTTAGCTCACGCCCTAGGGTAGGGGTAGGCAACTTGTGGCCCTTCAGATGTTTTGTCCTACAATTCCCATTGTCCTGCACCCTTGGTTATGAAGACTGGGGATGGTGGGAGTTGTTGGCCAGAACATCTGGAAGGCCACAAATTGCCCATCCCTGTTCTAGGGCTGGGATAGGCAATAAGTATATCTCCAGTTGATTTGGATCCTATGCAAATAATCCTATGCAGATGAGTCTAATTTGCATAGGAAAAAATCTGGAACATTTTCCAGTTAAAAAATTTAATTCATCACTGACCAAAACATGAATAACTGTGGCCAGACTAATAAAAATAATTAGGCCATTCTTGGCTTCACATGATACGGAATATGCCTCACTCCTTGACACTTTCCAATCATCTTGAGGAATAGGAAGCCATCCGAGGAATAATTTCTCTAGATGTTTGCTTTCCTATGTTTAACATAGTCAGCTGCATATGACATTAGATCCCTGTGCCCTTTCAGTTTCAAAGGAGGACATTATTTATTTGCTTTATATCCTGCCTTTCCAAGCCAAAAATGGTGCTCAAAATGGCCATGTATTCTTAGAATAAACTTGTCTAATTGTTTGGCTGGGGAAGTAAAAGTTCCACAGTTAGATGATATGGAACAAGAATTATATCACATATGAGAATATTGCTGATGGTTGTATGATTTGTACATGTGTGTTTGAGGGTGGGGAGATTAGAATAGTCAGTTTATTAAAATGATAACACTGCAGTTGGTGAAACTTTGTAACGTGATAAAAATTATAAATGTCAGCTGAACCATATGAAGGCATGACCAAGCAACTAAAAATGCTCATTAAGTAAATTGTCACATAAACTCTGCCAAAAGCAACTGGAATCGGATTCAGCTCAAGTTTTACTTTCAAAGTGTGTGAAATCAGATAATTGTGGTTTTTGTGTGTGACTGTTTTGACAAAGAATAAATGTTTGTTTTGCTTCTTGCCTTAATTTAAGTTTTTATGCTACTCCCATATAAACCCACCTTGACAACAGTGGGTTGACTTAGATTGCCTCTGTAAAGCAGGAAGTGAGAGCTGTTGGCTGCTCAGAATTTGTGACCACCTCAGTCTAGGTTTTTCATGTTTCCTGGCAGGAACCTCTCATGTTCCAATTTCATGCTTTGTTTCCATCTTAGCCGTGAACTCTTTGGTTCCTTCAGACTGACTGACTTTTGTACCTGTACTGGTTACTTATGTTGTAGGTCCATTTTTTGTTGATTGAGCCAGAGGTCACCAGCTGATAATGTGTGAACTTGATCAAATCCTGACACAATTTTATTTCCTACCTGGGAATTTCACCAAAACCATGAATAGAGATGTGAAGGCCCGGAAAAAACCTGGAAAAATCGAGAAAAATCTGGGGTTTCCCTCCCCCCCCCCCGGAAGCATCTTTTGTTTTTTTCCCCGAAAAATTGGAAAAAAATGAAGAAAAAACGGATTATGGGATGTTTTATTTTACATGTTGAATAAAATGGTTACGACAAGGTGTTCAGATATTTACTTATCCAAATGATTTCTAAAAACTGTACAGTATCAGATTATTATGTCTGTGCACCAAGGACAAGCAAGTCCTAGCTTGCAAACTGAGACTACAACTCTCAAATACAAAAGCAAGATGCATTTCTGACTCTAGGGGACATTGCCATTGAAGCAGAGACTGAAACTAATAGTGATAGCTATAGGTCAGAAAATTAAATTTCATGCATATTCATTGAATCTTGGTTCCCCCTTTTTTTCTCAGTTCTTTTTATGGGAATAGGTGCTTTATGTCTTGACACAGGAGGACTAGCGGAAACATAATTTTCTTCGTTACTAATGTTGGTGGGTTCTTCTGTTGTTGTTTTAAATTGATTGTTGTTTTAAATTGCTCATAAACTGGCAGAACCAAAGAAGTTCCTTACAGTTCAAGTGTTCCTAACAGTTCAGGAGCTTGTAGCTCCATTTGTTACAAAAAAAAGTAAAATAAATTAAATTTGTAATAATTGTTTGAATACACTGTACTTTTAATATACCAAATGTAATAATTTTATGCCAAACCAACTTGGACATAATTACATTTTATTTTACCAAAGTAACAAAGTGACTTTCAATCTGTAAAAAGTGCTAATATTGCATTATTTCAATTTTTCCGAAAATTTTCGTTTTTTTCCGGAAACCCCCGGAAAAAATGGTTTTTTCCCATGGCTTCAAAATTTCCAGAAATTTTATATCTCTAACCATGAAGCTCACTGCATCACCTTGGGCAGATTGGGTTTTAGCCCTTGCTAACCATTTCATAGACATCGTGTTTGACAGGGCAGCTATGTCCATCTGTGTTCTGGTATCCAGTAATCTGTTTAAAAACATCTTATAGCAGAACTGAGAGCACTTACAACCTCCACACTAAAACCATAGTTCAATAACAATTTTGAGAAATTGTAAAAGGAAGGTTTTTCTGAGATTTTAACTGAGATTTTAGGCATTTCTTAGGGAGCCTGGCTTCACTCATTTGAACTAGATTGAACCAATAATTAAATAACCTAAGGTGAATCAGGTTTCACCTTAGGTTCAAACTGCCTCTATTCCAAATTCAGTTCTAATTGTGTGAGCTGGAGAGACACTTGTTACACCTAGAATCAAATGTAAAAAACGGTTCTGGACCCTTTCAATTCTGTTATTATTGGTAAAACCCCAAATCTCTATACCAAATGTTAACACTGGCAGCACCAAGCCTTATACACACTCACAACTGGTTGGAGTGAGCCTTGGAAATTATAATTTAAAAGCCTATTCAAAGTTTGAGCACAAGCATTTGCCTTCAGCTTGTTTCTCTGTTCTTGTAATGTCCAGGTTCACACAGCTGAAAAGACTGCCCAAATAAGTAAAAGACCCCACCTCTATTTCATTGGAGTCTAAAAAATGCTTATATTGTTTCTTTTTCTTGCCAAAGACCACCACTTTTAATTTCATGCTGTTAATTTCGATATCGTTCTCCTGACAATATATAAACACCTTGCCTTATTTATTTTTTTAAAAAAATAAAAATCCAAAGCTGTTCAGTTTAATCATCATCATCATCATCCAAAAATGGTCCTTGGAAAATAAACTCCCCCCTCCTGAGGTTTTTTCCCCCTGGGCCTTCATATTTCTATTATGCATACAGTCGTGTGAAAAAGAAAGTACACCCTCTTGGAATTGTATGATTTTACATATCAGGACATAATAACAATCATCTGTTCCTTAGCAGGTCTAAAAATTAGGTAAATACAACCTCAGATGAACAACAACACATGACATATTACACTGTGTCATGATTTATTTAACAGAAATAAAGCCAAAATGGAGAAGCCATGTGTGAAAAAGTAAGTACACCTTATGATTCAATAGCTTGTAGAACCACCTTTAGCAGCAATAACTTGAAGTAATCGTTTTCTGTATGACTTTATCAGTCTCTCACATCGTTGTGGAGGAATTTTGGCCCACTCTTCTTTACAACGTTGCTTCAGTTCATTGAAGTTTGAGGGCATTTGTTTATGCACAGCTCTCTTAAGGTCCTGCCACAACATTTCAATCAGGTTGAGGTCTGGACTTTGACTGGGCCATTGCAACACCTTGATTCTTTTCTTTTTCAGCCATTCTGTTGTAGATTTGCTGGTATGCTTGGAATCATTGTCCTGTTGCATGACCCAATTTCATCCAAACTTTAGCTGTCAGACAGATGGCCTCACTTTTGACTCTAGAATACTTTGGTATAAAGAGGAGTTCATGGTTGACTCAATGACTGCAAGGTTCCCAGGTCCTGTGGCTGCAAAACAAGCCCAAATCATCATCCCTCCACCACCGTGCTTGACAGTTGGTATGAGGTGTTTGTGCTGATATGCTGTGTTTGGTTTTCGCCAAACGTGGCGCTGTGCATTATAGCCAAACATCTCCACTTTGGTCTCGTGTGTCCAAAGGACATTGTTCCTGAAGTCTTGTGGTTTGTTCAGATGCAACTTTGCAAACCTAAGCCATGCTGCCACGTTCTTTTTAGAGAGAAGAGGCTTTCTCCTGGCAACCCTTCCAAACAAACCATACTTGTTCAGTCTTTTTCTAATTGTACTGTCATGAACTTTAACATTTAACATGCTCATTGAGGCCTGTAGAGTCTGAGATGTAACTCTTGGGGTTTTTGCAATTTCTCTGAGCATTGCACGGTCTGACCTTGGGGTGATTTTGCTGGGACGTCCTCTCCTGGGAAGATTGGCAACAGTCTTGGATGTTTTCCACTTTTGAATCATCTTTCTCACTGTAGAATGATGGACTTTAAATTGTTTGGAAATGGCCTTATAACCCTTCCCAGATTGATGGGCAGCAGCAATTGCTTCTCTAAGATCATTGCTGATGTCTTTCCTCCTTGGCATTGTGTTAACACACACCTGGATGCTCCAGACCAGCAAACTGAAAAAACTTTGGCTTTTATAGAGGTGGTCATACTTGCTGATGATCAATTAATCACGGGCATTTGATTAGCAGCACCTGTCTGCTACTTAGCATATTAATTCCTGTGGAAGCAGTAAGGTTCTTACTTTTTCACACATGGCTTCTCCATTTTGGCTTTATTTCTGTTAAATAAATCATGACACAGTGTAATATGTCATGTGTTGTTGTTCATCTGAGGTTGTATTTACCTAATTTTTAGACCTGCTAAGGAACAGATGATTGTTATTATGTCCTGATATGTAAAATCATACAATTCCAAGAGGGTGCACTTTCTTTTTCACACGACTGTACATCTCAATGAATGATTTTGTTTTTGGAACGATCTGCTTTGTTTGTGAAATGCTAATTATAAAAATGGGTAATTTTAACGAAAAAACTGTTGTGGTTGTCTGGATAATTGCTCTACTAGGAAGTTGTCCTTCCTAATATATGCTTTCAGTACTTAACTGAAAATTATAGATTATGGCTGAATTTGTAGAATTAAAGTAGTACTTGAGTTAATGTTGCATTTTTATCCTGTAGTAAAAGAAAATTTACTTGTCACTGGCTAAGTGGTAAAGTGTAATCTCTAATTACTATTGAGGAAACATAATGTGTCAGTTTAAACATTGCAGGCATACTAACAAAGTCTAAGGTAATTTTCTTAAATTGTATAAATGTAGAATCCTGCAATCAGTTTTAATTGATTTAAGACTTTTTTGTAATTTGCCACTAGGCAACACATCTGTCCATCTGAGTGAAGTTCGGGCACAAGGCTGACTTTATTCAAATAAGTATTTGCAAAACTAGTGTAAAATATGTCTATTTTGATCATTCTTGCATTTATATGTGTAAAAGCATATGGTGCAATGGATGTTCAATCCCTGTTTTGGAGAGGCATAATGCGCTAATTAAGAATTTCAAGCTAATATGTTCATAGTAGAGAATGCCATCCTCATGGGGATTTAGAAAGGTGTGTACCGAAAACCTTAGAAAATTTGAAAGGAATGTTTTAGATGTGCACAGCTGCATTTCGTTTCAAAAGCAAAATAAAAACTTACCGAGGACTATACAAAAGAACGAATAATAAGTGTTGTCAAGCTATGTGTGAACATCAGTGTTTCTAACCTAATACTGAAATTTTGTGTTTCTCTGCTTATCTATTTTGGAAACAAAACTGCGATCCAAGGTTAAGGTGGTAGTTTCTGCCTCCCACCCTTCGCACCAATGGTCTGCTGACCTGCGCTCAGAGGCTTTCAGAACTTAGGGCATGTTGATGGTGAGGAAAATTCGAGAGAGGGTTGACCTAGCAGCATGTAATATCCTGGAGGTGTGTCTTCAGGTTGGACCATTAGGTTAAATGTTCCCTTAAATGTATAGGGAATTTTAGGAGTGAGGAAAAAGCACATAATGGTCGGGTTCAGATATCACTTTAAGCCATGATGGCTTAATAAGCCAAGCACAGTAGCTTATTTTGAAAATAAGCTATGGTTATCTCTACACACGATCAGACAAATAAGCTGCTGTGTGTAGTTTATTAACCTACTGTGCATAATTTTATTTATTTATTGCATTTTTATACCGCCCAGTAGCCGAAGCTCTCTGGGCGGTTCACAAAAATTAAAACCATTCAAAGTATAAAACAAACAGTATAAAAGCATGATATAAAATACAATATATAAACACAACTAGGATAAGATCAGCAGCAGTGCAGAAATACAAATTTAAAATACAAATTTTAAATAGCAAAGTTAACATTAAGTTTTCATCTGAGTCATCCCCCCCTGCCTGAGCAGTGGCGATGTTTCACCCATTGACAACATTGCAGAAGGCTGTTTTAACCTTCCACAATATCCCAATGAGAGAGGAGAGATACGGGGGGGGGAAAGTATAGGGGATTAATTCAGTGCTTTCAGCATCACACTGATAAGGGGGTGATGGCTCTAAAGCAGGATTGGGACAAAACTTCATACACAGCCTTCCGGAGACAGGAGGCATCTGATGCACCATCAGAACCCCGCGTGATTACACATAAAGGAGCAAAACAGTAGGGTGCACCAAAAAGGGGGTGGTTCAAATAACCTTTGGAGGTTTGTAGGCAGCATCGGGACAAAATCTACACAGAGATTCGTCTCATAGGGAGGCACCTGATGTACCGTGAAAACCCTGCAACCTTTTTTGGGGGTCATTTGCTAAAGCACTATATCGCTAAAAGGCTATTGCACATTCCTCCCTCCCCCATAGACATTGCTGGCATAGATGCCTTAAAGTGCTCTCAATGCCTCTAAAGCACTAACATGCATTTCGCCTATAGACATTGCTGGCATAGATGCCTTAAAGTGAACTTAATACTGCTAAGGCGCTTTAGCGCATGTCTCCCCGTAGACATTGCTGGTATAGATGATTTAAGGTTATCCCAATTGAACACTGCTGAAATAGCCCTTGTAAGCTGTTTCTATTACACAGAGAACATCCACGAAGAATAAAGCGATTGCAGTGAATATAGGCGAGCAAATTAACCAATGATGCCTGACGGACAACGCAATAACCCATGATGGATTAAATAACCCACTCTGCAGAAATTGGGTTATCAGGGTGGGTTAATTTTGGCCAAATAAGCTGAATTATCAATCAACATGATTTTTTAATCATAAATTGATTAAAAAATACCTGACAGATGATATAATAATCCACAATGGCTTTAATAAACCACCATGGTTTAAACAAAAAAAATGGTAGTACTACATCATACCATTGGGGGGAGGTTTCAACAGGGTGAGAAAGAAAAATGCTGGTGATCTTCCCCCACGCCCACCCCTGAACCATCTCCAAACAACTCTTGTTGCAGACTAGTTGGAGCCCTAAATAGGAACACTCCTGCTAGCACCGAAGAGTGCACTACAACAGTTCGTTGCAGTCCCCATTTTCCCCTCTACTGAATGTGGCAGTTAGGTGCATATTAGCTGGACTATAAAATATTTTTTCTTGTTTATTTCAGAAGATTTCTATATCACTTTACATTTTTAAATAAATCAATAAATTGCAAAGCACTGTCTCCGATCTTGGATCAGGGAATCTGAAATATCCTATGGGCCCCAGAGATGCTGACTAGGTTCAGACAACACGATAACCAATGGAAATTTAAATAGTTGACAGTTGGTTATTTAACCCACCATGGGTTATTTTAACCAATGGTTTGTTATTTGGCCAAAATAATCAGTATAAATAACCAGTGCTGTGTAGAGTTGGTTATTTGAACCTCCATTGGTTATCGTGTTGTGTGGAGGGCACCACTGGTTATTTCCTCAGCCACTGTTGGTTATTTTGTTAGACCCAGCGTCGCAAGGCAACTGCGGTCAAAGCAATGGCTGCTGCTCTAGTCCAGCTGGCAGGATAGATTTTCAGCAGCAATGGCTGATGGGATACTAGTGGGAGGACTGAGGGGGGAGAGAGGGCGAGGGATGAGTGAGTCAAGTCAGCGTGGACTAATAGTCAATTCAATGCTAAACCTAATCCACACCACATTTGATTATTATCATGTTGTGTGCAGAGTGCCCCCTAGATAAACAGCTGTCAAGTTGATTATTACAGCGTAAAAAGAAAGGGTGTTGTCCTTAACAAAATGTACAACTATCCAGATTTAAAGGGTTAAGGAAAAAGACAATTTTAACAAAGTTTTATCACATAAAAACCACCGCATAAAATAACAGCTTTCATATTACCAAAATGTCATTAAAATTCTGCACTGGTTTAATAATAGTGAGATGTTTCCATTAATATTTACAGGTCTTCTATTTTAAATTTCTGGGCACATACTGAAGTTTTACATTCACATAATATTTTGTATTTGACTATAGATGATAAAAACATTGTTGAAGAATGAACACCAGAATTGTGTGTGTTTTCATTGGCTGCATTCTCACATTATGTTAAACCATGATTTAGCAGAACATGCGTGAGCAGGAATGAGCAGCCGCAGTGAGCCACTTCCTCTCTCCTCCCATGCTGCTAGAAAGAAGAGTTCAGAAGAGTTCACTTCACCTTAACTGCAGTGCAGTATGCCATGTCATCTGGAGCAACAAACTCTGGTTAACATTATCTATAGCTAGTTTAAAACAAGGCAACTTCAAACCATGGTGTGTGAGACTCATTTTTTAAAAACTTAACACAGGTATTGTTCACCACAATTCCTGGTTTGAATGACACAACTAAAAGTGGGGGCAAAATTCTCTGAACTGCTGGCTCTGCAGGGAAGTATGCAAGCTCATGGTTCACTGTGGCTTGTCTCTGCTTTTGAACATCATACTGAATCATGTTTTACTTTGGCGTGTGTACTTGGTCATTGTGTCTATATGATGAGAAAAAAAATCATGACGTCAGGTTTTCAATTACCTATGCAGCGTTAAGTTTACAGGCTTGAAATTTTCAGAGATATTGAGAGCAAGTCCTGGAAATTGCCAATTTCTAGTCTGGAGCTTCTGCTATTGAGTGGTATAAAAATGAATTAAACAAAATAGAAAATGTGCAATACTTATTTTTAGTGGTCTTAAGAGATCTAAAGTCACTTTGTTATTTTAGGAACATAGCCGAGGTTATGTATAACTTGGTTTGCTCATAAAATGAAAGCATTTTTAAAAGTAAACTCAGTAAATTTATAGTTGTCTGGGGAAAAAAATAAATTGAATATACTAAGGATGATCATTTTATGAGTAAACCAGGTAATAATACATTTTACGAACTTCAGTATGTAGCTCTGGCAACAATTGGATTATTCTAGAGCCAGAAGAAGCAGGAAGTGCTGGAGGGAGCATCCTTTCCTATTTGTTAGGAATTGGTTGGGGTGGAGTTTAGGGAAATCTTTTCTGAAGGAAAAGCTATAGAGAGCTTATTTTTCTCGGAAATACTTTTATCTACTAGGAGCGGTAAGCCACCATATTTAATTGAAGAACCTATCAGCAGTCTCAATTCAACCATTTCAAGAGTGACATTTTGTTACTGTTTCAAATAATTCCCCTTAAACATTTTACTTTTGAATTGTCTCTAGTGGTCAGGCCAATACTATATATACACCATAGGAACCAGCCTAGTGAGTTTCTTTTAGGTATGGAGGGTTTATTTTGGTGGCAGTGGTTAAAGAATTTAGAGCATTCTCTAACAGTGATGTCTAATTGGAAACTTTATTAAAAATGTGGCAGTAAGTTCCATAGACCCAAGCAATCATGTCCTGCTTGTGGACTTTCCATAAGAATCTGGTTGACCCTTGTGCAAACTGAATGCTGGACTAGATGGGCCTTTGGTCTGATCCAGCATATATTTCTATATCTTCTGCTAGAAGGCTAGGATACACTGCAACGTTTGTTGCAGTTTCTACTTGCTGCTGCCACTGCTGCTACTCCTTCAAATTTTCTACACTTTATTTGGTTTGCCTGGTGCCCTCCAGATGCTTTGAACTACAACTCTCATAAGCCTCATTGGCCATGCTGACTGGGTAGTTGTACTCAAAAACATCTGAAAGGTTACTTAGCCCTTCCCTAAGGTGACAACTTAGGGAATATTGCCTCTGTATATTGGCTCCATCTCATTTTTAGTAGAAATGGAATAATTTGATAGACTATTTTCCACTGTAGAGGCTAATCATAGCTGAATCATCATAATCAATATTGCCTGACATTTAATTCTAGTCCTTTAAAACTTAAGACTACTTTCATACCTGGATTAAAAAATACACTTTTTAGAAAATAGTTTTGTTGCCTCCATTATCGGGTTTATAGTTAGTAAATGATTTTGAACTTTTCTGTACAGTTGCAATGAAAAGACTGCATAGATGTTAGGCTTCACATTTTGTAAAGCTACAGCTTTAGGATTTATAAACCAGTCCTACTGCCCTGTTGGTACTTTATAATTCTGGGGGGCACTGGCTGCATGGAGCTGATGATGTTCTGGGAACTGGAGATTGTTGGATATGGTGCCTGCTGCTTTCTCAGCATTATTGTGTCACACTTGTCTGCTTTTTGTCTCTAGTAATAATTAAAGACTTAGACTGTGACCCAGGGAGCTGTTTTTGTGCAAGACAATAAGTACTCATGCTTCTTTGTGCACAGATGTGCAAACCATTGCATAAGCAATTGTGGTAAGAGAACAATTAGCGATGTAAAACAGTATCTGCAAACATTGGCACTTTTATTATTATTTTTATTTTTGCATGTAAAATTATTATGTAATTGACTTGCCTGAGGAAAATAGCTGCTTTGCACACAGAACAGGTTCCCTGGTTTTCATCCCAGTGGTGAATGTAATTGGATAATAAATACATACATACTATCTATAGGTTCATGTTGGAAATTATTTAAGATTACTTTTTCACACTTACTATTTTACTTCTTGGAGTACTTGTGAAACCTATGCAGCTCTTGAATATTTTTATCTATCTTTTAATTCATGCTTACATTAATTTAGTATTGCATCCCTCTGCTACTAAAAGCTTGAGAATCATCTCTGCTTTGGGTGTACAGTGGTTAAAATGCATGACTGCTTGAGAAGATATTGTTAATAAGATTATTATAATCAAGAGATCACCCCATTGAATACACTTGCTTTGATATGAACTCTTGTATCTGTTCAGTTCAGCTGCGTTACTGTGGGCTGGCTCAGACATGTAGCACTGCTTCTGCATAGATGTCCTGTGGTCTGTGCTTTTCTATATAGAAAAGGTAGTTCTTAAACTAGAAATATGCATATACCTAATTATACATGATTCTCTGATTGCAATGATTGTGAAAGTTTTAGAAACATCTTCAGTGATCATGAGAATTGCAGCAATTGAATTTAATGTGTATAATTCCTGTTTACATGCTGCTGGATATATGTGAACTAAGAGCCATCTGCATAGAGGTTGTTACTACATATCTGAATGGATCAGAATCATCCCTATTTAAGAAGTGGTTGTGTTGAGTATGAATGATTATTGTAACGGACGTCAGGGTCCACCTGATGTCCCTGCAAGGTAGGCTCTTGGACCAAACGTCCTAAACTCCCAGGCAACCCGCCTTCCTAGCCCTCTCCACAACTGGGATGAGCCAGATGTTCCAAGAATAAAGCACAAACACACATTAGGGACCAAAGCAGGTTTATTAACACCACTAAGAGTAACATGTAAGGCCTTGGTCAGTAAAAGCTAAGCAAAGGGGAAAAGGGAGGGATGGGGAAGGAAGTGGGGAAAAAGGAGTGAGAAACGAAGCTGAGGAAAGGAAGCTAGCAATGACCCCAGTAAAACCATCAGTCATTCCACCACCCTGCTGCAACGGCAGCTGACCTTGTCCACAATACCCCAACACATTAAAACATAAGAAAAGCCTAACTAACTCCGAGCAGTCCCCCTTGACTGCCCGGACCTGATCTTCCCTTGTCATCCAGCAAAGAAGATGGAGACCCTTCCACACTAGACACTTTATCCGTTTTTGGCCACCCAGCCCCGTGATCCATCCCAACCAACCAATGCCCTTCCTGGGCCTCTGGTGACCCCTCCCAACAGGAGCGAGACCCACATTCTTTCCCACAGCTGAAACAAGTTGACTTCTAAGCACTTATAATCCCCAGGTGCTACAGGGGGAGTTGAAAATGCCAGGCAAAGATGACCTTGGCAGGCACGCCCAGCTCCTTCCCTCCCACCCGAATCTGGGACAGTGAAGCTCGGACCACAATAATATACACATTCTGGCAGACACAAAAAGCAACATTGAATTAGAACAAAACCCAGGTCAGACCCCTTGTCCTTCACAGTTATGGTCTATTAATTTCTTCAGAGATCTATTATTTTATTCAACGTTTTGACTGAAGTTACATTTTAATTCTTACCAAAAAAAGGAAAGGCAGCTGTGATGTGGGATAGAAAAATTTTCAATGCTTACTTTTCCCGTTGAAAATTTTCTATTTTATAAGCTCATTAGTAACAATGAATAGATGCCAATTGCAAATACAATATAAAATAAGCTTGGCAGTTTTGAAATGGTAATGTATTTCAGGTGATTATCCCTAAAAGGTGTGTGAAGAATACATGTATGTCATTGAAATACATATATGAGAAATGGAACTAATAAGTAGTGACAATGAACTTGAAGCTGCCCCAACAACTGTAGTGGAAGACAGTTGAACTTTGGGCATGTCTACACCATAGGATGTAGGGGGAGGGAGGGGGAGGAGGATCGTGGACTTACCAGCTTCCACGATCCTCCCCCAGCATCTTGATGGCCGTGTGATGTCGCAGCCCCCATTTTTTTCCCCAAAGAGGGAGAAGGAGTGTAACTATGCTCCTCTGCAAATGATAACAAAAACAAACCCTCGAACCCTCTCCCCACCCCTGATGAGCATGGACTGCCCCATGCAGCTCTGTGCCCAATTTAAGCGTTCTGCAAGAAGGGACGACCTGGAAGCAGCAGCAACATAGCCTATGCTCTGTGGGATAGACCCGGGACCACAGAAAAATTGGGTTTTCCATATTTCCTTATGGGAAAGTCCCGGGTTGCCCCCAGGATCCCTTGTGCATAATTTGGACGCACAGTGACTCTTCAGGGACTACCCTAGGATATAAAGCCTGGTGCAGACATGCCCTTTGTTGACATACATGAGTGGTTGTCAGCATATCATGCTCAGTTCTTTGAGTTGCCGAAATTAATTAGTGGAACCTTTCCCAACCAGGTGCCATCTAGATGTGTTGGATTACATAGACTAGATATGAAGGATGCTCAAAGTTGTAGAACAACATATGTGGAGGGCATCAGGTGTGTCAACAGTTTTCAGTACGTTTTGTTTCTTTCTTACATTGAAACAATGTAAGGGAACTACATTTTATTGTCTTTATATTTTTATAAGTATTCCAATAAAAACCAACTACATATACATTAAATAATAAATATAATACTTAAATCACATTGGGCTTGTTCAGATGAAGCCATGTTTTGGCCGTAAACCTTTTGCAGCAAATGGTTAGTGAGCATGTTTAAACTGTGGTTATGCAGCCATCATGGTTAGGAATGGCTCACATAACACACCCAAGCCATAACTAGACCTAAGGTTTATCCTGGGATCATCCAGGGTTCGCCCCTGCCTGAGCACTGGATCCCCTGTGTGTCACCTAGATGAACAGGTTTGACCCCTGGACAAACCTTAGGTCTAGCTATGGCCCAAGTCAGTCATGATTCACTTAGCGTGTTGTCTGAACATGATCATTGTGTGCTTTAATTTCCCCCCTCAAATATATATTTCAGGTCAATTACTTGTGTATTGGGATAAATTAACATGGGGTACTTTTTTGGCTTTGTTTATTTTAGTTATATATAGTAAGCATGCTAAATTAGATAATTCTTTAGTAATTTTCCAGTGCAAATGACC
This sequence comes from Elgaria multicarinata webbii, assembly GCF_023053635.1. Taxonomy (NCBI): domain Eukaryota; kingdom Metazoa; phylum Chordata; class Lepidosauria; order Squamata; family Anguidae; genus Elgaria; species Elgaria multicarinata. The sequence continues at coordinate 134,628,700 of NC_086171.1, forward strand.
TAATGCAAACTAGGCTAATTTACATAGGAACATTTTCGAATTCAAAATTTTCTGGAAAACCGTATCACTGGTGTTGACCATAATGAAATTTCCAAATCCACATTGCTGTAATGCTTTTATTAGGCCAACCAAAATATCACCCAAAAATTATGCAACAACTTCCAAGGGGAGGGGGAAATGGTGACTAGATGGTGAGTCACATCTGCAAATTTATGCTAATCCCAAAGTTGTCCTTTGGTTATCCCTCACAGACAAGTCCCTTGGAAAGAGGCTGGAGTTTTTAACCATTCTTGTCTACTGTCTCTGTAGCCTGACAAAACAGTCCATGATTCTGTGTTCACACATAATGACAAACCATGTTCAAATAACCCACAGTTCACAATTTAACAATAAGCCATGGGTTCTCTGTGTCGGTTATTCATAGTTAACAACCTATAATTAATCCATAATTAATTAAACCATGCTTTATTATTACATGCAGACTCTCAATGTGATTTCATCTAGTCTTTGATCTGGTTCACACAATCCCCACCCCACTTAGGAACTCAGTCTTTGTCGGAATGGGAGGGTGAAGCAGAATTGACAGAACCCAGAGCCCACGGCAGGGTCAAGTGGGCAGACTTGAGAGAAGGTGGGAGGTGGTCTGCCAGACTAGCCACAGGGCAGAGGTTACAGCTTGAAGACCCTCCCTGAAGGAGGAGCCCAATAAAAGCCTGTTGGGCCTGGGGAACTATTCATTTAGTTAATAGGCAAGTGCCTTGCTTTGTTAGGCTAATTAAGTTTAAGAGTATAGCTCTTAACATTCACACTCCCTTCAGGTGTGAAGAGGTGTCTATTTACTGAATAACGTTTTTCTGGATTGCACAGCAGACCTCTTTATTGTCTTACATCTCAGTGGGAGGGCTTGGAATCACGACAGTCGACATATGCATAGAAAGCAACTTAAGCTTTGAAGTGATCTCAAAAAGAAAATTGATGCTAACAAAGAAGGCAGCAGCTGTTTCTAAGCATAGGATTTTATGTGTAATATGAGAGGAAGACTCAGTTTTCTCCTTACAGATTGCTCTTCTTGATACTTCTTTTATATGCTAAGAAGTGTATCACACTTTATATGGTAGTACTTATCTGATTATTTCGGATTAAGTTGGACTAAAGAGTGAGTTGAAGCGAACTTCACTTCATTTGTTCGTCTTTGCCACATTTCTGAAATTTAGCTATTATTGCTGAATTGCTGTCTTTGGGAGATTTGCATTTAGATTAGAATAGAGTTATTTTATATTATTTATGTATATATTTAACACATTTGTACCTCACCCTTTAGCCAAAAAGGCTCCAGACCCATTTAACAAAGACCTCTGCCCTTAGGCTTACAGTCTAAATAAATAAATAAATTTAAGAGATGATACAAAAGGAATAAATTCAGGTTACAGTTATTATAATGATCAGCTGGGATTAAACAGTTCAAGTAGCCTGCTGGAATGGCTACCACTAGGTGACCATTGAGGGAGAGCAGAAAGCAGCTGGTCTCCAGGCGAGGCAGTGGGAACGTCCAGCTTTTCTTCTCCCTTTGCTCTGCAGTTTGTACCAATGGCTGCTACTAAGTATCTTGAATATTTATGCACGGCCTTTTGCACAAAAGATCCTCAAGATGGCTTTCAATAGATTGCAGTAATACAAAACACTCCTGCATAAACACACAACCAGCTGCCCTTAGTCTTCTGGGCAATGAAAGGGGCAAGAACTTTTGGAGACATGCTGTTTGTGTCTCTGCTTCTCCAAATCCCAAAAGTTTAGGAGGATTCAGATTTAGTCTGATTTGGTGGAGCCCCACTTTGGTTTAGACACCTCCTGAATGTTATGCGCACCCTTACTTAATAGTGGTTTAGTGATCCACCCTGTTTAATAAATCTGTATTACTTTGCCTTTTAAACCTGCTCAAAAAAGTAAAAGCAGAGGCTTCAGTTGTATTCTGTAAGTCTTCTGAATTAATCTCACTGCCAGTCTGAATGTGTTGTAGCTTTGTATCCAAATGAAGCTTCACCTGATTATTTGGACTTTTATCTTGTTAAACCATTCTGTCAACGATTGCCTTTGTTTGTTTTTGACAAAGATTGTTCAATTGTTGTTTTGAGCAGTATAAAAACTAATCTTTCAAATCACCAGCCAATAAAGTACATCCATAAGATCATGGAATCTATCAGTTTTAATTTAGAGATGTATAAAATTATACATTGTGTGGAGAAAGTAGATAGGAAGACATTTTTCTTCCTTTCTTACAATATCAGAACTGGGGTTATCCCATGAAATTGATTGGTGGGAGATCCAGGACGAATAGAACAAAGTACACAGCACATAGTGAAACTATGCAATTCATTTCTTCAAGATGTGGTAATGGGCACCAAGTTAGGTGATTAGACAAGTCATGGCAGACAAAACTATCAATGGCTACTAGTCATGGGGCTATACCCTACTTTCAGGATCAGAGGTCAAATGCATCTGAATACCAGTTGCTTGGGAACAATCATGGAGAGAGAGCTCTTGTCCAGCTTGTGGGCATCACATAGGCATCTGGTTGGCCAATGTGGGAAACAGAATGCTGAACTAGATGGACCTTGGACTGATCCAGCATGTTTTTTCTTACATTCTTATGGAATGGGTCCCGTGATATAAAAGCATCAGTTACAGTGCAGTCTGATATTTGCTTATTCAGAAATAAGTTCCACTGAGTTCAATGGGGTTTATTGGGAAGTTAAAAGTGCAATCTGATATATACTTACTCAGAAGGAAATCCTATTGAGTTCAAGTAGGGTTTATTGGGAAGTAAGTGTACATAGGATTCCAGACCATTTTCTTTATTTGGCTCCAGTGTTTGTATTTCTTCCAGTCAATTCTGAATTAGGGGAATGCAAATAAAAGCTGCTACCCATTTGCAGTGGATTATGCTGTTCAAGCTTTTATTTTTGGGGGAGGGAGGGCTCAAACGCCCCTGATTGTTTTAATTTACAGCTCCTCCTGACACCAGCATAAATTGGGTTTTCCAAAGGTTGACCTTGGCATAAGGACATCCTGTATTACCCTGGTGGCATTGCTGTATTTCCACATTGCTGAGTTAACATAATAACCCAGTTTAAGAAAGTAGATTGTGAAGTTCTGTTTCCAGAAGCCACCCACATAACACAGTGTAAATATGAACCAGCCCTTTGCCAAGCATCATGTATCTCAGTTTCAACAAGTTTAGAGTTGAATGCAGAATGCAGAAACATTCTGCAATTTTAAGGGATTATGATGTTTGCCCTCATTAGTGGTAGAGATTCCAGCTGTGTACATCTTCGTGGACATTTTCAAGTGTCAGACATTTGTGAGACAAGACTACACAAGCTTGGTATTAGCAGTGAATTCAGATAACCTGTCTGTCATCAGTGGTACTTTCCTTCACTTCATCTGGGACTATTAAAAAGAGAACATTGGTTGATTCACTGATGTTCCTTAAGAGAAGATAAGTCTTTGTTCAATGTTTGAATTTTCTACAGCCATAGCCAAAATGATGAAACCATCAGTATACTGTGTTCCTGGCTTGAGGTAAACAAATTATATTGGAAGGGGAGTAATGGAACCTCCCATATGAGGGAAGGTTACATCAACTGGGATTGTTTAGCTTGGAAAAAAGGAGGCTAAGGGGAGACATGATAGAGGTGTGCAAAATTATGCATGGTATGGAGAATGTGGATAGGGAGACATTTTTCTCACTCTCTCAAAATACTAGAACCCGGGGTCATCCCATGAAGCTGATTGGTGGGAGATCCAGGACAAATAAGAGGAAATACTTCTTCATAGAGCACATAGGTAAATTATGGAACTCACTACCACAAGATGTAGTGTTGGCCACCAATTTGGATGGCTTTAAAAGGGAGTTGGATAAATTCCTGGAGGTGAAGGCTATGAATGGCTACTAGCCCTGATGGTTGTGTGCTATCTCCAGTATTCAAGGCAATAAGCCTGTGTGCAGCAGTTGCTGGGGAACATGGGTGGGAGGGTGCTGTTGCACCATGTCCTGTTTTGTTGGTCCCTGGCCAATAGGTGGTTAGCCACTGTGTGAACAGAGTGCTGGACTAGATGGACCCTTGGTCTGATCCAGCATGACACTTCTTATGTTCTTAAGCAATATTTAATGTAAATACTCATTTTAGAAATGTCTTGACTTTAACTGTTAAAGAAAATTATTTTCATTTTAGACCTCTGCTTTAGTGTCAGATCCCATTGGGATGAATGCGTAGAAGGTAGATGTTCAGATAGTTGGGACTTCAGCACTCAAAATCCTGTCGGCATGACCAATGGTAAAGAATTCTGGGAGTTGAAATCCAAAACATCTGAAGATCTACTTTCTGTCAACTCCAACGTATTGTATATGTAAATCGTAGATATAATTTTGAAGCATTTAATACTGTAAATGTGTGATAAAAATATTGAAATGGTTGTCCTGGTATCAGAACAAGACCTGCAATAAGTGCAGATCTTCATACAGTAGTATAGTTAATCTGTTAGCATAATTTTTACTTAATGCTTTTTCTCATTGTTTTGTTTACCTTTCTTTGAAGGTTTCCGAATGAGTGGATCATGAGGAACATACTTTAGGGACTTGCCATAGTATGGCTGCTTCTCGATCTACTCGTGTCACAAGATCAACAGTTGGGTTAAATGGTTTGGATGAAAATTTTTGTGGCCGAACTTTAAGAAACCGTAGCATCGCTCATCCAGAGGAAGTTTCTTCTCTTTCACAAGTAAGATCAAGATCACCAAAGAAGAAACCAGAATCTCTGCAGGCTCAGAAGGGAAATAACAGTGGGCGAACCAACGACGTGAAGCAACAGAATTCTAGGGAATCATGGGTAAGCCCTAGAAAGAGAGGACTTTCAACTTCAGAAAAGGATAGTGTTGAGAAACAAATTGTGGAGAATTGTGATAAGAAGCAAGTGGAACCTGTCTCACCAGTTTTAAAGAGAATTAAGCGCTGCTTACGTTCAGAGGCGCAAAATAGTTCAGAAGAAGTGCTGTCCTCTAAAACAGGAAAGGAGCGATTAGAGCGCAAAAGCTCAGGATTGGACAATGTTGCAGTCACTCCAGGGACTAAACGAGCTTGCCGATGTCTTATATTGGACGATAGTGATAAAAGGGAAGTTAAAAAGGTGAATGCTTGCACAGAAAGATTTAATAGTTCTTCAGTATCCGAAGAACTTGTAGATTGTCAGACTGTCAATGGAGTTGATGGGAGAGGCTCAAATGCTACTACAAAGTGTGACGACTGTCAGCCCGATGGGAATACTACACAGAACAATGCTGATTCTTGTTCATCCAAGGAAAAAACTATAGCAGAAAATGGAAATGCATTGGCCCATTCATCATTTTTTCTCAACCGAAGTAAAGAGGACAATTTTGTTGACCACAGTGTGCCTTGCACAAATTCACAAGAACAGTTAACGTTAGAGGACCATAAACAATTAAACAACTGTTTGCCTGCAGAAACTACTGATCAGGCACATGAGTCAGGTACGGGTACGGGGTCCTTTTCTGAAATCCAGTCATCTTTATTACGGGATTCTGAGGAGGAAGTTGATGTAGTGGGGGATAGCAGTGCCTCAAAGGAGCAATCTGAAAATACCAACTGCAACCGTGACAATTATCATGACATTACATCAGTCTCAGGTGAACCTGAACCACCAATTTCTGTTTGTCCATCAGCATCTGAATCTCAAGAACAAAGATACACGCTGAGAACTTCACCATGGAGGGTGGGCCCAGCAAAAGGTAGCCCTAGTAAGCATAACTCTCCATGTAGAGAAAATGGACAGCTTGAGGAGAACAATCATAGTCCCCCTGAAAAGAATGTAGAATCAAGTATTACTAATATCAATGGATCTACTATAAATACAGAAAATATTTTGAATGACAAAGAGAGAGCTTGTGTCTCTGGGGATTATATAGATGAAGGACTAAGTAAACCACCCTCAGATGCTAGACTTGTTACTGGATCCCTACCATCTGCCAAAGAGAGTGCCAATCTTCATGCTGTAGAGGATGAGGAGGAAGAGCCCGATGTGTATTTCTTTGAATCAGATCATGTGGCATTGAAACACAACAAAGAGTATGTGTAACTATGGTAACCATGGATTCTGCTTTTTGTTTGTTTTCAAAAATCCTATTTCTGCCCTAGGATACTCCTATGTGAATAACTGTTTATTTTAGAAGGCACTTTATTTAATTCTATCTTGAAAAAGTAAAACTTTAGTCTCCTGTTATATGTTACGTGACTTAAACTTATTGTTTCCAAGTAAGTGTTGGAGTAGGAAGAATTAATAGGGTTCCCCCCCCCTTTTTTTGGAAACTGAATTGTTGCAATTCTGATTTCATTATAGCGCTTTAGTGAGAACTTTTTAGTTAATTAGTATGCCAAATAAAATATATTATGTTAAATAGTGATACTAGTGTACATAGCAGAGTGTATAAACTGTCAATTAGCTGTTGTGGCAGTTATATAGTATTGCAAAAGAGAGTATATACATTTCAAATTAATTAACCTGATCCACATTGCTAAATTATATAGAAGTTTTCAAACCTATTCTAAAGCTTTCATCTGTAACTAGTCTAGTAATTTTACTTTAATATAACAAAATCTTATGGCTCATTGATTAGGTTTAGTATGTATTAGTTGTACAAATATGATGCTTGCCATTTTGGAGTCTGGGAAGCTTTGAACTGCAGATAGCCTTCAGGGTACATAGATAATGGTTTCCCACAATTGAGCCTGGCTGTCAAGGATCTAGCAGTGTATTCCCTTCACAATACTCAGCCCCACTCCCAAGTTTGTCCTTTGCTGTGCAGGCTGATGTTACAGCAGTGAAGAGTGGTAGAGCCTTTATTCTAGATCAACAACAGATTATCTAGACAGTTCAGCTTGGGCTGGGAGAGAGCAAAGCCTAATTTCTGGAGCCTATTAAACTCATGGCAAGCAGAGAAGGTTGCACTCTTCTTCAGCCATTGGCTTATGATCGAAGAACAACAGAAGAATACTCACTCTTACCTTGGTGGTATTTATTGTGGTAAGAACAGGTCAGAGTCTGAGGGGTACGGGAATAGGCTATAGAACCAAGGCAGACCTGGAGAACTGGTCATGCCTCTGTGCTTGCTTCCTTTCCCAATCTGTAGGTCACTTGGCTAGAAAATAGTTAGGCATTTAAATGTATATATGTCTTCATTATTATTTTTTTGCAGTTAGTAATCTGTAACACAAGTCCTTGTTTATTCAACAAGAAATGTTAAATTTCTTTAAATCCGTCTGTAACTTTGCCATTCACATATCTTTCTATTTGTTCTTCGCATTGTGCTTTTTGTCACTCTTAAGTTGCCTGTCTTCTGGGTACTGAATAGCCAAAGTATTAAGGACAGGAAAAGTCTAGTTTTCTCATGAACAGAGACAGAGGATAACTTGCTAGCAGTAAATCTTGACAAAAGCTGTGGTTTTGCACACACAATTGAATCCCTTTGGGTATTGTGATGCAAAAGTTGCATATTGTCTCCAGTTTCCAGGGCTGTGGAGTCGGCACATAAAACCTTCAACTCCGACTCCTTTATTCATGGCACCTCCGAGTCCTTTCATTATATATCGATATAGGAAATAAATTTTCTATATATTTCCTACATCGACTGCAAGCACACAACTTTTTAGAACCCTAACCTGTTAAAGCCTGGGTCTAAAGGTTATAGCTAAGACATTCTGGTTTTTTAATTTTATTTATTAAAGAAGCCCAAAAATGAAAACAATGAGGTTATATTTTCTAAAATCTAAATAAAAATCTCCTTTGCTGTGTTACGTGATATGCTCTCATTAGACCTGTGTACAACTTGCGCACGTTCTAATGAGACTCACACACACTTGTAAGGAATCTTTAGACATTGGTCATAGAGCATCTGTAGCTAAGTAAGGTGATTCTTATCTAAATGAATTGCTTGACCTAGCCTTGTGATTGCTCTCAGACCCATTCCTGTGGTTTTTTCCTTGTCTCTGTTGGAGATGGAGGGGTGAAGACACCTTGACTGTTGGCTGCCTTAAAATGGAGTCTGTACTGCTCACTCAAGGAGAGCTACTTCATAACAACTGTATTTTATTCAGTTAAAAGTGAAAGTTTGTTTTTGTGCTTCCTTTCCTTCCTTCCCCCAGTCCCTCCCTCACACACCCCAAAAACCTCTTTCTTCCCCTACAAACAACCCAGTGGGGCCCAGCGCTTACCGCAATCAGCCAAGATTACCAAACTCCTTCTTGTGCTTGGAACTCACATGCTTGGAGCACCTGAGTCATGGTGACTCGTCTGAGCCTGCCTGTGAAGGAGCAGCGGCACTCTGGAAAAGGTGGCACATTGATCTGTCTTTTTCTTTGCTGCTGCTGATCCGCTGAGGGGGTCTGAATTTCTCTGGCCAGCTGGACTGCGAATCTGGGATTTTTGTCCAACCAGCTAGAATATTTTGGAATTGGCTGGAATCCAGGACAATCTTGGTTTTCAGGGACATATCATTATATACAATTTAAATTTATTAGGACTCCAGTAACCCAAGAATTGCTTCCGACTCTGACTCCACAGCTCTGCCAGTTTCACAGAACTTTGACTGTAATATTCCTTTAGGACTGCATCACTTGACATGGAAGTTTTTCAGCTCTGATTTTAGAGAATGTGGTTTGAACTGGATTAAAATAGTGTTTTTCCTGTTAATTTATTTTTGGAAATCACTATTATGTAGTGGTGAAGCTAATCGACTACATTCATTTTTCCTCCTAAGAATTTGAAACACTTTTCTCTATCTTTTTTTTTTTACATTACATTTTCTGTAGATGAATATTTCCCCCATCTGTGACTTTTCTTTGTTTATGCAGCATACATGTATTGTTTCAAAACCCTGTAGATATTAAGTTTACTGCAATTACTCAGAGGTGAGCTTGTGCCACTTCAAGCCTTGTTTTTTGTGTGTGTGCTATGGCTGTTTAAATGGGCAACAATTGTTGACAAATGTACACACAACTCTGTTCTATATTTAGACTTTTTTTAAAAATTGAATGCTGGTTCTAAGCCAAAACATTTGAAAGACTGCCTTGGGCAGGGCCGGTACTTGCATATTTGGTTATCATGATGTCACCAAGGGAATTTAATGTTTTTCCAATGCACTTAAAAAAGGATGGGTGTGGATGAGTGGCAGTTATACCTTTTTTTCTTTTTTTTCTTTTTTGGAATATCTCATATCTACTAGAAGACAATATCTCTAGCTGCTCTGCAAAATACTGTTAAATCTAACAGGAGGTTTTAAAAAAATGGCCATGTCCTTAAAATCCTCTTTCAGATCCTTTGGAAGAACACACACACACACACACGAAAACAATTACTTGCAAAACCAGTAATTTTGTGTAAACAACAGCCAAATAGTATTACTCCCTTTAGGTTAATTTCAAAGCAGTAATAATGCTTTTTTAAAAACTTCCATTGGCACCTAATTGCTGCAGGGGGTGAGGTGTGAGCTGGATTAGGAAGACTCATGGCCTAGAGGTTCCCCATCCCTTGTAAAGTTTTGGAAGACTCTAGTCTTAAACTAATAAGTATTCTCAAAAAAGTGCTACCTTAATCATTGGCCCAGTTCAGATTATCATCTCTCGATTTAATATGCTATGAGTCCTTTGGCTGCATGCAGGGCGCCTTGTCACTTTCCTTTACAGCACACACACGCAGAGTGCAGAAGTCTTCTAAGTGTAGCTTCCCATTTTGTCCAAACTAGGAAACTACTGTTACCTATTTTGGAAGAAGCCACGATCTTAAACCACACTTGGAAGTTGGTTTAAAATTCTGGCTTGTTTGGGCAAAACAAGAAACTGTGATTAATTGGAGATTTCTGCATTGCATTGACGGGCATTGAAGAAAGAAGTGACTGTGTGCATGGTTAAAAGGGTGTTTTTTCTTGGCTTATTAAACCAAGATTTGATGAACGAAGTATGGCTATTAACAAAGAATCCTTAAAGGAATTTGACTACCCGATTTCTTCGATTCTAAGACACACTTTTTCCCCCCATATAAACATCTCTAAAAATGGGGTGCGTCTTAGAATTGTGGGTGTGTCTTAGGTTTTTTTTTCCTGTTGGTGGTACTGAAATTAGTGTGCGTCTTACAATCGAAGAAATACGGTATATTAAATAAGAACTATACATCTATTTTTAATAAGAATATACTTGGGCCTGTTCAGATGCCACTTTACTGAGGGTAAAGTCCATATAGCAATAGTGCAGGTAAGTCTTGGGGTCATTTGCATGGCCCATTCTTCCCTGCTCACTTTGCCATGTGTAGAACTTAATCTTTGAACTGGACTATATTGTGGAATTTATATTTTTCATCTTGGATTTGCAATCCTTACCCTATGCAGTATTGTTTGACTATTGTGATTAACATGCAATGATAAGCAGTAGAGAAGTGACATGTGTCTCTAAGTTTTGCTGCCATTTTAACAGCTTGATGTACACTTTGTTAACTAGCGTCTGAATAGGCTTTTCAAACCTGGTCAACTAATGGTGCATGACAAAGTTTGTAGCCAAAGGCTGTCCCATGGTTATCTCTCAAAAGGGAAGGAAGGGGGAAATCGAAAGTGTGAGAGAGGATGGGAGAGGTGGAAAAAGTGAGTGAACCTATGGGGAGTTGGTTAGGGTGTCAGGAACATTATGTCTGCACATTATTGCCTTGTCTTAACTTGTGTCGTAGCAGAACAAATTCTAAATCCTCCATAGCACCCTATTAATATATTACTCAGAAGCTACTATTTCAGGTCACTTGCTGTCCTTTTTTGTTTGTTTTTGGAAGTGGTGTGGAGAAGAATGCACTAAAACAGGGGTGGGCAAGCTGTTGCCTTCCAGATGTTGTTGGACTCAAACTTTCACCTGCCAGAACCAGCATGGCCAATGGTCAGGGATGTTGAGAGTTCAGTCCAACAACATTTAGAAGGCAACATGATACCCATCCCTGTTTTAGTGTTTGTAGCGTATGTTCAGGTTATGCTTTATTACATCTTTTAGGGCGCAATCCTATGGGTTGTGCTCTGGGTACTCGTAAGCTCCCAATCTCGGAGACTGTTGTATTTAGTGGGAAATGATATGCTTACATACCTTATATGTCACCATTGCCTATCTCTGAGTAAAGACCAGATTTACAGAAAGTATCATTTGAAAGCCCGAGGTATGACCACAATAATTCAGTGGTTTCATGGGGGAAAAAACTTGTCCTGCACCTCTGTGACATCAGAGCAACTGAACTAATGACAGCCAGAGGAGCTGTGGCACTGCTGCCTAAGAGTCCCCACTATGACATGAAAGCCATTTGGTGTCAAGAAAAGTGTGGCAGGCAGGAAGTTTCAGAAAGGGACTGGTAGTTTAGATTTAGACGTAGTTAGTTCCTCTCAGTGGAGGTGGTACTAAAAAATGTTTTTGCCATTTGCCACTAAGAGACGGTACTGTAGATATGGTCACTTGATAGACATGACTCATGCGTATATTCATATATGATGTTTGGCTTATGTGTTCTCCTTGGTGGATTAAGTTTAGTGATAATATACTAGCAATCAGAAATTGTTATTTGAACCTTTGTGATATTTTCTGTGCTTGGTCAGACTTGAACTGTTTCATTAATCTGCTTGCTACCTCTGAGAACTGGTTGGGCTGAAATAAGTGTCTGCATATTTTCTGAAGGGGTCAGTGAACTTTGATAATATATAATCTCCAGGAAAAAATAAAATAATTTTGTACAAAACTTGAAACCTGGTACACTATTGGCAGTAGCAACATGGGGCTTCTATGTGATACAAACAGATGGAATTCCCTTCACTGCCATGGAGGAGCTCTCCACCCCCTCAAGCACCAGGAGATATTTTGTCTACAAATCCAGAGACTTAGGTGACTGAGGCCTTAGCTAGGCCTGAGGTTTATCCTGGGATCGTCCCGGGGTCGTCCCTGCCTGCTCCCAGGATATCCTGTGTGTCATTTACATGTACAGGGATGACCCTGGGACGATCCCGGGATAAACCTTAGGACTAGCTACGACCTGACTACAAAATTATACTTGTTTATTTGGAAGTAAATCTTACTGCCTACACTTGGGTATAAGTGTGCATAGGATTGCAGCTCATATATATCCTTTAAAGTAAGTGGAGCGGGGGTGGGGGGGATGACGGGCATGAGGAGTAGTGTCTACCATTGAAGGTGAGGAAGACACCCCTTTCCTCTATTCAATATCTCTGAAGAGATATTGCATGGGCAAAAACCCTTCGTTCTCTAAAAAGTTTAGCCAATGACCCAAAGCAACGCTTGCTTAGTTGCGTTTCTGATTCTGCACTTTCTTGGCACAGGCCGCTATGCTTCTAAACAAGCTGGGGCGAAGGGGTTGTGTGTGCAGGCCGCTTCTTCTGTTTTATTACAGAAGCTCTTTAAATTATGGCCATATATCTCAGTCATGTTGATTATTTTTGGTTTCTGGGGATCAGATTAAAAGTTTTATTTGACAGTTCATAAGCGTTTCCAGCTTTCTTTTTAGAGCAGTGACTTCTATTGTATCTGGTTTTTTGTTGTTGTTTCTAAAAACCATTTGTGACAAATGGCTAGGGTGCTATGCCCTGTAAACCATACCCAAGTCCAAAAACATACCCTATGTTGAAAGGAGCATTTTTTACATAGAATGTAGGAGAGGCAAAGCTGTAATTTCCTTGCCACCTGAAAAAAGTTTGCATTTGATCATCCTTATTGAGATGTATTTTTAATATGTCTAGCCAGATTGGAGGTTGAATCTCAGTTGCCATCTTCAGACAGAATTGGAGCATTGCCTGCTGTAGTTATTCCAGTGGTGTCTGGACCAAGAATTATGGTCCAGAAAAGTTCTTTGGCGACTTTATGGCTCACTTCACTAGATGTTGAGCTATTTTGATCCACTTAAGTGCATACACGTTTAACCTTTTTAAAATGTTGTCATACATGATTTATCACAGGCTGTATGTTCTGAATGTATGCTTGTGAAATTCTCTCCCCGGGAATATTCATGAAAGTTTTCTTTGCTTTCCCAGTCATTTTAAAGAATTGGTGCTTTACCTGTTTTCTTGTGCGTGTTGCTGCTGTTAATTATTGCTTTGTTTTTTTATGAACCGCTCTGAAAATTTCAAATTGAATAGAGTGTATGAATCCTCTAAATCAGATATTTTGGTCTACACCTCTCATCATGCCTTACCATTGGCTAGGCTGGCTGGGCTGATAGGAGTTGTGGGCCCAAACATCTGGAGGGACACAAGTTACCTACTCCTGCTCTATATATATGATTTTAGATCCTGGAAGAAGTGTTCCTACACCATTTGGGGAAGAGTTTACAATCTATTTAGTGTTCCCATTATTTTTATTGCTACTTCTCAGATTGTTTTTCCCTGTAACAAATGTCTATTTAACAAGGTTTGTTTTTGTTGGCACAAAGTTTTGTTTTTTGCCCAAAGACAACACTGTTTCACCTTCAAGCTAGGCTGTGAAATAATAGTTCTTGTTAGGGAATAGTTTTTTTAATCCCTTTTGTGAGAAACCACAAACAAGCATTTTTCCTCCTCATCAACCTTGCTCCTAAAGTTATCACTCACATACACACACACACACACACACACAGAGAGAGAGAGAGAGAGAGAGAGAGACTGTTGCCACGGAAGTCCACTCAGTGTGGTCTATTGAGCTACTGTCCCTTTGTTCTTTTGCAGGCTTTGCTCTTCTACCAAGAAAAAACGGCAGGGCGGGCAGCTAATAAGCTTACATTAATTTGCAAAGGGTAGAGGTGATGGATGGCTGAGACATGTGATTGCTTTGCTAAGGTCACTGGTGATGGAGGGGTAAGGCATGTGATTTTTGGCAAGAGGTGATGCAGGAGTGAGATGTTCTTGCATCCTGGAAATCAAAAGGTTATTTTGCAAATACCTTGCAAAACCAGGATATGTAGATGGCTATTTGTTACTATGGATAACTGAACATGACTGAATAAATCATGAGCATAAAGTTGCATCAGTCCAAACTGTTTATATAACATTCAGGCATGATCTGTCAGTAAGATTTGTATTGATATAACATCTTGTCTTTATCATTAAGATAGGCTTGGGGTAAGTTGTTACCTCGTATAGAAAGGCCCATTCACACAATGTTACTCTGAGCAGTTTTTCATTTGCAGTGAGCATGCTGATTATGGTAACACTGTTGTTTGGGTATATTATGTACTGAAGTGTCACTGGTAAAAGTCTTAAAGGGACAAAGTTAGAGAAACACTAACCTCTTACTTATTGCACAAAATGTGGATCTGAAATTAGAAGTTACCACATACTTGAGCTAGAAAGTGGAGGCCTCCTGCCTACCTTTGGAAATGTTCACTATTGACCATGTGACCAGAAGCTGCTCTCTGTCTTATATATGCTATCTGTATGTATGTCGGTGTGCAGGACAAAATAGAGCATACAGCAAAATATTTAACTTTATGATACATCATTCTAATGATCTGGAGTTACTGGTTCTACTAAAGTAGTGTGCTGATTTTCAAAGTCCAGTATTTCCCTTCTCTTTTAGAGGTTTTGACATGTGTAAATGTGTTTAAAGTTGCTTTTGTCACTTACTTTAAAGGCAATTAGCTTGAAGTAATAATATACCTCTAAGACTGAAAACAATAAAATAATGAGGCCATTTTAATTCATATAGTAAACTTCAGTCTTTAATGTAACAATAATGAATAGTTTTAGTGAGTTTCCAAAAAAGAAGAAAAAAAGAACTGCTTTTTTTCTTACAGTGTATTTGAGGATTTATGTAAATCAATTTACCTCAAATGAAGAATTTATTTGTTTTTAAAGTCTGATTTTTCACAGGCTGTTGTGGGCTGGATTTGCTATTATCTTTTGCCATTTTGAAGACATTACTGCAGGTTTTGCTATAATATTTCATTTTAATGGATTAAAATATGCTATAAGGATAGAGGTGACAGAATGTATTTTTGGTTGTTTGTTAAAATATCACCTCGTGCTTGATTTCATGTCTCTATACCCCACCTCATCCATCTTTCCTTAAGGCTACAGTTTTCCTATATCCAACTTGAGAGTTAAATCCCATTAATCTCAGGCCCTTTCTACACCTAAGGATTATCCCAGGAAAACAGAGGGATCATCTCTGCCTGCTTGATCCCCTGTGTGTCATTTGGATGCACAGGGATGATTCCAGGACGATCCCGGGGGGAAAGGCAGGTGTAGAAATGGCCTCAGTGGGGTTTAATTCTGCACAGAAACACCTAGGATTACACTATAAATGTTAATTCTAGTAAGAGAATTTGTGCAACCCAAGCTGAGCAGCAGATCCTCACCATCATTTCATAAGCAGAATCTAAGAGGAAGTCAGAAACATCTGCCAGGTGCAGTGATACAGTGGAAAAGGAGCTGCTCAATGCAGCTCAAGGACAGATGCATTTTTAGGAGACCCAGAGTTTCCATTCCCTGTCTAATGACTCTGTAAGCCATGTTACATTCAGGATGCGTTGAGGAGCAGTAGCAGAAAAAGTATTGTTTTCTGAAGAAGACAACTCTTAAAAAGCTCCAGAGGGACTATTTGCAAGCATTCAATGCTTAGAAGACAAACAGAAACTGCAATAACATCTCATATCCTGTCCTCATCTGGGACACCGTTTTGTTTGATGCCAGCTTGTGGCAAGGCATTGGTCTTGGCCTAAACTTGGGGTTGTTTCTGGGATTCTACTCTGATTTTTTTACTAATGCAAATATTAAAGATAAACTTCTCAGGATGTGTTTGGACTTCAGTCTTTAAAAAACTGTAGTGCTGTAGAGAACCACTTGGAAAATTCCATAAATATATATCCCCCCTACCCCATCACACTCCTCTGGAGTCTAGGCTTCCCTTGTTTTTTTAACATGCAAACCTGTTACCTTCATCTGTGATAGAGAGCATATTATTTTTCTGGTGAAGGGGATAAGCATTTGGAGAATATGAAGGGGAGGTTTCTTTGTCTATTCTTTATCTTTTTTGTAAAGCTAGATGTATTAGTTTCTGTGGCTGTTCTGAAGCTGTTAATTTTAGAATTGATCCTCCAAAATACTACTAAAACTACCAAAACTATTCCATAATAATTATTCAGAGTGTTTGGAGTGTTTTGGTTTTCTGTGTTGAATTTGCATCTTTATGAAATTGTCATTCTTTCCTTTGTATAAGCAGTAGTTTAAGTCTGTTAAATAATTATGGCTGAAACCTCTGGTTATTGTTTATATGACAGCAGATGGCAGTATAAAAACACGTGAAAGGAAATACTGTTTGGATTACAACACTGTCCAAAAAATGTCCAACCCACCTCCAGTGTGTGGGGCTGTGCTGGTGTGTGTATATGAATGCCTGTGAGGTATGTGATCCTGTTCTTCATTTAGAGACATCTGTATGTCCTTTTGATCTACAACATAGAAAATATGATTATCTTCCACTGTAATGAAAACAGTTAACTGTAAAGTGATTTCAGTCTTTTTGACAGACAGATTGCTTTGGGGGAAAAAGAAAGTTGCATGATTTGAGTGATGAACTTCTAACAGTATAAATATAAATAGTATGGCAGGGGACATTGGATTATATGGCAGCTGAGAAACTGATCTTTCAATTCTGATATTAAGAACTGCAAGGGAAAGGTTATATGATCTTCCAACTACTAAGGAGGACAAATACATAAATATGTAAAATCTGTTAAATTCCTTTTAGTGCATTGTATGAAATCCTAGGATAGGCTGTGGTATTGCTCATAAAGCACACTTTGAGAGTGAACAGGCAGCTGCTTCAAATATTACTTTGAAAATTCTTATACTCAAAGCCGTTATCTAAGAATTAGTAACTTGTCAGTCAGAATGACCATGCACACAAGCTCTTAATTCTTATATGAACCCTGTTAAGATAACATTTTCTGTAAGGACTTACCCTGGATGGATAGCAAGGTCAGGCTTGGGGTTCCGTGTTCCTACCCAGTCACCAATCCTCTTTCCCTGATTCAGGATCAGTTATGTGCATTCAGATAACTGTGGGAACCCTTGCTCATCATTCTTTCCTTCCCTTCCCCTAGACTGCTTCCCTTACTTGGGAGCGAAGTAAATGACCAAACTGGGAGATCCTACAGTTTTTGAGTGTAGGATCCTGCTGACCTTTCAAGATAAAATCTGCTAGAAATTTGGTGGTATTGGGCCAAACTAAACTTGTTTTTATTCATGTCTTTTGACCCCTTGCGTGGCTTTAAAAAATAAAGAAAGCAGGTATGGGAAGTCAGGACCAAGGAATGATGTCTCTGTATGTGATAAACAGGAGTCTGTATCTCTACCCCTGCAAAGTGATTAATAATAACTCTTAGTCTGTACAATCAAGAACCCATACTTATGGCTTACATTTATGGGGAAGGATAGGCCCCTTTTCCAGAGTTTCCATTAAACTCCTTAAAGCACTTCATGTCTCTAGCTACATTGAACAGATTATAGTTTCCTAAATATTCATCCTGATAGATGTACTTAATACCTTCAAATTTTCATTATATATCAAATTTGTGCTGCAAAGAAAAGTGCTGTTTACAGTTGAATTATGAGACTTCACTGATCTACTTTTTTGTATATGGTAATAAACTTTTAATATTAAATGGAAGAAAAAATGAGAAGTACTGTAAAGAGTGCTGGATTAATGAACATAAAGGTGAAACAGCATTATAGACCAGTTGGAGGCATAAATAAGTAGACATAGACTGAATTCGGACACACAATAACCCACAATGGTTTAAATAGTCCATAGTGGTTTACTGTGTCGTGTGGCAGGATTTTTTTTAACCCACAGTGGGTTAATTGGATGAAATAACCCATGCAAATAACGATGTGCAGAGTTGGTTATTTAAACTAACATTGGTTATTGGGTTATGTGGTGGGTCATTTTGTGTTCCTACAGAGTTGCAAGGCAAGATTAGCGGAAAACCCTGCCACTCTTGCCCAGCAGGGCACCATAGCCATTTCCCAGCATGCCTAACCCACCTCCCTTACTCTCCTTCCTGGCTCCAATCACAATTGCAATAGTTTCGGATCCCCCCATTCTCTATATACATTCCTGGTCCTGGCTTTGCGCAAAAACGGGACTGGAAATCTGGTCAGCACTTCTCTGTAATTTTCCCCATGTGTGCAAATGGGGCTCCCCATTTGCACACATGGGGAAAGAGTATTCTTTGGTTTTCCTGGCTGCCCCACCCTTGTGCTTTCAAAAACAATAAAAAAGCAGGACATCAGGGAACGAACCCCTTGCCAAGGACTGTGGGGGTGACACAGTCCTTGGCCAGGCGTTCATTTTCACACACCAATTTCCCACTTTTTATTGTTCTTGAAAGCCTATTTCCACAAATGGGCTTCTGAGAACAATTTTAAAAAAGGGAAGCTCCCCTTCATGCTGAGTTGGGCTGACACCCAAAGAGGTCTTTCCACTGGGGCATCCCTTTCTTCCTCCGCCCCACAGAAAAATCCTTTTTCTTGACCTTACTTGGAGGTATGGACATATGGGGTGAGGGAGGAAAGACCCTTGTGGGTGTCCCTATACTCTGGCACAAAGGGAGATTTCACTGGGAAATGGGTCTTTAACACCCAGCATTCATCCACCCCATTTCTTCTGAGCTGTGGCTCTGTTTTTTCTGAGGAAGCAGAGGTGCCAGGCATGGGTGTTGGCAAACCCAGTGAGTGTGGGCAAACCCTGTCACTCTTCCCCATGCCTGGCACCCTCGCTTCTGCCGAAGAAACAGTGCTTCCCCAGCTCACCATAGGGTTCTATCTCCTCCTTGCTTTTGAGAGTTGTCATTTTTTAAAGCTCTCAAGCACAATGCGCAGAGATTGCAAGGGGGAACCAGCACCACTATTCGGGTCAGAGGACTGAGGGGGTGGGGGGTGGGGAGCAGGATGAATGAATCAACTCACAGTTTGCTATTTCTCTGATCATGTGGGGAGTACTCACTAAATAACCAACTGAGTTGATTATTACCCCACTGTTGACTATTGTGGTATCTGAACACAGCCATAGGATTTCTTTGATCCTAGCTGAGTTTTGAACTTGTTTAAATAAGGAGGCAGGTATCTCAGTCTATTCTACCAATTCACACATGCAACCCACCTCAATGTTATATTGGGCTGACAAGCGATGCTTTATTTTCACATGGTCTTTTCACTTCTGATTAAGGTGTTTAAAAATGTTATGAGTCCATATGAAATTGATCTTCTTTCATCACCATTAACTTCTCCTCGTCGTGCTCCTCCTCCTCCACCTCCCTTTTGTTCTGCTTACCTCTAGGCAAGGGACAAGAACTCATTTTTGTTTAGCTATAGTTTGGGAAATTAAGCTTTTTTCTTATTCTTAATACAGCTAAACATACCATGAGTGTCTACATTTGTATAGCTGAGAACATATACATACACACACTGATTAAAGAAATATACCGTTAATGATGTGGTTATAAAGAAACTTGAGACGTAAGCATAGAATAGGGATGTGTTGTCAATAATGCTGAGCAAAAGAGATGAGAGACAGCTGCTTTGTATATAAATAATATATTCGTATGAATTGCAGCACTATGATGAGCTAGGTTATTTTCTGTACAAATGTGTATGACGGAGACCTGATTATTACTACTACTGCTATTGTTACTTTAAAAAATGAATTAGTAGCCTTCGGAGACTGCAGTTTTGAGCAGGTGAACAGTGGTGCCTAACCATCAATCATTCTCTCAAAAGTTATCCCACTGAGCTGCTTTGGAATCATGCCAGTGATGTCCAACTTCTGAGTGGAAAGACAGCTGGTAGGGAAAGGATTAAGCACCTTTCTTCTCTTCCCCCTCCTGTTCCTCTGCACAACATCACAGCTTCCTGAGGCTACTTGTCATTTTTAGAAAATGCTGCATACATTTGTGTGTAACATATAATAGTCCCTTGGCTATTCTTAGATGGTAAAACTTGCTAGTATTGTACGACTTTGTTATATAGTTAGATATAAGTGTGATTTGCTAAAACTGTATTTAGGGCAGTGGCCAGGATGCAGCAGTCTTCCGGTTTAGAAATTTGTCAGACCAGATTTTCTCATAATTAGCTTTTAAATACCTTTCTTGCCATTTCTTCCTGCTGTCTTGAAGTATGTTTAGAAGGCATGCCATACAATAACCAATAATTTCTGATTATTGGCAGTACACGCAATATTTGCAACTCTATTAGCTGCTCTTTTCCTTTATTCAGGTGTCAGAGTGATAGTGGTTGGAGCCATATTTATTGTGGCAGGTAGCTAGACACCTATTCTGTAGAAAGACAAGGAAGTTGTGGGTTTGGGGATCATTCAGCATCCAGTTTCTTATACTTTTCATGTTTTGTTTTTTAAATTAAGTCTTTTTTTTTAAAAAAAGAAGCAGTCAGTGCTACCAAACTTCTGACACACTTTGTATTGGTGTTTTCAAATTCCTTTTAATATATACATTCCTGTTAAAACCAAATGCTTTGCTTGATTCTTTCAGATAAGTGTGCTGGGTGCTGAGGTTTTGTGTTTTTTTCCTTCTTCTTTTGCTTTGGTTATTGTAAATAGAAATCTGTAGTGAGTTGTTTCCCTTTGTCTCTGTAGTTATCAGAGACTGTTACAGACGATTGCGGTACTCGAGGCTCAGCGTACTCAAGCAGTTCAAGATCTTGAGAGTTTAGGCAGACACCAGAGAGAAGCGCTGAAAGATCCCATTGGATTTGTGGAAAGACTCCAAAAGAAGGTATTGCAGTGGGAATTCTTAAGCACTCCTGAGAGATGTTTGATAACTAATAATTCATCTCCTGCAGAAAAGTGAGTGTAGATAGTAGAATTAGGGGAGAAGGTGGTCACTGTGTAGGACCCAGGCCACTAGAGCTGCTTTTCTGTTACCTTGTCTTCCTGTTTCTCAAATACACCATTTGCTCAAAGCTGTGTTTTCAAAGATGATGTAATAGGGCTTTGCTAGCTACGGACATGTCAGATATGATATGAGAAATGGTAGGTATGAAAAGCTCCAGTTTCTTTTCCCCCTTAAACCCCCTTCCCTCAAACTCCCCACTTGGGGGCTGGTTCTCCTGACATGACCTAGGTCCTGCTGTGCTCTCATGTAACCAAGAGTTGGAATGGTTCTCCAGATCCTGCCCTACTCTTAATTTGCTTGGAAGCTTCCATTGTTAGTGGGCTCATGTGCTGGCTCTGGAAGTTAGTTACTGCTTGACTGAGGGACAAAGCAGGTCATTTTTCTAGAGTTTATACTCCTCTATCACTTAGCACTAGACTCCATAACATAGACAGCCAATACTTTTGCTTAAAAAAGAAGATCAGAGTCATTGAATAGCCCAGCTCCCTTCATACATTCAGCCAGGGGTGACACCGAAACAACATCGTAGGAGATTAATGTGAGTGTATGCCCTCTCATCCATGTGTCTCCCACACCAACATTCTCCTGAAGATAGCTTTCAGTGTGAATTGGATCCTTCACACAAACTTATAATCATGTTGAGATGCAATTTGCACAATTCCTGGGGAGAAAAGTTGCAACTCGAATCTCCACATAATCAGGTGTTCATGTTCACACTGAAAGTTATCTGCATGAGTCACATACTTATGCTCATGTTCCACCACATTGTTTCAGGGTCACCTTAGCTGAATGTATGTACTGGGGCTCTGTAAATAATATTACATGTAATTGAGGATTTAAGTTACTTGTGCATTTTGCAGAGAGAATTTGGGCGATGCAGCATTGAGAGGTAGCAACTGAGTGTGCCATCCAATCATGTAAAAGTGGCACTGCCAGTTTCCGGCCAGTCCATATATGTTGTTTCCAGAATATAATATATTAAGGGAAGACCATAAAGTATGTGAGTTAGAGGGGAAAATAACACTACTTACTCTGACCATTTCTTTTGTTGAAGAAGTTTTCGCTCAGCTATGTTCTGTTCTATAATTTCTATTTCCTGATCTCCTCCTAGTCTCTTATTATTATATGCTTGCTCACAAACAAAAGTTTGAGGGGAAACCATATTTTTAAATAGTTAAAAGTCAGCAAGAGGAGATGAAATTGTGAAAATCTGGCTGTATGTTTTAAAATGACCTCTAATAAGCCAGCATTCTGTGTTGCCCTACATATTTTATATGCTCTGCTGTGTATTACTCTTGGATGCATTTCTTAAAAATTTGGTGGCAGTACAGTAAGGCCTGATATTACCATAAAACAAGCCCAAAGTAATGTGATTTCATATTCTATCATTTGAAGTGGTGCTTTCTGTGTGTTCATTTTTCTTCTTAATTTTAATTCTTTCAGGTTGATGTAGGGCTTCCATATCCACAGAGAGTTGTCCAGCTGCCAGAAATATCCTGGGACCAATATACTACAAGCCTTGGGAATTTTGAAAGAGAATTCAAAAATAGAAAGCGTAATAGTAGACGAGCCAAGCTTATTTTTGATAAAGGTGAGCAAATAAAGGAATAGACTATGTGGGGAAATAGCCAGATGCATTGTAGTAATTATTTTCTCGTACTTTTAGTAGGTTTACCTGCTAGACCAAAAAGCCCTTTGGATCCCAGAAAGGATGGAGAGGCTACTTCATACTCTGTATTGCCTTTTAGTGACTGTCCAGAAGCTTCAGCAAACAACCGTCCACAGGTAAATGTTATGTAATATTTTTTTAACAGAAACCATAATTAGGATTTTACAAACCAACACTTCAAATAGATAAAATGATATAGAAGATTTATATCCTGCCTTTTGATTGAAGGAGCCCCAAGGTAGCTTATAGTAGATGGTAACACAGACACACATGCCAGCAGCCCAGGTCCAAGGCAGCTGTCAGTTAGGGCTGATTGGTGGGAAGAAAGGTAGGACGAAACTCTAGGCAGAAGTTCCTTCTTTAGCTGATGGATGGGGCCAGGCTGATCTCAGTCCATCAGGATTCTCAGTATTAATATATTTTAATATGCTATGATATTAGGGGATTTGCCTTGTCTTATATTGATAGGGGGAAATGATAAAGCACCTTCATAAATCTTAGTTGTTTTTGGAATGAAATCCAGATATGTCAACTTCTCTAAACTCTCTCATGTTATATACTATATTTCAGCAGATGATAAGAGGGCGACTTTGTGATGAGACCAAACCCGAAACTTTTAACCAACTGTGGAGTGTAGAAGAACAGGTAATGAGAAAACTAGCAAGTTAGAGTCCCCCCCCTTTATATATAATTTGATATAATCTTATAATGTCTATGCAGTTATTATCCCTTGCCCCCATTAATGACTAACTGGAGATCTCTTCTGTAAAAAAAAAAAGAATTTGCATAGATGACTTTATTTGTGATTGGTTTAGAAAAAACTTGAACAATTACTCTTGAAGTATCCACCAGAGGAAGTAGAATCTCGGCGATGGCAGAAAATTGCTGATGAACTGGGAAAGAGAACTGCAAAGCAGGTATGGGAGCTATGTTATTTTAGGGTCCTTGTATGAACCAAGGGATGAGTTGTGCACCTAGGTAGAATCAGCTTTGGAACATTCTAGTTAGAGAACTTGTGGTCATTATCCCACCCGTGCTGCTCATATCTCAAGGGGAGTGGTGTATACTTCCCTGCTCCTTTCTTTTCTGATTTCCTCAAGGTATATCTCTTTTTCCTTTTGAAAAGACATTAGTGTAGTAGTTGGTTATAAAAGTTTTTCAAGAGTGGAAGTGCTTTGAGGCTCATGACATCTACTTTTTAATTTTAAACGAACAAGAAAAGTATAGTGTTTTGACAACTTCGATTCCATGGCATATAGCAATAAACTATAACAAAATTATATGATGGGGAAAAATCCAAATGATTTTGTGTATTTCCCCCATAAAAGTTTAGGAATATTATATTGGTAGTCAGGAAAGGAATTGTACAGCTTGCTGGTGAATCTCAAGTTTACTTCAACTATTTTAAGTTTGCCAGCAATATTCGTCTGCTATTGCAGAACACAAAAGTATCATTGTTTCTATACAAATTACAAACGGAAGTGGGATGGGGAATGGCCTGATAAGTGGGCAAATATGTACAGCTCAGAAAAGGGTTTTATTACAGAGTTGGTCTTGAGGACCAGTTCAGATTTTTTATTATTATTATTATTATTATTATTATTATTATTATTATTATTATTTGTATATGGTCACCAGACTATCTTGATGAGGGATAGGGATTTGAGGAGAGTGAAGTATCCTTATGAATGGAAAAGAGTTTCCAGACTAAAACATTTAGTGTTAACATTGGCAAATGTCATTATCAGATGTCACCCTTCTCTCATATTTATACCTTTTTAATGCTAATTGTAGCTTATAAATAGTATTTTACTGTTTATAAATTATACCTATATCTGTTTATTTTATTTTTTTCTTCTCCATCTAGGTTGCCAGCAGAGTACAAAAGTATTTCATAAAACTGACTAAAGCTGGTATTCCAGTTCCAGGCAGAACTCCAAACTTGTATTTGTACTCCAAAAAGGTAAACTGCAAGGAGACTTCACATTTAATTCTGGCGTTTAGATACAGATTAATTTCTGATAAAACATGAATGTTCATCTTTTTGCGTCATCCAGTTATCTACATGGCTTCTGTATAGTTGCATAATTAAATGGGAACTTCTATGTAAGTTTTCATCTTACCAAAAGTAATTAATCAAATAACTTTAGATATCAATAGCCATATAATGTCAATTGAAGGGGTAGTATTTTAGAAAAATGTATGTATGTTCATACACACACAGGTGTTTTACACACATAGGTACTTATAAGCACTGCTGCGTACTCTACACTTTCTTATTTCAATAATTGGTGTCATTCTATCAAGATAAGACAGGAGAGTGGCAAAGACCATTTTGTCCCCTAGTCAGCTTTGCTGTTCCTGTAACTTGTGCGCCAAATGAGCACAAAAACAACAACAAAAAAGCCTTGAATAGTTTTTCATTCATCATAACTTCCCAATCCCTCTATTTATCCTTTTGAATTTTTTCAGGGAACTTACCTAGGGGCAGTTTTGTAATGTTTGTCATGTTCATTGACATTTTCCAGAAAGCCACAGAGAAGTTTGAGGCATTCCTAAAAAAAAAAAAAAAAATTCTGAAATTCAGCAGGCTTCATTCACCCCTTCAAAAGAATCCAACAGAATTTCATCCAGTTCTAACAAAACATGAAGTTATGTCCACTTGCAGATTTTCCCATTATGGTCAATGGAGAGACACCAAAAGCTTCAGAAAATGAACCAAAGCAATAGTCTGCTTCAGATTAAACCATAGCTTATCTAAGGCTTCAAACCAAAGTGACTCTATCCAAACCAATTTCCAAATTAATTCTTACCTCTAGAATGCATGCTTTTGTTCTGTTAGAACAGTCTTTCTCAACCTGGGGCGCTCCAGATGTGTTGGACTACAACTCCCAGAATGCCCCAGCCAGCTGGCTGGGGCATTCTGGGAGATGCAGTCCAACACATCTGGAGCACCCCAGGTTGAGAAAGGCTGTGTTAGAAGGTTATGGAAACAAGCGGTACATGTGCCAGTTCCCATGGTGTTAGCTGGTGCTGCATTAAGTCAAAAGATTGGTGAACATTCACACTATAAGAGGAGAATTTGATGTGAATTCCTGACTGACTATAGCTATTAACATTTATTGCCTAGTGTGATATAGTTGATGTCTTCCCATCCTTATTGTAAAACATCCAAAACCCTATTTAGGGGTAGTTGTTCATGTATCGTATCTGTATTCTGATATTCTATTGCATACTTGACTTATCAAGCCCATTTCATGTGCTCTCTGGCATTGCCCTATCCATCATTTAGATTGTATGTCTCTCTAGACATTCTGTTATTAGTATGCTGCTGCTGTTCAATCTCTAAATAAATGTTTATTGTTACATTAAGGTTTAGAGTATTTTTGGAGGTTCAAAGCATTGAAATATCAGTGTTATAATGGAAGTATTATAGCAATATTACCAGGTTACTCAAAGCAAGTATTCTTTCTGCCTTCTGTACATGACTGAAATTACTTCCATGTTGTTTTGCCTTTAATTTGTTTATGTACAAAATATTTATGTAAACTTGACAAATAATGTAATGTGTCAAAATGCCAGTCTGCAAAGCTGCCCAGTAGAAATACTGAGCCAATTACAAGCTAGAAATAACTGGTGTTAAATATTACATTCTGGAAGACTGACTAATTGAACAAAATATATCTTAATGAAGGGCTAAGAATGTAAAGGCTATAAGGCTGTAGGCAATTTACAGATACTCAGAAATTCTCTAGAAGCACTTTTCATAAGGCACACACTGGATTTACATTCAGGATGGGTGAAACATTGTTTTAAACGACCTAAAATAGTTGAATGTACAAAACAATATGTTAAAGCTTACACCCATAAGCTGTGTTCGAATTATCAAAACTTGACTTTATAAGCCAATGTAGGAACAACCTCCTGCAACCTGTATGCAGCTGCTTCACCAGGGAAACAAGCCGGAAAGCTGCAATTAACTATCCCATTATGGGATTTCCCATTATGCCTGAACCAGGAAATGATGGTGGATGACTTACAAATAAGCCAGCACCTGAAGCTATGGTTTAAAACTTCATTAGGGATCCCTTTCAGTTTATACAACCTGACGATGAGAATTCTGCTGCTAAAATTTTGCCTCGGGTGGGGCAAGCTACTTGGACTAGGTGACCCCTTTATTGTATCCAGGGCCGGCGCTGCCATAGAGGCAACTCAGGCGGTGGCCTAGAGCGCCAAGCAAACAAGGGCGCTGAACGGCGCACCCGGAAGCTGCTCTCCTAGAGTGGCTTCCGAGCGCGCTGTTCCAAAGCCGCCGCCGCCCAACCCCAGTGTCCTGGCTTCTAAGCCAGCGCCTGGCCAGAAGCCGCTCCTGGCTTCGAAGCCAGGATGCTGGGGTTGGAGGCGGAGGCTTCAGAACGGCGCACCAGGAAGCCACTTCCGGTGCGCCGCTTTGAAGCCTCCGCCCCGCCCCCCAACCCCAGCGTCCTGGCTTCAAAGCTAGGAGCGGGCCCGGGGCGGAGGCTTCAGAACGGCGCGCCAGGAAGCCACTTCCGCCGCTGCTTCGAAGCCTCCACCCCGCCCCCCAACCCCAGCATCCTGGCTTCAAAGCCGGGAGCGCTCACGCGGGGGGAGGGGCGGGGCGGAGGCTTCAGAACGCGCCTGCCTAGGGCGCAATATAGTCTGGCGCCGGCCCTGATTGTATCAGCTGTACTGGCTGCCAGTTCACTTCCACCTGCAATTCAAGGTGTAGGTTACTATCTTGAGAGCCCCAGAATGCTTGAGACCTGGCTAATTGAAGGTCTCTCTCCTCCCTTGTGAACCTGCCCATCCTTTTAAGATCAGGCGTTGCACCCCTCTTGTATGTGCCTTCAGAGGTACTATTAGTGACAACATACATGAGGGATTTCTCGGTGCTGGTGCCCCCTTATATGAAACTCACTGCCCAAAGTGATTAAGTCATCCTGCTCTTTAATTGTTTTCCACCAGCAATTTGAAAACATTTCTCTTTAAACAAGAATTTGACTCTGTTATTTAATTTTATTGACGCTGGTTTTTGCGTTCGTTGATCTTCACTTGTTACAAATTAACATTTCAATGATTGGTTATATTTGTATGCTTTTTATATATCGTAAGCTGCTTTCAGTGACTCCTTTTGTAGAATGGAAAAGCAGATTATAAATTCCTTAAATAGAGAAATATTCTGGCTTAGTTTGGAAGACATTAACCACCCTATTGATGTAATGGGAAGCTATGGTTAATTATGCCTTCCTGGCTTGTTTTCCCCACTGCAATAAAGGGAGGATCAAAGAGGTTGCATGTGGGTGCTTGAAACTTGTTCATATCTTGGCTTATTAAGATCTTGAATGTAGCCAGTAGCTCTTAAAACTGAAACCATAATGCCTGTTTTTTCTTTGTAAAAGTATGTGACCTCTGTGGTCAGACATTTATTGCTTCATGTCCTAAGATGAGAATATAGAATGCCAAACGGGAATCCCTAATTTCACAGTTA
Source organism: Elgaria multicarinata webbii (assembly GCF_023053635.1). Lineage (NCBI taxonomy): Eukaryota > Metazoa > Chordata > Lepidosauria > Squamata > Anguidae > Elgaria > Elgaria multicarinata. The sequence continues at coordinate 134,656,856 of NC_086171.1, forward strand.
GTTGTGTAAGCAGCGATATAGTCTCTAATGCAAAGAATATGTGGGCAACCAGTTAGTCTGCATGTTTGTTTCAGAATTATATGAATTAGATAGTTTGAAATGTTTTTAAAATAGATGCTGTTTTTTGATTACTTAGAGCATGGTATAAAACAGTTACTTAGGATCAATTCGATGCACATTTAGTCAGAAAAAAGTCCTACAATTCCGAGCATTCCCCCGCCAGCATGGCTGGCCAGGGAATGTTGTAGAACTTCTTTCTGTCTAAATGTGCATAGGATTGCACACTTAAAGGGTTTGGTTTAAATCACTCCAACCTGTTTGCATTGGTTGAGCTTCAGTTATATGCCAGTAGATTTACTTGTGGGTTTATGCAAATAGGGGAAGAAAAGTGTTATTTTTTCCATTTTGTTGACGGAAGCATCCAGTAGGTGTAGTGTATTATCATCTCTTACCACCCAGGAAACCTAGGGAACATTTGAGCTATAATTTCAGCACTGTGTCTAGTACCGTTAGACTCCTCCGCAGTCCTTTGCCTGGTTTTTCCCAGGACAGAGCTTGCTATTTCAGCTTCTCTCTTATTGCATTCTGGTTCTAACATAGCAAAGAGTCTTGTGGCACCTTTTGGCCTTGCTTTGCAAATGGTTCCAGTGGGGAAATGTATTTCCAAGCCTGTAAATAAAAAAGGAACTTGGCAGAAGAGAGACTGAAAGAACTGGGCATGTTTAGCCTGAAGAAGAGAAGATTGAGGGGAGACATGATAGCACTCTTCAAATACTTAAAAGGTATTTAAGTATTTCTTAAATACCTGGCCCTCCACACAGAGGAAAGCCAGGATCTCTTCTCGATCCTCCCAGAGTGCAGGACATGGAATAACGGGCTCAAGTTAAAGGAAGCCAGATTCCAGCTGGACATCAGGAAAAACTTCCTGACTGTTAGAGCTGTACGATAATGGAATCAGTTACCTAGGGAGGTTTTGGGCTCTCCCACACTAGAGGGATTTAAGAGGCAGCTGGACAACCATCTGTCAGGGATGCTTTAGGTTGGATTCTTGCATTGAGCAGGGGGTTGGACTCGATGGCCTTGTAGGTCCCTTCCAACTCTGCTAGTCTATGATTCTATGATATTCGTGTCATGAGTTAAAAATAAAATCTCTGAAGATCAGGCAGAGACCTCTCGCCTACATTCTCCAAAGCCTGAACATACCGGCTACTACTACCATCAGGGAAATCCAGTAGCAGAACACCACTGTTGGTTACATAAGGAGCCCATACCATTGAATTTAGGTGAAATAGAGAGGAGCACAGCGGGAAGGGCAGGAGAAGATTAGTTCTACTCCTATGCTCTTACTTTGGCAAACTAAGGTGCCATCTTGGGAGGATGTATTTAATGTGTTACTAACTTTGGCCACCAGATGGCAGCACAAACCAGAGAATGTGGTTCTAGCCTTCTCCAAACTGCTCCAAGGGACAGAGAAATCTGAGATCATAATTGCTCTGCTAAGCTCCTCCAGCCATCAGTTTTTGCTACTTCTGGGCTAACATCCTTGCATGATGCTGGCATCTTGGGCCTCCCCTGAATTATTCTGGAGGATCAGCTTCTGTAGAAAATCAAAGAAGCGGCGATCAGCAATTTGATTGATCAGTTCTTACAAGATCAGGGTAGGGTCCTTCATAAACAGAGTAAGCAAGAAAGAGTATTCTTCTGGCTCTTCATCTTCTTCCCCTCCTCTATCAGCTGCTGATTCCTTTGATTCTTCTGTGATGTAGAGCCTTGCCATGTAGGGAGCAAGAGGAGGATAATGCATCCATCAGTTCTCATACAGGCTCTACTTAAGGATTGCCAGTCCCTAATCCTTCAGAGATCATAGTCAGGTCAGATGAACCATATAATTCTAGTTGTCATCTGCATGTCATGTTTAGATCTACAGCCTGTTACACAGGAACTCATGCAGCCAACATCTGGGGATGCATTTGTGTTCCCAATTGAAAGTATCTATCAGAGAAGTATCCTTCCCATTATCCTTTAAGGTAGTAAAATCAGAATGGGTTATACCTCTCCAGAGCAAAAAAGTCATTGGTGTTGCACAGAGGTTCTATGCTCTCCTATGTCAATCAATGGCCATAGGAAGGAGTGTGTACAAGTACTACCTGTGGACATCCCTGAGAGCTTTCCTCTACTTCGTCTGTCTTTGTCAGACCATCTCTACTGTGGATAGAAGATCTTAGCCCGGACCAAAACCTGTATCCCGTCCTTCTGCACAGGGCTTTTCTAACATTGGCCAAGGCACCAGCTTTTGTCACAGACTCCACCCTTGATTCAATCCAGTTCTCATGAAGAGTAGCCACCACTGTAGCGAGACAATCCATTTGGGTCAGGCGCTAAAATGTGGACACATCCTTTTGCCTTGAACTACTCAAAGATGAACTGGTAGAAACTAGGGACAAACGTACAATATCTGACCCGATAAAGAGGATCTGAGACAACCCAGATAAATCTTTTGCTTTCATGTCAACATAACCTTCTTTCATGTCAGAAAGTACAAGAGTGGCAAACTGCCTTAATCTAGGACCAGAATCCCTGCTTAATGCAACATTCCATCTCCTCCAGGCCCAGACTTTCCCAAGCAATCAAGGGGGCTGCCAGCAATTCTGACTCCAATAACCCCCTATAAATGGAAGGTTCCAGTTATTCCTCTATGTCTAGGAGGCTTTGGCCATGGAATTCTGGGTGACGAAAACCATCTAGTTATTATATAGAGTTTCAGGCAAGACCCAGAGACAACTTTCAGCTGTTCCAATCTTCATGTCATGGATGAAACAGATAATCATAGAACAGGCCATCAGTCTCCTAAGAATGGGGGGTAGGCAGCCCAGTACCGTCCAGATGTTTTGTACTACAATTTCCATAACTCCAGCCAGCATTTGCTAATAGAGATTGTGGGATGGTGTAATAGTTTAATATTAGTATAATATAGTTTAATTAGTATAATATAGTTTAATATTATCCAACCCCCCACCGTAATTAACCAAGTAGGTGAGACACAGGTGGTCGTGCTGATGTTTCATCTGCCATGTTCCAGCATGTGCTAGGCCAAGTCAAGGGGAGGGGGGTCTTCCATATTTGTTTTTACTCTACTAGATTCCTCAGGTTGTCACGCTTGGCCACAGGAGAGGACTGGGGAGGAATTTAACAGTTCAGACCTAGTGCTGAAAATCCAGGTCAAATTATCCCTGCTTTACTTGGGTAATAGGAAGACAAATCCCACATTGGATATCTCTTATCATACAAAGCCAGAAGGAAACTTCATGGAAAGTGTCCAATTATATTTCTATTCATGTTATGTTTGAATAAGAAAATGCATGGTCTTTGACTAAATAACTAAATGGAATGGAATATATGGAATGAGAATATCTTTAAGTTGAAAGTTAGAAATAGTTTTCGTGTGTGTGTGTGTGTGTGAGAGAGAGAGAGAGAGAGAGAGAGAGAGAGAGAAATAAAGCCATTAAAAGATATAATTTTGTTTCCAAAGTGGTGTTATAAACATTTTAAGACCTCATTTTTAGCATTTCGCAAATAGATCTTTTTTCTATTGCAGTCCTCCAGTAGACGGCAACATCCTCTAAATAAACATCTCTTCAAGCCCTCAACTTTCATGACATCCCATGAACCTCCTGTGTATATGGACGATGAAGATGACAGATCCAGTTTTCACAGTCACATGGCCAATGCAGCAGAGGAGGAACCATCAGTATGTTTTGCATTCCAACTAGGTTGTTAAAAATAAGTTGTGAATGAAGGTGCTGAAAATTTATGAAAGTTCAGGAATGCCACTGTAGGATAAAGAAAAACACCTTCAGTCTAATAGGAACAGATGCTGCAGATTTGGGGAAGGGTATTTTGTTCATGGCATTTATTTAAATTGGGTGGAATTCAAACTTCGTGTGTGAACAAAACTGCTTCTTGTTGAAAGGACTCCTTCGGATAACCATTCCTTGTATCTTATGGGATGCTTTTCCAAAGAATCTCCTGACTTTGAGCGGGGTATTTAAAGGTTTTCAGGGTGTGTGTGCCTGAAGTGGAGGGGGCATAACTCAGTGATAGCATGCCTGTTGCATAAGGTCTCAGGTTCACGCCCTTGCTATCTCCAGTTAAAAGGATCAGGTACCAAGAGACCTGAGGCCATGCCGGTCAAATATTCTGCTAGATGGACCAAGAGACTATATAACACAATTTTATACCGCAGAACTTAAAAGTTCCTGTGTGCTAGCTGCAACAGCCAGTTGAATTGGTTAGATCCCTGTCAATATTTTTAGGAGGGTAGTAGCAATGATTGTCTTTTCTAGTAGAATTCAAAATCAGACCAGAACAGGATTTTCCTGCAGGGCTGCTAATAATGCAGCAGAATTTATTCATTCCAGTTGAATAGCTCAAGCCAAATTAGGGTGGAGGGAAATCAGCATCTGTTAAGTAACACCTTAGCTGAAAAAGTGAGTCAGTCTTCCTTTCTAAAATTTGCATGTGCCTCTTTCTGCCTGTTTCCTGCGGTATTACGGTTACTGTGAGGATTGTCTACAGTGTTGCTATAGCAGGCAAGTGGGTCCATTCGCACATCATGATAAGCCATGATGGGTTGTTCGTTTGCTGGCTAATCCATGTTACTTCCCATAGACGATCAGGTGCTCTGCAGCTCTTTGTGGGTTGTTTCCTCTTTAGTCCTCTTGCCAGCTCCCGGCACATATCCCATGGGCCTCTGTAGCACAACCTCAGCAGCCTACTCCACTAATGAGCACAAATGCACTCATTAGTGGAATAGAGGTTTTTTTTTGTCATTTTCACCTTTGGAGAGCTCTGCACATATTTAATGTTTTTTCCACCTTCATGGAGAGTTGCACAAATTTATACACACACACACATACTTTTGGGGAGATTTGCACAAATTTAATTTTTAAAAATACTTTTGCATAAGCATAACTTGCAAATTTGGGAAAATCTCTCCGAACGTTTAAACAAACAGACACTTGCACAAATCTCCCTGAGGGTGAAAAAAAAAGTTAAATATGTGCAAATATCCCCGAAGGTGTAAAAACAAAAGTGTCACTGTCTACGGATGCAGTGAAGTGAAGATGTAAATTGACTAGTAGCATTTGAAAACGTAAGACCACAAGGAGCGACCAACTTTTTTGTTGCTCCCACCAGGCGGCTCTGTAGCCCTTTCTGACTCGCCATGCACAAGCCATCGTGCTGGGTTCATATGTCACAGCAATCCACTATGAAAACAAGCCGCCCTGAACAACCAAACAACAAATCATGGATTCTCAGGGTTGCTTGTGTGTGGTAACAAACCATGCTGAGGAAACGGTGCCAAGTTCAGACATCAGAACAAGCCACCCTGAAATTAACAAGGCTGGCAATCCACTGCAGTAGCCATATAAAGACATTTCAGTCTGCTACAAGTTTTCATCTAAGAAATGATTAAATATAGTCTTTCCAGCTTGATCAGGCATACTCTTTTCATGCATTCATGGTGCTTATTAATCTCCTGTTTGGATGTTTTGGTCTGTAAGAAAAAGATGAAGCACAACTAAAGTGAAACTGCAGCAAGTTTTCTTATTCTGCATCTCAGATTGTGAAATCTTATTGAAGGATTTTGTGTGCTAGTTTTGTTTTCATCAAAACAGGCCTCCTCTCCTCTCCATCACATTTTGAAGGATAATAAGGTCACAGTATAGATTACATTAGAAGCCATGCACTCCGCTATTACAGTTTTTCATTCTGTCTTGGTTGCATCTTTACCTTCAGGGTAGGTTTAGTTTCTTCTTGTGCTGATAGTTTTTCTCATTCCTAGCTGCAAATGTATTTTAGAACTGCTAGGTGAAGCCGATAACTTAATTTTCAGATACATTGTTTTTTAAAAGGAGAGGGGAAAACATATCTTCAAAAGTGAAGCGTTTCTAACATCTTTATTAGCAGTTTGTTGTCTTTGAAAGCTAGTACGTTGTGGTGATTTTGTGTTAGGGTAGAATGTGGGAAGCAGATGCAAGTGCTTAGTCAATGCACAAGCTTTCTGCCTAGTCCTGAGCAAGTCACTAACCAGGTTCATACAATAAACTGAGCTCATTGGAGAGATTGTTTTAAATATGCAACCCACACTCGGGGATTGTCATGTCATGTGAACTGGGCCACCAAGGGTTATTTGACCATTAAACAACCTTTGCATAACCCTCAGTTTTTTATAGGATTATGCAAGGGTTGTTTAACCATCAAATAACCCTTAATGGCTGGGTTCACACACAACCCCCAACTGGAGATTGCCTATTCAAAATGGTGCTCAGCATGCACTGCTGCTCATCATGGGTTAGACAACCCTGATGAGTCCAGCATGTTGTGCGAACTGGCTATTATCTCTCTTGAATCTAAACCCCATGTATGCAGCTCTTGAGTTTTTGGGTCGAGGGACAGGATAGAAATATGACAAACAAGAACAAGTAATTTTAGGTGAATTTATCTTTGCTCAAGGCTTCAATTCTACTTATTAGGAAGTAAGTGCCTTAGAACTCAATGAAGGGTACTTCTAGGCAAACATGCATAGCATTGCATGTGAATATAATATTTTCTGAATTTTCTTTGAAAACATGTTTCAATATTTAGAATGTAATAATAATTAATAGTAATCTACCTTTAGGGTTTTTTTTATTTAGTTTCAAATAAAAGAAGGCATATCACTTGTGTTTTCTTCTGAAGATAATGGCCAGCTTTTGCTTCTTCTGAAAGTTGTATAGTTCTTTATATGAGCTAACTTTTTTCAGGTGGATGTTTTTGTAGTTAAATGAGCTCCAGAACTGTACAGAACACCTGCTATTAGTTATTTATAGGGTAGGGGTGGCATCATGATAGATGATAATACAATAAACCATGTTCATGACTGGGGTGGTGGTGAGAGGATGGCTAGGGAAGGGATTAGATAAATTGTCTTGTGGTGGGGCTGGAATGAGATGGGGTTATTTTTGTTACATTAATCATGCATAAATGTCAGTAAAACCATACCAGATATGACTCTTTATGCCAGTTGCAACTTAATAGTTCAAGTTGAAAGAAGAATGAAGTTTCATAATCCACTGTTGAGTCTGACAGTATAGATGTTCTCTTTCTAGTGTTTTTTGCATTTATATCCCATCTTTCTGTGAAGAACTTTAAAGTGGTATACATGGTTGTATACTCTTAATAACTTCAAGAGGTAGGTTAGGCTAAACTTCATGACTAAGAGGGGATTTGAACCTGGGTCTCTCCAGTCCTAATCTGGCATGCTTCTCCACATTGGCTCTCATCATTGCACAGAATCAGCACTTGCGAAACTAAATATATGTCCTATTTACAATCGGACCTTTGAGTCTGGATTTTAGTGGTCAGACCAGAGACTCGTTGCTATTGTGGAATTGGAGAATAATTGAATCCTTTGCATGTATAGTGCTGGAACACAGCCATGGAATTTTCAGACATTTTACATTCAGAAAACCCTTTCCATATCGATACATCTATTGAGGAACGTAGTAGCCTTAGAGAGATACTAGAGTGGATTTTAGGGTGTTTAGTCAGCTCCAGTAGTAGCCGGCTCTGTTGGGCCTCACTGTTGCCTTATATGCATAGAGAGCCAAATTCTATATGACATTAAATGCATGTTTTGTGCAGCTTTTTAGAAAGGCAAATAGCGTCAGTGAGGGGTGGTGGTGGTGGTGGTATGAAATAATTACTGGGATCACAGTATTTGTGGAGCGGAGAATTTAAATCTTTCCTCCCCTTCTTGGAGCCTGAGGAAAATTCTTCTGAAGTTTATACTTTTCTGTGGCAGGAAATCGCCATTTCCTCCCAATGCAAACTGGCACCTTCAGAGAAGATATTTTCTTCAGGACCTGAGTAGGGGAGTTAAAAAATAAATTCTGTGATCTACTACAGCTGTGATCTTTATGATCAACGCCCCTACTCTGTTGATGTTTCCATTTTTTTAAAACTCACATGTTAAATGCAAAGGCATGTTTAATGTTATACCTTGTTTGGCCCATATTGGAAGTGGTGGGCAAACTTGTCTAAAGTTGCTCACCTCATTGGGTACTTCTGACAAATTTTCACAGCATTCCCTGAAACACAGTTTGAAAACCAAGGAATATGCTCATATACATCCGTACACTGTGATATCCAATACCAAGACTGAATAGGTGATTATATTTTTTCAATGCCATTTTAAGGCAGGCAGCTCGAGTTGTTTGCTAGAAAATACCAGTATTTTAATAGCCTGATAATGGAAAACAATGTATTTGTTAATTTGGGCGTCTGCTTACATGGTTTGGCTTCTTCCTTCTTAATCTTATTTTCGGTAACTTTCAAAGTAAGAGTTCTCGTGCTCTCACTTCAACAGGATGAAGAAAGTATCCCCGTAGCATATCGAGAATTACCAGAATACAAAGAGCTACTCGAACTAAAAAAACTGAAGAAGCAGAAGCTGCAGCAAATGCATGCAGAAAGTGGTTTTGTACAACACATAGGTTTCAAGGTTAGTAAAGATGTAGAACACCTTTGGTCAGCTATGGAGGGTAAGATCCTCAGCAGTACTTATATTAGGCCTCAGGAAGAAGTTGGAAAATATATACCATTTCATACTGCCAGGATTCCAAATCAATGGAGATGAATAATGTTCTTTTTAAAAAATAGATAGCTAACTAGTCAGAAACTTTAAACCAGCCTTCCCTAGCCTAGTGCTATACAGATGTTTTAGACTACAACCCCCATCATCCCTGACCACTGGCCATGCTGAATGGAAATTTTAGTCCAAAATATCTTGAGGGTTCCAAGTTGGAGAAGGTTGCTTTAAGACTCTATTGAGAGAATAGATGAAAGCAAAAGTTACATAGGAGCCTGGCCTTCGTTAACATTGTCCAAACTTTGATCTGGAACCACATGTAATTCCCAGGAAAGGCAACAAAGGTGGCAAGGTCTTAACTATTCTTTTTCTCCTGCCTTAGACACTAAGTAAAGGAGAAGGGAATGAAGAATGGGAGGAAATGTGGGTGTAGTTGGAAGTAATGCTGTCTCTATAGGTGCAATACCAGAAAGCCTATAGGGAGCACATGCCAGTAAAGTGAGGAAGAGGTATTTGGCTGGTCTCAGTAGAAAAAAGTAATACGTTTCTGGGGATGGTACAACTCTGTTTAGGGAATCCATTGGGGAACTCATCCCAGTTATATACTATCTTCGTGGTGTTGGGCGTTGGAAAATTAGCATAAAGGGAAACGAATTTTGCGGTGGTGTTACCCGCTCTGTATGGAATATTTGTCTGACCAACCTTGTATTTTTGGAGATTATTTTTGGAACTCTTTTTCCTGAGTGCCTTTTGCTGAATTTGTTTTCAGTGTGATAACTGTGGAACTGATCCCATTCAAGGCATTCGGTGGCACTGTCAAGATTGCCCTCCAGAAATGTCTTTGGATTTCTGTGATTCTTGTTCTGACTGGTAAGCAGCAAAGTTGATTACATTAATTTACAATTTGCAAATACGTTTTTTAAACAAGACTAATCACAAAGTAACTTCTTACTCATATGTTCAACTTACAATCTGAAATGCATACTGAAAAATCCTAGAACTACTATGAGTCTCTGATAAAATAATTGTTCTTGTATGCATTGTAAGGCAATACATTTTTGAAGAATTTTCTAACGCATGGATTTCATTATTCACTATGAAATGCATTCAGTGTGAGAGAGTGAGTAGTTTCTGAGAAATGTCATACCTCTCAAATAATGCTCTTTTCCTTTTCTTTCAGTCTTCATGAAACAGACATTCACAAGGAAAATCACCGATTGGAGCCTATGTACAGAGCAGAGATGTTCTTAGATAGAGACTACTGCCTGTCACAAGGCCCCAGTTATAATTACCTTGACCCCAACTACTTTCCTGCGAATAGATGACATGGAAAGCAAATCTGCAACCTGACGCTTAGTATCCTCTTTGAAAACCCAACTGTGGCGCTGTTCTTGATTCTGTGCCCACCTTGGAAAGACATTTACTTTCCCAGGAATGTTATCCACAGCATGAGAGCTTCCCTGGTGCCCTCATCAAAATACAGCTCTCTGACCCGTCATGATACTAGATCACTGAACCGAGGTTGAACATTCCTAGTGTGCAGGAGGCTTTACTGGGGAGATTTTCTTTTCGCCCCATTAGTCATTTTTTTAGATGGTGAGTCTAAAAAGAGGAATTACAGAGGTGTGGCCAGAAACGAAAGCACACATTAAAGACAGTCAATTCCAAAGGCGTAAAGAACTTGGCTATTATGAGATGCAGAGGTGATGAAGTACTTACATTAAAAACAGTTGAATAGTTTGCAGTTTTGTTGTGAAAATAGTTTTCCGCACAGAAACTGACTTTCTTAGGCAAAGTTTTAACCTATGACAGTGTTTGCTTCTAGGACATACTCTTAAAACAATCACTGTCCCTGTGATGGTCGGTAATAGGCCTCGGAGCTGCTTAATCACATTGATGTTTCTTTATCTTTTTGAGTCCCCCCCCCCCTTTTTACCACAACAAACTTTTATTTACCAACAGTGAAGCACTACAGGAGGCAACTGTGGCATTGCTTCCTTAACCAGCTCATGGTGTGTGAATATTATAAAATTGTCACGCAGATATATTTTTAAATGTAATGTTATATAAGATGACCATGTGATGTGTACAAAAATATGGTGGAAAGTGCCAGTGGTAGTAACTGTGTAAAGTCTCTAATACCCAACATTAACTCTTATAAAGTAAAATACACAGCCTTCTGCCTCTGTATTTGGAGTTGTTATTACAACTCATCAAAGAAAACTGCCTAATATAAATCATATATGGTAATAATTTCCTCTTTTGTAGTATGCACAAGATCCATGAAAGATTGTATTTTTATTACTATTTAAACAAGTGATTAAATTTAGCCTGAGCAGTGAGCAAGGGTTCACATGCATTCTTTTATACTGCTGGATTTTGTTGTGCATCATTTAAAACATTTTGTATGTTTCTTCTTATCTGTGTATACAGTATGTTCTTAAATAATGTTCAATTGTCAGGAGAACTGTGAGAAATAAACTATGTGGATGCAGTCTGTTTATATATAGAATGCTTACTGTGACTTCTTTCTGAGGAGGTTTGACTTTTGAACCAACATTAAAAATTGAGAATACCATTTAGCTCATAGACTAAAGGGTTGTTTGATCCTGTTAAGGGGCTCTGTGTGTTCTAGTAGTCTTTGTCTCAGCCTCTTCCAGGATAATGCTGTCAATGTCAATACCCTGATTCTAACAGGCCCACCCAGTTCAGAACCCTGTGTGCACTCCATTGTGCAGATGGACCTCTTGTGCACATGCTACTCTATTCACTTCGATGGAGGAAGCAAATTTGCTCACCAAGAGCAATGGTCACACAGAGCTCCTTCCTCTTTCGAAATGATTGGAGCAGCACTTGTGGGTGCATGTCCGAGCTGCCATGTGTTTAAGAAACCACTGGATCAGAGCAATTTCATGGCAGAAGATATCAAGGAAAGAAATAAGACTTCCATGTAATTTGTTTATGACCATGATGCATGTTTCCTTGTGTTCTTTTTACAAATCCTTCCCCACGCCACCCCCCCACTTTACAGAATAAAGAAGAAAGGCATTTTGGTACGCTTTATTAGCCTAACGATAGCAATGATTGAAAAAGCTTTGTAATATTTGCTATATATTTTTAGCTAATATATCATTCTGACATGTATAACTTGTGATTCAGAAATGCTGATTATTTTAACTGTAATAGATTTCCACTTGCTTAAACAAAAACTTGAATTTTCAGAGTGACTTAGAATACATGTTTAACTTAAAATATGGCAGTAAGTAACTAACGAAGAATTGGCTGGTGCTTTTGATAGCAGCATTAATTTCGGTTTAATCACAGTGTTAATTTTCACAGTGTTTGTTTAGGTGTAATCACTTTTTGTTAGAGAAGTTTAAGCATTTTTTTTAATATATTGGGTAGATGATGCAGTACCGTTTCTAAATGACTGAGCAGTATAATACATCGTCTGTAAGCATATCTCATTCTTTGAGAAATTTAATAAACCAAAATATATATAATGTAAAAGAATACACCTGATGTATTTCACTTTTCTCTTTAATGAAAGCAAAACCATATTGCTTTGGGAATCAAAAGTAACAAATCACGCAAATATAAAAGTGAATATTCTTTTTCATATTTCTCAGATGATATATCCCCTCCACACAGATAATTCCTTATACTGTAAAGTTTAGAACCATCATTCTGAGTTTGTGGTGTGGAAATGATCTGCGTATCATTTGCTATGACAATTGAAACATTGAGAAGTGATTGGTCCTGTAACACTTTGAGCAGGTGTGTAGATGTTGGACCCATCCTAATATTTTTTGATGGGTTGTATTGTGTGGCAATGATAAGGACCCATGGTTTGAAAAATTGTGTCTAGTTCCATCCTAAGTCCCTTGGTTAATCTTTGTTTTAATTGTTTGATTTGTTACATTTTTATTCCACCCTCCTCCTAAGGAGAATATGCTTCCTGTCCCCAGAGAGACTTAGTATGTATGTCCCAGAATTTGTGAGCCAGTAACCCATTATACTGGAAAAGGTGGGTAATTTGTCTCAAGTGTGTTTCAAAGATCAGAACAGACGTTTAAAATCTGATTTTAGGTGTTTAGGGTCAACTGCATGTTTGTGTTGCTACCCAAACACACATACATTGTATATTGAAAGATGAAATGAAACATAAAAGTAAAGATGGCCAATCTTTGGGGTTCGAAACCTTGCAATTATTTTTCCAAACCTTTAATTAGCAGAGAAATTATCAGCTCTAGAGCAAAGTGCAAACCAAGATTTTATATAGCTTTCTTCAAACAGCCGAACTTTGCATTGTATTTTAATGACTCATGTTTGACATGCCTTGACATACTACTTAAACATGCCTGGCTTGTCCTTCAAAGTATAGTGCAGTTGCCATATATGAACATCCAGAGTTGCATAAATAAAAACATCTCATTTTATCTTTCAGAGTATCTGTTCATGATGCAAATTTCAAACAAGTTGAAAAAATGCAGGATTAAACACTGACTGTATGAGTATTTTATTGTATTTAACAAGAGTAAAGGTGCAGAGTAAAAAATGACTACTCTTAGCGTTAGTCCATACATTTTATTTGTTTTACATCTTCATTACAAGAGAAGTAACTTGAAAAATACAAATCTGCCTCAAGTGCTCATTGATAATGCAACTGTTGACGGAAAGATCAATCATGCAAGCAGAATAGTGGATGATTTAGAAGAAGGATGTGTTCCCTTCCTAAGAATACTAATACACTTTTGTCTGCTGTTCAGCGTACAGAAAATCCTCCAATATTTTAGTTGACTTCTCATCTTTTTGTGTAAAGTGTGTGGATAAGTGGATTTAAAAATACAGGCTGTTTGAATAATGCTTCATTTCCACACCTTTAAGCTATTATATTAAACCTTAGACAATGAAAAATAACAGCTTAGGGTTTAAAATTGAAATTTACAGTTGCCATATTTACTGGACAAACATAGTAATCAACATACATATTGATGATTGCCTCCAACCCTTTAAAAGGTGTGTTCGTTAGTTATCTCAGCATGTAAATATTATTTTACAGTCTCAGCATGTATATATTATTTTACAGTCAAATACTACCATAATTAGTTTAAGTGTTTACATGTCTTAGGTACACCAGCAGTATTTCGGAGCAGATTTTTTTTTTATCAGACAACAATGCTCCTACATTATCATTGCAAATTTTAAAACATTATCCTTGCCATAAATACATAGACCATTTGTACCCACTTTGATGTCAACACAATAACTGACCCTATAATCACATTTGTGAATTGCTTCATATTTAACCAATGTGTTGAATAATGTATTTACACTGCTTTTCTGAGAATTCTCCAACTTCTACTGCTTTGTGACTGCAACTTAACTGCAGGCATGTTCCAACAATAAGATAACATGGCAGAAAACAGATTTTTCAAGCACTATAAAGAAAGAGCAAGCTTAAATAGCCTTAAAATTGAGCTGTCTGTTTACAAAAACAAATGCGGAGTTATGTCAGTTCTGTTGACTGGGAATTCAATGCTGTTGACTGTATATTATAACAGGTAATACTGAAGTGCAAGGCTTGATTTATATAAATCAGTTGCTTTTTACCATGCTGCTTTTTAACCTGCAAAGTGCAAACTGATCCACAACATACAGTACAAGTGTGCAATTATTGTACCATATGGGTTATAGACATTTTTACGTTTACAACATGCACTAATCTTTCAAGGCAGCAGCTATTGCTTTGAACAGCATGTTTGAGGACCTGTGTGTGTGTGTGTGTGAGAGAGAGAGAGAGAGACAGAGACAAAGGGAGCATTGTTACACTGTGTGTGCTGAAAGAGATGCTGTTCCTTCCTTAGTCAGAAAAGTGTCAACTGAAGCACATGTTTCAAGAAAAACTTCTTCCGGTGTTCCTTCTGCATTTATCTATTAAAAACAGAGATTTTGTATCAGATATCTAAACACCAAAAGGGCAACAGTCCTGATCACCAAATACTTCTAATTGCAAATGCTGACCGTGAGTGCCTAAAGTAGTCTCCCCCAACCTGCTGACATCTGGATTTGGGCTACAACTGGCTGTGGATGATGGGAGTTGTAGTCAGATATCTGGAGTGCACCGGGATGGGGCTGGCTGTCCTACAGGATTGGAGCTAAAATGGGGCCACAGAGAAAAAGGTGCAGGAACCCTAAAGAACAGTACCCATGGAATGTAGCATCAGCTGGGGGAGAAGAATGGGAAACCAGCAGGGAGAGGGAAGGTGGCTGGAACTCTGAACGGCAGCCTTCCTGTTAGAACACTCTGCAACACTTGTCTCTACCTATCTGAATGCAGGATGAGGAAGTGAGTCAGAATGCTTGATACCGACCTAATTTGGCAAGCAGAAACCAGAAGCAGCAGAAGCTAGCTGTATGATGGTGGTAAGCCTGAAAGCCTGCCACTTACTGACAAAGCTAAGTGTCCTGCCCAGCTGTTGATTGTTGGAACTTAGAAAACACTTCAGGTCTGCCATAGATCCTCTGCTGTTTTAGAGGAACACACTGGAGAGGGTTTGCTGGACAGTTTACAGACCCTAGATGTGGGCCACTCTTCTGGAATGCGATTTGTAGACTCCAGCATGTCCAAAAGGTTGTACTTGCTGACTGATCAGAGATGCTTCAATCCTATCTCTTCCCAATATGTGTCTTGCCCCCGCCCTCTAGATTTTAACTTCTTACATTTCTAAAAGCAAGATTGGGTAACATAACATGAAGAGGAAAAGTATATTGTGGGTGGAGAGGCTAAAAGTTTCAGATGTCAAATTACTAGGTGCATTGATGAAAGAGACCTTTTTGTCTTTCCTGCTGAGTACTTTGAAGTATGAAATATTACCCCTTTATACTAAAATATCCGAGGGCACTCAGATTTACATGCTCTATGTTTCCCAAAGGAGCTGACTGCAAAATTTATTTAGTAATGGCAAAAGAGAAAAAACCAATACTAGCTGACTTTTCTATTTTCTTGTTGTTTGAAGTATTAGTATAACGTACCCTAAGGATTTCCAAGCATAATGTTGTTGCCTTTTCTGTCTTGGTTTCTGGATTTATTTAATTCATTCCAGCGTGGGATTTTTATATGTGACCTTTGTGAAAAATGCTGCAATAGGACATTTATTCAATGCCTTCAGTTAAACAAGTGAAGTGAAGTCAAATAAGTCTATTAATTTTATTTGGCCAGATAACTAGAAGAAGGGAAAAAAGGAGGGATATTTTTTGCAAGCTGCCAAAATGGTATACTTATTTTTCATAGATGAAAATCAGTCTGAAGCCCCATACTTTTTGGACTTAAATGAACAAAACTATTTTAAGCACCTTATTTTATTTGCTACAAACACACAGGGAGTGAGACTAACACATTTATTATAGGCTAAGTATTTGGGGACTGCAGTCAACTTCATTGTTTTGAATTTGTTGGTATTTCCCTCTCCATTCAGTTCAGTAGTGATCGTAAGTTTGTTTCTGTTGTTTTGCATGTTATGCTTTTCCTAATTAGAAAGCACTTGCATATAAGGGGGGGATGAAACTCCTAAATGAGGAATACTGTGTGAGTGTGTGGATGTGTGTCACATGTTAATTGACATGGGTCCAAAGGACTACTACATGTGCAGTTGGACTTCCCATCCTCACGCTATTGTAGCCCATATTGTCCACTGAAAACATTCTGAACGTTATGGAACTCTCATGAGTGGCATTTGAGAAAGCATACGTGGCTGTAGGCAGAGGAGAATTGATAAGCCCCTCCCCCTCCCATGTGTGCACAAGGCACTTTAAACACGCTTGGGCCGACTGTTTAAAATGTGAAAAGCTTTTCCGCCTGCTCCCTGGAAACGATCAACCCATTTAGATTTCCTCTTGGACTATCTGCAATTTGATATGAAAGGAAGGATGCTTATCAATACGGTGATTCCCTAGAAATTCAACATCTGATCTCTGTTCATAAGAGGCTTTTCCCCATACCCATGGATATTTTGTATAACTAGTGTACACTACTATATTGGAATCTCTAAGATGTTAACTTGTTTTCAGCTTTACTATTAATAATTTCACTCTATGCCAAAAGTACTGTATTCGTTGCGAACAATGAGAAAGTACAATGTGTGTCTGACTAAAATGGAGCACTTCATTGTTTTACAGTAGCACTGAAAAAAAGTTTGCAGCACATGTGCACCATGTCATCAAGTGTATATTGTAACTGAATTAGCTCTCAATTCCTTGAATAAATTTTAGTAATGGGATGGAAAGAACAATAATTTACCTTAAACAGTGGAATTCTGTTTTCATAATACATGATCACAGGTTCAGTGGCTTGGTAGTAAGTTTCAATCCGCTTCATGACAGCTTCAGTATTATCTTCCAGGCACGGGCTACTTTGACTTCTTTGCAGAAGGCGGCTGCTCATCGTCTTAGAGGAACAATCCATGCACAGCACCAGGGATGGCGCTCCAATCTGAAGAAATTTTGGGAAGAAATTGGGTCAGGGTTCTTCAAAGCCTGCCTGTCGTTGAAGGCTCCCTCACTCCCTTTACGGAATAAAAGAGCTGCCTCCAACATAATGTTCTCCCTTCATGGGAGTAGTGTCACAATGCAAACTAAAGAGGGATTTTTTGGACAAGATTCAGACAAGTGATTCATTTCTTGTCTGATTTCATGCTTACATCTTCTTTCAGTAGGTACATGTGTCTTTATGTCCCAAGATGATGGAGGGGTGGCCACGCGGGCTCACAAATATTTGTTGCCCACACCACACCCCATACACACACTTTATCTTTACAATAACCCAATGATGCAGGTTACATTGAGAGACAGAGACTGGCCCAGGGTAACGTGGTGAGCTTGGTGACTAGGTATTTGTATTGGGACTCCCCAGAGTCTGGCACTCTTAAACACTACACCTCACTGGCTTTTAATATGCTATGATATCTTGTTCTACAGTGGGGGTAGGCAACTCAGTGCCCACCAAATGATTTGGATTATAACTCCCATAATCCCTGACCACTGGCAATGCTGGTTGAGTCTAATGGGAGATGTATTCCAAAACATAAGGAGTTACCCATCCCTGATGCATAACTCTGTAAATAACAGCAATAAGAACAACAATCTCTTGCATAACACTCTACTGAATGAAAAAGCTAATGTGACTTGTGGCTGCAGTGTGATTTTTCACTTTTGTGTTTGTGGAGAATGAGCAAAGGGAGCTCTCAATTCAAGTACAGTTTGCGTATCTTTCCCCTTCTCCGAATATCCAAAACATAGGCAAAGATGGCTCTAATAAGTGCATTCTCTATTGACATTACCTGCTAGAGTACCAAGTGTGTGCTATGTACCATGCTGTGATTCTCAAGGAAGAGATTGGGTTTTGCTGGTGAAGGCCCTGCCTATCTTTTAAAGGGGCTGAAGCGAAATGAAGAAAATATTCAGTGACACTATTGCAGCCACAGGTGCTTCCGTTTGTCAGGCAGTCAATTTCTGCTTCACAAAAATAACTGCACTAACATGAAAGTTTTGAAGTAGGATTTTCTGTGAATACATGTAATAGCATATAATGATACATGTGGATTCTATTCACTGAGTAGCCCTACCTGCTGATGGGGGAAGCATTTAAATTTAAGATGGTTCTCAAACTCGTAGGAAATAAGTGTGTGTGTAAATCATTTGTAAGCTGGAAAGAAATCAAGGTAGTGGTACTCCATTTCTTTCTCTACCGCCCCCCTCAATTTCACAGGCACAAAATTGAAGAAGATGGAGCAGACAAAGCAAGTGGTATATAGCAGTAATCAGCAATTTTATTTCCATGGACTAGTGGAATAGTACTCTTAAAGAGCAATTTTGTTGCTGTTGTCAAGCCAACAATACGGTGATGCTATGAAAGGTAAAACAGTGTTCACATTTCTTATGCCTAACCATGACTGCTTTATTTAAAAGGTGGAAAAGCTCTGATTCCAGATGTACCAATTGATATGAACTGTATCATTAGACCTCTAATGCACTTCCCATCCAATGTTTATTCTGAGTGTCGGCTCTGCTTATCTGTGATAAGAACCTCCTCATATACGGTTTGATCCTTCTGTAGAGGGTCTTGCTTTGAATTCTTGTACCACGGAGGCCAAATCGAATTGCCATGAGAATGTGAGCCCTTTCTCTAGGGCAGCTTCCTCAACTTTATGCCCTCTAGATGTGTTGGCCATGCTGGTTGGAGATTCTGGGACTTGTAGGGCACGAGGTTGGGGAAGGCTGCTCTTAGTGACACAAACCATTTGGAAAGGCATAACTAACCCTAACATTTTAAAATTAAAGATGAGTGCCACACTTGTTTACCTGGGGCAGCATTATCTTTATTGAGCATTATCTTTATAAAGAATTTTATCAGCTCAGTAATCCACTCTTCATGGTCCTTTCTTGTTTGGGTTATATAACTGTTGAGGGTTCCTCTCTCATTTAACGCAATATAGAAATCGACACAAGCTCTAACGTAAATTACTTTGCACAAATGTAAGGGGTATTCTAGCTCCATGCTTATAGCGCTAGCTGGCATGACAAGTTTTCCCAAAAGGAATCCCATCGCCCCAGCTAACACTATTGGCTTAGCTGTAGTGATCCCTTACACTAGTGCAACGTAATTACATCAGCATTTGTGTCAAATTGGGCACTGCCCTTGTTCTTGCTATTCCCACCACCAAAAAAGGAGGTTCAGGATGAAACATGATTCCCCTTATCAGACCTATTCTGATAGGTATATGAAGTCTTGTCTGAATGTCTCTCTATTAGCCAAAATAATAATAATTTGAATTTAGATACTTATTTAGGGAGAAGAAAATATTTTCTCCAAGGAATCCATGTCTATCACTTTGCAGTTGGTCTAAGCACAGTATGACAAGATCAATCTTTTCTTGTGCAAACTGTCATGACAATATGCAAAATGCTCTCATGAATTCGATTTCTTGTTAGGTTAAAACTCTGGGTTATTTATCCCTCAACAATCCAGACTGCCAAGTTCAGTCAGCACATCTAAGAACCCAAGAACCTCAGTACCAATCAAGCTCATCATCCGAGAAGCAGAATTTACATAACTAAAAACTGATTTTTGAGAAGTATTCTCTGTATATATATGTTAAGGTGCAATTGCATTAATGTCCTGCTTGGTCATTTGGGAGCAGAATGCTGGATTATTTAGGCCTTTGGCCTGATGACACTCAGTAAAAATAATCTTCAAAGATGATCACATGAAAGACTTCAGAACAAGAAAGTGAATGCTAACGCAACTGGATATGATCAAAAATCTCTATGACAAAGTATGCTTTTGAGATACAACACTATCATATCTAGTGTTTGATGGTGGAAAATCTCAGCTGAGAGCAATTGCCCGTTTGGGATTCACTGGGCAGTATCCAACTGTCATTCTATTAGTGCAAATGATCTTGCGCTAGAGGAAACTAGGTTCTGAACTATGCACAAGAGGAGAATCCAACTAAAAATACATTTGCACAAGAAGTTGGTCATGATGTTTGTGCAACTGCTTGCATGTAACTTTTGTGTATCCCGTTGCACAACTGCTTGCACAAGTGTCATGGGCAACCATTTGAGCAACTGAAAGATTCAATGGAGCATCACTAGCGCTATTTGAATTTGTGGAATAACACCATTGGCTACTGACTCCCAGTGACAAAGTGGATTTCTTTATTAACCTAATGTTTATTTACGTTTCGGAGAGTTGCATTCCACATAGGTTATATTATATAAAATTTCCAGTTTCTAAGTGATGCATGTGCATTCAATTGGTGATAAAACCTCATAGCTGTTCCCTGTGAATGTTCCTCCTTGATCGCTCATGAGCTCTCACAGTAGTATGCCTGTTCAGAGGAAAACATGCAGATGTTCCCCAGTCAACCTTCCTAGACAGTTATAGCTACAGAGCAAGCAAAGGGAATTCTGGGTCATGGAATCACTTGACTGGCATGTCCTTTCTCCAGAGAAAAGTAACATGCAGGCATCTTAATAAGCAATTTTGGAAGTGTGGTTTCAGAAAGTCTATGTGAGTTGGGGATGCCATTTTTGCCAAGAAGGTTTCGGACAAGCAAAGCATGTTGAGTTACATAAACATTTTAATCTGTTTTTGTGTTAATGCATTCCTAAATTGATCTTTTATGTGTTTTAATTGCTCCCCCCTTTGGGTGTTTCTGTGCAGAGAGATGCAATGTATCAGTCTTAAAGTAGAAATTCGGCAAGCAGAGCTTTTCCTGTCAAGGACTTGTATGCTGAGATAGGCAACACTTTGAGAAATTGTACTTGTCATTCAGCTATTAAAACACAGGAGCCCTGCCAGAACAAAAGACTGGCAATGCTGGTGTGATGACAGCTGCAAACGGAATTCTTAATTAGAACACCAGAAGCTGCCTTATACTGAGTCAGACCGTTGGTCCATCTATTTCAGTATTATCTAACACTGACTGGCAGCAGCTGTCCATGGTTTCAGGCAGCGGCCTTTCCCAGCCCTACCTGGAGAAGCCAAGAATTCAACCTAGGACCTTTTGCATGCAAAACAGGTGCCCTTTGCATAATGCTCACCTGGCTCTCAAACTCTTCTCCTTGCTTCAGTTCCTGGGGATAACCATCAATCAGGAATCCCGTTGTGTCTCCCATACTGGCAAGTATGGCTTCTTTCAAGAGCTCCATAATAATGTCCTTAATGGAAGAACACAATGTAATTTTGTTCAAGGGCCACTTGTGAAGTTTTAGAACCTTATCCTCATATTTCCTCCCCCCTTGGGAAGCATCTCTTCAAGCACCCAAACTATGTCCCCACTCTTACCTCCAGAATCGCTCCAAAATCCCCACAACTGCTGCTTCTTAGCCCAGACATTTTTACAGGTAGGAAAATGATAAATAGTGATAATCTCAATACCAGCTAGAGAACTATTGGACAATCCTTTGTAAATATAATAATCTGAGGGAGCCTCTAAAACAACCTATGTGAAGACAACAAAGAATCTCATGATGCCTTAAGCACTTATTGTGACATATCTTGAAGGTGCCAGCTTTGACTAATACCGATGGCTCATCTGAAAAGTGCTGTGAGAAAAGGACATACACTAGCTTCCCAGAGTTAAATCTTTCAAAAGGTTGGTAGCCACAACTGAGCTATCCGTTTCTAACTAAATCTTCCCTGCTTCTGCCACTGTTTTTGGTATTTGTGGTGAACAGATCTGGAATTGGAAACATCTCCTCTCTGGAATCACAGCTTACCCCTGGTACAGGTTCACCACTTTCCATGATGTCTTGGATGACCTTACTCCTTTCTGATAATGATAACATTTCACGTTGGACGAGATCTTCCGAGGACAGGTGTGTGAATCCATATTTTTGTGCTAATTTCTCGCACTGGGTCCCTTTGCCAGAACCCGGGCCACCTTTGTGAATAAGAACAAGTTCTCATATTAGACCAACCAACTTGCTGTGGGAGAAAGCAATAAGATGGCAATCAGTAAAATGGGACTGGGAACAGAAGAGCGGCCTTCTGAATTCACCAAGCCCTGACAGTTTGATTTTCTTTGCTGAATCATACTTGTGAAAGTCTTTACGATCCAAGCTTTGTACAAAAATATATCACTCCTTTCAACAATATCTAAGTAGACAATGCAAATTGCTAAAATGATTTTACCTAATTTGATTCTCATTTAAATATTTGGGGGGGGGGATTTCAGAAGGAAGGAACGGAGATAAGGGTAAGAGTGGATACAGCAAGCAGAACTTGTAGTTTGGGGGATAAAACCATTGGGTTCCACAGCACATTTCACCAGTAGAAGGGCCTACAAAGGCAACAGGTCAAAAGAAAAAAAAGCCAGGCGATCACCAAAACAATAATTAAAGGATAAGGCATCTTATTGTTTTCCCACTTCATAAAGAGCTCCTCAGTGCAGACTTGCTAATAGCCACTTGCCTGTGTCAAATAACAATTGCTTCCAGGCAAGCAGTTTTGTAAATGACAAAAAAGTCCCTTATTTTGTCTTTTAAACTTCATATTGCCCCACCCACCCACCCATGTCTGTTGATATATCCCAAATTATGTACATTGGAATGCATGAGCAGCGCAGCTAGAGACTCTTCTAAATTTATTTGCATGGCTGCCTTAGTGCCATGTTTTAATGCCAGTCCGCAATCGCCACAGATTTCATCAGCTGCACCTCGACTATTGCTGTTGCAAATGTGCCCCAGGAGATGCCTGCTGATAGACTGTTTAGAAGCGGAGGCCACAAGGGACAGACTCAGCATGCAGTGTTCCCGCCACCCTTCCCCCCCAAATGCTCCCACCTATTTTGAATTCAATTTTTGAGTTCAGATTTCAACACTGAACAGAACTGATTCTGTTGTGCAGTAGAATGGGGATTGGTGGCCATACACGAGGGATTGCCATAGGCTCTTTCAGACTAGTGAAGCCACGGGCTCATTGGGTTTATATGAGTCTCTGTGGTAGCCCTATTATCATCTCTGGAGAAACGCTAAGGGCAATTATTACGTATGCCAGTTAGCAGTGGAGAGATGACTGCCTTTTATACATTTACTTCTGACAAATAACATACACACTCTGTAACTACTACACACTTGCTGAGAAATTATGGCCATTGTGACTGCATGTAGGGTGCTGCCCATTACTGACTTAGAGAGAGATATTCTAATAGAAAACGAATAATTGCAAGTGCCCAAACAAGCAACGGACACCAGTGGAGAGGAGACAGCTAATTGCCCCCCTCCTGCAGGGCTTATTACAAAGACTGGGTGTGAAACTTGCCTCTTCTCTTTTGGAAAATGAGGAACCTGATAATCAAGAAACAAGAGCTAATGGCAAGATCTTTTTTGTTCCTTCTTCCTGTTTCTTCACAGTAATAATAACCTGCACGTTTGAAAAGAGCCCAAAATACAGCTCCACGGAGTGATAAAATAAACTCAAAAGGCCAGCCACTGTGGTGGAATTGTCATCTCTTCTCATTCCTCAAAGCAAATGTAACTTTTTAGTTATGGAATATATTCCCCATCGCTTCAAGGAAAAACAAAAGGTGAAAAACCAAAGAGGGTTTGAAATGAATTCCATGTTCCAGTAATTAAACCTTTTTAGGCCAAAAAAGGGGTAGTTCAAAGATGGGTTAACATGAGTATTTCCCTCACATGGGAGAACCGTCGCAGTCCTGAAGCCTACTCAGTTTTGCCACTGTGTGTTGCTTCACAACTGCTTTGAGGCACAGCAGCAAACTAGCCTATTTATTTATTTTTATTTATTACATTTATATTCCACCCCCATAGCTAGAGCTCTCTGGGTGGTTTACAGAAATTCTAAAATTGAGATAAAAATTAGTATACAAAATTTAAAATTCTAAAACGCAGAACAATACATAAAGCATTAAAAACTGTTAAAAATAAACATGTGGGTAATTAAGATGTGCTGCCATATGCCTGGGCAAAGAGGAAAGTTTTAACCTGGCGCCAGAAAGATAGCAGCATTGGCGCCAGATGAGCCTCGTCAGGGAGATCGTTCCATAGTTTGGGGGCCACCACCGAAAAGGCCCTGTCCCTCATTGCCACACTCTGAGCCTCTCTCAGAGTAGGCACTCGGAGGAGGACCTTAGATGTTGAAGTAGTGACTGGGTATATTCATGTCAGGAGAGGCGTTCCGTCAGGTATTGTGGTCCCAAGCTGTGTAAGGCTTTATAGGTCAAAAACAGCACCTTGAATTGGGCCCGGAAACATACAGGCAGCCAGTGCAAGCGGACCAGAGCAGGTGTTATATGGTCGAACCTTCTGGTTCCCGAAATCAATCTGGCCGCTGCATTTTGCACGAGCTGCAGCTTCCGAACCATCTTCAAAGGCAGCCCTACGTAGAGTGCATTGCAGTAATCTAACTTGGAGGTTACCAAAGCATGGACAACTGAAGCCAGGTTACCCCTGTCCAGATAGGGGCATAGCTGGGCCACCAACCGGAGTTTGTAAAAGGCACTCCGTGCCACTGAGGTCACCTGAGCCTCAAGTGACGATGATGGATCTAAAAGAACCCCCAAGCTACAAACCTGCTCCTTCAGGGTGAGTGCAATCCCATCCAGAACTGGTAGAACACCACCCCCCATCCTGTCAGCGGAAACACCTACTAACAGCATCTCAGTCTTGTCTGGATTGAGTTTCAGTTTATTAGCCCGCATCCAGTCCATTGTCGCAGCCAGGCACCGGTTCAACACATCCACAGCCTCTTCTGCTGAAGATGAAAGGGAGAAATAGAGCTGCGTGTCATCAGCATACTGATGACAGCACACTCCAAAGCTACGGATGACCGCACCCAGCGGTTTCATGTAAATGTTAAACAACATGGGGGACAAAACCGACCCCTGCGGGACCCCATACTTGAGAGTCCACGGGGCCGAGTAATGTTCCCCAAGCACCATCTACAGCATCTTTTCTCTGACATTTTCTGTTTGGGCTCATCCTAGTTTAAGTCAAGTTTGACCATAATTATAACATAAATACACACCTCCACAATATGCCCTTGTTACATGTAATCCCTGTGTTCATGACATAACTACATATAATTCCCTCCTTGACTGCAAAGTAACAATGTTATCTTGAACTTTTTTTAAGGGGGCAGCATCCAATTGTGTCATTCTGCTAGCAGAAACTACGTTCTGAACTATGCACAAGAGGAGAATGCAACTAAAGTTGTGTTTGCGCAAGCGTGGTTGCACAACTCTTTCCTATGCTGTTATGTTGTGGCTTTTATGCTTTTTAATAGTTTTAGGTTGGTGTCTTTACTGAATTTTGTTATAAATTTGTTGTTGTAAGCTGCCCTGGGGCTTCCTTAGAACAAAAGGCAGGTATTTTGAATTAATTCATTTGCCCACCCTTTCCCCTTCCAACTTGCCCCTCATGTAGCAAAGCCAGTCCACAGACCAAACTCCTCGGTGTTGTGATGTTGTAAGAACCGGTTATTTGTGCTTTGGTTATTCTTCAAAGCAAAGGAAGTGGAATCTCTGCTTCCCTTCACTTCCACGGCATCTAGTCTAGACTGAACTTTGACTCTTATGAAATGGTAAACCATTAGAAGTACATCAGTTTATATCAACACCCAGTAATACTTTTATTAAAGGAGTGATTAAGTAATGTCCATTAACTTGTGTGCGAGCTGGAGGGAAGAAGTAGAGGGTAGAGAAAGCGATAAACAAGCCCTCCCCTTCATGACTTCATATCAACCCAAACAGAAGCTGCTTTTTGTGGTGGGGAAAAAGGCTGTCTAGTTCAGCCCTCCTCAGTCCGTTCTCCATGTGTTAGGAGAATCCAGAGCAGCCTTTCCTAAACTGGTGCCCTGCAGATGTTTTGAACCACAACACTGGCTAGGCTCACTGGGGCTGTTGGTAGTTGCAGTCCACAGGCATTTTATTTTTTACTTTATACTGTAGTTTTGAACTTTTTGATTGTAACTTATGTTGCATTTTATGGTTTCCATTTTTGTGAACAGCCCAGAGAGCTTCTGCTATCAGGCAGTATCAAAATGTAACAAATAAATAAAATAAACATCTGGAGGGCACCACTTTGTGGAAATCTGGTCCAGCGACTAAATCCCAATCCTGTACTTTTAACCAAAGCCTTGCTTCAAAACATATGCATGCGATCAATAAAGCAAACATGAAAATATGCTCTTAGGAAAATCTCTCTGCATTGCAAACAGGGACAGCTTTCCTATAACTCAGATAAGTAGGTGGTTCTCTATTTAGTTGTCACCCATCTGCACTCAGAAATCAGAGGCCCCTTTCACATGAGGAAGGAAAAATCACAATAAATACATCTCCATAGCACCTAGCACTCAAGATTGATTTTGCTAATAGCACAGCCAGAAAGGAAGCAACACGCTGTCAGTGAAGCCTGCTGGAGTATTAACAGATCCTCACACAGTGCATTAGTTGTACCCTGGCATTTTGTAACTCAGATCATAGATTTAGAAAGAAAGAAAGAAAACAGTACAAGCATCTGATATATAAGTAAGACAACTTTCTTGCACCTTAGATCAGGAAAATTGGATTAGGAAAGTAATCTTCCCCAGCTTTGATTGTGCTGTGAAGAACAGGGTTATCCATCCAAATCTGGTGCCCGCCAGACATGCTGGACTACCATTTCCAACATTGGGGATTATGGGAGTTGCAGTCCAGTACCTCTGGAGGGGATGAGACTGGGGAGGCTGTTCTACAGCGGTGTCCAAAGTTGTGCTACCAATTACTAACTGTTTTGCAGACAAAATGACTCATGTTGAGTGCAAGTGCAACTCTAGGGGGTTGTAAATTCAGATCTGTTATGTGGCAATGACACCAACTTTGGCCTGTTTTTTTTCAATAGGACAGAAAAATCCTTGCCTTTCATCAAAAGAAAGGATCCTTGTCAGATGGGGGTAATAGCTCTCCTGCTTCTCACTTGTACAGCCACCCCAGGCCTCTCAGGTTCATAGGTCTGGTTTCTTTGGCTTCCATTTCAATTGGTAACTGCAGTGTCTGTCAGCATCTTTCACTTGCAAAATGTAGCAGGAAGCTTCCACTGCTATAGAATATGGTGACCTGCTTCTTTACAATGAGGTCCGGAGCACTAGCACTCCAGATGCCAGGTTGTATCATCATAGGCAAGAAACTGGATGTTTTTGAAACTAAGTACCTACTACAAAAAGAACTTATCAGGCCTCCCTTTTAGCTTAATTCAGAGAGAGAGAGAGAGAGAGAGAGAGAGAGAGAGAGAGAGAGAGAGAGAGAGAGAGGGAGACTGCTCTTTAGGTTGGTTTTAATCCCTGCCCTATTCTAAATTCGTACATTTCTATTATTTTATACTGACTAATTGTTTTACAGAGTGAGCCTGTTCAGACAACACGCAAAGCCGTGGTTAGACTGCTATTCCTTTTGCAGCAAATGGTTAGTGAGCGTTTTTAAACTGTGATTATGTAGCCACCACGTTTAGAAATGGTTAAAATGACATGCTACGTCACATGATACGCTAAGTCATGGTTCACACGACACGCTAAGCCATAATGTTTAGCTCAAAATGCTTAAACGCTGTGGCTTAGTTTGTCGGCTGAACAGAGTCACAGTGTCATCTGCGCTGAACTCTTTATTTTGGATTTTGGGTCAGCTGTCAATTAATACACTATCTATTTTACTGCTAAATGGAATTTTGCTTAAGTCACCTGGTTTTACAGTGTTGTATGGTTGGACCCAAAGCCCTACCCAAAGCCCTACCACATAGGTGGTTCTTGTGCAGTTTCTTTACGGCTAGCTGCTCTTTCGAGGGCTGCTTTCTATAGCATATCTCCTTGCCCGTCTCAAAATGCACGCAATGAAATGGAGAGAATATGTCAGAAGTTTATAAGATAGGACAAATGTAATACATGAGCTCTGAAGAAGGTCCAGAAGCTTTCATACATTTAGTTCTACTCAAATGATTCTACTTCCAATATTATAGTAATGTGCATCTTTCACCTGCTTCCCTACTCATCTTTTAAAAACAATTCTAGTACATGCTTTACATGCTCTATATGTATAACACACTTACTCGTTTAAGTGTCTTCTGAACACAGCCTGGCTTTCTGGCTTAACCACCATGGGTAAAAACATGGTTTAAGGTGTCTTCTGAATGGTCCCATAGAGTAAGTACGAGTAAGTGCGTTACACTATGCCCCTCCCTCCTATGGAATTCCTTGCCTCTGGAGGTCCGGCAGGAGCTAACTTTGTATTCCTTCCGGCGCCTCCTTAAAATGTCGTTGTTCGAGGAACATGGTTTGTTTTGCAATTTGTTTCTTTTAAAAATGTACTTTCAATGTGTTTTTATTCGTGCTAGTGGCAGCTCTCTGCTCATGGCAAGCTGGTTGTCTGATTTGTTCACAACAAGCAGATCCCATAATACTATTTGTCGTCGCCACTGGACTGGCATTAAGCGACATTTACACAGTGTGCAAAATTAATCAGACAACCTACTTTCTCAAAGTCAGGAGCTACCACACGCAGATTATTATTTTTTAAGTGACTATCCTAAATATAGTTTCAGCCTTAACTGTTTGGAGGCCACGAGCTGACTGTTCAACTAAAATTTGAGGAAAGGACATCATTCAGCCTCGTTTTGGACATTAAACTAAATCATTACATTATTCTAAACTGGGGTGTTGAATCCTCTTTCAACCCAAGAGCCAATTTCCATTTTGGAGAAACTCTCAGAAGCTACAGTCCTGTTGTGGGTAGGCCAAAGGGGGCAACCCAGCATATTTTATCTTAATGCTTTTACTGCCAGTGACTAAGCCTTAGGAAAGGCATTTCAACCTTTTAGAAGGTTGAATCATGCTTTCCAGGATTTAAAAGCTGCACAAAAGCCAGAAATCCACCAAATGATAAAGTGGGTGTGGTCATCTGGGGAACTCCAGAGAGCCAGATTTGGTGCTCCGTCCTTGGTTTTGCAAGCATGATTCGGACTGTACCCTCCTTCCCCACTGCTCTCTACCTAAGGAGAAAGTGACCCATTTCAGGCAATACACTAAGCCGCAGTGGTTAAGCTAAACATTACGGCTTAGCATGTCGTGTGAACCATGATTTAGCGTGTTGTGTGAACCATTCCTAATCATGGTGGCTACATAATCACAGATTAAACATGCTCACTAACCATTTGCTGCAAAAGGATTAGCGGTTTAACATGGCTTAGTGTGTTGTCCAAACAGGCCCACCGTCTGCTTTCATCTTAGAACCACAGTTCATGTTATGTACAAACTAAGAGAACTGTTTAGGTCCTAAACTTTAGAACCAGGCCACCATATGGGCTGGAAAGAAACGAATTCACACGGAGAGACTACAGTTATAGACTGGATGTGGACAACTTGTGGCCCTCCAGGTGTTTTGGCCTACAGCTCCCATTATTCCTCACCTTTGACTCTGCTGGCTAGGACTGATGGAAGTTGTAGGCTAAAACATCTGGAGAGCTGCAAGTTGCCCACCGCTGTTATACACTGTTAAATGGACCAATGTTACTAGACGTGCATGCCAAAAAGCACAAATCCTTGGATTTAAAAAGAAGAGGACATTTGTTTGTCCTTTAGGTATAAGACCAAGGGGCTGTCTAAATGCTCAGAAAGCCCCGGGGTGAGTGTGCGGTGGCACAGCGACGGTTCTACGATGACGCTGCAATCACGCACCCAACCCAGGGCTTTCTGCCAAAGCTGTGGAGGAAAAAAGTCAGGGACTAAACCCAACTTTTTTCTCCAGAGCGAGGTGAGGACATGCAAGACAGCATCAAGACAGCCCTTTGTGGCCTCTTCACCTTCCACCAGGAAGAGGGTAAGGGTGGCTCCAGTCCGCAGATGGCCACCCAGAAACCTCATGCTCCCTCTTTGGTGTTGGGATTACCTGACACTATCCCAGGGGAGAGAAAGCGTGGGGTGTTTGAAGGATGCGGCACCAACATGGTGCCATGAAGACCCCCCCACCTCAAGTATTCGCCTTCGATACCCTTTAAAATATTCTGCTTTTTGCAGCTTAAGCTTAAAAAGGTCCAAGGGCAGGTCTTTGGACTTTACTGAATCTTGTTCTATGAAAAATGTTTTGCCAGAAATTTCATCTGGTACAACTGTTTGGAGGCCATGCCATTATTACTATTGATGATGGAGTTCTGGTCACTACACTTAAAAAAAAAGATGACATAGAGCTGGAAAAAGTAAAGAAAAGGGAAACTAAAATGATCAAGGGACTGGAGCATCTTCCCTATGAGGGAAGGTTACAACACCTGGGATTGTTTTGCTTGGAAAAAAGGAGGCTAAGGGGAGACCTGATAGAGGTGTACAACATTATGCATGGTGTGGAGATTGTGGATAGGGAGACATTTTCTCCCTCTCTCATAATACTAGAACCCGGGGTCATCCCATGAAGCTGATTGGTTGGAAATTCAGGACAGTTAAAAGGAAGTACTTCTTCACAGTGTGCATAGTTAAACTATGGAATTCACTACCACAAGATTTGATGATCACCACCAATTTGGATGGCTTTAAAAGAGGGTTGGATAAATTCCTGGAGGAGAAGGCTATCAATGGCTGCTAGTCCTGATGGCTATATGCTACCTCCAGAATTAGAGGCAGTAAGCCGATATGCACAATTGCTGGGGAATCATAGAATCATAGAATAGCAGAGTTGGAAGGGGCCTACAAGGCCATCGAGTCCAACCCCCTGCTGAATACAGGAATCCACCCATGGGTGGAAGGGTGCTGTTGCACCCTCCTGCTTGTGGGTTCCTGGTTGACAGCTGGTTGACCAATGTGTGAAGAGAGTGCTGGTCAAGATGGACCCTTGGTCTGATCTAGCAGGGCTCTTCATATGTTCTTATGTTTTTATCATGGGGTTGGATGTAAACTGTGGGTGTTTTTCTCTTTGGAACAGTGCTATTCCTGCATAAATACTTAGAGTGATAGAGCTCTGCATACCCTTCTTTGCAACGTGCTAGGTTTTGTATGGCTGGTCCTTAATGGACTACCTAACAAGCAGAACATCTGACAGTGAGTCACTATTGACTGCTTGATTCAGCTCTTGATCATTAAGAGATGGAAAAGCAGCAGCAGAAGGAAAAGAATGTTTTCTGAACAAACCCATCTCAAAACAGCCTGTTCCCTCAAACAAAGAGCCAGTTTTGACAGATAGCCCAGTTCAAGTTTTAAACAAAGATCTTTCCAATGATTTTATAGGTTGTTTTTGAAATGATCTAAAATAATCTTCCCTGTGATTCAATAGTACCGGAATTAGATTATTTTCTTCACAGAAAAACACTTTAAAATATATTTTAAAAGTAACAACTGAGATGCTTTTGACTATCCAGATAAGATTTTCAGGCCATGTTCATATACATAGAGCAGCTTGGCATTATTTTGTGACTGATGTGAATTATTAACATTCTATGAAAATTATACACACGCTGTTCTTTATTGCTCTTAATACTAGGAGGAAGTTACAAGGCTAAAATTGGGGAGAAGTGACAGGGCTGAATTTGACAGGAGTTATGCAGGAAACTTCCTGATTAAAAAATACAAAGCTCTGCCCGGCTCTAAACATTGGCATCTGTGGATGTGTGCCATCATGCACTGAGATCAAGATATCCATCCAAGTGTGCATTCCATGGCAGCTAGGCAGCAGAATTATTTGGATGGCCATTTTTGTGCATATTATAGTCAGGCCTGGTTTTTCCTGATGGGCTAAAAGAATAAGGTGAAAGGGCACTACACTTCTTATTATCGTAACACCATGGGCATGGCTAGACGAGGGGGGTGGAGGGCGATGATCTTGCGATTTTATGGTTGTGAGATCATCGCCCTCGTCTACACATGGTGTGCAATGTCCCAGGAGGAAGAGGACATCGCAGCCGCCATTTATTTATTTTTTTGCAATCGGAAAAGAGTGCAGGAGCAGTCCTGCGCAAAAGGTCCTTTTAAAAAAAAATAAAAAACCTCGCCCTCCCCCCAACCCACGCCCGATGGGCACAGAGTTCTTGAGGAGCTCCATGCCCGGCGCCCGGCTCCTCGTGGTTATTCACGAGGAGCCGGGACAAAACCGCGACACTAAGCCACACGTTCTGCAGTCTCAGGATGATCCCGAGACCGTGGAAAAATAGGAATAAAACTGTAAGGCGATATCCCAGGGCAAGGGAGGGATCATTCCTCCCTGCTCCTGGGATCCCTTGTGTGTCATGTGATCCTGGGGCAATCCCTAGACTATCGCCCCGTCTAGCCATGCCCCACATCTCTCATCTTTACTTTTCTGATTTTGGGATTTTCTTTAGGTTCCTGTATCGGAACAGGAAAAGAATTACCTAATTCATTTGGCTCATGGACTGCATTTTCAGTTAATTACTGCCAAATCTTTTAAATCTTTTAATTAGCCAATTTCTAGGAAAAAATCTAGGAAAAAGTGAGTTATCAGTTTAGTTTTGAAATTTCTCCATTTAGTAGCATCTTGTTATGAAAAAAAAGTGTTCAATTGTGAAAAATTTACACTTTTTCAGCCCATTATTTACAATCAGCTTCTGAATCCCTGCTTAGAGAGGCTTTGCCTTCAAAGTTTAGTCAGAAAGCAATGGGTAACAGAGCTTTGAGCAACATTCTCCCCAGAAAAAAAAAAAGTGGCATCAGCCTTATAATCATTTAGGTGCCAACTTAAGACTGTTTTTATTCACCCAGCATTTGACAAAATATATTTACTCCTTTCTGTACTTGTATGATTTTAGTAGGCTTCTATTGGACATTTACTGGATGTTTATCTTTATATTGTTTGATATTGTGAACTGCCTTAAAGGCTTAATAGTGGAGAAGTGGAATGTAAATTTTCTAAATAAGTAAATGTCTGGTATAAGAGCAATAATAACAACACTTTTCAAACCAGTAGCTCAAAGCAATTATCTATATCATTTTCAAAAAATTCAAGGAATTCTTTTGGCACTGAATTCTTGGGGCACATTTGTTTAACTTTTTTCACTGCAAGGTGAACAGTTGCCTTTTCTCCATTATGGAGAGCTCTATTAAAAAATAGCCCTATAGGATTATTAAATTGTACCCCTGGAGAGGAAGGTGGCTCGCTGCACACTCTGTGTCTACCCCCTAACCTTCCCAGGTTGTGTGGGAAGGTCTGAATGGGTGTTCTAAGTGTGTTCAGCTGAACAAGCTTAGAATTGTGCCTATAATCAGGAATACTGATGATGGTCATCTATCTATCTATCATCTATCTATCTATCTATCTATCTATCTATCAGAGTGACATAGATAATCTCCCTTTTATCCTCACAGTCTATGATACGGTTAAGCTGAGAAGCCGTGACTGGTCCAATGTCACCCAGGACGCTCTGTAGCTGAGCAGGGAACTGAACCCAGGTCACCTTGATCTATGTCTGACACTCTTAACTATACTGGCTCTAGAATTTGGCAAATGCATTCTGGAAAGTTAAACTATGTAAAAATGGCAGGAATTCATCAGCAAGAATTGAGTGTAGTGGCATAAAAGTAGAACTCTTGGAAAGTATTTTAATTTGTAAATTGATAATTGGCTTCTGAAAGCTGATTCCAAACCTAATACCATGTTTCCCCGAAAATAAGACAGTGTCTTATATTAATTTTTGCTCCCAAAGATGCGCTAGGTCTTATTTTCAGGGGATGTCTTATTTTTCCATGAAGAAGAATACGGTACACATTTATTGTTGAACAAAAAAAAAGGTCTTATTTTCTGGGGGATGCCTTATATTACAGCGAGAGGCAAAACTGGAAGTAGGTCTTATTTTCGGGGGATGTCTTACTTTCGGGGAAACAGGGTATGCATCCTAGAACACTCCGGAAATGTGGGTTGTATCAGAAGTTGGTGTTATGACAGTATATATGTCATCAGCATTCCCAGGAATAGTCTCTTTAGCAAAAAGGAAGAAATGGCCAAAAATTCAAATGGCCAGCGTTGCAGTTTAATGCCTACAGTCTGCTTACTAGATAATTAATATTTTAAATGCTCTGAATATTAAAAACAATTTTCATCTAAATGAGAGGCATGCTGGAATTGTTAACAAAAGAATTAACAGTGCAACCCTAAACCTGTCCACACAGAAGTAAACCTCATTCTGCTCACTGGGACTGACGGCCTTGTAAATGTTCACAGAATTGCACACTAGAATGAAGATTTAAAAAGCATTGGCAAAATTGCTTGCTCCTTGCTGAAGAGGACTATATTTTTCTCCAACTCTTGTTTGAGAATTTATACTCAGACTTGAGGTCCCAATGAAATAAGTTATTCCGTTTCATTTGGAGAAACAAAACGTGCTGCAAATGTTTGGCAAATCTTATACTGCATAACACAGCACTTCAGGTGTTATCAAAAGAAAAGACTGCACTTTTTCCTTTGTGATGTGTTGCTGATTGCCATAGAAACTTCCCCACCTTGTCTCCGTTTATTTAGCAATAAAACAAGCCTGAAAGTTGGGGGCTGTGGTGCCATGTGGTGTCTTTTGAACATAATGTCCTCAGGGTTCTAGCTGAGAATGAAGCCTCTTACACTATATGTCTTGCTTATGGCCACCCAAGTTGGTCCATCTTGACCTTCCTTGTTCTATCAGGGTTGTTTCACAGTCACCTGACTTGCAGCATCAAGATTTGCATGTGTGAATGAGCACTGTGAATCAACCCCCACAAACAGAGCTATGAGATTGTCTCCCACAGATGCCCATTAGGTTTTGAATAATCAAGTGAAATACATGCACACATGGACTGAACCATTTTCATTGGATCCAACATAGCAACACCTCTTTACACCAAAAATGGACCTTGCTGCTTTAGCTTTGGTTCAAAGTTCATTTTAGCTATAAAAACCACTGATATGTGTGGAACATCTCATTCTTGTTCAACAGTGTTGTTTGAAGAGAATCTGCCTATCCTCCTCGCTTCTCATTTTGTCTCATCTGAAGTTAATTTACTTTCTTTTATGATTCATGGGCAATCTGTCTGTAATCTTTCTTTAAAATTCCAGATACAGAATATTGAAACACACACAGAGAGCCTTGCATGTGGGAAATGTTCTAAAGATCTACGAGTTAGGTATTTTCTTTCTTCATAACAAGTTCTACTTACAATGTAACATAATATGGTCACAATTTTTCTGAGAATTTATTCTAGAGTCGTCAAGCTGGGTTCAGTGTGAATAGCTCTGAGATGAATGATTTACAACCTATGACTCTAAACCAGAAAAATATAAAAGGATTCAAAGTTCATGCAAACTTGCATAATTTTACACAAGGTAACAAGATCATTTTTAACATATGACAGTTGAGGGTGGACATTTTTCACTATGACATAATACAGGAATACCAGCTGCCTATGGAATAGCAGTTCTGAAGTTTCTACTTACCGACTACAAAAATTATGTTTGATTTCTTCAGGTCTTCTGTAAAATCTAAATTAAAAATTTAAAAATTAAAAATTGCTAATAATAAGCTTCACTATTTATACAGTGTGTTGAATCTATTGCATAAAAAGGTTACAGTGCAATCCTATACATGTTTACTGAGAAGTAAGCCCTGTTGAGTCCAATGGGATTTATTCCCAGCTACATGAATATAACATCACAGCCTAATTTTTTTTAAAAAAAACAAGCATGTATTTTCAACGGAAAGATACATATCCTGGAGCAGCAGTTCACTGGAAAGCTGCTTCTTCAGTTTCATGGCTTTTACTGTAGTCATAATAGATAGATGGATAGAACGTTAGTGAGTATTGGCAGTCCCTTTCTGTGTGCACCAACTATAAAAATGAAAAATAACAACCTAATAGGTGCTTAGAGTATTCTGCATTGTGTGCCCTCATTTAAAAAACAACAACAACCTCATTTAAATTTGTCAAAACTTCATCTACGTTTGGCTACGTGTGTCTCTGTGTGTGTGCTATATGAATGGGCATGGGCTTTAAGTTCAGTCTGAGGCCTTAGCTAGATCTAAGGTTTATCCCGGGATCGTCCCGGGGTCAACCCTGTTCATGTAAATGACACACAGGATATCTTGGAAGCAGGCAGGGACGACCCCGGGATGATCCCAGGATAAACCTTAGGTCTAGCTAAGGCCTGAGACCCAAGCTCTTAGTAGTCAATATCTACATTCCAGAAAAGTACAGGGGCAGAGACCCATGCACAACAGGGCTTTATTTTCTTGAACAGTTGCTCATCCTCTGCCCAAGGAAAGTTGCAACCACAGCTAGCTGTTCAATAAAAAAAAAAAGAGTCCCACTGAATGCAAGCCTATGCACACATGGCGAAGGATATACTGTAACATAACCAACCTCAAAGACTTGAATGGAGCCATGATTTTACACTCAATCTTGTTAGCCAGATTACAAACTATCCTCAGGCATTAATCAATGCATTTTTAATACTCTATGATTGCATGTACTGAGGTTTGAGTGGCATTTTGAACCCCATGGGTGCTGGGTTTGTAAAAGGATCCATTATTACTACACCAAAGTTTGGGAGCTGTGCCAGTGCTACATCTTCCCATGCTGAGCAGCTTCAAGCTATTTGCAAGAAGCCCATGTCATCAATCCTGCCCTCTTTGGATACTGAGGTACAATAAGAGCTTCAGTGTGGACTCTTCCCAAGTAGATGGAGTTTCTCACAGTAACTGCAATATGGGAACAAAAAGAGCTTTGTGGCTCCTATAACACAACAGTAGTGTAAAGATGTCCACATATGGATACTGATCATTCGCTTGAACAAGTGATTTCTTATGAGTGTAGGAGCCTCAAGTGTACATGTCCACACACACATCGAATTGGCAGTAGACTTAGTCATACTTAGAATGGACAAACTGAAATTCATGGGACTACTTTAAGTATGGCTAAGTCTAGATCTAACCCACCTCCTTTATCTGAGAGGACTGCCACTTCCATGTTAATGAAAGTAGAGGATCTGCTATGTGCTTGCAATATACAGGTTTGCTCCCTCCATTGGAACCACTGGAGTTGCCCATTCCCCCCTCACCTGTGAATGCACACGAGTGCTGATGGGGCTCTGAATTCGGTTGCATGGCCACAAGCTATAACCTGCACATATGCACTAAGAGGATTCATCAAATATCTATTACAGGAGTCTGCAGTGCACCAAAACTGGTCAAACTCACCTCCCACATTTTCTGGTCCACAAAGGCAAGACTGGTCATATCCCTGTTAATTGAGCAATTGACATGTTGAAAACAGTTATTTAGTAGTTTATGTCTTCATATATTCCTGTTAATATTAAAGGGGACAGCATGAAAGATAGATGCTTTAACGTTTTGACCATGATTCTGTTTCCATGGGACTGCCTCATTAATATGTTTTTTTTTAGACATTTGCTTGACCATTCTTGAGAAGCACCTTCAAATGAATGCTGACTGCGCATATCTGTTTCTGCAGAGCATAAATGCTGTGCATATGCTGTGTATCTCATGCTGGAAATTCCAGCATACCTATTAAAATGCAACTGACGAGCACTGAGGCAGCCAATGTGCATAATGATAAGCCTCCCACAAAAAGCGTGGAAAAAGCTGTTTCTAGGTCAACCATGCTGTAAGGAACAGCAAAACATGTATTATGAAACTGAAAGTTACACCATTCTTGAGTGCACAAACTGAATTAACCTTTGGACCTCTAGGAACTAACAACCTATTTTGAGATGCTTTTAAAATCACATCATGAAAACAATTAATTCAGGGGAGAGGGAGGGAGGGAGGAGGAGGAAGAAAGAGCCCCACAGAAGTTTCAAGGAGCATATGGCAAAATTGCAGAACAATATATCGTCTATGAAAGTTAAATTATCAGTACAAACCATAAAAACAAGAAGTTATTGAGGATAAGCATAGCATGGAACTGCAGAAAAGCAGCATCTTAAAACCACTCACTCAGTCTTGCAAATATAAGATAATGACACTTAATGGTTAAATACATAAGAAAACTAATTAATTTTTGTAAATTGGATTCAACAAAATTTATTTGGAAGCAATATTAAAACAAACAAACACCCGGGAGCCTCTAAAACTGTAAAAGTCCTTTTATCCTGGAACAACACCTAGAAAATAAAGCTTTTTTTTTTAGCAATCATGGAAGCAAAACTTCTCCTTAGGAAGTTGTTTGAATTAAGGGAGAATTCGACTGAAGACATCTCTCCACCCTTTACTTTTACTACGTCATTCCCTCTGTTTCTGATGTTCAGAGGTAAGTGCTGTCAAGTAAGTGCTGACTTGATTGTTTAGAGAAAGGTGAAAAAAATGGAAAACTGGGATGGGTGGGATTGGGAATAGAATAGAATATTTTGGAAGAGTCATAGCTGGTTGACTGAAGCATTGAACTGGGGGACTTCACGGTGCAATATTTTATTGCACGTCCCAGCTGTTTACACTACAAACCAACTGCTGCTCTTGTCAAACTACAGTTCCCATGCCTGGCCACTTTGGAATATATTGGACAAAGTCTTCAAGTAGTGCTGAGGAATGCCATACTTTATCATGAATTTTATTGTTAATCACCTTAGGAGCCTTTGGCTTAAAAGTGAGCAGTACATTTGAAAAACGACATATCAGAATGCAGAAACAATAGGCCCCAAAATGAGAAAATAAATGCTCTATCAGAGACAAAATCTTTTTAAATTAGCACACAACTGAGCTTGGAATGATAGCATGAATTTTATTTGCAATTTCAGAGTTATAATGAGTATTGGGGTAGAAGACGGCTTGTTGCACCATAAGGAAGAAAAGATCCAAGGAAAGCTTCCAAATTCTGCCAGTTTCCATCATCCCCATATCTCACTGCATCTCTGTCTTTGAAATTTATTGTGTTGTAGAGCATCATCACACAGGGGGAAATTGTGTTTCCTTACGTCGCTTCTCTGACCCTGCTCTTGTCTCTCATTGCTTCCTTTTTCTGTCCTGAGAGGAAAGAGGAAGTACACCTGTCCCATTCAGGGGCCGTTTTAATCGTGCCACTTTTTCTGCACACAGTAGGAGATCACGGCACATACCGTTTTTAAAAAAGTTGTATTAAAAGGGATCTATTTTGTGATGAGAAAATGAGCGGGAGGTGGACGTGTGCACATCCATATGCAAGCAGTAGTGAGCATACAATAAAACGCTTGTATGATGATCTACATACTCTGAATTCCTGTGCTGCTGTTCTGCCCCTCCCTTTCCTCACTTCTTCTCAAGACATTGCCTCCCTCTTATACCTAAAATTGAACCCATCCACTCTGACCTAACTTTCTTTCATGCCTTTCCTCCTTTTCCAGCTCTCTCTCCTACAACACCTGCTGACTGTGTTCTGTTTTTAACAACCTCCCCAGGGGTGGAGTACGGGGTGGGTGGATGGGTGAGACAGCCAGTGTAGTGTTGTGGATAGAGTACTGGACTGGGAGTTGGGAGATCCGGGTTCTAGTCCCCACTCAGCCATGGAAGCCCACTGGGTAACTTTGATCGTCACAGAATCTCAGCCCAACCTACCTCACAGGGTTGTTTTTGTGAGGATAAATTAGAGGGGGGGGGAGGATTATGCATGCCGCCTTGGGTTCATTAAGAAGGAAGAAAGGCAGGATATAAATGTATTGAACAAATGAATAACTAATCCTATTATTCCTGGAGCAACATGATAGTGGTAGGGATTGTGGAAGAAAAAAACAAGTCTTCACATCTGTGTTTGTAAGTAAACAAAAGTCAGAGAATTTTATTACTTTTAATTGCAAAGGATGCAGTGGGACAGAATGCTCTCTGTCCTTGAGCAAATCTTCGGCCAGGAAAGTACTTATACATTTAGGTTATCAACTGGATAATTATTCTTTAACATGACTAAAGATTGAAAGCACCATGATGTTAGATCATTTTTCTCTTCTGACAGCTGCAACATTCATTCTGTGGGAGAATAGATTTAGCTATATTTACTGTTGGGCTTGATTTACTAATCACTAATACAAATTTATTTCTATCAGTGCAATCCTATGCCTGTCTAGTCAGAAATAAGTCCCATTGAGTTCAATGGGGCTTACTCCCAAATAAGTAGATAAAAAAATTGAAGCCTAAAGCTCCTACAAAACGAAAGAGGGAGATCACAGGGAAAGTGGGAGAAAAGGAAAAATTAACTGTGAAGCAAGATCTATTGCCAATGCATGAAATCTAAGTTACCTTACACTGTAACCAAGAGCTGGTAGCAAGTCATACAAGACAGTGAGATGAAATAGAACCAGTCAGTTTTAGGTGGTGACTTGTGACTCATAAACCAAGACAGTTTAAATAAACCCAAATATAAATGCAATGTTTGTAAAGTGGGTGTCGTTTTCTAGTAATGCTTATTTACTGATGAAAACTTGTGCAAATGCATTTTGAAATGAGGCTTTCAGAATGAGAAAATAAATGTCTATAAATCTAACTTGCTCTCTTGTACATACTCTATTTATTTATTACATTTCACACATAGGTATCACATAGATGAGGTCAGGCAATGACGCCAAACTGCTTCCATTTTACATATTGACTGGGGTAGCATGACATAACAACCCATCATTGGCTGCCAGACATGACATCCATAACCAGAGCACTGGAACATTATTTTTCTGGAACAGGCTACACTGAGAACCCATGGGTTGTTGAGGGTTATTCACTCCCACGATGGGTTGTCATGTCATCCAAATACAGGGAAGTAAGGCCGTGCCACTCACTTTTTGTGATCTTGCCAGTGACTGCCCCTCCACCAATGCTGAAACGACACTTTGGAATGACCATCACTCATTTCTCAGCATTTTCTTTTGGGTACTTCAAAAATGTGCAATTGGGGCTATTATTATTATTATTATTATTATTATTATTATTATTATTATTATTAAAGTGGCTCAATGGGATGGAGTGAATAGGGCCCCATTACCGGGGGTGTCCAGTGTAAATTTTGTTAGTGCTGGTGCCCCATTTGCTCCCTTCCATTCTGCTAACCTCTAAGGTTTTGGTGTGTTTTTAACTGTCAGAAATTGCACATTTTGGGTGACTGGGAAGTAAATGGAAGGAAAATGTACACAAATTTAATGGCTGGGAAATAAATAGAGAGGAAATTTATACACCTGCAGGTACGCAAGTTTCATGCCCATTTACTTCTCAACCATTAAATCTGCACATTTTGCCTCCATTTACTTACCAGCCATTAAATGGGCATAAATTTCTGTGTTTTTCTCAAGCTGTCAAGAGACTGAAGCTGTCACAGCAGTAAATACTCTCAAAAGGAGCCATGAAAGGAGGGAGTTAATCTCTCTCCTTTACAGAGTAGCTGGAATCTTGGAAAAGTGTTGAAAAGCTGCAAGATACTAGTGAGAAGTGTTGGTCCAACATCTAATAGCGAGGGCTTCCCCCATTTTCAGTGCTTCTGAACTGCAGCACAAGGTCCCTTCTTTCCCTTAGTATTATGTCTCTCCTGCTCCTTCGACTGTGCACAAATGAGCCTATATGTCACCTCCTCTTGTCAATTTCCTTGTATGTTACCTGTCCCCTTCTCCACAGCTGAAACAGATAAGGAAATTGACCAGCAAGCCTACAAATTTTGGACAGCTGTAAGTTCGCATGTGGGAACTTGCAAAAGTTAATCACCACCACCACCAATAACAACAACAATAATAAAATGTAACCCCACTTTTAAGGGGCCAAAATATTTTTTAAAAGCTGGGGAACAAAAACAAGTAGCAACCAGAGTGGGATTTTGCTGCAAAATCCCCTGGATTACATGTTGGAGGACCGAGGGGGAAAGAGGGAGAGAACAAGCCATGGCAGCCTGATGGTATGCTGGGTTATTGTAGCTGGTTCTTCAAACAACCTCACTGTAGCTCATTCTCTGGGTAGTTTACTATGATGTGTGAATTCGCCCACTTAAGCAAATCAATGTTTCCCTCTGTGATTAAGTTGGAAAAGAGTAATATAAACATGGCCCTGTGTCTGAACTTAGCTTTTCCAGCTGTTACCTACACTCTGTTCCCTTCTCTTTCCTATGACCCAATTCCTCCTTTACTTTTAGCCTGCTATCTATGGATCTCTATTTCATATGAACTTGCTGTATTTTACTTGTTACAATGACAGCCAACATAACCTTAGCTTCACCTGTATTTGACTTCAAGTCAGTGAAAATTGACCATTTGTGTCTAGGAATTACTTGTTCTTCCAGATATTGTTGTAAATTGCTTCGGGAAAGGATTTTTAAAATTATTATTCTGAGCCAAAAAAAATTATGGAACTTAGAGGATATAAAAATCTGTGTCAAATGCCAACCTACATACCTCTCATTTTCCTTTGAATTAAAGCAACAAAGTTTCATCTTGCCACCTGACTGCTTATTTGTCCGTTCAAAGGGGGGGAATCCTGGAGAAGTGGGCAGCCTGAGTACCCTATTTCAAGAGAATGACCTAGTTTATACGTAACGGCAACCCAGAATATGGCTTGAATATGCGTCGTTGTTGAATCTTGGCTTGTTGTTACATGCAAATCCTGCACTATGGTTTAATTATGAGTCAAACAGCAATATAGTCCACTGATCACTTCCCATTCTCTGCTATACTTTCTCCATCTTGCTCCCTTCCCTACCATTTTGTACTCCTGCTGGTTCCTCCTCCTTCTATGTACCTAGCCACTGTCCTAGACCTAACTGAGACGTTGGGTTATAATATGGAGGAGCAGCTTTGCCACAACTACTATGCCACAATAGTAATTCATAGGTTAATTTTGTGGTATGGTTGGTGTAGCAAAACTGATCCTCTATAGCTTCAGTATCACATCAGTAATGTATGCTAGAGCCAATAGCCTGTTACAGGGGAGGTGATAATATGGGAAAAAGAAATATGATCTGATATATCCACATGATTTCAAAACATCAATACTTACTGGATCAATGCTGTGTGGGGAAGGATTCTAAATGGTGGTATATAATATCTCTATAAAAATACAACCTCAACCCCCCTACAAAAGACATTTCTGCATGTATGTACACTCTGGGAGCCAAACTATTATGCGTGTGTATGTGTGTGTCGGGAAAGGGGGGGTTAAAGAAAAGAAAAAAGTCATCATCTGTGTCACACCTCCTCCTTTTACACCTCCTCCTTTTCAGAGAAAAATTGTGAGGGGGAAGGTTTGGTCCTGATCCAAATCAGGGCTTTGTGTGCTTACATTAAAGAAAAAGTCAAGCTTCAACTAATTACTATACAATTAATGTATTGTCTAGTTTGGCTCTCATTCTAAACTTCAAGCATGTATCTACTTCTGTGAAATGCATCTATTTGCTATAAGCCCTCAAATGGGGAGTGACATTAGAGAACAACCAACAGTGCACACCCTGCTGCACCAACACCATAAAAGCAAAAATATACATTCTAACTCATCGAAAGCACCCCCCTCAGCCCCCAAAAGAGCCATCAAATCCACAAAATGATCATATCTGAATAATATTAAAGACAGCATTTTCTCCAAGGCAAACTACAGTTCTTTGCATGTAGAGCTGCTTTTTTTTAGTCTTTAATATACCAGTTCCCATGGTAACTTAAGATGAACAGATTGTTCATAGGCTTCAAAAGATTTCTGTTAACCATCTTTTAACATTCCAGGACAGGGATTGTTTAAAAAAAGCTTTATGATATATTTATAAAGTTATTTTATCTCTACTGTCCCTGAGGATTTATCTTTCCTTGTCATAATCTGGTCTCCATCCTGAATGGATGTCTGTTATAAATATTTAAGTTATGACAAAATAAACCAGTAAGTGGTGAAATCTAGAGAACTATACCCATACAGATTCCTGTCAGTATTACAGTTACAATACAGAATAAATGACAGGGGTTAGAAGTTGCATATGAAGGCTACAAGCCAAAAGACTGTGCAGTGAATTGCATGCGCACAGTAAGCCATCTGAACATCCTTGTACTGGAAGCATTCCCCATACTGCCTGAGAAGCAGCTCTCCAAACCTGGGGATGGTCTTCAATGAGCTACATTCTGAAACATGGGTTCCAATCAATG
This sequence comes from Elgaria multicarinata webbii, assembly GCF_023053635.1. Lineage (NCBI taxonomy): Eukaryota > Metazoa > Chordata > Lepidosauria > Squamata > Anguidae > Elgaria > Elgaria multicarinata. Next base: position 134,701,070 of record NC_086171.1, read on the forward strand.
CACAGAACCATTTGTATGTGCTGCAGGGTTCTTGGGTTCTCAGGGTCAGGAACTCATGCACAACTGGTCAGATTCCCATCTTCCAGGGAATTGAGACAACAGTTATGATAGACTCTCAAAGAATAGCAGAGTTGGAAGGGGCCTACAAGGCCATGTAGTCCAACCCCCTGCTCAATGCAGGAATCCACCCTAAAGCATACCCCTAAAGCATACTTGACAGATGGTTGTCCAGCTGCCTCTTGAATGCCTCTAGTGTGGGAGAGCCTACAACCTCCCTAGGTAACTGGTTCCATTGTCGTACTGTTCTAACAGTCAGGAAGTTTTTCCTGATGTCCAGCCGGAATCTGGCTTCCTGTAACTTGAGCCCGTTATTCCGTGTCCTGCACTCTGGGAGGATCGAGAAGAGATCCTGGCCCTCCTCTGTGTGACAACCTTTTAAGTATTTGAAGAGTGCTATCATGTCTCCCCTCAATCTTCTCTTCTCCAGGCTAAACATGCCCAGTTCTTTCAGTCTCTCTTTATAGGGCTTTGTTTCCAGACCCCTGATTATCCTGGTTGCCCTCCTCTGAACACGCTCCAGCTTGTATGTGTCCTTCTTGAATTGTGGAGCCCAGAACTGGATGCAATACTCTAGATGAGGCCTGACCGGGGCCGAATAGAGAGGAACCAGTACCGCCTGTTATTTGGAAGCTATACTTCTATTAATGCAGCCCAAAATAGCATTTGCCTTTCTTGCAGCCATATTGCACTGTTGGCTCATATTCAGCTTGTGATCTACAACAATTCCAAGATCCTTCTCGTTTGTAGTATTGCTGAGCCAAGTATCCCTCATCTTGTAACTGTGCATTTGGTTTCTACAGAGTGACTCAGCATTCTTGATCCTCAGGAGGCCAGGCAGACTAGGTCTTAGGGCAGGAGTAGGTAACTGTGTACTCCCTAGATGCTTTGAACTAAAACTCCCATAATCTCTAACCACTGTCCATGTTGGCTGGGGTTGGTGGGAACTGTAGTCCAAAACATCTCGAGAGCACAAGCTTGCCTAGCCTTGCCTTAGGGGAAAGCAAGTCATCAAGGCTGCAGATCCAGCCTGATAAGAGTCGTCTGATCTCCAAGCTTGAAATGGTTGGCTGACTCCCCACACCAATCAAGACACCCCAGGCGTTATAAACCCCTTGCAGCCAAAGCAATTTATCTGTGCTTTCTTTTGACTGTAAGGTTACTATGGACTTATGCTCATGCAAAGTTCCAGATTTCAGGCAAAAAAAATAGAAAGAAACAAAAAGTAAATATAAAAACAATTGAAATAAAAAGCCGCACAGACTTAAAAGCAGCAAGGTTAAAATTATATCTAAAATATTTAAGAAAATAGCCTGCACATAGTTTTTTTTATTGGCTTTACTGTTTTTAAATTCTGCACTGGTTTTAGCTTATTAATGGTTTAATTTGTTTTTAGCTGTGTATATTTATTGTTTTATATTAGTTGTATGATTTTAATTGTACGCCGCCCTGAGATCCTTGTGATTTAGGGCGGGATACAAATGTCTTAATAAATTAATTAATAAATAAAAAATAGAAAAAGTCTTTGTCGAGTGATGAAAATACAGTAAGATAGGAGTAAAATGAACCTGAGGACACCATTCTACAACTAGGGTGCCTCTTGGAAGCTATGATCCTTCTCACCATTTTAACACTATTCAGAGCTTCTGAATGTTTGGATGACGCAACAACCCTGCCCCCTGGGATGAACTTTTAAAACAGCTGCCAGCACATGCTACAACCCACTGTGGTTTAAACAAGTCACAATGGGCTGCGGTGATCACGCAAACTGGCCTTCTGTGAAGGCATTTTAATTTGAAAGCGTTTAATTGGAAGGGCCACCGAAATGACAGTCATTACATATGAAAATAGTAACCAAATACATATGAAAGTAGTAACCAAAGCATAGTGGCCTGCACTGCAGTTTAACTTAAATATTTCTGGAATTCAGTCAATTCTCTGATCTTTGGAAACATCACATCACTTACAAATATCTCTGGCTTCAGTTAGCTGTCAAAGAATTGTGCAAAATATCTGCTAGCTTTCCACTCCTTAGTTGCATACCGTTGCTTGGAAACATAACCCTCTTGGCCCCATCTCTTTCACAGGCGTTTATCTACTTTCAGCTACATATGACACTGATATCTAGATAACGCATCTTCTCCCCTTCACTTGATATTCCAAGCAGAGAAGTGCTTGGGACAATTCACAGTTTGAAGACAGCATGTGTAATGAAAAAAGGCAGCGAAGCATTCAGTTTCTGGGACAGCCACAATATTCTCATGTGATATTTCAATATTCTCATATGAAAGGCAAACTTTTAAGATAAAGTACTTGCTTATATTTGCTTATATTCTCAAAAGAAATTTGAGTTTACTTCAGTTTTTATTGTGCAGAATATTAAATATAGGTTTTATTTATTTATTTCAACAAAGGTAGATTGAAGCAGGTGGTATTCTAATTTATAATGGTTGGCCTAGTCTCTCGCCTCCCTATTTAAACTGCAGTGTCCAGTTTCATGGTCTCATGCTTTAAATCATCCAGCAAACACTTTTGGGTAAAGGAGTATCATTTCTCTTTGCTTGGGAAAAATGCAAGTAAAACATTTTGCTGGCATGTACACATAATGCAATGGAAAGCATCAGAAATCTGCATGGTCTAAAAAAATAAATCACCTGCCAACTTCTTCTCTGAATCAGTTTCCCTCTTAGCAATTCTAGCTACCTTTGAGAAGCTGTTAATTCACTTTTAAAAAGGAAGAGATGCTTCCACTTTTTGAACTCTATGATCTATCAAGTAGATAGTGAGATCCTATTACTGCCCCATGTGGCAATTTGCTGCTCTGTGCAGAAAGGAAAGCCAAATCTACTCATCTAATTAAAGAGAAGAATCTGTAACTGACAAAACAGATCAAAGCCTCACAACTTTCCACTTCGGATGGGGGCACAGAATGAAAAATAAGTCCCACTTGGATTTGCATGACTACAGTGACTGCACTTATTATGATTGCTTTGCCCCTTAAAACACTCAAGAGCTCTCTCCATCACACCCTTTTCAAAAAGTAAGGATGGATAAATCCCTTTATAAGAGACAAGAATGCACTTACCAAGTCATCACCATGTGTGAAAGAGGCATTTGTCCCCATATTTTAAAATTTCCAAAACCAGGCCGTTATTTGCTGAGGGCCAAACAATGCGTAGCAATTTTGGTGTATTTTGCAAAATGCAGACAGGAAGGCAGCAATCTTCCTCAGAGAACATGTGCCAGGATGAAAAATGGATTTTCTTAACTCTTTCCCCAGTAAATGTTTTCTTCTGAAAATCACGTCCAGCTGATTTTGTTACCATACAGGCAAAAAGATATAGGTCTCTACACCTTTTCCCCTATGCTGGAGAAAGCAAGTGAGGGAAGGAAAGTGATTTTCAGCAGAAAATCACCAGAGAATTTATTTATTTTTAAAAAAGCCCTTCAGCATAGCTCTTTTGAACCAGACTGAGCTGCATTTTGGAAAACAAGACCCCTCACAGAAAAAGCACAATCCAGTGTAATTTATAATTCTGAGTTGTATCTTGAGAAGCCTATCAACTTGGTTTTTATTATGCCAGTTTAGCAAATCAAGGAATGTATATTTTGGGGGGGTTATATCATGTTGTAATGTTAATTTTGCAGCAGCTAAAATGCATTGTCAAGCATTTATAGTGCACATCTCTTATATAAGAAGTTGGCGTGGTTCAGACAACATGCTAAACTTCGCTGCTTAGAATGCATGCATTCCATTAACCATTTTGTGGTTAAGCAGCGAGGTTTAGCGTGTTGTCTGAACAGGGCCGTTCTGGTGTTAAGTTATTTTCTCCCTTATATACAAATGCATTCTTGCATCTTGTTAAGAGCTTTACTGCATTTTTTGAGAAGGGAGTCATGGGGATTGTTCATGAGAGATGTTTTAAGGTGCTGTGCATACATGTTTGTTGTCATCAGCTATGGAAATGATGACTCTTTTTTATGTTCTATAAGCAGTGGCATATAGTAAAGATATACCCTGCAAATGGAGGCTTCAGAAATATATACCTATTCCTAAGAAACATGGCTCAAATATATTTACACCCTCTCCACTGATAAATAGAAGTTTCCTTAAGGAAGGAAATTCTAACCCAAAGTTGACTGCCCATAAAGCAACTGATCAAAAAACTAAGCTCTAAAGCTTGAACAAAGGTCCCCTTTTTAATAAAGATCTTTATTATGTAGTCAATAATTGGGCACATAATTACTAGAAATTACAGCTCTAGTAATTTCATGTTCTAGCCTACTGATTATTGACCTTATAGTATTTGAAAACTAAAATTATAATTTGAAGTTTTAGCTTAAGTTTAATGTGAACTCATTATTGGACAACTAGAAAAATTCTATACAGCTTTCATCTTCCTCTTTTCCTTCCCAGATAACATCATCAGTTTTATTCCACCTTTCCACTCTCCCACTGAATGCATTCAGCAATCCCTTGGGATATGCCCTTGAATATCCTATTCTTCACCAAATTCAAATGGCATCAGTTGACATGGGGCATGTCAACACTATGCATATATCCTGGGGTCATCTCTAGGTTGTCCCTGTCCATCCAAATGATGCACAGGGGATCCTGGGGTCAACTAGGGACGACTGCAGACTTTCCCTGGGATAACTGAAACTGGGAATGTCCCAGTTTTTCTGCAGTCCCGGGAAAACCCCAAGGACCACAGCTGGTGTGGTGTGGCCTCCCAGGTCCTCAAACGGGCACGGAGCTGTGTGGGGTGGCTCCGTGCCTATGGGGGGGCAGCAATTTTGCCATCCCCAGGATGATGGGAGGGGTTTGGGCATGGAGTTTGGCAGGGGGGTTCCTTACTTTTTCGCTGCACATGGCTCCTCTTCAAAGAAAAAAAATGGCGCCCGCAACATCCCTCTTCCCTTCTGGGATGTCATGCAGCTGTATAGACACTGGGTGAGGATCACAGAAGCAGGTAAGTCCGCGATCCTCCCCTCTCCCTCCCGCTACACCCTTAGGTGTAGATGAGCCCAAGATCTCCCACATGGTTAAAGGGAGTTTGAAAGCGGGATAACCACTTGTCCTCTGGTTCATGTGCTCATCCCACTTTTTCTTCTGATAAAAAAGTCTTGCAGGTTATTATATTGTTTTGAAACCCTGCAAAACCTCTTTGGCCAAAGATGAGATTGGAATAAGAGAAATGTGTGTTAAAATACTTTGAATTATGTACAACAAAAATTGGAGCTCAATCAGCCGGCCATGTTGCATCAACAGAATAAACCTTCCTTTAGCTAGGAAATGACCTAGATTTATCTGAACTTTTCTACTTACTGGGAAATTACATACCTCAATCCCTTTTTTGGAAGAGGCCCAAACTAAACAAATTTTAAAGGATTTGTTGTTGAAGATGCCAAATTCTAAAGGTTTGGGGTTGCAAAAGAGGATGGATGTTGGGGAAGAAAGCCTTTCTGGCAGAACAGAACTCAGACAAAGTTTGAAAAAGTCTTAAAATAGTCAGTGGGAGCAGCTAGCAATTTAAGGAGAGAAGAGCAAAAGTCAGAAAGAGAATATGTAGGGGGCTAAATGTAAGAATAAGAATGAAAGCAGGGGAAATTTACAAGGGGAAATTTACTAGCATGCTTAACTTGAATTTAATTTACATCAGCCGCAATGGTCTATTGGGAGTACTTACATTTGCCTTTATTGGACTTCCCCAGAATAAATGGTTATAAGATTATGGCCATTGCTCCTAAAGGGGATGTTAAAATCATAATAAAACATTCCTGCTATGAGAAAAACAGAGACCACTCCGATGCAAACTGGCGAGAAAGCTCTTTACTCAGGACATTCAATAGCACTACCAGTTTCAATGTAAGCCTATGCGGCAGGGTCTTGTTATTTATTGTTTTACTCTGTACAGCACCATGTACATTGATGGTGCTATATAAATAAATAAATAAATAAATAAATAATAATAATAATAATAATGTGATTTGCAGCGATGGTAGGGCAACACTAGCATAAAAAAGAAAACAATACAACGGCTGGGGAAAAATTCTTAGAAAGTGTGTTCATGTAATCACTGGATGATTCTGAGCAGAGATTTTATTTTATGGTTGAAATCTGGTCACAGCTGTTTACTCAGAGCGTCATTAGATGAACGTTTTATCGCTTGCTTGCTACTGCCCATTTATGGATGTTCACATGTTCTTTAGATGACAACGTCCACTACCCCTGAATGGGCCAACGTGTTCACTTCCTCTTCCCTCTCTGGGCGGAAAGAGGAAGTAATAAATGACAGAAGCGGGAGCGGAGAAGAGATGTAAGGAAACGTGATTTCCCCCCCATGTGATGATGCTCTCAGTCTTATTGGAGCCCAAGGTAAATCTTGTACCAAAATTGTTCATTCTGGATTAAGTTTGTTTCAGTGCTACTGTTTTGCATTAAACTGATCTCACTGATCATTACTGGATGGGGAGGGGACAAATAGCTGGGAGCAACTAGAACCTACAACAAAATGTTACAGTGTAGAATGCTCCTGTTCAGGCATCCTGACCCTTTTCTAGGATACTCCATTCCATTTCCCCTACTCAAAACAGTCAATCAGCATTCTGTAGCCTCTGACCATGCTCAGTCCTCATTCATTTATGGGGCGGGCGGGGGAATTTCCCCTTTAAGTTTTTTTCTTTCTTGTGCAAATGTTGTGGGTTCCCTGAGCCTGCTGATACCTCCCATTCGTTACAGATGAGCTTCAGATGTGCTGCTCTCTGACACTTCAGGATTGTGTAAAATATGTAATTGGCATTTTTGTGAACCGCCCAGAGAGCTCTGGCTATTGGGCGGTATGGAAATGTAATAAATAAATAAATAAATAAATAAATACCCTGACAACTGGGCTCAAGAATACATTTTTGTTCCAAAAGGCACAGCACGAAAAGCTGCCAGAAATCCCATTAAAGTCCTGAACTGATGCAGTGGCACAGGCATCTTAGGATATACATACTTCCTCCTTGATTAGATCAGAGAATTGTTTCCCTGTAACTGCAGAAACTTCCATGCCGCCTAACCAACAAGGGTGCCTTTGAAATAGCCAATCTAAAGCTTGTGGAATTTAGTAGAATTTTGAAGCATCTCCACCTCTCAGGCAAGTCATCAAAGTCAACATTACTTGAACTCCGTTGATGACACCTTTTGTGAATATAACACTATACTGCTCCGTAAAGTTAGCTAAATAAAAAAAATATTCAACAGGCAAGGAATCTCCCCAAGTTTTCATTTCATTCCCTAGAACTAAAATATTATTTCTTTTGTTTTGACCCATCCTGAGTCCAGCCAATCCACCTTCGAGCTCTTTGTACCCTTTGTTTCAAATCTTAGAGCTGTTTTGGAGTTTGGGCACTCATTGTTCATTCTTTCTGCTTGGGCATCCCTTATGTTTGTATGTCTCAACTCTGAGAATAATCCAAGGCCAGTTGGTTTAAGTATTGTTCCTTGAGATTCTTTCCTACCAAATTCTCCACTCTACTCTGGCGCCTACCCCACGTTTCCAGATTTCCCATTTTCCTGCCTCATGTGCTTCAGATAGATCAACTTTCCTTTCCAGAGAGAGAAAGGTTTACCCAATGTTAAAGTAGAGTGACCTTATGGAAAGTAGGATAGGGCTCCTGTGTCTTTAACAGTTGTCTAGAAAAGGGAATTTCAGCAAGTGTCATTTGTATGCATGCAGCACCTGGTGAAATTCCCTCTTCATCACTGCAGTTAAAGCTGCAGGATCCCTGCCCTCTTTCGTATCTGGTCAAGAGGGCAGGGCGCCTGCAACTTTAACTGTTGTGATGAAGAGGGAATTTCACCAAGTGCTGCATGCATACAAATGACACCTGCTGAAATTCCTTTTTCTATGCCACTGTTAAAGATACAGGAGCCCTGTCCTCCTTTTCACATGGTCACCCTAGTTAAAGCACCTCATTGAGTTCAGAGCTGGATTCCACAACTTGCCAGCTCTATCTGAAGCCTGGTAGGGAACTCTGAACTAAATATGAGTTGTTGGTTCTGAGTCCAAAGATAAAACTGGTCCCACAGGGAGCGTATGAGTGGTTGGGAAGAGCCTACCCAAATAATCTCAAGCTGAATGTCCCATTTTGGAACTTGGAGCTAAAGCTGAGAAAGCCATTGGTTATCTGTGCCAACAGCATTTTTCTAACTTTTTGCCACCAACCAGAAAGTGAGGTTTGGGTTCTCCTTCCTCTGAAGTGAGGTAATTATAGCCATTCCTACTATATTGCTTTTCCTTTCCTCCTAAATCTATTCATTTCCCTTCCCCGAGACCCACCATTGCCATCAGCACATGAGCTTCCTTGGATGCTGCTCTGCTATTTCCACAGCATGACTGTCCTTATCTGACAAATGCTCATTTCCACAATCTCCAGCTTTCTCCATCTCTTAGTTAGACCTATAAAAATGAGTATACTGGTCCATGCGCTATAGGGTATACATCTTCTCTAATGAATATGTATTTGTGTGTTTGAAAACAAAAATCTGTAGAAAATAAATTCAATGCCTTTTGGACTTTAATAAGTGTTTGAGCTAATTTCTCCATTATAGTTGTAGCTATTCCCCATTTGTAAGAGTGTAGTGTAAAAAACTGATGGTTGTGTACATCTGATGCAAAATGCTCTCTTAGACACACATTTGTAATTGCACATGTATACATGAAAGATAATGTGTGCATATGAATATGAATGCACACAACATTCCTGTGCATATGGGTGGTGCTGTTTTGGCTACACAGGAATCAGCAATGTGAAGCTGGGAAACAGAGGGAACAAGTGGGACCTGCAATAAAGTGTTGCAATAGAAAACAGAATCCTGCTTCTGTTCAGGGTTCCAGCCAAGTAACCGTACCCTTTTCCAGGGTATTCTATTCCATTTTCTCCCCACTCCCTGATTTTTTGTTCTGTCCCCCAACGCTTAGTCAGCCTGTTGATACCTCCATTTTGAGCGCAGGTGGTACTGATAGAAATGGCACTCAGCCCTTGAAGTAGAAAAATAGAAGGAATGATAATGAGATGGACTGATAGAAGCATGACTGACAGTGCAATCCTATGCATGTCTACTCAGAATAAGCACTACTGAGTTCATTAGGTCTTACTCCCAAGTAAATGTATATAGGATTGCAGCCTTGAAGAGATCACATGCAACGCTTTATTTATTTCTCGGGGCAATATTAACGTGGACCTGTACTGAATATTCAGCCCTATAAAAATTGACAGCATTTCTTTTCCAAATACCAAAACAACTTATGTAACATAATAGGTGAAAATTGTCTGGAATTGAAGAAGGCTATTACAGAAATGGATAGAAAGATTGTAGGAATACTACTTCAATCATACTTAGAACCATCTCTGGACTTGAGACGTTTTGCTAAAATGATTGTTCTGTAGTGGCAGATAATGACAAACAAAGCTCATAATATTAAGTAGCCACATAACTAATTTAATCTTCTCTATCACAGGCATAGCACATAAGTCTATAGTTTGGGTTATAAAGAGTCTAGGAGAAAAACCGGGGAAAAGCAATTAACCTAAAAGACAGGATGAATGAAAATCTCTTTACTGTGTTTAAGCCATTACCTGGTCTTCAAAATCAAACTCATTATCAGCAATGTCTCCAGGGTCCACAATGAGATTAAGGTCAAGTTCACATGGACCTAAAATAGGAAGGAGAAATAGAATGTTTGAAATAGGACTTTGTATGATGACATATGAAAAGTATGTTCTATATACAAATCACTGTGCAAGGGGAGCATGTATGTGAACCGCCCAGACAGCTTCAGCTATGGGGCAATATACAAATGCAATAAATAAATAAATAATCAAAGAATGTATTTGCCTGTGTATTCTCTTGAGAGCTGCTTTAAAAGATTTAGAACCCAATCCTATTCATGTTTGCAGCTTAACACTCATCTCTAAATCTACAATTAATTAATTTTAAAAGATCCTTGTAGGAAAGAAGGAAGTGGGGAAGCACAGTGCTTCGGCAATTATTGGAAAGAGTGTGAATATTTGTGAGGATTTTTAGACATTTTAATCTAAAAAGGAGCTGTGTTCAAGACAACCCATTAGGCTATAGTCACTTACCTGGGAGTAAGTCCCATTGAACTCAATGAGTCTTACTTTTGAATAAACATGTATAGGATTGTGCTCTTAGAGCTCCATCACAACAGTGTTTTATCACACTTTTGTCCTGCCTTGTTTATCGTTTTGCCCTGCGACCCTCACACGATGTCATCCCTGTCCTGCAGTCTTGCCTCTTCCCCTCCATTTTCTGAGTTTTTCTGGGGTGGAGAAAGTACGGTATTTTCTCCACATGGGATAAAACTGCCCTTCCATCCCTGTGTATTGCTGTCCTCATGCTATGTTGCAGAACATCCCTTCTTGGGGGCATCTGCATTGAAGGGCAGTCTTGCTGAGGGTGGGAGCAGTTCTCCTCCAGCACGCCGAGTCAGTCGAAACCCACCCTCATTGCTCTATCATTTTTTTGCTTGCTGTATGAGGTGCCCAGCCGATGAAATATGAAATTGCTGAACTTCGGCAACAAAACCAGAGCGAGGGGGAGGGGAAGGTACCCACAGCCTTAAATTCCTAATAATATATCTACAGCATTCAACAAAGCAGATTTCTAGTTTCATAGACTTCTTTCTCCCTGAAGAGCAATTTGTTCTGCCTTAAGTATTGTCACCCTGTATCTATTTATTCCACACATAATAACTGAAGTGCTTCTCATGATTCTCAAGATCTTGCAGGTCATCCCTTTTTAGACTGCTTCTTGCCAGAAAAAAAAAATCCAGTTTCAAATGTAGTGAAATACATCAGGGTTTTGTTGTTTTTAGCAGATCCATTGATCTCAACCGGAAACTGCTTGTGTTCTTGAAGACAAGGGCCTCCTTGAGAGCCTTGCTCTACAGAAGTAGAGAGTGCACCAGCCAATGGATTCATGGCCTCAAGGAGTAAGGAAGGAGAATCTAGTCAATTTAGATAGTGAATATCACTTTCCTGCTTGGACCTTTCCTTTCTTTTCTTTCACGCAACTGTGTTGTATTTATCAGAATAATAAATTCCTTGGAGTTGTAAGGAAAGGGCATGAAAAGAGATTATTTCAGAAGGAATCACACTAAGGACATGTCTACACCATGCCTATATCCCAAAGTAGTCCCTGGATCGTCCCTGTGCATCCAAATGACACACAGGGGATCCTGGGGGCAACCCCAGATCACCAGAGACTTTCCCTGGGATATCTGGGACTGTGGAAAACCTGAGTTTTCCGCTGTCCTGGGACCATCCCGAGGAGCGCAGGCCGTGTGGCTGATGCTCCCAGGTTGTCCCTTCTTCCCCACGAGTAGTGGAGCTCTTAAAATGGGCACGGAGCTGCGCAGGGGCAGTCCGTGCCCATTGTGGGTAGGGAGCGGGTTCAGTTTTTTTTTGTTCTACCTTCATTTTGTGGAGGAGCGCAATTGAGCTCCTTCTCATGCTGGAGAAAAAATGATGGCTGCAACATCCCTCTTTCCTTCTGGGATGTCACACAGCTGTCTAGACTCTGGGGGAGGATCATAGAAGCAGGTAAGTCTGTGATCCTCCCCCTCCCTCCCTCGACACCCTTAAGGTGTGTAGACATGTTCCAAGATTCGTGCTGAACGTTTGTTTGTTTTTTTCTTCTTCCTGCTGTGTGGATTTTACTATTCTTCCTTTATCCAACTAACCATTACTAGCAGCATCCCACCAGCGCAACACATACACTATGATGGGACAAGGGAGAGGGCTTTCTCTGTTGTGGCACCCCGACTATGGAATGCCCTCCCCTTGGAGGCTCGACTGGCACCAACACTGATTTCATTTCGACACCAAGTAAAAACATGGCTTTTTAACAAAGCCTTTAATGGTTAAATTCACTAAGATGGCACATTGTTTTAATTGTTTTTACTGTTTTTAAATTATATATTGTTTTAACTTGGTTCATGGTTTAATTTGTTTTTAGCTGTATATATTTATTGTTTTATACTGAATGCTTTTATCTGTATCCCGCCATGAGATCTTAATGATACAGGGCGGAATACAAATGTTTTAAATAAAATAAATTAATTAAATAAATAGCAGTGGGCTAGTTTTATCACAATGCTGTACTTGGGGCTCTAGCACTCCTCACTGCTCTTCACTCTTCTGCTGCTTTCTCAGCTGACAGATATTTGATACCTAAGGATATAACAACAAGAACAGACATACTAGTACTCTTTATCATGTTTTAATGTCGGGTCATCTTCTCATTATTAGATGAGTTAAAGTGTGGATTGAACAAGAATATGAGGGGTGCCCCTGCTTCTGAACATTTTGTTCATAATGAGACCGGCATCTGTCAAGCAACATGCAAAGAGACAGCAAGGAAACAGCTATGAGAAAGATAGAGAACCAGATAGGCCAGGCCAAAAAACTAACTGTTGTTTAAATAAAGACCTAGGCCTGGCCTGGAAGCATTGATAACTATACCGTATAGTATATTCAGACACTGAAGACAATATTTTCTGAATATTGTAAACTTTTGTCTGAGGGGAAATAAATGAGATTCCTCTTTAATCTATTGTTCTCAACTGATATCCAGTTGCCATGGCTTCTGGCTCTGCTTCAAAGGTTGTGGTGGTAAAGGGCTTCCTGGCTCTCTTGCTGGTATTGTCGCCTCACCAGGTCCGTAGCAATGGTCATAGAGGAAAGGGACCCTCCCAGTAGGCCACTAAGCTTATTCTCAGCAGTGAGTTCTTTTCTCTGTAATGGTGGTTGACATCAAACAGGTATATATCCAGCTACTACAGCCCCTCACTCTGCTTCCTTTCAAAAGCAGCAGTGACAGCTCCTGGACTTGCAATTTTACTCCTTCTACATTGTAGCCAGCTTAACCTTTCTCCCAGTCACCAAGATCCTCTTACAAATGACCCCCGGGTTGTTTTGAATCTTCTCTGTCTCTCTTTCTCTCTCTTTTTCCTGGGCTCCAAAACCAAGAGCCCACCCGATGGGGTGGGAACACCATCAGTCTCAGGGAGGAAGTTTCAGGGGGAAAACAATAAGTGCAGGAAAAATTAAACATTCCTTCTTCAGGATCATCTCTCCCTGCAAGTGCTTCATCTATCCATATCCATCCTGGAAAACAAATCTTCAGATACACTTATTGGTTTTATTTCTCTTTGCAGCAAAGAGTTTGATTATTCCCCTGCAGCACGTTACCATTTTTATTTGCAGTCTGTACTCTGACTCCAATGGTTATATCTAAGGAATGCTTTCAATTAGGGCCTTTATTTGTCCTTTGTGTGTTTGAAAGAATATTATAAATAATCTCTGGGAGAGATACTGCTTGTTCATATATCCTTTTCATTTATTAAATATAATCCAATGAGATCCACAGAAACAGTTCATAAGTCTTCTATTACTTCACACAGTATGCTGGAAAAGTTGTTTAAAACTAAGGAGAGAGCAAGACAGTTTCTTGTTATGAAAACAATTTATTTAAAGACTGGCTTCACAATGATAAAACTTTAATTTCTATCCTCAGGTGCAACACAAAAATTTACTGAATCCCTAAACTGCAGAATTACACGATAACTTGTTGCCCTTAGCAACAGCCTTATTACATGGAAGAAAGCAACAATGAATAATAATAATATATTATTGTCTATGAAGACCAGAAATAGTTCTTTCTTAATTTCTTTCTTTTTCTATCAATTGTTGTAAAGCCAGGAATAGGTCATCTGATATGCCATACCTACATTATTTTGGAAGTCTAAGTTGATTAGAAATACTAGAAGAAGAAATTACATTGACAGTGGATATGACTGAAAAAGACTTAATTAAAATATGAAAGTCTTTGATGTAAACAAAAGCCCTTTTGACTCTTAATTCTTTCATTCAGCTTTTGTAAATTTTACTCATCATAATATATATAAAAAAAGAATCATAACTAAGGATTTATCTTTGGCCTGCTATTTCTGTTTGATATAAAGAATAGCACAGAGAAGAAGGCAGTAGGGACTGAAATGATAGCTTGACCAATTCCCATAAGACTTGAATAAACAATTTTTATATTTCTGAAGTAACATAATTGTACACCAACTACATTATGCATGAACAAGATTTAACATTATGCTACTCTAATATTACTATTTTTAAAAATATGGCAGCAGCCTTCAGTCTCCTTTCCAAGAAGAGAGACTGTGGGCTGCTTTGAACATGATCAGATCCTACACAGAATTCACATCCAGAAAACAAATTGCTTAATTTTTGCTTGTACATTGTTATGTGTGCCGATCATTACACATGTAAATGGCGGTGGTTCACACACCAATCTGGATATGTATAAGGTTATTATATGCTATGATACTCAAGATACTCATGAAAAGAAATGTTCATTATGGTAGAAACTTTCATATAGGAATTTTGGAATGTGTGAAGTAGACCCGCCTTGTGTCTAATGTTCTGTAAATGTTAAACAATAGTGTGTAAGATATGGAACCACATGAAATTAATTTTATTTTACTTTGTTAGGAATATTTTGGCTTAAACATCAACACTTTTACAGCTTGAAAACATGTAATTTTATGCAAGCAAAGCTGAACCTAGTATTGTAATAATCATCAACTCACCTGCCATAAGTTCTTGAGTGGGACAAAGTTTGTTGTCAACTGCCATACTTATGTCATGAAATACTTCTTCCTCGTCTCTGTCAGCATCGAACTGGTGATAAAAGAGAAGGCAGTCAGACACTTTGGAATAGGAGCACTTACTTGTCTGAATGCAATACAAGCATAGTACAAAGGCCTTTGGAGCTAGAAGGAATATTCTTACAAATAGCAAATGCCATTGAAGCATGGCACTGGTTTCTTTAATGCCAATATAGCAACCTATTAATATGATCAATATATTTATTTTTCAGACACAATGTGCAATATTACCATTATTTACATGTGTTACCTTGTCCTGTCTTCAAGATACTAAGGTGGCAATGACATATATTGGGATTCTGCAATTTTATTCTCACAACTGTGTGAGGTAGGTTAGAGAGCTTCGGCTATGGAGCGGTATATAAATGTAATAAATAAATAAAGAAGTAATTAACAGCCTATATAGTCATCCGTTGGGCTTTAAGGCTTGAGTGGGGATTTGAATCTGGATCTCTCTGGTCTAGGTCCAATATTCTATGCCGTATACCATGGTTCTCACCTCAGAATGCCTTAAATAAAACTCAGAATACCTTAAATAAAATTTCTGTTTATGGACTGATTTATATATTATGTTAATTTAGTGTATAAAACTGAGTCATATATATAAAGTGTCATATTTACCCCCATTTTAACTAAATCCCACTTTTATCTCATTCCATCACAGTGATGATCCCACAAACCTATTTTATCAAGGAATGGCCTGTGTCAAAAACAAGTAGATACATATGTATTTCGGGGCAAAAAGAGATGAGGGGAAATGATATGAAACACCATTAATAAGATTGGAATCTTGCTTTTTCTCTCCTCCTGCCAGGAAATGAATACAGAATTCCAAAGCAATTTTCCAAGCGACTGAGAGGACAGGAAGGTGACTAACAGATAAATCCACCACACAATCAATTTCCAATTCTTATACTGAGACAGAAACCTTGTGCACATTTATTTTAGAGTAAAGCTTTGCAGGCATTTCAGGTAGAGCGATGGGATCTTGCATGCCGGGGCCCACTCCTTAGTTCCTTACTTTGCCACATTGAGCGGCAAAGTCTGAAGGGTAGTTCTACTCACGTTCACTTGAATGCAAGAACTGTCCACACAATTGAGGACTGTGATTTATAAGGGTCCCTGAACACACAGAAAGGTCAACTCATGTTCAAGTGAATGTGAATAGAATTCTTTTTCAGGCCTCCCTGGTCAATGCAGGACTAATTGGGAACTGAGGGAGCAGGACCTAGCACACATTGGACACTGTGAGTCAGCAGAACATTGGAGGCAAGGCACAGCGAGATCCCTCTATATATACTCTTAGCTCTCATGAGTTCAGGTGAATGCCTGAACAGAGCTAATATTTCACTGAACGAAGTACACAAAATTGGATACGGATGGGCTGCTGATCTTGCATAGCACCACCGTATATGTTTCATTGCTCTTTATCTCTCTCCTTATCTGTGAGTAAAATTATTCCATATTTCCTAAGTAATGATGAGACCTTGTTCTAAGCACATATTCATTACACCTCTGCTTGGCTTGATTACCAAGGGCTTTGCGAGACCTGCCGGGATAAGCCGGCAGGGAGGCGGGGCGGCAGCGCGCTGACGTTAGCGCGCGCCGCCTCAGCTTCCAGACGCCGGACGTGCAGGGACATCGGGATCCCTGCAGCGTCCGCCATTTTTTTTTTTAGTTTAAAGGGGCCACGTGCGGCCCGAAGACTTCGGACCAGGTAAGTTCGTTTTTTTAAACGGCGGGGGGAAGAATGGCAAGGGGGAGGGCGGGTGAGAGAGAGAGAGAGCGGCGCACGCCGCCACCCGAGCAAGCAGGCGAGCGGCGCTGCCAGGGCAATGCCACCCCATGCCAGGCCTTGCCCTGGCAGCGCCGCTCGCCTGCTTGCTCGGGCGGCGGCGCGCGGCGCTCTCTCTCTCACCCGCCCTCCCGGGCCGATGGGCACAGCGCTCGTATGAGCGCTGTGCCAGGTCCGTGGCTTTTTGCGGCTACTCGTAAGCGAGTAGCTGCAAAAAGCCACGGACCTTCCTAGTCGTTTCGCAGCTCCGGCCTGAGGCCGGGGCTGCGAAAAAGGTGCGCCATAAGCGACTTCGCTTATGGCGCATTAGAGGAGGCCTCAGTGCGGCCTGGGCCCGGATTCTCCTGTGCGTCATCTGGACGCACAGCAGGGAAACCGGGTCTCAAAGCGCGCTAAGGCCTCGTCTAGCAAGGCCCCAAGCATGGAGCAATTTTAACTTCCAGCTGGCTTGGTCTTCCGACGTTGTGGGGCTATTCTTCATTTTTGGACTAATATTTCTTTCCTTGAACAATGAATCCAAAGGGCAAACAGCTTGAAGCTGTGACTGAGCTCATTTAGATTTTAGTGAGCCTCTTCCTCTAACGCTCCACTGAGCAGCTTTATGCAGGCCAAAGTCCCAACCCCCCCGAAGCCTGGCTTTGTTCAAAAGATAGAAGTGTTCTCAGTCTAAAACAATTCCCTGTACTTCGAGGGGGGGTGTCAAGGTCTTATTCTAGTGACTGATAGCAGCAATTCAGCATTCAGAGTGTAAAGTTTTATAATACAATATTTTTATGGGTATCTAGATTGTGTATGTAGATGTTTCTAAGACATGCACATACTGTGCAACACTTTGCATGGGTACCCTTGTGCACTTGCGAGATCTTTATTATCTCATCATGGATCACTTCCCCAGGCCCTATTTTTCCCATTACAATCTCTGGCAGTTGTATGTTGTACCATGTCACTGAGGGAGAGAACAGTCTCAGAATGCAGAAAACAATTTTATTGATGGAAAGAATCCTGAGACTTTCTCTCCCTCTATGTTCATCTTGGATGCTCACCCACCTTGCACCTTCTTATTCTGCCATTTAAACAGACAAGAGGTTTCTGTTCTATTGCATACAGATGCTACAAAAGTATTCATGTTCTAGAATACCTTACCAAAATCTTAAATTAAACCTCAACAGTTACAGCATGTGCAAGGGCAGGTTGTACACTATATGGTGCTTTAATTTGCATTCAAATTGAGGGTCAGAATGAGCTCTGTCCTTCCTCCTCACCCCATTCATCTCATGTGCTTAAACAGTGTTGGGGAATGTCTGGCCTACGGAGACTTGGGCTTCCTCTGTGAGCCTCTTTCCTCTTCCTTTCCCAAGCTCCACACCTTGGCTTGGACTCTATCAGAGGCATGGGGAGGAGGCAGAAAGAGGAATTCCCTTGTTAACCATGATCTGTGATGGGGAGTAGCACACCAAGCGTTTCCCCAGCTCCATTTCCAGTGGGGGGAAAACAAGGGACAAGTGAAGCTGCTGGTGCATTCAGCCAGCACTTTCAGGAGTGCCCTAGAAGCAATAACTTTGCTTGCATAAAACTGCAGTTGTGTTTTTGTAGAAATGTAATTATGCCATATAGTTCCCATGAAGATTTATTGCTTGAAAATCACAATAGCTAAAGAGACAGCTGGTTGTCTCCACCAGGAGTTGTTAAGACTTCAGGCCTGTGGGACCTACTTGTGGCAGTCTGCTACCAACTAAAACCTAGTGCAAAGACATACACTTATAACTAAAGAATTCTGAGCCCAGGAATTTGTTTTCAAAACCAGAACTACCTTTTACCCATCCCTGTCTACACAGCACAAAGGACCTATGGAAAGACTGTGTACTAGGCTCTATAGGCAAGTATTGCATGTGGCCCTGTAATAATAATTTTAAAATGTCATTATGATTTGCCTATGTGATACAGTCACCCCCTTTTCTTGTGGCAGACAGATCGCACTGACAGGTACAAACATAAAAAATATACAACATGGTATTTGAATCACAATGGCTAAGCAGGAACGTCCTTCATTCACAACATGTAGAGCCTACAGACTGGGAGAATGTATGAATCAGAGTTTTCTTGAGCCTTTAATGGGTCCAATGAAAAATTATGTGTAATTATTATTTTAATTCTGCTCAATGTTACATAATTCTCAAATGCTGAGCTATGCATGATGTTTCTACAATGCTAATTTCTTATTCCCACTAGACTTGCACACATACCTTACCCACCCCTGCAAAAAAGAAAGACAAAAGAAAGGCTTCAATGGGGATTACTTGGAAAAGTTTCATCACCTGCCTTTTTCCACGGGATTGTCCCGGGATCATCCCTGTACATCCAAATGACACACAGGGTATCCCAGGAGCAGGCAGGGATGATCCTTCCATTTTCCTGGGATAATCCTTAGGTGTAGAAAGGGCCCATCGGGGGTGGAGGGAGCGGGGAAATTCATTTAAAATTTTAAAAAACTCATCTTTTGTGCACGACTGTTGGTGCGCTCTTCTTCTTTAACAAAAAAATGGTGGCCGCAACATCCTCTCCCTCCAAGATTGTCGAGCACCGCGTGTAAACCGAGGGAGGGATCTTGCGATAAAAATCCTCACCCCTCTGTCGTGCTAGACCCGTAGGTCTAGCTGAGGCCACCGTCTAGTTTGTATAGCATGATAAACTGTGGTTAATCTGAAGTGAAAATGGAAGCTCCTAATCTCTTCTTTGTGGCCAAATGGGAGGGGAAAAGGAGATGGGGGTGTGTGCAAGTCTGGAGAGGGGAGGCTAGGCTCATTCTCATAGTGGTAAACCATGGTTTACTGTTTCATCTGAATACTGCCATTCTATCAAATACAGGCAAGCCACTTGGGAACGCAGCATCCATCGTGTGCATGCTCTAAAGAAAGGTTAGGTTCTTTTAATGAAAAGATTGAATGCAGAATTGAAATTTCCAAACAGCTAAACAAAAATGTAGGCCTCTTGAAAATGCACATTTAACAAAGGTGTATTTGTGGTTATTATATGATTAATTAAGAGTAAACTTCCATACCTTGGGTTAAACTAAATCAGAGGCTACTCGGATCTTGTACTATGATACAATTAAACTGAAATAGGTGTTATGACACTTAGAAGTGAATGCTGTCTGAGGGATACTGTATTCCTACACATCTGGAGGACACCAGATTGGGGAAGGCTGAGTACATTGAAATTAATGGACTCAGGAGAACCTAACTCCTTTTAGGATAAGGTTGAGATCCTATTTATATTTATTTAGAAGTAAGCCCCACTGAACTTCTAAGTAAACATGCATAGGACTGGGCTACACTGCTTTAGTTGATTAATCTGTTGATTAAAACAATTACAATATCTGGCTCTGCTTTTTACATAAATACCACTAAGTGAAACCTATTTATTTATTTATTTTTGAAATGCTCCAAGAAAACTGCCATGTTTAATTGGAAATTTTCTTGCTGTGAGGTTAAGATGTGACTAATGAGAAGGTTTGCATTGTGATGAGTGGGTGACTATTTAGTATTATGCGAGCAAATGAGAGAGGAGGGCCATGCTGTCGATCTGGCTTATGACTGCATTTTAATTGCTTTCTTAAATGTAATGACAGTTATGCCGAACGTCTTTGACAAAAGACATCTCCTTTCCACCTCCCTGAATCAGTTCCTAGCCAACTAAGTTGTGTTTTCCCCTTTTTCTTTTTTAAGTAATACTTGGCTTCTCTTTATTTTCCCAGCATTAATAATTTTGTGTTACAGAAGTTGTTTTGTGCTCTTCTTTTATCAGATAATGTAACAGAACTGGACAGTACATACAGAAGTGTCTTGGCCCAGAGCATCACACTGATGGACAAAACTGGCAGATACATTTCAACTCGCTCTCGTTTGTCTACTTATTTTGGGTCATCAACTTGCTAAGACACCCTCCAGATGTGTTGAAGTACAATTCCCACCACCCCCAGCAACGCCTGCCTCTAGTGACAAGTGACAAATCCAAAAGCACCTCCAAATATGCATATGCTGAGTTTTTTTCTAACTGAGCCCAGAATAGTGGTTTTAAATGGATACTGTCTGTTTTTATGCTTTTTATGGTTTTAAAATCTGTATATTTGTTTTTAATGTTCACTGTTTTAATCTTTGTAAACCGTCCAGAGAGCTTCGGGTATGGGGCAGTATATAAATGTTAATAATAATAATAATAATAATAATAATAATAATAATAATAATAGACACATCTGAGTCTTTTCAAGCAAGCACATTGATGAGTGATGGCTCCACCAACTACTGGCATGTGGCCTCTGAAGTGCTTGTCCAGAATCCAGCCCTCAAATTGAAAAAAGTTGCCCATTTTTGCTTTGGGGGCAACCTGCTCCAGAACAGGGTAAATAGCACTCAACAGGATAGGACAGTATCTCTTTGTCTGGACAGAGTCTGTTTATTGGCCTTCATCCAAACCATTACCTGGCCAAACGCTGATTCAGAACATCACCAGTATTAGATAAAAAGAGAAGCAGTCCTGGGCGTCATCTGCATAATGGTGACATCTCACTCCTCATCATAGACAGGCTCTCCTAGCAGTTTCATATAGACGTTGAAAAGAAATAGAGCTCTGTGTAATCCCACAGCGTAAGTGCCATGGATCAGAGCAATAACCACCCAGGCACCACTTTCTAGAATAGACCATCCAATTAGGAATCGAACCACTGCAACATGATGCACCATTACTACTCAGGACAGCCTATCCAGAAGGATATCCTGGTCAATGGTATCAAAAGCCACCCAGAGGTCAAAGAGTAGCAACAGGGTTGCAATACTCCTCTTCCACTCTCCGCATAGGTCATCCCACAAGGAGATAAATACAGTTTTGGTTCAAAAACCAGACCTCAAACCAGAATTGAAATGGATTATTTTATCCAAGCGTGTCTGGAGTTGATCTTGAGTTGTTTTCATCTTCTGGGTCCAGGTTAGTTTTCTTCAAGACCAGTCTGATTGCCACCTCTTTTAGAGAGGCTGGCATTAGCCCCTTGCTTAAATAGGACTGTGCAACCATGATTTACAACATCATGGAAGATCAAAAATTGTGGGAAGGCTGCGGATGTCTAAGAAATGCTGTTAAGTACCGAAAAGAGGAACACCGTGATTAGATTACATCACTACATTCCTTACAATAGTCACTGTGGAGGTGGAAAGCTGCATAATTTTTCAGTGGCTTGACAGCAATAACGTCGCTCTTAATGAAGTTAAGTGAAAGGAAATGGAACCCTGTATTTCTTGGTGGAATTGGGGTGGGGGAAGAAGGCTTGTTAAGCACTGATTTATAAAGTGCTCACAAAGTATACCGTTTAAAGTTGGTGCACTTAATTTTTTCACTGCTGCTTCTGACATCCCTGCAAAGCTAAGTCATGCACAAAATCATCAAACCGAAGCTGCTGGCATAAATACGTTTGTTTGGGACTTACTTCCAAGTAAAGATAGCTAAATCTATGTACAATAATTCTGTTTTCTTTCCTTTCTTTGTAGTGTTGTTTGGCTTACTTTCTTGAGTTGGCTACTTTTGATACACAGCCTCTTTTTCTTTGGTGTACCTACTCTCACAACTCAGATGTGAAGTCTGCAGATTGCTTGATGGATGGCCTTCCCTTTAGGAAGGGAGACAGATAGTCCAAAAAGACTTTTCATACCTACTTTTCTAACTCTAGAATTTTATTTACTCGGAGTTAAATTAATTCAAAGTAAAAGAGGGGCAGTAGAGTCTACTTCTCAGATGCATTTTCCCCAAACTGAATTACTGAAACTCTCTGCCCATGGGGATTTAGAAAAGCCACAGTAGGGCTGGCTATTTTAAAACAGAATTAATGAGACCAAAATCTTGACATCTGAAGGTCCTGACAATGGTGATTTATTTTGTCCCTCAACAACCTCCATGACAATTGTATCTGATCCAATCATGCCATCATAACCAGATACTACTGTGCTCTTAATGACTATGAAGAAAATACAAACTGGCAAGACACAAAACTTATTTATATTGATTGTCAGAGCTAGCTAACACTTCAATAAGCTCCAAAGGTATTATTTCAGAGAGACAGACAGGCAAAGACAGAGAGACACACAGAATATGTGTGAGGTTCTCTATTCAAAATGGATGTGAGAAATTTGCTGTATTCCAATTATAAAACACTGCCTAATTTCCAACTGTCCCTAACTACATATTTTGATTCTAAGGTGATTCCTAGTGAAACCAACCAGAAGATCTTATGCAGCAATTACATCTTTTCCTCCTGGATTTTTTGGGCGTGGGGTGGGGTAGGGGGATGACAAAAGAAGCAATGGGAAAATATGGGAGGATTACATACTGTAGACTATGAGCTTCTCTACACCAGTGATATACGGCAAGTTCGTGCTTGGCCATTCATGTAAATCTGCAGATCCTTTAGATTACATCATCAACTTCCTGCAAATCTCCTGCGCCTTCCCCCAGTTATTCCATTCTAAAATAAAAACTCCTGGATATAGTGATTCTTCTGAAATATCATAAAATTTCATATAGTGATTCTTCTGAAATGTGTCCCTCAATGTATTATTATTATTATTATTATTATTATTATTATTATTATTATTATTTTATATAGCACCATCAATGTACATGATGCTGTACAGAGTAAAACAGTAAATAGCAAGACCCTGCCGCATAGGCTTACATTCTAATAAAATCATAATAAAACAATAAGGAGGGGAAGAGAATGCACCAAACAGGCACAGGGTAGGGTAAAACTAGCAGTATAAAGTCAGAACAAAATCAAGTTTTAAAAGCTTTAGGAAAAAGAAAAGTTTTTAGAGATGCTCTATGACATCTGGACCGCCAGTAAAATTCCATGAAGATAGCAGGGTGATTGTACAATAAATGCCTTGTCTCGAAGCAGTTCAAGACTACAATCCTACATATACTTACTTCGGGGTATGCTCCACTGAACTCAATAGTTCTTACTTCTTTATAGATATGCAAAAATTCAACTTCAAAAATACTACATATTGAGCATTTGTTTAATTAAAAGCTCTGCTTCAATTACCTGAAATGCAACTGCTGCTATATAATATTTAGGAGTATTTTTTCCATTTAAAACTGCTAGCCTGAAGTACAAATCCTTTGAAAGAAAAGGAGGGAAGTATCCATCTGATGTTGATTATTTTTCTCAGTCTCTCTTTTATTATTCCCTTGAAATGCTTTTATTTCTATGGGCAGTATCCTATTGTGTCCCTGAAAAATGCACCGCGCAAGCGAATGCTGTTGGTGTTGCGCTAGAAGTCTCTTAAGCTAGCAGAACATAATTTGCACAACAACACAGTAGGATACTGCCCAGAGTCCACTTATTTTTGGTATTTAGTTCCACTCCCTCGCAGTGGAAATGTTACGACTATAAAATCATTGCACACCAAAACATCAAGCTCCATCCTGCATTCTCTCAAGTCGTTTTAAGCTGGAATCCAATCGACTGGCAAAAATAAGGTGACTGATCCCAGCAAGCAAGCAAGCAAGCAAGCAAGCAACTACGGCTCTGGCAAATGACTTCATCATTCCTCTTTTAAAAGTAGTGCTGGAAATGTGCTTCCCTTCAATTACACCACTGCACCTAATATAGGAAAGGTTCGGTTGAACTGGATTGTTTAGCCCTAACCAATTAATGAAGATATAGATTGACGTAGTTAATTAATGCACCTCTCTTCTGTTAAGTGCCTTTTGGGATATTGATGGAATGTAGTTTTCCTGTTGACTGAACAACTCTTGAAGAGGTTTAGTTTATAAAATTTCATAAAGACAGAAGAAGAGCCCTGCTGAATCAGACCACTGATCCATCTAGTTCAGCCTTCTGGTCACACAGTGGCCAATCAGTTGCTTGTGGGAAACTGACAAGTAGGAAATGAGTGCAACAGCACCCTCCCGCTCATGTTTCCTAGCATCTGCTGTATACAAGCATCATCATTATCATCATCATCTATTTCTTACCTGCCTCTCCCTTTGGATCGAGGTGGGGAACAATATTAAATACAAAAATTATTTGTATTATTTGTATTACTTTGATTCTAAGACGCCATCGATTGTAAGATGCACACTAATTTCAGTACCACCAACAGAAAAAAGCTTTGATTCTAAGAAATAATAAACGCACCCGCGATTCTAAGATGCACCCCCCGTTTTTAGAGATGTTTACATGGGAAAAAAAGGTGAGTCTTAGAACCGAAGAAATACGGTACTATAAAATACAGTAAAATACATAAAAATGATTAAAAACATATAAAAACTAATACATTATTAAAATAACAACCAGGCATACTTTCTCCGATACTAAAAGTAGCATATAGACATCTGGACTAGTAGCCAATGATAGCTTTATCCTCTAGGAAATAATCTATTTCCATTTTAAATCCATTCAAATTGGTGGCCATCACTACATCTTGTGGAAATGAATTCCACTGCTTAACTATGCCTTGTGTGAAGAAGTACCTCCTTTTATGTGTATTGAATCTCCCACCAATGAGCTTCATGGGATGACCACATTAGGCTCTAGTATTATGAGAGAGGGGGAAATAATGGCCCCATTCTGAAGACACCTTAAACCATGGCTTTAACCATGATGGTTATGCCAGAAAGCTGAGCTGTGTTCAGAAGACACCTTAAACCATAGCTTTAACCATGGTGAATAAGGCTTTCTGGCATAACCACCATGGTTAAAGCCATGGTTTAAGGTGTCTTCTGAACACAGCCCAGCTTTCTGTCTTAACCACCGTGGTTAAAGCCATGGTTTAAGGTGTCTTCTGAACGGGACCACAGTCTCCCTGTCCACTTTCTACAGACCATTCATGATTTTGTGCATCTCTATTACATCTCCCAGGGTGAATAAAAATCAATGATCCTAATTATGCCTAGCAAAGATATTGCCCTTTTCACAGCAGCCACAGACTGGGTCAATGTTTTCTGTCCATCAGAACCACAAGACCTCTTTCTTGGTCAGTCACCACTACTCAGATCCCTTTCAGCTTATATGTGAAGTTGGGAATTTTTCCCCCTCCAACACGCATCACAGTTGGACATACAATATCATATATGAGAGTTAGTATACTATATTAATTACAGTGCAATCCTAAGAATATCTACTTAGAAGTTCAATTAGGCTTACTCCCAGGTAA
Source organism: Elgaria multicarinata webbii (assembly GCF_023053635.1). NCBI lineage: Eukaryota > Metazoa > Chordata > Lepidosauria > Squamata > Anguidae > Elgaria > Elgaria multicarinata. The sequence goes on from NC_086171.1 coordinate 134,726,878, forward strand.
GTGTGTATAGGATAGCAGCCTTAGCATGGGAGAGCTGCAAGATACTGTCTAGTACGTATAATCTTTCACCTATATTATTGAATCGGTTTTTGGAGGCAGGGTTAAAATCTGGTATATTTCCTTATCCTGCATCAGTGAATTCAACAGATGAATTGCACACTATTAATGAAGTATTTTCTTTTGTCATCTTAAACATGACAGTGGCCTAATACTTACAGAGTAGAAAATACTGGGTTGAGCAATGGGAAGAATTTAGTAAGCTACTGCAAATATAATTGCTGTGTTTCTTGCGTTGCAACATAAGTACAAGTACTAAGTGGCAGACAGACTTGGTGTGCCTTAAAAGGGAATCCATTTATCAGATGTATATTTTAATCAGTGATGGGGTATGGCCTTTGGATAGCCTTTGCCAGCCATGAACCTAAAATATGGCTGGTAAAAGGGACTGCTCCTGAAATGTTCCACGAAGGCAGAGAAGGCTAAAGAAGGAAAATTTTGAGTGCTTCAGAAATGAAGGCAGACAGTATGTCATATAGAAATACAGACTGCTATGAGTAGGAAATTCAATAAAAGCTGAAGTTGTAAGAGACTGGGGACAGCAATTCTAGCTTGCCAGTATGCACACAGGGGAGGGGAAGGAAGAAGTCAAAGAGAAGTAACCTTGTCAAATTGGCAGCTGCAATTGGTAATATTGGCAGTCAGGTGTGCTCTGAATAGGAAGTGGGGATGCATGGCTTACAGATGGGGAAAAACACACCCTGCTGCCTTCTACATGAATTGTGTGAATTGTGATGTTCATTGTGTTTGGCAGGAATGACTGAGTAGTGGAGAGCAAAAAAATTAGGAAAGGGTTAATGAATGAGTATAAGGGCAATAACATTTCTTTGGAAAAGGGAAATTTTTCTAACAGCCAACTATAAAAGCATAATAAAGTGATTAAAATGAAACAGAAAAGTTAAACGACTGGGATGTTCAATCACTCACGCTACGAGGAGGAGAATGGAGGATGTCCTCACTGGGATTGCCACCCTATACATATTAGAGGGGAAAGACAAAAGCCGGGATCCTGCTCTGCATATTATAAGGATTCAAAATTGTGCAGGGAACCTACATGTGTTTACAGCAGTCTCCCCATTTCAGATCTTCCCCTTCCAATGTGGAAGGTGACAAGCCCAGTAAGCATGTCTCCATATTCCCCTTCAAACGAGTCAAATTTGCTTCAGGAATAAAATGAGTCAAATTGTGTGTAATAATCTGTTTGATGATCTACAAGAAAAATATGAATGGCTTGGTAACTGGAACAACTCTTTACAGCAGACTAGAGAGTGAACCAGTTTGTTATTTCCAAATGATTAAAAGACAGTCAGGCCACAGCTAGAAGAGACAATATCCCGGGGATCGCCCCGGGATCGCCCCTATGCATCCACATGATGTACAGGACATCCCAGGAGTAGGGAGGGATGGTCCCTCCATTTCCCAGGGATATTGCCCTACCCTTCTGTTGCGCTTTTTCCGCAGTCTCGGGATGACCTCAAGTAACCGTGAGGAGTCGGAATGCGGCCATGGGGCACAGAGCTCCTGAGGAGGCTGTGCCCATCGGGGGTGGGGTGGGAGGAGGGCGAGATATTTTCTTTTTTAAAAAAAACTCACTGGTTTTCGGACAAGTGCCCGTGTGCTCTTTCTCCTTTAAAAAACAAAAAATGGCGGCCACGAAGACACGTGCCACATGTAAACCAGGGCCATGATCTCGTAATCATAAAATCGTGAGATCGTCGCCCTCCTACCCCCTCATCTAGCCATGGCCACAGTCAGAGATGACAGAGAATGCAAGTTATGGCACTGACACACACACACCCACACAAAAAAAGCTCATTCAGGAGGTTCACTGCAGCCCTTTTCATGTCTGTTCAGAAGTAAGCCTCACTGAATTCCAGGGAGAGGATTCCCAGGTAAGTGTGTATAGGATTACAAGGTGCTGGAGGGTACTGTCTAAAGAAGCCACATAGACAATCAGCTAACAATGCGCATGAGATGATCCTGGACTGCTAAAAGTATACTGGGAGACTAAGAGCGGGGGCGGGGATGATTGCAGTTTCCTACCAGCACTTCTCCACCCCCACTCTTGTTCCATAACACTTCCTCTTTCTTCCCAGAGAAGAAAGAGGAAGTAAACAAAGACCATGTGACCAATTGAGGGGACAGTTTTATTTTGGCACTTTTCCTGCACACAGCAGGAAATGGCAGCACATTCCATTTCCTAAAAAAAAGTTGGATTAAAAGGGGTTCATTTTGTGACGGAAAATAGACAAGTAGGAGCGGCAAGTGAACGTTGTCTAAAGGGTATGAGAAAAACCATGAGTAGGCAGTAGCGAGTGTGCAATAAAATGTTCATCTGATGAACCCCTAATTTGAGTTATCTCTATAACATTCTTATGCTTTCTTGCAAGCTAGGAATCCATATCAAATCACTTGTTAGGCCCCAGTGCTTATTTTTACCATTTGATGATGTACTTGCACACATAAACATGCAGAAATTATAGTATGAACCATCTAATTACACAGGAGCAGCTTCTTATGTGACTTCGGTGGCTTGAAAAAGGGGAGTTATGAAAATGGAAATAGTTGTGGCTGCCTTGGTGCATGTGGACAGTTCCTACTACTGTTTCTCGGGATGGCTGTATACCCAAGTACATCATGAAATGGTGAAAATAAATTACACTTATGTGAATTAGTGCTCAGTACCTTAATTGATCAGTTTATTTGCAATGAAATGGCCAATACAGGAATAAAAGATCTTTTGTACGCAGGAACCTTAGAAATACAAGATTGTTCCCTGGATAGGTATTCCAAGAAGGTACCAATGCAAAAAAGTCCAAAATCAAGTAGAGGATCTAGTGCACTTTTTTTAATGCCTTCTGTCCATGGACATGAGGGAAAATGTTTTGAAACCTTTCTTGACTAGTGGGAGGACAGATGTTCTCATAGAAATGCCCTGTTTTGAGTGATACAAATGCCTACGTAATGGACGAACTGGCTCTTCTTGCCTTGACGGTAAAAAAGAACTGAAAGAAAGAACTAGATAAATTGCTGTAAAATGATGTAGAGATACAGAAATTTAATCTGGATTAATTTAAACTGAATTCAAAATTTTACATCTTAAATTTATTATTACCATATGGATCTGTTGAAGTATATATTTGTCATAGCCTATCAACAAAATATCCAACAAGAGCGGCCACAGACACACATTAATGCAATTTACTACTAATCAATTTTTCTACTATTAAATACAGGATTATATATATAGTTGTTGCATTTTAAGTATTGGAAACCTTGTTATGCTCAACAAAGCCAGCTAAACTGAAGTTGCACAGGGAATAAATTAACAAAACCTATAGGAAATTAAAACACTGTTTGATAAACTGACAGCCCTACAAGTAATTTAATGACTGGGATTAAAGCAGTCAAGTAAACAGCAACTCAAAATTCTAAGAAAATATCCTGAATATATCTAAATACATCTCATTCCATAACGACATGACTCTACAATAAGAACTGAAAACAGCTTATGCCACTTATAATGCATGGTTCTCTGAATCATCAGTGTTTCTTCAAAGAAACAGTCATTGCAGCAAAACTTCACAACTTTCTTTTCTATACTACATCCTGCCTTTTAACACCTCTGGTTTTGAGTTCCATGTAAACATTCACTAGCACTAGAATGTTGCAAATAGCTAGTAATTGATGTTTTTGTCACTTCACCAATATGTCATAGCTCTGGAGATGCAGGTCACTTCATTGCAGAGCTCGGTGGGGAAATGAAATAACATTTTCTCCCTACTTCAAGGCACCCACTTCATGGCAGAAATATGAATGGAACTTGTTATTCTGAATGATGTCTCATGTGCCAACCGCCATGCCCCTGGAAGATTAAAGCTTTCTCAGCACTTGTAGCGGCAAAATGTTCTTGTTCTCTTTGAACTAAGCAGGAAGCTTAAGGTTGAGAAAGAGCAAGAACTTCTTTTGTCTGCATATTCTAGCTTTCTGTGAATAATCAATAGTATTAAAGTTGGTAAATTTTGGAATGTTACTGTTCTATTTTCCTTTGAAGAAATCAAATAATTTATTTAATTGGAGTGAGAAATTATTAATTTCTTTGTGATTACATGTGATCACATCTACAGTATATAGAAGCTTAGAGACTTCAGGACTGCAGTTGTCCATTGTGACCACCTGATTATTAAGACTTGTACAAAACTCTGCTAATTTAACTTCAGTACAGCAAAATAAATAAATAAATGAAAAAAATCACGTAATTTCCAATTCAGCCATAGTGGTAGACTATCAGCTCCTTTCCCTCCTCTGACAGAGTAATCCTATATGTGCGTTAAGCCAGAGGTGGAGAAGAAATATGCCACCACTATGCTTGTGGAATGACCACCTGTGCTCAATGCATGCTCATCCCAGAGAGAGGAAAAACACAATCAGAAAATCCCAAAAAAGGGTAAAGAAACACAGACATGCCCTCAGCATTCCCTACCAACTCCATCAGGACCCACAAAACAGAGGCTGTGCCTGTTACAGCATAGGGTGACCATATGGAAAGGAGGACAGGGCTCCTATATCTTTAACAATTGTATAGAAAACGGAATTTCAGCAGGGGCCATTTATATGCATGCAGCACCTGGTGAAATTCCCTCTTCATCACAACAGTTAAAGGTGCAGGAGCTATAATAGAGTGACCAGATACAAAAGGGCAGGATTCCTGCAGCTTTAACTGTTGTGATGAAGAGGGAATTTCACCAGGTGCTGCATGCACCCACATGCCACCCACAAATGGAGGGAGTCATTTTATTAACTCATGATAATAGGGACACACCCCAGCAGACACCCCTGCATCATAATACACATGACGATGCCACAACACCCTACTCCATTAGCTCTAGTAACACTGTCAGTAATGGTCTTGCTTCTGCTGATCCCTAGGCATCCCTACAGGCAGGCATTTAAATCCCATTAAATCCCAGCCACAGTTTTGGAGCACAACAACAAAGGACAGAAATGAGTAGCCAAATGACACACTATCCAGATAAGGGCTCCTGCAGAAAACATACATAGCTCTTGTTTGGACAAAGGTACAAGGCCCACCCAGGGAGGAAAAGACTCTTTTACCATGCAGCCAAAGGGAAGGCCCAGGATATCCAACAAGAGCACACACATTAAGGACATAAGAAGTGCCATGCTGGATCAGACCAAGGGTCCATCTGGTCCACATTGAGAGGATCCTCCTCCAGTGGCTTGTGAGCAATTCCTGTTTTGCTCTTTGTGAATGTGGACTGAAAGACACAACAATTACTGACTGCAAGATTTGGGCAGGGGAGAGATGGCGCTCGCCCTCTGGAGTCATCTCTGCACTCAAAGTATGGTGCAGTAACCTACCAGGACAAGGATGAGGACAACCAGAAAGAGAGAGAGACAGAGAGAGAAATCTGGGACAGACACAGCTTCAATAAGTTATAAGTCTTTAAAAATAATATCAGGGTAAGAAAATATATACAGTTGTCACGCTTCCAGTTTAATACTCATGGTAAATAAACCGAAGAACAGAATCACTCTGATGTGGAAGATTTAAAGTTGCAAGAGTTTAATCAGAAAATGAAAATTTCGCCTCACTGAATAAACCCAAGAACTTAGTAATGAAAGAGAAGGGGGCGGAGCTTGGCAGCCATGGTGATGGCAGGTTTCTTCTGAGGCTCTGAGCGCCTTTTGCCGGAAAAAGCAATTATCTCTCTTTTAATGGGCATAAATCTTTGAGCAAACGACAGAAAAATGATTATAAAAGCTATCGGAGCTGGAAAGTGTTGAGAAGAGCCGATGAGATGAGGTGAGCTTGACGGAATGTCTTTATAAGCTGCAGAGGCGAAAGCGAAAGTAACTTACGATTGGTGTCGCAGTTTGAAAAGAAAGAATTTATGCTTGTTAGACGCTGATTTGATTTATAGCGATCTTCACCTTTCATCCTTTATCTTAAGTGGGAAAGACTGAAATACTGGCTTTGTAAAGTGGAAGCTGTTTGCTGTAATCTTTGTAAAGTGGAAGCTGTTTGCTGTGTGGCGAGAAGGGGGGGTGAAGGGGTGGAAGAAACAGCATTCTGTGAGGGAGATGTGGGATATTGAGAGACTGTGAATGATTGGATCTGATCCCCTCTAGTGAATGCTGTTGTGAACTGAATATATTTTTCCCCCCCTCGTGAAGAAGGTAGTGTGTTTGGCACATAGAAGAGAAGCCAGTAAAAGTTGCTAAGGAAGTGAGCTGGACTCTAAGATTTATGCCCTACTCAGAAGGGTCCTATGTCTAACATTAAAAGAAAGATCAAGAAGTGGGAAAAGCTTAATATACAAAAAAAGAAACCTTAAAACCATAATTTAACCCACCTCTCCCACCTGGAAGATACAGCCCCTGGAACAGAGCAGGAAGACGAAGTTATAGACCCAGTTTCTTTGGATACAGTACCAAATAAAGAAAAAAACATGGCTGAAGGGGGAAAAGCAATTGACAGTAACCCTCCCTCTTTGGCGGAAATTAAGGCAGTTATTACAGAGAATAATATCATCATTTTTTAAAAAATGGATCAGCAAATGAATGAATTTAGACAACAAATGCGTGTTCTTGCGGATAAGACGGAAGAAAATTCGGATAAGATCAAAGAGATAGAGGCAAAAGCGGAATTGGACCAGAAGAAGCAAGAGGCTTTTGAAAAATCAACTAATATTCAATTTAAGGAGTGGGAATTAAGACTGATTGCCTTGGAGGATCAATCTCGTAAATCTTCGATTCGAATAAAGCAGCTGAAGCAGATATAAGGAGAAGATCTTAGAGAAATCATTCTGAATTGGTTCAAAGAGCTGATGCCTGACATACCAATAGACGGATCGGATCTGGACCGAGTCCACCGTGTGGGAGGGCAAAACTACAAAGGGACTAGAGACATTTTGGTGAAATTTGGTAACTATTATAAAAAAGAGCAAATTATGAAAGAATTGAGATCTATGGCCCAGTTACAATATAAAGGCAAAGCAGTGCAAATTTATAATGATCTTTCTCAACATACATTAAATTGGAGACGGAGTATTAAACCAATAACTGGAATGTTAATGCAGAACAAAATTCCTTATGCATGGGGTTACCCGGTTTTCTTAAGATTTACATATGGGAGGAGGGAACACAGAGTAACCTCATTGGATCAAGGTAAAGAGTTGCTGAAGAGGCTGGGTCTGGATGGGGAAGCAAATGGGGCTGGAGTGGGTGGGAGAGAGAACGAGGCTGGGACATCTGGGGAGTAAAAGAATTGTTAATTATGTTTTGAGATAATTGCAAATAGAAATGCCAATATAGAGACTTGCTGGCCAGGCGCAGCACTGCCTCCCCCCCTTTAAAGTAGATGGCTGGAGTATTAGACTCACGGGGATATGGGGGGGATTAGAGTGGGGGGGTGGGGAGGGGGGAAGGTAGGAGGGGAGGGGTTGGGGTAGGAGGGTGGGGGTTTTTTGTATTGAGTTTGTGTTTTTATGTAAGTAAATTTGAGTTGCTGAGCACAAGGGATCGGAAGAGATTTCAAAAGGGTGATTATGGATAAAAAGATAAAAGTATCAACACTCAATGTTAAAGGTCTGGGGGCAGTCGTGAAAAGGAAGAGAATAGAACAAATGTTTAATAAAGAGGGATCAGATATTATAATGGTCCAAGAGACACACCAAGGCTCCGAGAATTCGAATATGATAAAATTAAAGTGGTTAGCTTATTATGAAAAGTCATTAGGGACATCAAAAAAAAATGGAGTGGCCACTTTGATTTCAAAAAAAAGTGGGTTTATATTAGAAGAAATAAAAAAGGATGACAATGGCAGATATCTTATGTTAAAAGGTAAAATTGAGGGAAAGGTTTATACTTTAATTAATGTGTATGCCCCAAATGAGAGACATAGAGAGTTTTTTATAAAGTTGTTTAAAGAAATAGAAGAATTCAAGGAGGGGTATGTTATATTAGCTGGGGACTTTAATATGGTTATGGATAATAGAGGGGACAGGTCTAATCCCACTAATGTTGAAAAGAGGAATAATATAACTATATTGAATAAATTAGTAAAAGAAAATGATTACTTAGATTCGTGGCATTTACTCAATGGGACCAGGCCTGGATTCTCATACTTTTCCCCAGTTCATCATACATACTCCAGGATAGATTATATATTTGTCTCAAAAGATTTTGCAACGAAGATCTGCAAAATGGAAATGGGGGTAATAAAAGTAACTGATCATGCCTTGTTAAGTTTAGAATTTACAGTTAAGAAGAATTATAAAGAGGCATATAGATGGAAGTTGAACACAAAAATACTGAAATATAATAAAGTGGTAGAGAAAATTCAGAAGGAACTGTCGGAGTCATGGGAAATTAATGAAAAGGGAGGAACAGCTGGGTCAGTCGTTTGGGACACCATGAAGGCTGTAGTAAGAGGAATCTGTATTAGAGAAACGTGTAGCTTAAAAAGACAGCAACGTGCAGAGCAGGAAAAGTTAGAGATAGAAATTAAAAATTTGGAGGAAAAATATTGGCGAGTTAAAGATAAATATAAACTAGTGGAAATACAAGCTAAGAAGAAACAATTAGAAAATTTAAATATAGAGGAGGTTCAAAAGAATCTAACGTATATGAAAAGGGAATATTTTGAAAACAGTAATAAGAATTCGAGGTTGCTTGCCAAGCTCACACAAAAAGAAAAAGGGAGGAATGGGATAGAAACGTTGAAAGATAGCCGGGGGAATTATTGTCATGCAATGAAAGCTAAAATAAAAATTTTTCAGGAATTTTATCAGGAATTGTATAAGGGTAAAGAAATTCAACAAGAAAAGGTGGAGGAGTACATTGGAAGGTTTATAAAGAAGGGAATAAAATTAGAATATAAGGAGTTAATGGAGAAAGCAATAACTCAAAGAGAAGTCGAAGAGGTCATTGATAAGTTAAAAGTTGGTAAATCACCGGGAGCAGATGGTTTGGGATCAGAATATTATAAGGTCTTCAAAGATTATTTAGTTCCAAAATTAATGGAACTTTATAATAGGATACTAATAGGAGAGAAGATACCTGAATCATGGGAACATTCATTGATAATTCTGATCCCAAAACCAGATAAAGACTTGACTAATCCTGATTCCTATAGACCTATTTCGTTAATAAATCAGGATGCTAAAATTTTCACATCTATTATGGCTAAACGGCTAAATAAATTTATATCAGAATATATAGGAGCAGATCAATGTGGGTTTGTAGCAGGAAGGCAGATGCATAATTTAGTGGGAAGAGTCTTAAATGTAATAAATGTAATAAAAAAAGCAAATATTAAGGCAGGTATTATGGCATTGGACATTTTTTAAGCTTTTGATTGTGTGAGCTGGCAGGCATTAAAGATTATTATAGATAAACTGGGATTTGGAAATAAATTTAAAAGTGTAATAGAACAGTTATATTCCCAAAATACAGCGGTAGTGGTGGTAAATGACGGACTCACTGAAAAGATACGACTAGCCAGAGGAACAAGACAAGGATGTCCGCTCTTGCCGGTCCTGTTTGTAATGGTTATGGAAGTTTTGGCGAAGCCACTAAGGGAGGATGAAGAGTTAGAAGGAATTGGAGAGATAAGGGAAATAAAGTTAAACATGTTCGCAGATGATACTTTATTGACCATTAAGAACCCTTTAAGAAAATTAGAAAGAATTAAATATCAGTTGAGGGAATTTGAGGAAATTACAGGGTTAAAAATAAATTGGTCTAAATCAGAGATGATGTTGTTTAACTATACTAAGAAGGAAGAAAAGGATTGGGAACATAAGGGAATATAATTGAAAGTTAAGGAGGAGATTAAATATTTGGGAATTAAAATTACAAAAAATTTAGAGAATCTTGAAAGGGAAAATTTAACGAGGTTAAAGAAGGAGGTATTAGAGAAATTGGAGAAATATAAAAGATTAAATTTATCTTGGTTTGGGAGAATAGCTTTAATAAAAATGAAGATATTAGCTAAAATTAATTTTGTGTTTAGGATGTTACCAATAAAAATATCAGAAACCGAGATAAAAAGTTGGCAAAATATTATTAATAAATATTGTAATGGAGAAAAGAGGGCAAGGGTGAATAAAAATAATTGGTATCTAAGCCAAAAAAAGGGTGGATTGGGTCTCCCAAATATAAAATTATACTATGTAGCAAATAGATTAAGACACATTGTAGAAGCAATTATAGGAGCAGGAGATTTATATTGGATGGAAGAAAAAACTATAAGTAATGTAGAGATGAATTTGGATAATGTTTTCTTTAAAGATGGAGGGAGAAAGTGGGTTGGAAGTATAGATAATCCACTCTTGAGGACTCAATGGGAAATTTGGAGTAAATTTAAAGGGAAGTTGCTTCCGAGCAACTCTCCCTTAGCACCGATAATAATGTTAAAGAATTTCCCAGAGGATCTAAAGGGTAGATTATATAAAATATTAAAAGAGAAAAATAAAATAAAATTAAAGGATTGGTTAAGAGATATAAAAACAAGAGAGGATATGGAAAATTTGTTAAAGGAGAAAAAATTATCTTGGTTAGAATATGGTCAATTAGAACAATGGAATAAAAAGTGGATTAAAGATAATAGAATGTGTAGAAAGATGACGAAGTTTGAAGAATTAGTAGTAAATAAGGAGAAAGGGAAAGGAGGTAGTATAATCTTAAAAGGATTAATGAGTGAAATATATAAATTATTGTTAGAGAAGGAGTTTAGAGAAAATACAGAGAAAATGGTTTGGGAATCAGATTTGAAGATACAAATAGGGCGACAGAGCTGGGAGGGACTATGGAAACAAAGAGTGTTGAGAAGTTTATCAGTGAGAATAAAGGAGAATTATTTTAAAATTTTATGGAGGTGGTACCTAACCCCGGTTAGATTGAATAAGATAAACGATCAGCATTCAGCAAATTGTTGGAGAGGTTGTGGGGAAAAAGGAACGTATTTACATATGTGGTGGCAATGCAAATATGTACAAAGATTATGGATGATGGTGTTTTCAGAAATTGAAGAAATAGTGGGAATGAAAATAGAACAAACACCAAAGATTGCATTGCTGTCACTATTTGAAGATATAAAGTGTGGAAAAGGAACTATAGAGCTGATATCGAGTTTGCTGGTTGCAGCACGATTGATGGTAGCTAGGAACTGGAAGGTTCAAGGGGAATATTCTATTGAGGAATGGTACAAAGAAGTATGGGACATAGCCATTAATGATAAACTGACATGTAATATTAAGTGGAGAAAAGGCGTAACTAAAATAAACGAGTTTGAAGGAATCTGGAAACAGTTCCTAATATTTGTGTTTATTAAGGGAAGTGGGAAACCGCCAGCAGAAGAAACGATTAGATTTTGGACTCAGGAATGATCCCGAGGTGGGGGGTGCACTTTTATGTTAAGAATGATGATGTTGTAGTATGTAGTAAGGTATATGTAATAGTTATTTAACATATGTACTCAACATTTATTCAATATGTATGCAGCAGTTGTTTGATGTTTTTCTGTTTTTTTTTCTGTTATCATTATTATTATGGTAATGTTTTATGTATGTTTATATAGGTAGAAAATAAATAAAAATTATTAAAAAAAAAGTAATGAAAGAGAAAATTTTAATAAATTCTGATATTCTTTTTCAAAGAATCATATTAAAATTGACATCTGAATTACAAAGGAAGCAATCTGATTTCCTTGAAAGCAATGGTAGGCGTGCCTTTGATTAAAATAGACTGTTGTACTGTAGAAATAACCTTTTTAACCTTCAAAATGTTTTTCTACTGCTCTAGAGTTTTGCAGCAAAAAAATCCTCTTATATGCCAAATGTCCATCTACTACCTGATCACTAAAATGATATACATTGCCTAAGTGGTTTAAATGAATGCAGAAAGTCATCTCTGCTTCCTATACAGAGCCCTGCTGATATTATGACAACTCTTTATAATAAAAAGGACAACAGCAATAAGAAGAACAATCAGACCTTGGAGTTAGAAGGTGTAATCTACATGTGGCTGCACCTGAAGATGGAAACTAGATGTTTGGCAACAAATACAGGTCTGAGATCTGGGCTGCTGCTGCCTCCCTTGAAGTTTTCTATTGATGGAGGCAGCAAATATACTTTTGGGAATTCCAGTTGGGAGAATGGATTGGTTAAGGGGGGAAGTTTGCAACAGAGATGCTAAAGCTTGAGTTCCCAGACCTGGGTTTGCTGTTGAATGTCTGGTTCTACCCACAAAAAAGTAACTTCTAGGATAGACTGAGATGACCTGTCAGGACAGGAATGGAAACCATGGTTGTATTTCTTCACTGCTCAGCTTTCTCTTGGTTTTTTTGGCTCATCAAAAAACACTGGTTTTGGTTAAAGGAATCCTAAATGGTTTGGATCAAACATGTCTTACAGCCCGACTCCTCCAAACACCAGCTATTCTCATTCGTTCCCCTTAACATCATCCTTTATCCATGCTTGTGGTCCTCACAGGATTATGATGGGGGGGGGGGGAAGGGCAGTACCATACAAAACAGCAAAACAAAGAGACAACTCTCAAAATGGTGCTGGAAAGTAATAGAGGACTTTAATGAAATAGTAAATTGCCTGATATATTTCAGTGGAAACCTTCCTCAGGGGACAAGAATTTGGTCTGTTGAGTTATTCTGATAAGATGATATCTCTCAAACAACTATGAGATACATTGCCTTAGCAAAAGAGCTAAACAAATTGAATTCTGGTGCCCCTGAGGAAGGTTTCTACCAAAACTCACTGGGCATTTTGCTGTTTCATAACATTTCCCCAGGATTATTCCACTTCAGACGGAGGCATGGGATTGAACAGCTGAATGCTCTCTTTCTGTACATCAAGAACGACTAGCACACAGGGAAATGCAGAGAAATGTACTGCCATTGAAAACTTAAGAGGACACGCTAGTTAGGGAGCCGGACAAGAAATATATTGTCTCTTCTAAACAAGAACAGAAGTGATGCAGGAAGCTCCCAACTCTATCCAGACACAACTCAGTGCTACTTAGAATAAACTATGTAATTACACTATTCTCGTATGTATCTTTTGTATGTACTACCTAATCTGTAGATTTTATAAAAGAGATTTATACCCTGCCTAATCAATTAAAAGTGAAGAAATCAACATTTCAGAGTAATAATTAAAACTTCACAAAACAAAGAATAAAAACAATAGCATGCAGCGATTGAAACAGTAAAAATAGTAACCTCAGATAACAACAAATAGACAGCAAACCTTTAAAGGCCTGGGGAAATAAAAAGGTCTTGTTCTGCCACCTAAAATTAATTGATTGAGTAGGTGCCAAACAAACAGATCACGACTACAAAAAAATTGGTGACAGTATAACCTCTGTCAGTGGGGGCAACTGGAAAATGGCCTATGGGACAGGGTAGGGTATATATTACATATTTAAATAACTAAAATATAAAAAATAAGTGATGATCTAGTTCCTGGCTGTACCCTCAAATCCATGTCCTGCATGTGGATAGTTGCACACACCTTATGTCAGGCATAGGAGAGGTCAGTCCCTAATTTTTTAATGTATCATAAACGATAATGTGTAAAAAAAGATAAAATTATCTACAAGTGTTCAGAGTGCAAAAGTGTATTTAAGCAAACAAGATGCTATAGATGTTCAGACTGAGGGAAGGTCAGTAACAAATGAAATCGGCAATGAGAAGTTTAAAACTTTTCATTAGAAAAGAAGAGCATTATTGAACCCAGTAGAGTACATAAGAAAAGTCCAACAGATCTGTGAATAAGACAACAGGCCCAGCAAGTAATAGCATCAGAAGATGAGAGAAACAGAAGAAGTGCTAATAAAAGGGCAAACCAAATAAAACCTTCATTTCAGTGTTTGTATGAAGAAGTCTGAATAGAAGTTTGTAAGCTGAGACAAATTTCCCAGAGGACAGAAGTAGAACTATCAATGTGAAACTGGAATCCTATGAGATGCTGTGGACGAATTAGCATAGCATAGGGTTCAGAAATTATGAAGCTGGTCTATCTTGTCCATTATTGTCTAGTTTGACTTTTAGTAGTTCTTAGTAGTTTTAGCTAAGATTTAATTAGAACTAGTCTGGAAGTATTTGGGCCTATGCAGTCTGTGGAATGTCAGAATTTGTGCAAGCTTATCTCTGTCAGTGTTCTCAGAGAAGAGCAGGTGGGAGTCACTTCTTCCCCTTGGTTCGGCCTTGAGAGGCTGGGAGTTCTCCATTAGAACCTGACAGAGGAAGAGGTGGGGGGTGCAGAAGGATTGCCCAGACTGAAGCGTCATCCTGGTGGGCTGAGCAGTGTTGCCTTGTTTGGACAGGGGCATTGCTGAACGGCTAGAAGCCCTTGTCTGTCAAGTGGTCCAGAAGAGGCCTATGCCTCCCTTTTTAAGCTGATGCAAAGTGAGGAGCCTTTGCTAGGAACATCTCATCTGCAATGTCCAAAATGCCTCCCTGCTTGGATCCATCATTGTCTGGGCCTCTGGAGGCACTTCTGTACATGGACCCTCCTAAGTCGATCTTTGCATTGCTAAGGACTTCCCATGTAAAGTACTGTGAAGCTTTTCAAAGACTTGAACTCTCGATTGCTGTGGCTTGTGTGTCTTTATTTGTTGTCAGCTCAGTGTACCAGCAGGCTGAGTTTGATCTACGATTGTTGGATTTTCCTCTGCCTGGACTCATGCGGTGTGGAGATGTCAGTGCAAAAGTGCTGGCATTGGATTCCTTGCATCTGTGAATTTATCCCTCCCTTGATCTTGTTTAGGCCTTGACCATGTTGCCTGGAGTTACTAACAACTGATCCAAATTGGACTAACTCTCCTTGGGTGGTTTGTTAAAGCTCCATCCGACGAGTGTTTTACTGCACGCTCATTACTATGCGCTCACGGATTACTCAGATGACGTTGTCTGCCTCTTGCGCTTCTTCCACCCCTTCTTGCTTTTGTTGCACAGCAAAAAACCTAGATAAAGTATGGTTGCTGCTCTCTCCTACCGGACTGAATGGGGCTACTACTTCCTGTTTTCAGGAAGCAACGCCGGAGCGGCGACAGAAGAAGTGGCAACAGAAGAAGCGACGGGAGCCTCGCGTTTGAACTAGATGTGATGGGGCTTTTAGTCCTTTGATTGCCTGTGGGATCATGTCAGGAAGCATTCCCCCACCCTCGTCCTGGTTTTGAATCCATGTATGGATTGACCTTCCCTTGTGTTTAGAAACGTCGAGATGGCAATGGTGAAACCACATTAATGGGTATATCATCACGGTAGTAGTGATTAGCTTTTGACTGTTCTGGAATTTATTACCCACTTTGAAGGCAGGCCTGTCCAATTTGTGGTCCATTAAGAAAAATGCCATGTACAATGTCTTTTACTGAGATAGGATACAACAAAACAAAGACTGGGGCTCCTGGTGAACTGAATTCTGCTTGGTGACTCACAACCTATACTGACCTATTTGAAAGTAAAGAAGTGTCAGCATCTGGTTGAATCACTTTCTCTGCACCTGTTTTCTGTCATCACACACATTACACGAAGACACCACATTTAATTTCATCACTCCATGCATGTCTAAAAAAGAAATCCATGCATTTAACAGTTTCCTTGCCTTGAACAGGGGGATATTTACTAAATAGATGAATAAATAGTATTCATTTATTGATGCCTAAAAAATAGCGTTCAGAAAGTTCACAAGTCAGAGCTAAAACCTATTTTGTTTAAAGGCTAAATCTCAAATGAACAAAAATCCTCTACAGAATTTAACTAAAGGGGGGAATTGAACTAAATTTATTTACAAAAGCTGAAGGGAGATTTCAAGAGCTCAGTGCCCCTTTGTGTAGCCCTAAGATGGCTACAAAGAAGTCATAAAATAAATTCATTTTCAATAGCACTAAAGAATTTCTGAGAAGCTTAATTTTCTCATCTTCCCAAATCGAGCTCACAAAAAAAGCTTGGAGAAAAATGAAAGTCTTAAGGAAATCTAACACCAGCCCCATGGCTTTTCTTGGCAGATTGAAATGTATAACTGCCATAAATACAGTCTTAGAGGCAATGCCTACAAGCCCTATGTTGCAATTTAATGGTACTTTTTTGGCTCTTGCAAGTATAATTGGTATATTTGCTGAGAGAAAAGGGTAATATATGTTAATTTTAGACAGGCTCTCTTACTCTGATCTTTACATTACCACTTGTCTTCGATATACATAGCATAGCTGTTACTTTATGTCAGAAAGGCAAAGATGATCCATTAGTATTTAGTGCTATATGGTGGTAATTAATATCACATACAATTGAATCTGAGATGTTGACATATATGTCAAACACAGCTAGGGATACATGGACTGTATAAATGGTATGAAATTTCCGATATAGAATAAATTTATATTAAATTTATAATAATATAAAGAATTTAAAAATGTAATAAGGGTAAGGGAAGGAGGGAGATATATTATATCATACTATATTATATTATAATGTTTGTGATGTGTTGAATATATGAAAATCTTTAATAAAAACATTTTAAAAATGTCAGCCTTTCCCAACCTAATGCCATATAGAAGTTTTAGACTTCAACTCTCATCTTCCTTGCTGGCTGGGATTGATAAATTTTGTAGTCCAAAACCACTGGAAGGCATTAGGTTAGGGAAGGTTGCTTTATGTAGAGGTCTTAATCTACATTTCTGGTCAACCTAGGGGAAGGTAAAACCGTTATCATAATAGATGCTACCTTTCCCCCAAATTACATTAATTCTGAGTCAAAAGGGCTATCTATACGTCAATGGAAAAGTGCCCATTTTGCCTGGCTTCCTAACTTCAGGTTACCTCTCAGTGAAGAAAGGAAGCGTTATTCCCAAATGGAGTCTGTAGCTTTGTCATCAGAGAGCTATGATTTAATTCTGAGGCAAAAAAAAATTGCTGTGAGTGCAGTGCCACAAGACTCTTTTTGATTATTGCATAGAGCAGTAGCACTGAGCAAAATGTCAAAAGCAACCAAGTCTGACCTCCAAGGTTGGCTACAGACCATGTTAGTGGTAAGGTTGATCAAGTGAACTTTTGAAAGTGTTCTCAAGAACAGAAGAAGAGTTAAGACCAAAGGCCTTTTTAGTCCAGCCTTCTGATCCCACAGTAGCCAATCAGGTACCCAAGGAAAAGAACGCAATAGCACCCTCCCATTCATGTCTCCCAGCAACTGGTAGTCAGAGGCACATTGCCTCCAATACTAGAGCTATCATCATGACTAATAGCCATTGGTAGGCTTATCCTCAATGGAATTGTTCTCGATGAAAATGTCAACCCAGTGTGCAGCAGCTGTAAAAAAGGCAAACTCCATGTTAGGCATTATAAGAAAAGGAATTGAGTGAGACCACACATAGAATACTGTGTACAGTTCTGGTCACCACACCTCAAAAAGGATATTATAGAGCTGGGAAAAGTGCAGAAAAGGGCAACTAAAATGATTAAGGGGCTGGAGCATCTCCCCTATGAGGGAAGGTTACATCAACTGGGATTGTTTAGCTTGGAAAAAAAGAGGCTAAGGGGAAACATGACAGAGGTGTACAAAATTATGCATGGTATGGAGAATGTGGATAGGGAGACCTTTTTCTCCCTCTCTCAAAATACTAGAACCCGGGGTCATCCCATGAAGCTGATTGGTAGGAGATCCAGGACAAATAAAAGGAAGTACTTCTTCACACAGCGCATAGTTAAATTATGGAACTCACTACCACAGGATGTAGTGATGGCCACCAATTTGGATGGCTTTAAAAGGGAGTTGGATAAATTCCTGGAGGCAAAGGCTATCAATGGCTACTAGCCCTGATGGTTATGTGCTATCTCCAGTATTCGAGGCAGTAAGGCTGTGTGCACCAGTTGCTGGGGAACATGGGTGGGAGGGTGCTGTTGCACCATGTCCTGCTTGTTCATCCCTGGCTGATGGCTGGTTGGCCACTGTGTGAACAGAGTGTTGGACTAGATGGACCCCTGGTCTGATCCAGCATGGCACGTCTTATGTTCTGGATGTCCTGGATAATTGTTTAAGTGTTTAAAGCTTTCCCTCCTTACTCAATATGTACTCCTGTTCTTCTAAATGTGCTTACAACTGTATCTAGTACCTATGAGACACTACTGTGATAACTAACAATCTAAAAGCCAATCTACTCATTCAGATGTTTCTTCTGGCTATTTGTGTGCCAGCTAACGTTTGTAGATGGAACGAGTATATAGTGATCACTGAGCACTGCTAAGCTGGTGAGCATACACAATAATTTTTTGTTGACCGCACAATCATGAAACGTGATTGGCTCAAAAACTGACTCTAATAAAACATGATTTCATGGATCTGCAACTTCTGCATGGTCTAGATGCTAGTCACAAATCAGGCTGAAACCAGCAAAATCCCAGAATGCGGATTGCTTTCCTGGGGCCTTTCTACACCTAAAGATTATCCCAGGAAAATGGAGGGATCGTCCCTGCCTGCTCCTGGGATCCCCTGTGTGTCATTTGGATGCACAGCGATGATCCTGGAATGATCCCGGGATAAATGGCTGGTGTAGACATGCCCCTGGAGATGTGATAAGTGTCTTTTCAGAAACCTCCTTAGTCATTGTCATCTACCAGTTCATGATCCTTTAGTTTTCTGTGATCTTCTCTAATGTGTTGTACTCTTCAAAGAAATGTGTACAGTTTTCATTTAGATAATGCTTAAGCATCCTGACACTGTGTTGCCCGGGTAACGGAATTGATGGCTTTGAAAAATTGTATTCCACATGCATAGCGCACCAAAACATTAAAACAGTAAAATGTTTTGGAAAGAAATGTAAATAGTGATTTGTGCAAAGCCTATCCAGGTGTGTGTATTTATATGTGTATGCATTTGGGCCAAATATAAATATGTTTTGGGGTCAAGCCAGAAATGATGTGTGACACCCCATCCCACCCAAAAAAACCCCACCCTATAGACACCCCCAGATCAGACTGGACCCACAGTGCTGGGTCCCAACACAATGATTTTCCTAATTAAAATTGCCCCTCAAAGTTGCTATGCTATTTGCCCCATAGGGAAAACATACAGGTACCACTGTGAAACATTTAAGCATTCCCTGCAGAGCAAATAGCAGCTACAAGTGTGGAAGAATTTCAGTTAGGAAAAAAACATGTAGGGTGAAGGATTAAATCCCCTTCCCATAGAACTGTGATGCAAGTCTAGTTTGAACCACCTGCAGGTGCTATCATCATCATCATCATCATCATCATCATCATCATCATCATCATCATCGAGCTCCAGTTTCAGGTCTACTTTTGCCCAGAAGATCATTTTTCTGGCTTAAATCCTTCTACAGCTGTCATGCTGACAGCCTATTTTCCAAATAATATTTCACTGAGCTCAGCTTACTTGCTTGCCCACTACACTTTTAAAATTTCTTTTAAAAATAAAATTGCTATACAATAGCTAGAGCATTAAACTTAAAACCAGTCTGCTTTTACACCTGGGAACAACATTATTATTTCTTTCCTATTCTAGAACGATAGATTTTTTCATTTCTCATGAGAATATTCTAATTAAATGAGTGCCGCATATAGTTGCAATGCTCAGTCTTCTTTGTGATGCTGCAATTGACAAGTATGAAGTAGTACCTTTTCAAGACTTGCTGACTCTTGCTTTTGAGCTCCTGGATGCAGTTGATAATATCTTAATTGTATTGGCAAGCAAATTTGAAGTTTTCAATAGTAGGTAAAGTGTATTATCCTTTCAAGTACAACGCAATAAAACCCACTTGTTTCTTGAATTGCGCATTTCAAATATGAGATTTTGACTACATAGACATAGGGCTCATTTACACCAAGCAGGATATTCCACTATAAAAGTGCTATATAAAAGGCAGGAGCCACACTACTGCTTTATAGTGGTATTGAAGTGCACTGCAGGATCTACACTACAGTTTTAGAGTGGTACTGAAGTGCACTGACAACTGTTGGGGCCCATCACACATCTAAACGAAGCAGGATATAACACTATGAAAGTGGTATGAAAGCGGTATATGGTATGTGTCAATAGGCCCCAATAGTTGTCCGTGCACTTCAATACTACTATAAAGCAGTAGTGTGGCTCCTGCCTTTTATATACCGCTTTCATAGTGGAATATCCTGCCTGGTGTAGATGAGCCCACAGTCAAAAACACCCTTCATATGTGAAGAGTTCATGTTAATATATGAGGATTGAAAGCAAGTACCAATTGTGGGTTCCTAAAGGTTTCTAAAGGTTTCACATGGTGAAATAGACATGGTGGTGATTTTCACTCATGATGGTTCATATCCTTTTCCCCTGAATGAACCTCTAACTAAAGTGCCATAATATGGCTGTTCGGCAACTCTTAGATGATTATTCTCATGGAGCCTACAACTGAACTTCAACAACTTTTCACACTTTCAAGTTCTGTCGATTTTTTATCAGGTTGAATAGCTCCTTTCCATTCTCCCTAACAAAGATTTTTAAGTAAGCCTGAAGCTTGCATAAAATTATTTCATCAAAAGGCAGAAACAATCACCTTTTAAAAATAAATAGGACAACTGTGTTCTGCATTGTACCATTCTTTTGTATCACAAAGAGGAACACAGATGGCACTCCATCTTCAAAGCAGCGTATATCTTAGAAATATGAGCAAGAACTATCTGAACCTGTTTAGTATGCATCACGAGTGATTCAACAGGAGCTTTGTTGGTTTACACTAGCTAAGGATCAATGAATCACTAGCCCTGATATGGAAAGGAAAGTTTTTACAGGCTTTTGAAGGTATTCTTTCCCTAGAGATATCTCCATTTTCAAATAAATGACATTGTTGCCTTGACACAAACTTCATAGTTCAACCTCTTCCTTTAACTTTGAGGAAAGAATCCACATGTGCTGACTGCACATGATTTGCGGTAGATCAAGATAATAAAAAACCCAAATCAATATAAATAATAATCAGTATAACAATAAAAACCATTAAAAATAATCCTTCGATCACAACCTAAATAAACACTACAAAAGTAATCCACAACAATTGGGCCATAACTAATGTCCAAATGCCTGGGAAAATAAGTATGTCTTTCCCTGGTGCTAAAAAGATCGCAGCATCAGTGCCAGATAAGCTTTCTTTGGGAGAGCACTCTATAAACAGGAGACTTGAAAGAAATGAAAATCATGAAGAACAGAACTGAAGAGCTTGTCCAGAGTCTTGAATTGTGTTAGAACTTCCATTCTCCAATATTTTACTAGATAAACTTGCATCAGCCTGGTTATAGCATGCAACAAGCAGAGTACAAAAGCAGCTAAATTTACCTGTGAGGGTGGGGCGTGGGAATCTTTCTGAACAATAAATATGGGGATTACTGTAGAATTAAAAGCACTCTTCTATGCTTGCTTACCCTGCTTCCAGAGTAATCCTGCTTTTAGCCTTTATCATTCTGTTCCAGCCCACACTAAGGGTCAACCTGGATGTTCCATGTAGTTCCATTCCTTTCCCTGAACATTCCATGTAGTTCCATTCTTAAAATGCAAAACAGCCGTGGCTTCAGATTGAGTGGAAGACTACCAGGGATGAGGAGGTTGTTTACACATGATATCCTTTTCTTGGCAGCTATTTGTTGTTTCAAAATTGCCTCCCAGTATCTTTTCCCCCCATAATTCCAGTATCTTCCCCCCCCCCATAATTCTCTGGGACAAATTTTTAATATGCAGTTTTAAAAACTGTTTATAAACAAGGGTGGGCATAGCTCAAGAACTACTGGTAAATATCTGGGTGATTTGCAGTAGATCGGCATGGGTTTCTTACCTCCAACAGTTTAACAATAAAAACAAATGAAAAAGGCTCCTGCACCCCATTAGGCCGATGAAAGGAAAAATGCTTGGAGGGAAACCAGGAATGGATTTGTGGGTAAAAGAACACAGAACTCAGTTCTGGTACTGAAAAAATATATATCTTGGGCTGAGTAGATCCTGCAAACTTGAAATCTGCCCACTCTTGATCTAAAATAGCCAGAGTATTACAAAACCCAGGCTATCTATATATGGGATGAAACATAATTTTATAAATGAATGACAATCTTAAAAGTCTTTGGTTTTGTAATTTTGTTATTTCTAAATGTATCAGAAAAGTGCGTGGTTCCTATAATACTATGTGTCTTTGTTTTATTTATTCAGATTAACGTTAAAAAAGACTTACTTTTGAATATATGTCTATTCTTACATGGAATTCAGCCATACCAATTAGTTTACCAAGCATATATATGGATTGAAAACTTACAGTCATGACCAGCCCCTTTTCCTGGAAATATTTGACCAGTGGAACAGCATTCTGCTTGAAATTTGTTAGGCGTCTTTGTGTAGCTTTGAGATTGTCATCCGGCCTTCCCTGCTGCTCAGCACGCTTCATTAGACGTTCCTTCAGCCGCTGATTTGAGCAGGACAAAAATACCACCAAATCTGGAGTGCAGATCTGTAGAGATGATGATGCAAATATTAAAATTAGTTAATTTATTAAAATTATCTAACAAAGAACTGTGCTTAGATTTCTGAGAGAGCTGGACACAAAGCATTCGTTTTTAAGTACTTGTTGCAAACATTGAAACGCTTAGTATCTGTCATGTGGAAATACGTTGCCTATAACTGTAGCGTTCTCCTTCCATAATTTAAAGTGTGTAAGTGTGACAAATGTGTGGTGGGGGCAGAAAGAAGAATGTTTTTCCTTCCTCTGTCCAAAGCTTGGCAAGAAATACCAGATTTGTCATTTCATCATTCCATTTGAGGGCTTTTTAATAAAAAATTCTGCAGCAGCTGGTAAGGAAATCACAGGAAATTATACTACTTGGTGTTTATGAGTATATGGATGAACATTCAGTATGACCTGAACCCTGGGAAGAGATAGTCAGAAAGACCCCAAAGCTTCGGAACACCCAAGCTTGTCACTCAAGCCAAAAGGAATTCATCACTGTGCTATGAGCATGCTCAGTAATAAAGGATCTTCATAATAATACATAGCAGTTATAAATAACCCTAATTTAACTGAGCTTCCTTTGCCAGAGTGATTGTTGTGTTAAAGTCTCAATACAGATATTTACTTTTCACTGTCTATGATGGGAGTAATTATGTTCTTTAAAAGTATTAATGTGGCAGCTGAATTAAGCTGTCGCAAATTATTTGCCTGATGATTAGAGTGCACATGAAAGAAACAGAATAACCTAGTTAACTACATAATTAAAACACAATGAAAAGAGCCAAACTTTTATTTCGGATTGTTTACTGGGGAGGATGAGTATAGATGATAGACTGTCATCTCCTATGGAGAGCAATATTAATGTTATTAACATTTGGAAAGGAAGTGTTTTAAAATGGGGTGACCTGCATATTAAATGCTGGCAAAAGTTACTTAATATTACAAAAGTGAACACATTCAGAATTTATATGTGCAATTAACTTGAGGGAAGTTTGTATCACATTTACACTGCCACTTTCATAGAATCATAGAATCATAGAATAGAAGAGTTGGAAGGGGCCTACAAGGCCATCAAGTCCAAGCCCCTGCTCAATGCAGGAATCCACCCGAAAGCATCCCTGACAGATGGTTGTCCAGCTTCCTCTTGAATGCCTGTAGCTTGAGAGAGCCCACAACCTCCCTAGGTAACTGATTCCATTGTCGTACTGCTCTAACAGTCAGGAAGTTTTTCCTGATGTCCAGCTGGAATCTGGCTTCCTTTAACTTGAGCCCGTTATTCCATGTCCTGCACTCTGGGAGGATCGAGAAGAGATCCTGGCCCTCCTCTGTGTGACAAGCTTTTAAGTATTCGAAGAGTGCTATCATGTCTCCCTTCAATCTTCTCTTCTCCAGGCTAAACATGCCCAGTTCTCTCAGTCTCTCTTCATAGGGCTTTGTTTCCCGACCCCTTTATCCAATCCTATTCTCCTGTCAACAGCTTGTATATTTTTTTTATAACTTTTATAAATATTTTTTTTATAACTTATATACCTCTAAATATAATAAATATATAACGGTCCTAATATTAGTTTATACAGCTTGGTAGACATATCATTGTATATACTAGAAGAAACTCATGTACCGATCCTTATAGAGCCAAAACAGCACCAAGAGAGAGATCTTAGCAGGTCGAGTAGTGAGGGGAGGAAAAGGCAGTAAACTCTCCTTCTGTGTGCTTCTTTGAGTTAACATAGAATCATAGAATAGTAGAGTTGGAAGGGGCCTAAAAGGCCATCGAGTCCAACCAACATTTTGGATTTGATCCTGATTTGAGGTGTTTCCAGACTGCCTGACTGAGATATCCCTCACCTACCTCTGTCCACTTGGTCACACAGATGTGGCAATAACTTATCTGCAGATCTAATACCGTCTTATTCTGATCGTTAAAGCATGATGGTTTCTCTCATGATAACTTATGTCTAAGGGCGTCATCAGACAAGCATTTGTTACTGGGTACTCACTGATTTTCGCAGGTCTCTCTCACGACATTGTCTGCCTCTTGCGCATCTCCTGCCCTTTCTAAATTTCTTCGCTTGACAAAAGAAGCCCCCGGTAAGTCCATATTATTTTTAAAGATGGAAGTTGCCACTATCTCTTTTTCCCTTCCCCTTTCCTCTCCCTGAGAGAAAAAGGAAGTATCAAGCAACAAAATTGGGGGCGGAGAAACGATAGTAGGCATCCCCCCATTTGATGGAGCTATAGGTGAAACAAACGTTACTGGTAATTACTAGGGGGCTGTCTTTACGATGGTGGGTTGCCACCGCGGTGATCCAAAAGCCCATGCATCGCTGCTGCGGGGTGAGCAGCAGCTAATCTTGACCCTGCAAGGAAAGTGTGGGGTTTCTAGCACCAGTCACATTCCCTGTCCTCTGCCTGGGTGGACGGCGACCAATCAGGGGTCACATCCACCCAGCCATGCCTCTGCTGCAACTCTGGAGTGAGGCTTAGAGGCTGTCTTGACATTGTCTTGCGCATCCTCACCTCGCTCCGGAGAAAAAAGTCAGGGTAAGTCCCTGACTTTCTTTCTCTGCAGCTTCGGTGGAATGCCCCAGGGTGGGTTCATGATTGCTACTCTGTTCTATAATTGCCATCGCAGCACTGCGTACCCATCATGGGGCTTTCTGAACGTTTAGACAGCCCCCAAGAGGCAAAGGGAACCAGTCAAATGCATGGAAATATTATATAATATTTGATGCCCTGTGATAAAAAATGGAAGGACTTTCTGTGCCTGGTTTATTATTGTAAAGCTCCATGAAGTAAGCCTAACATCTGCAATACTAACCCTGCCTGAATTTCTGGAGGAATGTACATTTTGTGAAACAAATAGTTTTGATTTTTAGTCATAGGTTTGGCTTTAAGGAATGCTAGAAGTGCTTAATTCCTTTGGGAAGGCTATTCAAAAGCATTTCAAACTGGGCTCTCTCAAAATAAAGATGACACATGGAGAATATCTAAAACTCTGAATAGGTTGTTACCTTGCCACTTCCTTCATTTAGGAAAGCAACAATAATTCCCCATGGAAGCTAACAAGAATTTGTCAAAGCTCATGATTCATTAAAATCCATTAATGTTTGTTAGGCACTTCCAGAGTATCATCCATTCATTCTCTATTGCACATAAAGTATTCACGAGGAGGTATTAAGAAGAGCTGCTTTAATTTATTTCACTACTCTTTGTAACCTTTTCTTACTTCAAGCATGTCATCTGTTCTCAGTGAGTTGGTGAAATCAATGAGAATTCTTAATAATCTTTGTATAGCAGTGCTAAACCTTACTTTGATATTGCAAACAGAGAAGTCTCTGAGACTATTAGGAAAATAAGCAGCAGGATGTTGCTTCATTGAGTAGCAACCATCAAAAGAGAACATGCTATATATTTCTCTCTCTGTGGTAAGATAAAGAAAAATAGACACTTGGACTTGACATTAAATGGTTAAGGTACATCCATAACTCATATAAAACTGAGTTTTAGTACACACTATAATTACTAGAACTGCTTGATAATGTAACTTAGGGCATGTCTATATGGCTTCTTTACCCCGACCTAAACGCACATTTTCACGCTTCCGGACGCATGACGCATCCGTCCATTCGCCGCAGCGCTGGCTTATAATCAGGATAATGCACATATTCTCAGCTCCGATTTAACACAACTTTTGAGCAATGTTCGAGTGTGCACCGCGTTAAACCTATGTGTCATTGAGGGAGTTAAATCACCTTTCGACTTGTGGGTGTATCTTCCAGGGCAGAACACAGTGATTGGCCGAGTACCCACCTTCCCACCTATCGTGTCCTCCTCTGCCTCCTTAGTCCCTTTGCGCCCTTTCAGTTTGAATTGTATGATTCTGCGGAGCCCTGCAGATAGAACTTAGATTGAATTTGAAAACAAACAGGGGGAAATGTATAGCCAGAGGCAGGAGACGTATTGTTTTCAATGCTCTGCTTCCCCCCCCCCCTTCGTATCCTGCTCTGCTGTGTCATTCCTTTCCCCCGCTTGTTCCTTTCCTCTGCTCGTTCCTTTCCCCTGCTCATTCTTCTCTTCCGTTCCTCCAGAGCTCTACAGGTAGGAGTTAGAGCGTTCCTCGGCAATAATCCGGGTGTGTGAGTGTGTGCGTGCGTGCAAATGCGTGCAGTAATAACTACAATATGAAAAAAAATTCAGGACATAAATCCCTGTTATTCCTGAAGTGTGACGCTCTTGGACTAATTCGAATCAATGAAAATTCAGGATAATATTCAATGTGGAGCAATCCTTTTGTCGTATAGATGAGGGCTTAGTGAATTGCTTCATGTATAACATCTTAGCCTAATAAACTATGTTTCCCCCAACTTTTCCAGGCTGAGTGAGCGCAGCCCAGCTCTTCCGCCTGTCTGTCCTTGCTTAGGAGCTGCTCCAGGGGTGTTCCCGGCAGAGGGCGGGAACACCCCGCCCTGATTGGTCACACTCCAATCAGTGTGACCTGATTGGTCACACTCCACCAGGGCAGAGGGCTGGCAGTAAGCCGAATAGCTGGCAGAATGCCCTGTGCTGCCTTACTCAGAATATGTATTTTCCCATTGTAATCATCCAGATCTGTTTCTCATCCTTTTTTCAGCTCTGTGCCTGCTAATCCTTGACTGCCAAATTGTAAAGCTAGTTTTAAACACTAATGTGTTACTTAGACTTGGAAATTCTTCACCTAAGCCGCTACCACCGCCTCCTGTTCCTCCTTGCCCTACATTGCTGGGGAGGGGGCGCAGTAGGGGGTGGATGACCACCATAAACCCTGTGCTCGGCATGGCAATTATCTGGACCAACCCCACAGGAACGAAATTGCGGGGTTTGGGGGGAACATGGCGCCAACTCAGCGCCATGAAGATAGCCCCAAATCCGCCCTCATAGCTTTTTCTTACAAAAGATGTGGGATACAGTCATGAATCTCCACTGCAGTCTAGTCTGGTCCTAAAAATCAGGGCAAGAGGCTGTAGTTCACTGATAGAGTACATCCATTGCATGCAAATTATCCCATATTAAATCCCTGGCATTTCCTGGTAGGGCTAGGAAAGATTTCTGCCTGAAATCCAAGAAAGCCACTGCCAATCATTGCAGATAATACTGAGCAAGACAGATCAATTATCTGATTTGGTATTAGGTAGCTTCATATGTTCCTAATCACTATATCAAACATATTAGCTTTCTGATATATGACAGAGCCATTTCACAAGTGACTTGACATTTATTTGTATGAAATGCACTGACAATGTGTAAGCCAAATGATTTTTTTCCTAGCTGCCCTGAAGAGTGTTTATGAATCTATCACTCACAGCACAGGATTAATCCAAAGTGAGTAACACATTCTAGGCCAAATTAAAAATGCTGGTATTAGCTTTCAGAGCCCTTAATAGCGTGGGGCCGGGTTTTCTGAAGGACCGTCTCCTCCCATATATATTTGCCTGGACCCTGAGGTCATCTTCAGCCGTCATTCTCCGGGAGCCCCTGCCAAAAGAAGTGAGGCAGGTGGCTACCAAGAAAGGGGCATTTTCTGCTATGGCTTCCTGGTTGTGGAATGAGCTTCCTAGAGAGGTTAGCCTGGCGCCAACATTACGCTTGTTCCAGCACCTGGTGAAGACCTTTTTATTTTCCCAGGCATTTTTAGCATTTTAGCATTCCAGTCTTTCAGCCCTGCTGTTTTAAATCTGCTGTTGCATTTTAAATCTCTGCACTGCTGCTATGTTTTTAAACTGCTTGCACTTTTATACTGTAGTTTTAAGCTACTATATTTTATATTATATTTTATGTTGACTTTTTCTTTTTAATTTTTGTAAACCACCCAGAGAGCTTCGGCTATTGGACAGTATAGAAATATTACAAACAAATAATAATAAATAATACTATTTATAATAAATAATAATAAGAATGGTATTCACTTGGCTCTTGGGCCTGATGAAGTAACTAGCCCTTTCTGCATTACATCTCCACCATCCTTTAGCCAAATATATGTATCACCTTTTTTAAAAAAAAACTCACAGTAGCTACTGCTTTCTTATATTGGTAAATCAAAAACAAACACAATCAATGCCTTTCTGACCCTCTTCTCCTGCGAGACCAGCCCTAGCCAAGACTGATATTTTGGGTTATGTGGAAAGCATCCATCAGTCCCAGAATCAATTTACTGGATAATGGAATAAACAACAATCTGTAACTGGTCTTTCTTTCAGTGCTAGGAGGGAACAATCAGCAAACCAGTCTGTTCAGCATGACCTACAGTCCTACGATTCCTAATCTATAATTTGTGCATCTCAGAACCAGGCTGCTTTTCAAGTGACCATAATCATTAGAGAAAAATCTGTACAGGAGGGACTTAGTGATAATTAAATAGCAGGTGAGCTCCTTGAATCTATATTTAGAGGCTGCTAACCAGAGTAGAAGTTCATGCATGCATTTTGTATTCAGCCCCACAATATACCTGCCAACTTAGGAGAACACTTCTTGCATCTGATGGATTCTATTCCACAAAAGCCTATGCCATAATAAATCTGTTGGCCTTTAAGATATTACAAGTCTCTGTATGGAATTTGAACTAGGGATTTGCTTGTTTTTTATTATGTATTAATTTATTTATTGTTGTTGTGAGGTGTCCTGGGAATAATTATATTTAAGGAAGGCATATAAATAAATAGATCAAAAAATAGCACAAATGTTCAAAACATTTAAAGCAGCAGATAAAACTATCAGCACTAAATGCCATTCCAATTAACCATTAAAATCCTCCAGACCTAAAAGGACTCCAGGTTGAGCAATCATGCTGTTTATTTGGCAGGATATTTCTTACTTTTCACAGGACCATATACTAGAAAAGTGGCCATTGGTTGCCTACTCTAACCCACAACTGCAGCCCCCCCCCCCGCGAGCATCCCAGCCCCCAAAAGTAGGTTTTCTGCAGAAAAGACCTAGCAAAGAATTAGCTCCAAGATTAGGCCAAACTTGTATATTTCATTGAAGTTAAGAAATGGTCCTTATTTTAGTCACCACAACTGCAACAGCTCTTTAAAAATGAAGTAGCTAATCTTGGTAGCTTCAGATTTACACAACAACAAAAATACATAACAGAAAACATCCTCTATAGATTGTCCTAAAGGAGGAACTATAATTACAGTTAGGCTGTACCTTAAGCACATCTGACTCTAATTTATATCCCCGCTCCGCATGTAACAATGACATTAATGGAGTTGCTGCAAAAATTAGAATCTGTTTTCTATTCACACAGAACAGGTTAACATTTACTATATCACTGAATCACTTTTCTCCCTGCTTTTTTTTTTTTTTTTAAAAAAAACCCTTAGTCACTGTTTAGTTGGTTTGTGATTTTTTAAATAAACTTCATGTCTTCAGTGTTTCAAATTGGTGACATTTTCCTTCAGAGCACCAAATATATTTCAAAGCATGAAAACTCAATGCAACAGAATAAGCAACTATAGTGTTGTGTTTCTTAAAAAATCTCCTGCCTTCTTAGGAGACAAAAAACGAGGCCTGCTAATTAATCCACAAAGCTTTATTTAAACAATAAATATCTCTTCCCACCTGAAGACAGTCTAATCTCTTGGAAACTTCTCCCCAGGCAAAACTACGCAAACTAAGCAAGACAATTGTCGTTTCAAGGAGAACAGAAAGCCTTTTCCCGAAACGCATTAACTTCAGAGAGGCTAGGTCTGAGGCAGTCGTGATGTGAGCTGGGCCGACTTTCTCTCGCCTTCTTTCCACTCCGTGCATTTTAGCCTGCAGCGCACCCTAGGATCAGCTAGCCTGTCGCCCTCTCCTTCGGAAGAATGTTGGCTTCTCACTGCCTCTGTATGATTTGTCCTTGACGAGATAAGCTCTGGAGAGAGATCACGACCAGCTGGAGAAGAAAGCATGAGAGCTCTCTCCCCCACTGGTACAGGCTGGCTTGTATCTGGTGCTGACTCCTCTACTTCAGAGTCTGATTCTGATTGATTACCTGAAACACCTTCTTCCAAAACAGGGAGAGCAAGGCTAGACATAGGGTGACCAGATGACCTGGAAAACCCTGAAGACCTCCGGAAACACAGGGATCTCTGGGGCAACCGGGACTGGGCCCCAATTTACCGGGGAAAAGGCCTGGAAGATGTGTTCCCGGACTTCAGGGAACATGTCCTTCAGCCTCCACCCCCAGTGCTGATCTAGCCTTTTCCTGGGCTGGCATGATTGCACCGGCCCAGGGGAAAGGCCTGCATTGGCCCTGGGGAGGCTGGAAGCATGATTTACAGCCGCGATTTTGTGCAAAACACCATTTTTGTAAATGTTTCCAGCTGTAAATTTGTGCAAATCAGCATTTTCAAAAAATAAAAATAAAAATGGGAAAACATGAGTTTTCTTAACTCAGCATGCACCAAGTTGAACCAGCTCAGGACTCCATGAGACGGCAAAAATGTGTCGAATTACACCCCCAAAAAGGATTCATCCAACAGTCCTACTATTGAGTAATCTGGATCTGTTTTATACTAAAGCTAAAACCTTGCCTCAACAGATTATCTCATGTAGGGCAACTCAGCTCATTCCCATTCATGTGGACCTACACCCTAATCTACTAAGTCTTCCCCATTCAACAAACAAAACAACTCTGCATACACTGCAGAACACAAACTTATACCTCCCATCTCTTATTGAAGTGAATCAGGAAAGTTGCTGGTACAGGAACTCCATGGGGTATGATCCAGACTTTGTCATACTTAAAGTAAACCCATTGAAATTAATAGGATTTAAGTTAGATATGATTATCATTAAGTCCCATGGATTCTAATGGGCTGACCTTAAGTATGACTAAGTCTGGATCCAACCTGATATGTTCATTGAAGTGAGGAGGTAATCAAAATGAACTGTTCATAAACCACCACACCTTTCTTCAGAGTCCTGAACTATGAGACTGGAGTCTTGCTTCAGCTACTGGTTTTGTCAATATTTTCTATTAAATGCTGCCTACACCAGTTGCTGATTAGAAAATCGGATAACAAAGTTTTTGATCGTTTCCCTTCATTAGCTCTAAAGTCTATCATTTTACAAAGTAGCATTGCTACTATCCGGTTCAAATGGTTCTCTCCTTTAGACTCATTTATTAAAGTTCGCTATAGCTGCCTGTAAATATATTAACCACCTTATGATAAAGAGAGGCTCACAAAGGATGAATATACACAGAAATGAGTGAAACTGGAGCAACAAAAATTAAACTAAAAATAGAATAAAGTTATAGTTAGCCTATCCACTTGAGATCACTGGCTTACAGGTGGCAATGGAAAGGACAGTATTTAACATGTTAGTCTTGCAGGTGATTCTCTGGCTTTCAGCTTGGATTACTCTTTTTCAGCATTTTCCAACATGTGTCTGGAATTTTAAAAGCTTCCTATTTTCTACCTTTCAGAAACGTGTTATGCCCGGAGAAAAGGTGTTTGCTTACCTAAAGACTTTGAAGGAATAACAAATTAAAATTCAGTCTTCTTTCAAAAATTAGAAAGTGAGCTAATCAGAAGTGTCACAAGAATTCAAACACTTTATTTAATTAACTCTATGGCTAAGGTCTTCTGTAGATGTTACAGCAGCACTATGGGAGTGAGTTATCCTATGATATTATAGTGGGCCATGGTGTTTCTAGGGTGGGGCTAATTACATAGGGCATTCCCACACAATTGCTGCCTGACTAGAATCCACAAACACAAGACGAGCCCCATCTGACAAGCATTGCAGTCCCAGTGACAAAGCATTGAGGTAAACAGTTACGCAGACAGATGAGTTAAGCACCTGTGCAAGTTAAGCAACAGAGCAAAGAAGTCAGGGCCATCAAATCTGCATTTTGACCTTGAGTCAAAGGTAGATGACCTGGAGTAGCTGAGAAAATCAATGTTGTAGTTGAAGCCTTCAGGGACATCATAGTGGCATCCCAATCTCAGGATGATGGCTTTTCTGTTGTTCATGGAGAATGAGGGTCTTAATCAGATCACTCCAGGGAAGAGGGAAATAACCCCCTTAGAAAAGGAACATTTATTGGGGGATGAACTGATATCATCTCCAAGGGTGGGAGGGGGTGCTAGTAGTAAGTTATCTGATCATTAACAACTCAGATAGATGGGTTTGTAATGGACACGTAGACTGCCTGGTGACTTGCCTGCTTTTAAAAAATATTGCAGATGTCACATTTCATCTAGAGAGCCTGGTAGATAGCGTTGGGAAGGAGTATGTGGTTATGGTGTACTTTGGCACCAATGGCATCAGGAAATGTAGTAGTGTGGTCCTGGAAGTAAAATTTAGATTGCTAGGTAGGAAGTTAAAAACTAGGACTTCCAAGGTAGCTTTCTCAGAAATGCTACCTGTTCTACATCTAGGACCAGCTAAACAGGCAGAGCTGAGGGTTGTCAATGCATGGATGAGACAATGGCATCTGAAAGAGAGGTTTGGATTTGCTATGTACTGGGGAAAATTTGAGGTTAGGGTTAGGCATTTCGTTAACCAAGTGGAACACGCTCCACTTGACCCATACTCAAACTCATAATCATGAACGATAGCTAAACCCACAAACTTTCATTAAAAGAATAGGAAGAAAATCTACCATTTTCAAAAATCCCTATGATTTTAACTATGGCAAGGCAGTTAAGGGCATTCATGTATAGGTCAGCCTTCCCCAATTTGGTGTCCACCATCAGCTCCAACCAACATCGCTAATGCAGGAATGCTTGGAGGTGTTGTTCAACACATCTAGGGGTCACCAGGTTGGGGAAGGCTGGTATAACTTATCAACCTTACACCGTTATGAGTCTCTGCTCCTTGATTTTCAGCAGCATTCCACATCAAGTGAGTATTAAGGGTCAAATTACATATTAATTGTGTATTGTGTAGCTTAGCTGTCTTATCATTTACTTTAGACTAACTGTGTGCACCTCCAATTTGGAGCAGAAACAACAGGACCAGAAGAGGTGAAGATTAAACCTCCCCCACATCCAGCAACCCATTTGCTTCTCAAAATTTTGCCCTCCCATGAGGAAATTAAAAGAAAAAGAAGAAAAGCCTCCACTGACTCGAATGGATATTTTTCTTCTTCTTTTAATCCCCGTGTGTGAGGAACGGGGATTTCGTTAAGCAAACATGGGGCGGGGGGAGGTTTGGACTCAAACTGCACGCAGTTACTCTAAAGTAAAGAAAAATATATGGGTCAGCTATATGCTGTGTAATTAACATAATGTGGAATTTAACACAAAGACAATGAAGGGAGAGGAAGAAAGGAAGCAGAAAAGGAAGCTTGCTCACCAGCCTTCCCATGTCCCAATAACAAGACGGCTGTGTTAATAACCTCATGACACGCACTGCTGTGGAGGTCCTAGGTCTAATCTACTTGTATATATATACCTATGATAATTCTGGGAGACAATGTGTTAAACAAAAAGGGGAGGGGAGGAGGAGGCTTCATTGACATTTAAAGTGCTTCAACTTCAAAAAGCCAAGCCTTGTTAGAGAAGAAAATCGAAATGTCTCATTAGACTACTAGCTCTCACACATTTTCATTGAAAATGAAATCACAGTACAACATCAGCTATTAAGCAATCCCTCGAGTTGGGCTGTCACCACACATTCAAGAACCTTGCCTAAAAATTGATTGGCATTTAGTTGTATAAAATGGCAAAGTCTAAGGGAGGGTTTCTTAAGCAAAGGTTTTACTACCACTCATTCCCTCAAGCTCATCAGCATTATTACACTTTCCCAAAAGGAAATATTTACTATTTTCTCTATCCATTTATACAGCTTAATCAGCCAGAATGGGCAAAGGTCAACCACACAAGCGGTTGGTCTCATACCTCCAAGAATTCTATCAACATCTTCAGGATTCACAAATGGAAAAATACCCATAACAACCTGACAAGCATCAAAGGCGCATCATAACAAACTTTAATCAATTTGGAATCCAAGTCAGATGTGCTTTGCACGTTTGTCACAGTGGACCCCCAAACGACACCCCCCACAAACTACACTCCAAGGGCCAAGGTGTAAACGTTCCTTCATCACTAGGAACATCTCTGCTATTTGATTCTGCATGGATTCGCTAGCTGAAGAGAAATAACATTTCCACCATCACAGCCATGCACTAGGTCCTAAAACTGGCTCTAATCCATGTTCCATAGGACTCGCCATGGGTTTTCCTTGCACTGTTTCTGCAGCCATCATTTTTGCTGTCAGCTCCCCTGAAAACCAGGGAGCCAATTTGGCTCTAACAAGTGGAAAAGGGTGCTCTGGAGCGATTGCATCCGCTGCCCTGCTATTTCCTCATTCCTGAGGACAAGCTTTGATAGAACCCCAATCATTGCACTGTTGAAATTTAACTTCTGTTTGCAGCTTTAACAAAATGTAACATTTTAAACAATATTTTCTCAGAAGATGAAATAATTTCCAATGACATGAATTTAATTGTTTGACTTACTTCAAAATAAATTAATGAAATTCTCATTCTACTACAGCACTGTACTTCTTTACACGTACTTCAAAGGTAGCCTCCACTCAGGAATAAGCAATTTCAGAATTGCATCCTGAATGAGCTCACAGTAGGGACATACTCTAAGGCCGTAGCTAGGCCGAAGGCTTATCCCAGGATTGTCCTGGGGTCAAACCTGTTCATCTAAGTGCCACACAGGGTATCCAGCGCTCAGGCAGGGACGAACCCGGGATGATCCTGGGATAAACCTTAGGTCTAGCTACGGCCTAAGACTCAGTTCAACAAAGTTACTATTTTCCCTGTACAAGCAGTTTTCAAGCTGACCGACAGCCAAAATGCCATGCAATCTAAATCACTATCAAGAATTATTTATAGTGCAATCCTATACATTTCTTCTCAGAAGTAAGTTCTATTGAGTTAATGGGACTTATTCCTAGGAAGGTGTGTATAGAATTGTACCCTTAAGGTGTTAAGGAATCATTGTCTAATATGATTCCTTATCACATTAAGGATGCAAGTCTATATACATACTTTAAATCAGTGCTTCAAATCACTACACTTTCTTGTTATATTTTTATTATGCTTGGGAGGAAAAGAGCCTTGTGATATTTTTAAAAAATTCTGTACTGATTCAATAAAAGGTATGCTGTTACCTAACGTGCAAATTAGAAAAGACTGTTTCAATGCTGTATTCTAGTTTAAGCAGCCTGCAATAATCTTTAATTGGGAAAAAATATGCTGCTGAAATTGTGCTCTTCCTAATGAGTACTGAAAACAAGCTATTAAGGAATAACCTTTTCCCTTTGCTTTTAAAATCATCAATGTATAAAAATACAATTTGTTAAATTGAATCTTTCCATTCCCTTTGGAATAATTAAATTGCATATACAAGGAAATACTATTGTTGTTAGGTATATGACAAAATTCTGACTGTTTTTGAAAGCATGGAGTCATTATATTCCTAAAATGTATGTCAAGAAAATGACCTTTTACCAGCCTATAATGAGGTGTTTACAAAGAATTAGGGACAATGCCCATTGATCAGAAAACAACTTTTTAATTTCTAGAATTGTGTTTCTTAACATTAAGAGCATAACAGCTTCAAGATAACTAAGGATTTTAAAGAAAAATAACAAATATCTTACTTGGTCTTCAAAGGAAAGAGCCTGGGCAACATCTCTTGGAAATCCATCAATAACAATGCCTTCTTCATCGGGGATCTGCATTAATCTCTGTTTTATCTCAGTAATGGTTGTTTCCTTGTACAGGTTTTTTTTAAAAAGGAAGATGGTTGATTATTATTATTTCATTTTAGTTATGCATAATAATAAAAATCTTGCTGACCCCACCGCCACCCCTACAAATCATTTCCCAATATGGTTTTACCTGTGGGGCTAGTTCCCCAGTAGTAATTATCTTAGCAATCAGACTCCACTTTCGATTACTACTTGTGTTGTGGATCTTCTTTCTTAACAATTCACCAACAGAGATGTACTCAAATCCATAGCGTTCTGCTATTTTCAAACTCTGGGTTCCCTTTCCACTTCCTGGGCCACCTATTGTTAAAGATAAGGAAAAACGAAGACCTTAAGTTTTCTCAGATTCCTCACTACTTACCATTTAGTGCCAAAATTTCCTACCCAAGTAAGAAATGTAACATTCTTCAAATTGCTAATAGCCTGATTCTATGCTCTAGTGCAGTGGTTCCCAAACTTTTTCAGGTAACTGCCCCCTTGGTTCCACAAACTCACACCCAGTGCCCCCAACCCTACCCTATAAAAATCATTATTCAGAATAGCGGTTTTCAATGAACCACTAAGGAAGATAATAACAATAAAATTCAAAACAGTAATAATTAATTGAATATTTATTCAAAATCCAATTACATTTTTTTAGTTTATTCAATTAAACATAATTGATGAACTTGATCCAGTGATATCTTTTCAAAGTCTGATAGTCACTTAGCAAGAATATTAGATATCACATTTAGTAACTAGGGTAGAGTACCTCACTATTCTGTAAATTCTTAATACGATGGATGGGCTTGATGAAGTGATACCAGTTTCCCAATGTCTGGTTTAAAGTTACTTAACATGAGTCTTAAATCACCACGTTTAGTAATCTGGAGTTGATTTCTCTGCTTGGAGAGAAGTAGGTAGACCACACTAAAACCACATTCCACCAAATATAATGTTGGAAATGCAACCAGGAGCTTCTGAACCACTCTCCATAGTGCAGGATAGCGATCAGATATTTCCTTCTGTAACCAAAACTCCTGGTACAGAAAAGACCACCTCAAGCGCCCCCCTATGCAAGACCTCCGCCCCCAAGGGGGCGGTACCACCCACTTTGGGAACTACTGCTCTAGTGCATCACTGAGTGCAAAAAAATAGGATATGATGATCTGAAACCAGGCAAAAACAAAACAAACCCCCCCAAAAAACCTGAGGGGAGGCCTCTTGTGGCAGAAAATAAGGACTTGCTACAGCACTTTCCCAGCTACTTTGGTAGTTTTTCTTGTACATTCTGTAGTTTGAAAGTGAGTGTAGTCCCCTCTCTAAACCCCTTGTCAGCTCTCCTATAGCAGCTATAACTGGCATAACTTTTCACTCCACCCAATAGTATGGAGCTTTGCTGTGGAACTCTAGAAAGTGACCCAAAAGCATTGCAGTCCATCTAATGGTAAAGTCAAGTATAGAAGATTGTAGGGCAAGCCAAGCTAAGCCTGGGTTGAGACTCTGCATTACTGAAATGCCAAACCAATGTGCTGCATACATAAAGCGAAGGCATGGCACAGACAACTGATTCTATAAAAGTGTTGCCAAGTGTTCTAGGTCTACTTCTTCCTCCACTGTTCTGTCCACAATGATCCAGCTCAGTTTGCATTGGTGTGTTTCATTAGCATTATTCTTGATTTCAAACTAACATATAGCAAATAAAACTTGAGTTACATGCTGCACTTTGTCTATGACGAACTATCATTCCAGCTAGCCAAATGAATAGCAATAAATTATATATAATAACAAGCATTTGTGTTGGAATGCTTTACTGCAGATTAGTTAAAATGGTTTTTCATTCTGGTGAATGCACTCTAACACAATACAGCCCTCCCGCCTCCCTCCATCTAAATTTAACATAAAGTACTGGAGAAAGATTTTAACCATAAATTAACACAAGCAAAAATGTCACTGAATAAATTATTTGTTTTAATAAAATATACATGGGTATCTTTCTCCACTTTGAATTTATATTCTGCTCAGGGAAAGTTAAGAGAGGAATGTCAACATTTTGCTCCCTCAAACTTCTGAGCAAGATAGAAAAATCTTTCAGATTAGTTAAAATGGTTTTCATTAGCCTTCTTTGTGCAAAGATGGGCAAATGGGCTTCCTTTTTCCAACTGAATGTAGAGAAAGGGAAGATTTAACACTAGAAGAACTGTGTGACGAGAGGCAGACCTACTCCCACCCCTGTTTGAATTTGAGGAGGAACTGTGTTCTCTCCTCAAGGGGTTTTGTGGTGAAATGCTATGTAGGTAATGGTTTGTTTGTGTTCTATAATGTTTAAATACTTTGCGTGTATCTGAGTAGACATGAGGCCTAGCTTTGTAACTGTGTATGGAGTCTTCAACAGTTGTGGTTGCCTTGGTTATGGTACCTGATGAGGAGAGGCTTTAGGCTGCTTAAAATGATTAGGAGGAGAAGTTACCTTTCGGGTGGGTCAACAAAGATGACTGGCAATTGAGAGTTCCATGAGGAACATGATCGGTCAGGAATTTTTAAAGAAAAGATCATGGAGGAGTCCGTTAAAGTTGGATAGGGATAGTTGGAAGGTGGATGACAGAGAGTTGGGGTTACTGGTAGTTAGCTGAAGGAAGCTGTGCTCAGAACTGGAAAAAGGGAAAGCAGGAAGCTGGGCTGGGCTGGGCTGATACTTCAAGCAGGCCGCAAAGCCCAGCACCAAGGGAATTCAGTCAAAAGTCTGACCAGCAAGTGAGCCCTAATAAAGTGTTGTTGTCCCTAAAGCCAGAGGCCACAGAGGGGCTGAAAGCAGAGGAAGACTGTTGTACAACTTCCATTCCTGGGTTAGATCTACACTACTGCTTTATAGCAGTATTGAAGTGCACTGATAACTGTTGGGGCACATTACACATTCCATATACCGCTTTCATAGGGCTCCATCAGACCTTTTTTTATCCAGTTTTCATCTGGGGTTATCCCTTCTTTCCTTAGCGAATGGAGCGCTGGGCACTTTCACGTCTGTGCATTCTTGTGCTCTTTCAGCTCATGTATCTTTTCACCTGGAGCACTACTATGCTGGTGAAATCTCCTGCCCTGCCCCTTGGGAAAGGTTTACAGGGGAGGAGGAGCGAAGGTTTGTTTTGCTCCTTTCAAAGCGTGGGCAGATTAACAATAATTTTAACTAATTTCTTTTGTAACGGTGTTGAGGTCCCCTCTTTTGCTCCAAAGTAACAAACATTCTTACATCTGCATAAGTTTTAAAGACAAAGAGATCAAAATTGGAACAATGATAGCTCTTAAGGAGGGCTCTAGCCACCCCAAGTTTGAATCTGATCAGTTCAACCCTCGATTTTAAG
Source organism: Elgaria multicarinata webbii (assembly GCF_023053635.1). Taxonomy (NCBI): domain Eukaryota; kingdom Metazoa; phylum Chordata; class Lepidosauria; order Squamata; family Anguidae; genus Elgaria; species Elgaria multicarinata. The sequence goes on from NC_086171.1 coordinate 134,766,546, forward strand.
GAATTTTAAAAATAGAATTTACAAAAATGCTTACATCTGTGTAAATTTTAAAGATAAAGAGATCAAAATTGGCACATTAATAGCTCTTAAGTAGGGCTTTCAGCATGCCAAGATTGAATGAGATTGGTCCATCCCTTGATTTTTTAGATTTTTTTAAAAAAATCCCCCTTAAATGCTTTTCCTGGAAGTTCACAAGTGTGATGGATAGCTTTTCCTTTCCTTTGAACATGCAAAGCTGTGCATCTCCAAGTTTATAAAATAGAGATCTACTCAAAGCTACGCGTGCATGGGATTTTAGTATGACTTAGATGTAAATGCAGTTGAAATCAAGGGAACCAGCAGATCTCTATTTTATAAACTTGAAGATACAGTTTTGCATGATCAAAGGAAAGGAAAAGCGATCCAACGCACTTGTGAACTTCCAGGAAAAGAATTTAAGCAGGATTTTTTTAAAAAAAAATCCTAAAAAATCAAGGGATGGGCAGATCTCATTCAAACTTGACATGCTGAAAACTCTATTTTGATCTCTATCTTTAAAAATGAGGGAGCTACAGGCAAGGAGGGTGCATTTTCCACATTTCTTTTAAGATGAAAATGTACCCCTGGTCATGCCAACTCAGGAGTAAGGACATAGAGTTAAATGGGACCTCTCTCCCTCCCCCTTCACGGTTGAGTGGAGAATTGCACCACCTTCCTCTTTTGTTAGCGCGACCGCCCTTAGACACACATACAAAGAATAGGATGGTCGACAGAACACAAACACAGAAATACACGAGAGGGAGGAGAGCATTTATTTTGCAGGGAGGGAAAATAATCCAGACTTTCCCCGCTCCAAAAAGAAATGAAACATGGAGGGGAAGAGGTGAAATGTGTGCAGGATGTGGACAACGTCATGTGGGTTTTGGGCTGCAAAACTGCATTCCAGGCATGGGGAGTATGTGTTAAATCACTGGTGTGATAGAGCCCATAGTGTTATTTCCTGCTTTTTATTCCACATTATCCAAAATGTTGCAACAAATGTCATTGTGTGAACTATGAGGTATGAACGTGCAAGAGCGATATAGCATTACCATGATGAGATTGTAATTAGTTGACACAAAATGTAGATCTGGCCCTAGTTGTGAGCGATTGATTGGGGTGGAGATTAGGCAAACTGGATATGGGAGGAAAGCTACTGAGGGCTTATTAACAGGGAAGATTATCTTATTAAGTACGGTAACCAAGGATATTTAATTTAAGAATATTTAAGCATTCCCATCCTATAATTTGAACAATATTATATTCTTTTATGTATAAAATATCCCTTAATAAACTGCTTAGTTGAATAGCTCATACTCTTTCTAGTGTTGATGCCCATCTCATGCCTAAGCTTCTTATACCAAGATACTGGTATAAGTATTCCAAGAGACATGGTGACAGCAGAAGAGAGCTAATTTGTTTAACTCCTGAATTATAGTGCTGAGAGTTCTGTAGGACCTGAAATATAAAAAAACTAAACATGTTTAAACCACAGAGGGAAGTGGTTGCCCCAGAGGTGGGACAGTTATTTCCATAAGCAGTGAGCAAATTCCCTATATATGTGGGGACTAATGCTCAAGGGCTTTCAAAACTGAATATTTTCCCTACTCCACACAAGTGAAGTGAAATGCTCCGTATGGACCACTCACTTGTACGGAGCATCAAAAAGAGGGTTGCAACTGGGAAACTCGGGGAATGCAACAGTCCACAGATATCAGATCAGATCCTATTTCAAGGGCATACATTATGAGAGGTGATAGTTCCCCTCTCCACGTTAGAGGTTCCCTGATTAGTTCAGATAGCTTAGAAAAACTATTACCAGTCCCACCTATTGTACTGGGCAGTCCTGTGCTCAAATATACATTTCAAGTTTTAGGCAAGTTGCTGAAGGTAATTTTTTCAAATAATTAATCATTGTAAGTGCATTAATTTGTCATTTATCTTCATTTATTTATTTATTTATTTATTACATTTCTATACCGCCCAATAGCCGGAGCTCTCTCTCTGGGAGGTTCATTTGGTATCTTCATTTGATATCTTCCAAAATAATATGCATATTGGTACCCATTTTAAGCAGTTAATCCATCAGCTGTATGGTTAAAAGCCACAGTTAATTCAATGAAATTAATTTGGTAAAAAAATATCTATGACTACCCCTTGCTTTGTCTCCTACCTATAACAAGGATGATTTTAGGCCGCGGTCTTGCAGGATCAAATACATCGTATTCCTCAATAAGTTCAGCTGTTTCTGAGAGGTCCGTGTCACTTTCTATGGAGAACTGGTGGATTGGAGGGAGTCGATCATACCGCCGATAAGGAAAGTTGGGATTGTCTGGCATCACTACAACACAGTAAGAAAAGAAGTATCAGAACAGAACAAGAATTCTTTTTACATTTATCAGTAACGAAGATCAGGAATATTTTACTGAATAAAAAATATAGAACTGTTGGCATTCTGACTGCTTGATATTTAAAACAGGGTTTTGCTTTGAATTAAATAATCAATTAACATTTTCAACCAATATGTATTAGAATGCAGTAAGGAATTTTGTGGTGGAAGTAGTGGTGAAGCCACTGGCTGGTCTAATATCACACTACAGGTCATTCATGCTGTTGGTGTCCCTTTAAGAACCATTTATGTTTCCTATAAACCAGTTCAGCCAGTCCCTAGTCAACTGGCTTAGAGCAGGCTTTGAATAAAGCCAGTTTAATTTAAAAACTGCCTCTAGATTAAGTGAAGCTGAACAATGTTATGTGAAGCTACAGTTGGCTGACATGTCCAGATCCTTGGGAAAACAACAAGGCTCAGAGAAGTAAATTTTATTTATTTTATTTTATTTATTACATTTTTATACCGCCCAATAGCTGAAGCTCTCTGGGCGGTTCACAAAAATTAAAACCATGAAGAACATAATAAAACAACCAACAATCTAAAAACACAAATACAAAATACAAGATAAAAAGCACAACCAAAATACAGTATAAAAACCACAACGCCCGCTCCAGGTTGGGATGGGGCTTGGATGGGATGAGTGGGCTCATATCCTTTTCGCTCCCAATCCACACATTTGCTTAGAGGAGAGACATGAACAGACAATGACAACGAGGAAAGGAGTGATAGGGATAGAGGGGGCCAAAGTTTGGCAGTGGACTCCTTGCCGGGAGGTGTGCCTCTAGGCATAGAAAGTGAAGTCCTCATGAATGAAAGGAAGAGGAGAAAGCCAGAATGGCACGTTTGACAGGAGAAGGAAACCTGGGAAGCAGAATTTATTATTCATTTATTTTATTTATTTATTTATATACCGCCCCATAGCCGAAGCTCTCTGGGAATGAAGAGCTCCGTATGGCCAGAAGCTGCAGAGATGAGGCATCACACTTCTAGTATAGAGGTGGGCAATTTCAGGGAGTCCAGGAGCTTAAATTTGGCAGTGCGATAGCAGCAAGAAACTTCAATTGCAAACTGGTACAAATCTTTAAATAGCAAATTTAGCTAGAAAACAAGCTAATTTTGTCCTTTTAATGATCCATAGTGGTTTGCTGCTGAATTTCAGTGAAAAACTGCCAGGTGTGGTGGTCTGCTGCCGCATAGTGTGGTAGGCCAATTTCATGGTGCTGCAGGAGAGGACATGTAGTTTGTTGTGTTGTATGAATTCAGCAATCAAAGTGCAATTACTAACTGACCAATACAGATTGTGATTGTACACCAAGCAAATCACAATGGCTTCTTAAGGAAACCATCAGGAAACAGGAGATAGAGCCTACATAGGGATAAGAAAGGGCTTCCACAAATATTAAAGAGATAGTACAAACCCAGGTGATATGGGTTATGTGAGGATTGTTTCAGGGTTAACTGAGGGTTGTTTAACCTGTGTCACAGTTTGCAAATTGTTAGTGACATCACCTGAACATCACAAGGTTTAAAAAGAAGTTCCTTTCTCCTTCAATGAAAATGGGCGTGTGGCAAGCCTCTAAGTGCATCCTGAATATTCTTGGCTTCAAGAAGAGACTCTGAACGATTTATACATGTTGATGGAGGCTTAAATATATGGTTAACATATATGGATTTTTTTCATTAAGCCTTGTAATGTAGTCACTTGTCTACCACATACAACAAGTCATTTACCAAACCTATTATTCAACCTGTTGAATTACATGTAGTACATAGGAGCAGGCAAGCAGATTAAGAACTGTTGCTAGCTGATAAATTTCTTGTAGTTCTTTGTCTTATTTTAAATTCAATTTAAGAAACCATTCCAGAATTATTTTAACACTTACTATATGGATAATTTAATCTAATTACTACCTATAACACAAACCATGAAATGCCTTTAGTGCTTAGAAAAAGGAATTCTAATAGTTTTATGGGAACATTTAGAATGCCAATAATTAGGTACTTTCCCCCAGTATTCTTCATTACTTCATACATTGTATGCTACTCACAGTCAGCTTTTTGGGCTGTTTTAAAACACTAGCTGAATTATAGACTACTTTCTAGATGTTCTAACCTAATCCATATTAATTGTATCAGCATTGCCAATCAGGTTATTGTATAGTGTGTATTTCTAAGAAAGTACACTGCTTATTATGTTTGTCAGAAGTTAAGCTTTTCTGCATTTTTGCCCATATTAAATACGTTATTCTTTACAGAGCTTTAGCAAGTGTCATACTTCTGTACGTGACAGCCAATAAAAGAGAAGTGGATTCCTCATTGCATGACAGCTGACTTCCATCTCCTGCTACTAAATGGGAAGAATTATTCTCTCCCTCCTTCAATAGTAAAGAGAGCTCTATTCAGCCAAATGCCAACAAATCTGACATATACTGGTGCAGAAGTTAAGGGTCATGTTCTACAGTGTATGAAGCACAAGCGTATCCTTGTTTACTCAGAAGGATGTCCCACTGTGCATAGGGTTGAAGCTTTATGCACCCAGGCATTTTTGAGCAATGAATTAGAATTATGATGAATTCGTAAACAGCTGAAACCACCATACAGATTTATTTATTTATTTTTGGCATTGTTACTATTTATTGAATGAAACAATGTAACACACATCATAAGAACATAAGAAGAACCATGCTGGATCAGACCAAGGGTCCATCTAGTCCAGCATTCTGTTCACACAGTGGCCAACCAACTGTCAACGGAAGACCCACAAGCATGTTCCTGCTGATGTTCCCCAGTAACTGGTATATGTAGGCTTACTGAATCTGTTTACTTGAGGTAGCATAGAGGTATTAGGCCTAGAAGCCATTGGTAGCCTTCTCCTCTGAGAACATGTCTAACCCCCTTTTAAAGCCATGCAAACTGGTGGGCATCACTACATCTTGAGGTAGCAAATTCCATAGTTTTACTATGTGCTCTGTGAAGAAGTTCTTCCTTTTATCTCTCCTGAATCTCTCATCAATCAGCGTCATGGGATGACCCAGGATTGTAGCATTATGACAGAGGAACAAAAATGTCTATCTATATTCTCACCACCATGCATAATTTTTCTCCCCCTTACTCACCTTTTCCCCCCAAGCTAAACAATCTCAGCTGTTGTAATCTTCCCTCCTAGGGGAGTTGCTCCAGGTGCTTGATCATTTTAGTTGCCCTTTTCTGCACTTTTTCCAGCTCTACAATATCTATTTAGAGGTGCAATGACCAGAACTGTACACAATATTCTAAGTGTAATCATTACTATATATTTATATAAGGGCAGTATGATATAGAGAGTTTTATTCTCAATTCCTTTCCTAATTATGCTTAACATGGAGTTTGCCTTTTCTACAGCAGCCGCACTTTGGGTTGTCATTTTAATCAAGCTGTCCACTACAACCCCAAGATCTCTTTCTTGGTTGGTCACCACTAGCTCAGATCCCATCATGTTATACTTGAAGTTGAGATATTTTCCCCGCAACTTGCATCATTTTATTCTTGCTAACATTGAACCGCATTTACCATTTAGATGCCCATTTCCCCAGTTTGGAGAAATCTTTTTTGGGTTCTTCACAATCTGTTTTTGTTTTACCCACATCATCAGCAAACCTGGCCACTTCACTGCTCACTCCTAATTCCAGATCACTTATGAACAAGTTAAAAAGCATTGATCCCAATACATATCCCTGTGAGATCACTATTTACATCCTTCCATTCTGAGAATTTACCATGTATTCCTATGCTTCGCTTTCTGTTCTTTAACCAGTTACTGATCCATAAGAGGACCTCTTATCTTATTCCATGACTGCTATGTTTACTCAGGAGACTTTGGAGAGGGGTCTTGTCAAAAGCCTTTTGGAAGGCCAGATAAACAATGTCTACCAGATTCGCCCAATTACATGTTTATTGACATTCTTAAAGAATTCTAAAAGTTTAGTGAGACAGGACTTTACCTTTGCAGAAGCCATGCTGATAGTTTTTCAGCAAGGCTGTCCTTTATAAACTTACTAATTTTTATCTTTAATAAAGCTCTCAACCAATTTACCCAGAACATATGTTAAGCTAACTGGCCTGTAATTTCCCAGATACCCCCTGGATCCCTTTTTAAAAATTGGTGTCACATTCACTAACACAAGCTAGAAGATGGTGAACCACAATCACACCACATTTAAATGATGTACTTAAACAAATGTCCCAAAATATCATGTAGTGACTATTCATTTCCTCATCTAAACATGATAGTGACAAAAAAACAACAACACCCTATCTTACCATTCCTGAAAAATGCTCTTCTTGACTGGCTGCCATTCAGCGGAGGTAATGTCCGTTTTTCTGGACTGACAAACGTGTCCCATTTTACTTTTTCTGCTCCACCAAGTTCCTTCACTTTTTGTAAACAGCCTTCCAGGTATTCAACTGGATCATCAGGTTTGTAGCACATTAATCCATTCAATAAACTCTGAAATATAATACCCCAAAGGGATTTATAGTCAGTTGTAGGCTGCTGAAGTTGAAAGTAAGATTGTAAGGTTAACTTTGTTATCCACCCAATGCTACATTTCCTGCATTTTCAAAGCTCTATTTTATGCCAAGCTTAAGATATGTACTTTTGGAAGGCCTAAAAACATACATGCTTTACATGTGTGATTTACTAAAGATAAAAATTCTGTATTGAACCTTTGATTTATTAGCTGATTTTTGTTTTCAAAAAGAACATGAAATCATAGCCATTTTCATTAAATACTGCTTCTTATTAATACATCTCATACAATAAAATAAGCAATCTTGGGCCTTCTAATATATATAATAGCTAAATGCCACTAATGTAAATAGGATAACCATGGAAATGATCCAAGTGTATAAGTTTTTCACAAACCACTTCACTTAACATGTTTTCACTTCAGGCCAGTTTTGTTGAATTAAATAGGTGTGTAAATAGATCAGATAAAGTGCTTTGAAGACCACACTATGAGCTCTATCGCACAGGGGGAAATCACACTTGCCTGCCGTCGCTTCTCCGCTCCCACTTTTGTTGCTCGATACTTCCTCTTTCTCTCAGGGAGAGGAAAGAGGAAGTAAAAAAGTGCTCATGGCCTGTTCAGGGGCCGTCTTTATTGCAGCACATCTCCAGCATACAGCAAGAGATAGCGGCAACTTCCATCTTTAAAAATAATACGGACTTACCAGGGGCTTTTTTTGTTGTGCAAAGAAGGCTAGAAGGGGCGGGAGGCATGCAGGAGGCAGATGACATCGTGAGAGCAACCCGTGAAAATCTGTGAGAGCCCAGTAACAAGGGTTCAATAAAATGCTCCTCTGATGACGCCCTATAAGTCATCAGTACCAAATACTACATGGTAAATATATGTGTCCATGAGTTACACACACAGAAGAATGTATTAAGGACAACACAACTGAAGATTCAAAGAACTGGGGGGGGGGAAGTGTTTGGAAAAGCGCTGTCACTTTCACAAGCTCTGCCTCATATCAGCTTTTTGGGTTGGCTGAAAGAGACTGTAAATACTGTAATCCACAACTCCAATCAAAATATTGCTTTGTCTCAACTCATAAACAAAATACAGCTTATTGATGCTTGCTTTTAACCTGCAAGTGCATTATACATTCCTAATTAGTATTCTACTTTTTGTATTCAGTCAGGAGTACTGACAGGTGAAAACCCTGTATTTTAATAATATGACAACATTTGTAAAACAACCACTTTACATAATTCCTATTTCACTCTTGAGGCCACTACAGTTGGTCTCTACATCAACTGCACAAATGAAGCTGGTGGATCAATGTTTACCTTTTAAAGCTCAAAATATCTACTCATTTGCACAAACAACATTTCTGCTCCATAACCACTGCATATATTATAGCAATCACACATCATGCGTGTGAAATAGAACAGTGGCCACAATTTAGTAGGAGTATAAGCTTAGTCAAACAACTGGTATGAGCCTCTGACTTTTTTCTCTTTCTTCCACACATGTAGACTACAGCAGCTCTACTTCAGGAATGGACAAAACTCTTATAGAGTGAAGTCATCAGGCATGTGTATCAGCCAGGTCCTACCCTTCTGTCATTTCAACCAAATACTGATGGATGCAACTTAGAGCTCCATCACAGCTCCAACACGTTCCCTACCTCCGTGTTTTTGTTCCTCAGTTACTTCTTCTGTTCAAAAGAGGAAGTACACAACGAGCACGAGGCCCATTGAGTCCTCTGTTCTAATGGCGCTGCTTCTCCTGCACACAACAGGAGAGAGCAGCAATTGTGAGTTTAAAAAAACATCGGACTTAAAGAGGGTTTTTTTGTCACACAAGGAAGGCCAGAAGGGATGGGAGGCAGACGATGTCAAGTGAGGGACCTGAGCAAACTCCGTGAGGGCCCAGTAACGAGCATGCAATAAAACACTCATTGGATGGAGCTTTTACAGCAGTTTTGAAGAGGGATGTGTGTGATTCCAATACACATACACACACCAATCCACACAGACAGAGGCTTCAGCCCATGCTGATCCCTTGCCTGCCTTCATCCATCCTGTCAATGGAAGCAACTTTGAGCCAAGCATCTTCTGTGAAGTCTACGTAGGAGCATTTATACATTTAGTACAAGAAAAATGGCATCAGCTTTTTTTCCTGTGACCCACTTTGTCCAATTCATGCACTTCCTGCTTTAAAATAATTTATGAGCTATATTGACAGGGGAGTGCCCATTTGTGCAGGTGCATTTTCTATCCTACTCTTATTATCTTTTCCATGGTGAAATTAGGATATGGGCAAGATGTCCTTGGAGTCTTAGGCTGCAATCCTATACTCACTTAGCTGGAAGTAAGCCCCATTAAAATCAGTAGAGCTTATTCGAAATAAACATATTTAGGATTGTACTGTTAGGCTGCAATCTTATCAGGGACTAATCCCATTAAATTCAGTGGGGTTTACTTTTGAGCAGACATGTATAGTACTGCACTACTAGAATCCATTCTTTCAATCTATTCTACTCATTCGAATACAAATAACCTCTTTGCATTTTTCCAAATAATTCTTGCCCCTTCCAGATAGCATTTCTGGTTTACTGAGATGTTTAAATACTAGAAATTGATTAATTATAATTAATCCCTTTATATTATACTTTTCAATAAATCACAATAAATCACAGCCTTTTAGTAAATGTATTTTCAGCCATTTACTCAAAAGAAATATCTTGCTTGGAGACTCCCCATAAGATAAGAATTTCATGTGACAAATGAAAAAAAAATGCTACAGTGAGGAATGGAGAATACCTGGCATTTATTTTATGTTGAAAATTCTCGCACAACAGCTTGATTCATGACAATGAAAAGAGTCCTTTGGAATGAAAATGGTGATCCTAACTGTGCCAATACTTTCAGATAATCATGTTTCGGATCAAATCCCTTTAGTTTTAAATAGCACATAACAGTGCAATTGGCATCTTCATTTGGAAATTTAAAAGAAAACAAAATTGGATAGCAACAGTTATGATCAGAGGTCATGCAATCTTTTAAACACCCCAGGATGCACGGGAAGGAAATAAGAGAGAGAATTTCTCTATTAGCCCTCCCACCCATACGTCATGGAAGCAAGATGTGCAGAGTTTTTGGATCATGTCATATGCAATGGCACATTCTTGCCTCCTGCTTTCTGATCACAATTCCACACACATCCTCAGCTCACAAGGTCTGGTGAATGCTGTGCTACAAAGTAGCTGATGGAGTCAAGGCAACCAGAGGCAAGAACATTCCCAGGCCCATTAAAAGTGGGGTGGGAGGACGCTGTGAGCTTGTCTCTACTCCCAGAAAGCAGGATCGGGCTAAGTGAGAAAGGCAAGAAAGCGAAGGCGGGTGTTAAGAAGACGCACAAGAGCATCTGCAAGCCTGGGGCAAGGGCATGCATTTGGATACCTAAGGAGAGCGGAGGAGAAGCCCTCTTCAAATTTGCCAGCTGCCCTAATTCCCTCCTCTGCCCATAGGGGACAGTATCTCGCAAGAATCAGGGCTCCAGGGGTGTCGTCCAGCCAGGAACGCTGAAGGGGCGAGAAATGCAACCACTGAACGCCTGCAGCTTGGAGAACAGTCCATGCAACAACCATTGTGAAAGCGGTCAGCTGTTTTCAGGAGAACTGCGGAGTAAGCGCAGACCCTTCAAAATAACCCCGCTCACCCTAATCCGGGCCAGTTGCCCTCAGTCTCTCTCCGCACACCTCCCTTGCCCGAGTTCGTTCAACCTCGCCCCGTCCTTCCCCCGCTTTCCACCTCGGTTCCTTGCGAGCCTACCCAGTGCCTCTCTCTCCCCACCCTCCACGGATCACCGACTTCGGGGAAACTTGCTCCACCCAGGGACACCTAGCGTTAGGAGAGAACTGCGCGGCTCCGAGGTCCATCGGCTGCCGTGGAGGCGCGCTTTTACCTCGAAAAGCTGTGGGATCTCCCGCCTGGCCAGATACTCCTTGGCGTCGCAGGTGCTCATGCCGCCTGGCGGAGAAAGGGCGCTGGCGCGGCCGGTGCTGCTGGCTGGTGCTTCTGCCCGGGGGATCTTGCCCTTTCCTGGTCCCCGAGCCCGCCTTTCCTCGTCCTTGTAAACCGAAAAGGAGATTAGAGAGAAGAGCCGGAGCCGTCGCCTCCTCGCCTCAGCTGCAACTAGCCTCGTCGTAGCCCAGCCCGTGAGCCGCCACTCAAGCTGTGGGGGCTGCTGGGTGGGAGTGGGTGGCTGCTGGAAAGGCGCCAGGGAAGGAGGGAGGGAAGGGAGAGAAATGACTCCGAATCGCACGATCTCGCTGCTATTTACACGCGCACCTCCGAGGGGCCGCGCCAGCATACACGTGGCGCTCCCTAAAGAGCGAAAGGGAAAAGACACACACACACACACACACACACACACACACGACAATCTAGAAGAAGCTCGTCGCCCGAGATGTCCGACTGGGGCTGCGCCCTTGGTTGGTCGCTGAGAGTCTTCGGTGTCCGAAAGTCTTTCCCAAGGCGGGGTCCCCCGTCACGGCGGCCACGCGCCACCCGCCTTTGCGAAGTTCAAGTGCGAAAACCGTAGAGGAAAGGGAGATTTTTTGCAGCCTCATGTGCATCCCCATGCACACACGCCCGATCCGAGCGGGTTCGCTCCATAGGCGTGTTTGTGTGTACGGACCGACAAGGGCGAAGAGAGGAAGGACTCGGCGACAAACAGGGGCGATCGATTCCTGGAGATTTCAAGGGCAAAAGGAATCGCCCGGGCCGGATTCGTCAGAATTGATCCTGTTCATAGTAGGGGTGGGGGGTTGTTCTGAGGCTATGTTTCACCTTTTGATATTTGGGCTATAGCGCACGTTTGGTGGAGTCCCCTGACTGGAAATCCCAAGCCTAAAAGTTTTTAGAGTTATTATTTGTGCCATAAGCTGCTGCCATGGGGGCAAAAAAGAGAGCATTAACTTGCATTAAATGGTCATATGCGAAATTATACTCATAAATTCAAATTTAGAAATGAATATTATAATTTAAATGGAAATACAGTACACCTGGCCATAGCGTAGAGAAGACTGACCAGATGACTTCTCTACCTTTTTGATGGCTTCTCTACCTTTTGATGGTTCTTTATTTTTAACCCTTTCTTGGACTGGATAGCCCTTGAAATAGAGGACTGTTCTGTAAACATATGGCCACCTTACATTGGACTCAACAGGGCTTGCTTCTGAGTAGACAGATACAAGATTGCACTTTTAACCTTTCACCCCTGTACTGATTTCCAGACTTAAATTTCCCCAGCTTCTGAGAGAGCTGTATGTGAAACTTGGGATGACTCAGTCCTTTGACTTTTAAATTTGGCATGTATGTTGAAGGAGTAAAGAGAACCACGTATTGAGTGCAAAGTCAAAAATTGTCTCTCCTAGACAGGATTTGTCAGATGTCTCCAAATTGACACCATTGATGGTTGCCAAACAGCAGGCATGGTGTTGTTGTGTTGAACTATGTTATGAAGGCCAACGGGTTTCTCCACCCATCCCTTCCGCAGCCATACTTTGCCAGAAATCTCATGCCAAGCCACCATGCATACAAACATTTCCCTCATGCTTGTTGATTAGACTTACCATTTCCTCCAGCTGGGAATAAAGGCATTGATAAGGGGACAACTACCAGGCTTCCTGTAATAAATGGCACAATAGCATGAGGACCAATTAAAGAAATATGAGAAATCAACAACATAAAATTGACATTTAATTTTTTAAAAAGTACCACTGTTGCAGTAGAAGTCATTTTCAGAATCATCATTTTCAAAATCACCCCCTTATTTAAATCCAAACCTATGCTTAGCCTGTAGGACATGTGATGTAGTTAAAACAACAAAACAACCATTGTTACTTTGATCACCCATCACAGAGAGCCATGAAACTTCCTGAGAACGAGATCTAACAAAAAGTGTTGACATAAGGAAATATATTAAAATCCTTCAGATATTAGATGTTGACCTTTAGAATTTAAAAAAACTATAGTTCTATTTTTGGTAGGGCTTTTTTCTTTCTGATCAACATGCACACCACTCAGATGGAGAGTGAACCTGCATTGTTAGGGGGTGGCCTTTTGAGATTTAATCTTCTGGTAACATTGGACTATATCAAGTAATGTTGCTGAACTCCCGCTGAATCTGTTCCACAAGTGAGAGTCAGCGCTCATACAACAGAAATTAGCGGTTCTAAAAGCAACCCCATATTGGGAAATGTCAGCAGAACTTCCTTCTGCAAGCTCGGCTGATCTGCGCCCATCCGGAAATGAGTGTCTCCACTCATTTCAGCTTGATTTTAGAACCTCTAGCCCTCAATTGTGCTAATGGTGAGTGGCTCTGTGTGTGGGCAAGCTTAGATACTATGCACTGTGTGACATCCTGAGATACATCAATAGCAATTGGCACATAAGATCAGATTGTTCTAGAAGACGGGTGCAGATCAGCCCTGCTGATATTTCAGATCAGAGGTAGCAGTGGGGATGAAAGGTAGTGGGCATTTGGATTTTCCTGTGTCAGGGAAAGCAGCCGCTCTTTCCAGTGTGGGTGAGTTCCAATGTGCAGGCCGACCTGCATCCCTGCTGCTATCTCCAAGTGGAAATAACATGAGTTCCCCTCCAGACGACTGCCAGCAGGAGAATCTCTGTTTTTACTATTTTATTTATTTATTAAAACATTTGTATCCTGTCCTATATCACTGGGAACTCAGGGTGGTGTAGATAAAATCAGAACATTGTAAACATAAATATACACAGCTAAAAAGTATTAAATCATTAACAAATTAAAACCAGTAGAACATTTTTAAAAGCAATTAAAAACCATTAAAACTATGTGCAACCATGGAGAATTTAGCCCTCAAAGGCTTTGATTATAAGTCATGTTTTAATTTGGCGCCAAAATGAAGGCCTTAGCTAGACCGAGCTTTATCCTGGGGCGAACCCCGGGATCGTCCCTGTCCATCCACATGACGCACAGGGGATCCTGGGATCCCTCCCTTGCCCTGGGATAGAGCCCTCCCCTTTGGGCCCACTTTTTCCATGGTCCCGTGCTGAGCCTGAGACCGCGGAATGTGTGACCTGTTGCCGCGGAGCCTGGAACCGCACATGGTGTGAAGCACTCCTCAGGAGCACTGCACCTATTGGTGATAGGGTGGGGGGAGTGGGAAAAGTATTTTTTTTAAAAAAAAACCCAAAACCTTACCTTTAGCGCACCAGCATTCATGCGCTCCTTCCTCTTTAAAAAAATGGTGGGTGTGGTGCCTCTCCTCCTGAGGTCATCGCGCCTCACATGTAAACGGAGGAGGGATCTCGTGTTAATCACAACATGAGACCTTCTCTCCTCTGTCACGGACTATGAGTTAGGTCTAACTAAGGCTGAAGTCAGCATCTTAGATCAGAGACAGCAGGAGGGATTCCTCCTAGGGAACTTCTCCAGGGAGTGAGGCTTGAAAACTAAAAGCTCCATCTGACGAACGTTCTATTGCATGCTCGTTACTGGGCACTCACAGATTTCTCGGAGGTCCCTCACATGACGTCATCTGCCTCTCTCGTGCCTTCCGCCCCTTCTGGTCTTCCTTGCGCCGCAAGAAAAACCAGAAAAAGTCCAGTTGCTGCTCTCTCCTGCTCTCTCCTGCTGTGTGTGGAAGAAGCAGCGTGTTCACAGCGAGGGACTGAATGGCCCTCGTGCACCTTGTTTACTTCCTGTTTGTAAACAGGAAGTAACTGAGTCTCCATGGAGAAGCGACTGTAGCCAGCATTAGCCAACGTTTCTTCCAAGGTGTGATGGAGCTCTAAGACACATCACCAGAGGAACCCTAAAAGGCTGCATGGGCCATATTGGGCTGCCCCATGGGCTGGATTAGTCCTGCGGCCTGGGTGTCTTCACTCCTGTTCTACTAGCACAATGTTGTCACAAAAGCAACATTTTGCTGCCATTTATGTGTTTCCCAGCATATTGGCTCCCAAAAGATTCAATTTCTCTTGGAAAAGCTAAGCTAAGCTGAGGCTTGGCTGCACACAGCAAATCAAGGTGTACTCAAAGTTTCCTGTTTAAAACTCTCTATTGACATGGAGTAGAGAATGCTTTGGATTTTCTGAGACCATAAATGCCCAGCCCCATTCCAGCTTCAATCTAATCAAAGCCTCACCGTACTACCTATTACATTTGTGCTGAGAGCTCTAAAAGTAAAAGGATCTGTATATGAAGTATTGTAAAATCCCACGACAAGCATGTATTCTGTTCTTTTGTTAATCAAGCACAAGACAGTTGCCTTCCCTTTGTGTGCCTGGAAATTGCCTTTCCAGAACCTCCCCATTATAGATTTGTATGGCAAAAGTCTTTTGGCACTTAAACTTTTAACTGGCCTGGGAACCCCTGGTTCTGGTTTGTTCTGCTTTGAGTTGTCACTTCTTCCCTTCTAGGGACTCCCCTTCTATACTTTTGTGAGTTTTCCTGCTTAGTGCCTGCCTTTCACACTTCAATCATTACCCTATTTAGATAAAGCAATAGGGAATGACGGATAATATTTCTTTTCTTTCTCTACTTTTTCTTTCTTCCCCTGCTTTCTTTATGACCTACTGTAATTTTCCTTTTCCTCTGCCTCCTTAGAAACCGAAAGCCACACTGCAGTCACATCACTAACCCTACAATCCCTTCTTCTTTTCTTGCTCTCTTTCTGGGAAGTCTTTCATGGTGAACCGTTTAATTGCTATTTTATTTTTCTCAATAAAGCCTTATTTTCTCCCTGTGAGCACCTTATGAGGACACTCCACTTCTCAGGAAAAATGATTCCAGTTACACATGCTTGGCTCCCTGTGGTTTGGTTAAAAAATGCTATCTTGGACCATCTTGACTGGATAGAGAGCAACCAGAATAAAGCCAGAGTTGCATTGGGAAATGGTTTCCTTAGCAGACATTTGAGCTAAATTCCTCAAATCATTTGTTTCTCAGAGAAGTAGTCTTCAGACATGTTTAGAGACAAGTGATCTGAGAAAGTATAATAGCAATGCCCTGTCTTCAACAGCAGCTAGCAAGAAAAACCTTTGGAAAAAATGAAAGTAGTTGTTGGCCTTACTTTAAAATCTTGGCATCCTAATCACAAAAATATAGACAGCTTGGCTATTGTCCTGAAAGATTCTAAAATATATTTCTGAAAAGAATAGAATAATCATCATGGCCATCTGTCCTATTAATACTTGCCAATGTCTGACTAGCTTTGCTCTCAAAACGTATCCACAAAATGTCTCCAACAACTCAGCCAACATCAGTCTGGGTCTTTTTATTCCTCTCTTATCTAATAGCTGGACATACTAAATTATTTTAGTGTTCATTTTTGCCAGGTGACCAAACTATGTACATCCATGTTTATTTATTTTGCCACTGTCTTTATTCTGAGGCAAATCCAGATTACTTCACTTCATACTAATGAAATGAACAGTGTCATTGGATGATTTCTAGAATTTTCCTTTGCCTATACCATTAAACATTATATAAAAAACTGCAGCAGATTGTGCCTCTCAGTACCTTAACTAAACTAATGTAAATATATTATACACACCATCTCTAGGAGAAGACCTAGTAACTCTAAAAGCAGCACATTTCTTCTTTTCCTATAATTCCTTCATTGTGCATCATTATATCACAGCACCAAAATAACCACAGTTTTACACGTTTAAACTTCTGTTTATTGATGATGATCATATTTGTCTAAATCCCACTGACTTCCATGTTGCCAGGCCATCTGGGTACATGAACTCCTAAGCCTGTGCCAGATGTCTTTTCAGCACTGTATTCGCACAACTTCACCCTTTGGCACATTTTGAAAGATCTTCATGATTTGGTGGGAGAGACAGGAGGGCACGAAAATTTGCAAAGCCAATGTGGAGGGGAAATAGTTTATATATATACACAAATATGAACTGGCTCAAACAATAGAGATAATATACACTTTTAGCCAGGATTATTTGTGCTTCCCCAGTTAATCTGCAGTGATCCAGAGCCAGCCCCACCAGGATGAAGTGACCTTAGTGGCCCTGGGTGGAAGAAGATCAATGAAGGCAGCAGGGCTAGCCGAAGGTATTTTGTTGCCTGCAGTGAACAACAATATGGTGCCCATTCCCATTCCATGTACAAAAGCTGACTGGATCAGCAGTAGAACCTTTCTTCAATCCTGCTGATAGGACAGCATCCTCCATCACACCTGAAGGCAGCAGGCTAGCTTAGCAAGGACAGGACAGGCTACCTGGCACACAACTCTCTTCTCCAACATATCCCTCTTGCTGCCATATCCCAGCAACTGCCACCTGAGGCAGCCCCCTCACTCTGCCTAATGGACTTTAAAGCAGGAACTGAACAGGGCAGCAAGACTTTTTTAAGTGTTAGCAATAGTATTTCAGCTCTGCTTCAGGCAGAAAAAAAAAATCTTGGTCCAGCTCTGTGACCATCCAGTGATCATTCCTTTGAGCTGGCAATGAGCCAAACATCAAGTCCAGTCAAGGGGCTTCGTGTTCTTACTGCCCCAGTCATGCAGCTTCCCATGAGCCCTTGTAGCATATAAGAAACAACACATATACTGTATGTGTTGGCCAAAGAAAAGAACAACGAAGGGAGAGAGGGCAAGATGACAGAAAACTTCCTCCACTGCAGCTTTGACAACTGATTTTCTCATGATCAGTCACAGAAAGTGGTGTGAGGAGTAGGTTGAACACTAAGTGGGGAGATGGAAGAAGAACTGGGACATACAGGAAATATATATATATATATATATATATATATATATATATATTCAAGTGAACTTACAAATATTTGGTGTAAGCAGGACAGGGACCAAAATTGTAGTCCTTTGCTGTTGAACATAATTTGAAATGCTTCTGTTCAACTTCTGGGTATGAGGCAAAAAAACAGAAGTCATCCCCTCCAGTACTGAGCATAACAAAGTTCCCAGCCAATGGTGAACGAGTTAGAACACAGTCTGTATCTTATCTCACTTCCATTCCTGACTGCCTCAGCATAGCTAACTAGTGTTTTGTTTCCTGATTTCTCAACATGAAAGTTAGCATTCAACCGAAGTACTGCTCTTCCTGCGATCTTTGGAGCAAATGTCCTGCAACGTTTCACATATTAGCTGTGGTTCTCACTTTGCCTCTTCATTATCAGAAGCTTTTTACTTTGCCTAATTTTAAAGTTAATTTTGCACTCCATCTATTCTCTATAAACACTGAGTTTTTTGTTTTTTTGTTTTTGCTTCTAATTTGTTTCTTTGGGAAGTGGGGAAGAAGACCATTGTTTCAGGTGCCAGTGAGTTCCTCTTCTCATGTAGATAACTCATCGGTACTTCTCACTCACTTTTGTTTGTATAACATATTGAAAATTCTGCGTACAGAAAATATATGTCTACATGAAAACATTCATTTAATGTGCAGCAGTTATGATGAAAGCAAATGATATGCTAGCAATTGTTAAGAAAGGGGCTAAAATGAAAGTGGCAGGATTGTAATGCAAACCTTATTTTCACTTATTTGTGTTTAAATTTATTTGTAATATTTATATACTGCTGAAAATAATATAATCTCTCAGCAGTTCACAAACCTTATACAAATCTATGATGGCGACACATTTAGGATACACTATACAGTTCTGGATGCTCTATCTCAAAATGGCTATTTTAGAGCTGGAAAAGCTGCAGAAAAAGGCAACTAAAATGATCAGGGGAATAGGAAAAGCTGAAGCATTGGGGGCTTTAAAGGTTTTTAAAAAAGGCAACTAAAGAAGGTCATAAAAGTTTATAAAATTATGCATAGTGTATAGAAAATGGATGCAGAGAAGGTTTTCCCTAATACTAGTACTCAGGGTCATTCAATGAAATTGATTGGCAGAAGATTCGGAATGGACCAACTCAAGCAGTTCATTCTTTATACGATGCATACTTTAACATAAGAAATTCACTCTTGCAAGATGTGGTGATGCCTTTAAAAGGACATTTGACAAATCAACAGAGGATAAGGTCTTTCACTGGCTACTAGTCATGGCTATATGGAACCTCAATGTACAGAAGCAATATGTTGTTGAATACCAGTTCCTGAGGAGCAATATCAAGACGATGCTTTTGCCCCCCACTTCAAGCAGCTGATTGGTCAGTGCAGGAACCAGGATGATGGACTAGAATGAATGGACTAGACTTTTAGTCTGATCCAGCATGGCTCTCCTCGTATTCTTATGCACAAAAAAATAATGGCGAAGCAAATGAGCAACTACATGATATTTGTTTAAAAAACAAAACCCTCCAATGAGGTGCACTGGTGTACAGACAGATCTAAGAGGTGATCCATAAGATCAAGCTTTCTGTCACCGTATGCTGTATGGTGCCTTCTCTTACATCAGTCTCTGTATCCATTTCAAACTCATTATGATAGATGTTTTAATTGGTCCTCTCAGTTTCTGTCCATTCTATGAGCTCATTAAAGCCCCTTGTGTCAGATACTGTCAGATGGCATTTATAATCAATTGTACAAGTAGAATTTCTAATTTAATTCTATACTAGAGAACACATCTGGCTTTGCACAGGTTGGAAAAGCCCTTAGTGTGATACAGGGCCTTCCTAGACGAGGCCTTAGCGCGCCTTCTGACCCGGTTTCCCTGCTGTGCGTCCAGATGACTCACAGGGGAATCCGGAGGCAGGCCGCGCTGAGGCCTCCTTCAACGCGCCATAAGCGAATGCGCTTATGGCGTGCTTTTTCCCCAGCTCCGGCCTCAGGCCGGGGCTGGGGGAAGTGTGGTGACTTCCGCGGCTTTTCGCGGCTCCTCACTTACTCGCGAGGAGCCGCGAAAAGCCGCAGACCAGCCTGGCACAGCGCTCACAGCTGCTTGCTCGGGCGGCGCGCGGCACGATCTCACCCGCCCTCCCCCGTGCCACCCACCCTGCCATCCTTCGCCCCCCCCCCCCCGTAAAAATAACCAAAACAACCGGACTTACCAGTCCGACGTCTTCGGGCCGCACCCGGCCCCTTTAAAATAAAATTAAAAAATGGCGGACGCCGCAGGGACGCGACGTCCCTGCGCGTCCGACGTCTGGAACCCTGGGTGAGGCGCGCTAACGTTAGAGTGCCTCGACCCCGCCTCCCTGCTGGCATAAGCCGGCAGGTCTAGCAAAGGCCACAGTGAAACCTTCAAACAAAGTTACACAGCTGTCAGAGTTGGAACATTACGCCCGGCCCATCTAAGTGAATGCATGGCCGCTGGCACCCCTAGGCACACCCACTATAGCTCTCTGACGAAGGTGGGCTGCCCACTTTATTTCCTGATGGGAGCTGTCCCACAGGAGTGGGGAGGGAAAGCCTTTTAACTGTCCCTTGGACTATCTCCACCCAGCCCCAGTCCCAGCTTCAAACTGTATTGACTGCAAACCCATGCTCTGGTTAAGGAAGTCTGTCGCATGGAGCCTGTTCAGACAACACACTAAGCCATAGCTAGGCTGCTGACTCTGTTGCAGCAAATAGTTAGTGAGCATGTTTAAACCATGGTTATGTAGCCACCATGGTTAGGAATCGTTCACATGACATGCTAAGCCATAATGTTTAGCTAAAAATGCTTAACCACCATGGCTTACCATGTCATCTGAACAGGGTGACTGCAGATGGTACAGAAGGCTTAACACAGAGAGACACATTTAAATTAATTACAATCAATGTGTTATAAAACAACAACAGCAATGCTCAAATAACCCTGAGGTGCAGAACTTTTGGGCCTTAGCTAGACCTAAGGTTTATCCAGGGATCATCCTGGGGTCGTCCCTGCCTGCTCCTGGGATATCCTGTGTGCCATTTATATGAACAGGGATGACCCTGGGACGATCCCGGGATAAACCTTAGGTCTAGCTAAGACCTCAGTTCTCCTTAGAATGCATACCAGGATTTAGGTGTTTAGGTTTCATGGTCTTAGAGCTATGGTGCTGATAGACAGACAAACATCTTCCTCTATTATCTATCTCACCACAGGCCGCTATTTTTACAAGTTTTTTCTCTGAGACAGGTTTTATAGGTCCTGATCCACATGTAGTTGTGAGCAGCTAGTTACATATGTGAAATGGTGTTCCTGGGTGTGGCTGTGCCTCCCCCTATGTGCATCAAAAGATGCATCCAGCCAATTCAATGAGGTGCACTGTAAACGGGGACATACATTCAATCCAAACTGGCAACATATGCAAAAAAAACCCAAAACCCTACTTACATCTTCCTTCCTGCATCAGCAGTTTTGTTTCTTGTTTTCTTAAGGTTTAACTCCTTAATCGTTCATCTCTTAATCTTCTTGTCAGTTATCTAGACCTATCTTGCGAAACAGACATTATGCTCCTTACTAATGTCTATATCTTCTTCTAGCATACATTCTAAGAATTTTTCTCTTGTTGCCCTTCTGTTTCAGTATCCTTCTTGGCTTACACTTCTATTGCTTTTGTTTTGTTTTTGTTCTCCCCTCCCTTAAAGTCTTCTGACACTGTTGCCCAGTTTCTTGGCTCTTAACTTATCCAAGCTGTACACGTCTCTCCTAAGTATGTTTTTGGACTTCAGGATAATCCTCAGTCAGGCCACATTCATATAAAGAGGCTGCAGCTGCATGGTGTGGCTGTTTTATATCCAGCTTCATGGATGCTGCTGAATATGGCGAACCATTCCTATGCAGTCATCACCACACACAACCTTCTGCTTTCTCCATGTCGCAATCTTGGGATCTCAGCCTTAAAGATACTTTAGCTCCCTAGGGAGAAACTGAGGCCTAAACTTGCCTAATCTACACCAAGCAGGATATTGCACTATGAAAGCAGTATATAAGAGGCAGGAGCCACACCAAGCAAGATGTAGCAGTATGAAAGCGCTGTATGGTATGTGTTAATGGGCCCCAACAGTTGTCTCTGCACTTCCATACTGCTATAAAGCAGTATATACCCCCTTCATACTGTTTTCATAGTGCAATATCCTGCTTGGTGTAGATCAAGCCAGAGAAATTTCAGCTAAATCCATACCTTAACATGATGTCTCAAGAGCTCTTAACTTGTTCAGTCCCACGCAGAAATTTCTGCATGGCAAAGTATGACCTACCATCAGCTCTATTAAACCATCTTTCATAGAAAACAAGGACAGGGAGATACCAGATTGAATCTGAATTCGGTACTAAGCTTTCAGGGAGAAAAACGTTGGGGGAGGGGAATCAAAGTTTACTAATAAATTGCAAATTTCTTCTTTGAGTCAGTATTATATTTTATATAGAGAAGTAAATGCAATTTTCTCCTAGACTGTGACTTAGGCCACAGCTAGACCTAAGGTTTATCCTGGGATCATCCAGGGTTCGCCCCTTCCTGAGCACTGGATCCCCTGTGTGTCACCTAGATAAACAGGTTTGACCCCTGGATGATCCAGGGATAAACCTTAGGTCTAGCTATGGCCTTAAGTGTCAGTTCTTTTCTAGGATCATATATATAATTCTGGCAGCCAGTCTTAAATTGTGAGTGCAGTGGCGATTGCAGTATAGCTACTGAGCCATGTTCAAGGTTCTGATGTTAACATACAAAGCCCTAAACAACTCGGGAGCTGGGTACCTAGCAGACCACCTTCTCCCATATTCACTGAGTCAACCATTGCTGGTCATTCCATGACCAATGGAATGTTGCCATGTGACATCTAGAAAGCACCTTGCCGTATCAAAGAGCTGCAAAACAACAGAGGAAGAGGAGGTGGTACTATAATGTGGTGTAATGTTTGGTCACTGACTGGGGAGGCTTGGGTTCAAATCCCCACTTGAGCCACAAAGCTCACTGGACAACTTTGGGCCAGTCACATATACAGGGTTGTCGTGAGGATAAAGTGGGCTAGCCCCCTGAACTCCTGATAGGTCACCACACCTAAAGAAAATATATTGTAGAGCTGGAAAAAGTGCAGAAAAGGGCAACTAAAATGTTCAAGGGGACAATTACAACAGCTGTGATTGTTCAGCTTGGAAAAAAGGAGGGTAAGGTGAGACATGATAGAGGTATACAACATCATGCATGGTGTGGAGAATTTGGATAGGGAGACATTTTTCTCCTCCTCTCATAATACTAGAACCCGGGGTCATCCCATGAAGCTGATTAGTGGAAAATTCAGGACAGTTAAAAGCAAATATTTCTTCACACAACCCATAGTTAAACTATGGAATTCACTATCACAAGATGTAGTGATGGCCACCAATTGGGATTACTTTAAAAGGGGGTTGGATAAATTTATTTATTTATTTAATTTTATTTATTTATTTAATTACATTTATATACCGCCCCACAGCCGAAGCTCTCTGGGCGGTTTACAACAAATTCCTGCAGGAGAAGGCTATCAATGGCCACTAGTCCTGATGGTTATGTGCTACTTCCAGTATCAGAT
Source organism: Elgaria multicarinata webbii (assembly GCF_023053635.1). Classification (NCBI taxonomy): domain Eukaryota; kingdom Metazoa; phylum Chordata; class Lepidosauria; order Squamata; family Anguidae; genus Elgaria; species Elgaria multicarinata. The sequence goes on from NC_086171.1 coordinate 134,789,891, forward strand.
GCTGGGGAACATGGACAGGAGAGTGCTGTTGCACCTGTGTTCTACTTGTGGGTTCCTGATCAACAGATGGTTGGCTACTGTGTGAACAGACAGCTGGACTAGATGAACCCTTGGTCTGATCCAGCATGGCTCTTCTTATATTCTTATGATATAATTGTGGGACATAAATGTAGTAGCAATAGTAATAGAGCGATACTGGATGACAAAAGGAGTGGCAGATGCAGACACAGAGTTCCTGGTGATGTGTGCCGGCACACGCATACACATCATTGTCTTTGGAAATGCTAGGCCAGATTCTTCAAAGTTGTTCTTTAAAGTGTTCTTCTGCATACATTGTAGTTCCATCAGGATCTTATGCAATCCTATACAGTATATGGATCAACTGTTTCAGTTTGGATTCTGTGAAAAGTATAATTATGTGAAATCTCAAAAAACCTGCTGAATCATATGGTTCAATTCCAAAGTTAATGCCTTTTGAATGCAGATACACAATTTGTGTGCAAGTGCACTTTGTGCCCAGTCCATTAGCAACGAGAAAATTAATCATATAGATGAGGATGACTAACATAAAATCTGCTACCTATCTTGAAAAGAAAATTTACTGCTTCTGAAATAGTTTTCTCTCTACATCCCTCATACAAGTCACAGGTGTTCCAGACGTCCCATGTGACCAAATAGTATTAATTTATTTCCCAAAGCTTTGTAATTGTAAAGGTTTTGTAATTATTATGAAACAGACTATTCACAATTGTGCAGATAATCTAAGCGGAGTAAAATAGCTCAGAACATAGGATAGATTTAGATTCTTTATGGTTGGATTGGGTCCCTGGTGTTTCAAAGATAGGTTTGTTGCAAATGAGGAATGCAGTATTATATAAAAATAAAACTTTTATTGCCTCAAACAAACATAGCTTCTAACTTCTCTCCAGCCCTGACTGACTCCCGAGAGTGCTGAGTCACTGACTGCTGTGTCACCTCCTGATTGGGCGAGTATTCCTTCAATCAAAGTCTGTGTCCCTGACTTCCTCTTCCATCTGACTTCCTGTGTGTCTCACTTAGTTCTACCTATTGATACATCTTTTCTTTTTTTATTTTAACCAACAATACATTACAACTCCCATTTACCCCCCAAAAAAGTTAAACATAGTCTTGTAGATGGTGTGGCTTCTGTACCAGGCGACCTGCTCGAGTTCTTACTTGTTTTGCTATAGGAGATGTAGTTTCTCTGGGGTGATAAGCGGTATCATGGGTATCCCTAGGATGTGAGGACATTTCAACTATCTCCCCAGTCTCTCTGGCAGTTAAGATTATGGGCTTCACTGTGTGTCTTGCAATTTATATATATTTATTAACCAAGTGATGACTCAAAACACAAATTCTACGAATTCCTACATAATTTGGAGGAAATATCAGAGTTAATCCATTCCAAAAATAGCTCTGTAGGTAATTTTTTCTTCTAGAATGTACTTGGAATTCATGCAGTTGTTTTGGGTGAGGAGAGTATCTGTGGGCATTTGTCTGACTGATCTGTTTCTCTTAGGATTTGTGCAGAGGTCACAGGTAGTAAAGTGAGGGAAAGACTCTCTATACTTGTTTTGGTGATGTAGCTTTTATTCAGCATTTTTATGACCAGAGACTGTAAAACCAGGCCACTTGGGAATATGTGGGCTTTGAAAATAGGATTTGAGTGGCATGTTTTTCATAGTTCTCAGATTTGATTGTGACAGTGAAGACTGAAGAGTGGGTTTGTGGTATGTCAGTTGTGTTGCTGCATCGCTCCTTGTTCAGACTAAAAAGATATAAATAGCCATCTTGATAAACTATTTCCTTCTGGGTTTTTTTTTACATATGGCAAAGATATATGTATAACAGTAGTGCTTAATTAAAACAAATCAGCTACTTAATTACAGTCTTTCCTATTTCTTTGGCTACAACTGAAATATATTTGTAAATTATTTTTAAAATTTATGTTGTGAAGGAGGAGGAGGATGGGGAAGGAGGATTTGAAACCTTAAGTTCAATTCACACATTTGTTTGATAATGTAAATTTATTCAGTAGGGTTAATTTTATTTAATAGGCCAAGGCATTAATAAAAATATAATAGCAAATACAAATATAAATCATTACACAATCCTAAATTGTTTTTTTTAAAGCAACATCTAAAATCATTTCATCTCTGACCAGTTAGCCCCTACTTTGATCAAGACTTAGGCAATGTCATGGTCCTGCTGTAGTGAGCCTTATAGTTTATAGCCAGAATCTGATCAGTAATGGCCCGGAAGTGTTTGGAACTATTTAGCTTGTGAATGTCAGAATCAGTGTGAGCTTATCTCTGTCAGTGTTCGCAGAAGAAAGCAGGCTACTCCTTGTCCAGCTGCTACCCTCTGCCTTGACAGGGAAAGAAGATGTCAGCTTCTTTGTGAGGACCTAATGGGAGGGGTGGGGGTTTCAGAGGTGCCACACAGGTTAAAGCATCACCATTGAAGGTCAGAATAAAGATGGCCTGTTTGGGCAGGGGCCTTGTTGATTGGCTAAAATCGCTTGTTAGCTAATTGTTCAGGAGGACTATTGCAGCCATACCTTTGCTTTTAAGCATATGCCCAGGCTGAGAGCCTTTGCTATGAATAGTCTCATTTTCACTGCCCAAAATCTTCTGTTTGGACTTACTACTCTTGATGCATTCTTCACTTGGACTCTCCATCCAATTTGAACTCTTGCCTCTATTGTTTATTATTATTGTTAAGAACCTGCCATGAAAAGTACTGCTATATTTTTCATAGACCTTGGATTCTTCTTTGCTATGAATTTGGACCCATGTAGTGTGGAAGCTATGGTTGTTGAAACACCTGCATGTGTGAATTTAATGTTGTTGTTGTTTTAGGACCCTTGTCTTTGATTGCCTAGGGTGGGTTACACCAGGAATCATTCAAGCCCCGTGCCCTGTATTCTGAGCCGTAGAGATTACAATGGAGAAACCAGTTGTCTGGATCTCTGACACAGTTATAGTTATTAGCTTAAGATTGCTTTTAGAATTACATATGGAGCTTATAGCTAATTGTCACCAGCTATATGTTTTCTGAAGAAGGTAACCATTAAGCTTTTATCATGAGATTGGCTACAATCACTGATTTGGGGTGTGCTGTGTCAGAATGCCAGAGTGTGTGCCTGAAGTATCAGGCAAAGAGGATCTGAATAATGATGACATGCTCTTAATTGTGAAAAGATGTATAATTATATGTTTAAAAGACAGTGGGTTGCATCCAAACTATGCTACTTATGCTTTAGCCCCATTGAAATCTATATTTGTCATACATTAGTGATGACTATAGGGCAGAGGACAGGCCTCTATTTGAAGATGTCTTCTGTTTCTGTTCAATGTTCTCCCAGTCTTCAGACATGTCACCAAGATAGGGGGCATGTATGCTCTGGAGCTCACATGTATAATTTCCATCAGTTACAACAACAAGGAAATTGTTAAAGGAAGGAAGTCCCCAAAAAACAAATGTTGCCCCTTCCTTCCTTCCGACCCACCAGTGTGAGCCTAAATCCAGTGCAGGTTTGGGATTAGCTCGTTACTTTGCCTACAGATCTCCCCCACCCCTCTGGGATTGACTTGTAAATAGTATTTTTTTAAAAAAAATTATAATATTGGCATGTCCACAATGTGATGCTCATGACACATCACTCCAAACCACAAAAAAGTCCAGCAATAATGTGTCCACTTTATAATATATTTTTTTTAAATTGAGCTAGTACCAATCAGAAAAAGACCAGAAACAATCTTCCAAGGGGAACAGCAATCAAGCCACATTAATAAACCTCATAGCTTTTTTCATCTCATACTTCACATTGATATCTGGTTTCAATGTCTGATCAATAAACATTGCCTCCTTAATCTTTGGAAGCGCCATTCAGTAACCAGCACAGAAATCTTAACTGGGGCTGGTCTACCAGCACGTTTCTCCCTCATATGAAGTGAGTAGTTGTTATAGGTGTATTCTTAGCTTAACCTCCCTCACAGGGTTGTTGTGAGAATAAAGTGGGATAGAGAGAGAACTATGTATGGTACCCTGAGCCAATTGAAGAAAAGAGATAATAACATGTAATTAATAATGATTATAGGAGACCAATGTAGATAGAGGAAATATATATAAGGCACAAAAATATTACAGACCTGTAGCAGACTTTCCCCCCCAAACTTTTTACATCTTTAGTTTAAATACATATGATCTCTTTTATCCATTTAATAGGGCCTTGTTGCGATTTGTTCAAACTCAGCAAATTTTTACTGACTTTCCAGTTCTGGATTTTAGTCATTTTATAAAAGGAATTATTTGGTATGGGGTTCCTTCTGCCGCCCCCACCCCCTCATACACACAGTAAGGAGTGCCAAAGATTTAAATTAAATGTAGCTGTTTTTCATTAAGAAAATAGTCTTCAAGAGCTACGCTACTTGACTAAAGTCTTGGTTTGATTGATGAAGTCCAATTTTGGCTGTTGTGTTTATGTTGTTTCTCATTTACTTACTCCCTATTAATTTTATTGGGTTACCCCAACTTCTAGTATTATATGAGGAAAGAAATAAAAAATAACGATGACGGTTCTTTTCACTTTCTCCTCACCGAGCGTTACTTTATGAACCTCTACCATGTCCCCTCTCTGTTGTCTTTTTTTAGAGATGCTCCAGTGACTTGGTCATTTGGGTTGACCTTTCCTGTATTTTTGCCACTGGGTAGTTTTATGCAAGTCAAGGTAGCTCTTGTCTGCAACTTCCCCATCTGCAATATGGGAATAATTATATTGAACGGTCTGACAGGATTGTTGTGAGGATTCAGTGGAGGATTGTGGCTCCGATGCTAGTGGGGTTGTGAATCCGCTCCAGGTTTCAGTCAGAACCAGCCAGCACTATAAAGGAGCTATCTAGTTAATTTAGAGTTCTGATTGGCTCTGACTGAAACCCGGAGTGAATTCACCAGCCAACTGACATCAGAACCCTCAGCCTCCACTGGGAGGATTACAAAAAGTTGACATCATGGATCCCAAGATACATTAACATAGGGAAGCCTTCAGGCACAAGGACACTTCTTCTAGCTCCTCCCTCAATGCCAACAGACTGTTTATTCAAGTCAACAGGAGCTGCAATTGTCTACTGAACAGTCTACTGAAGGAAAGTTTCTCATCCTCTCCTCCACTCTGAAACTACCAGTTGGAAGAACAGCGAGAACCTGAGGGCATGTCTAGATGATGGGATATCCTGGGGATCGCCCCGGGATCAACCCTGTGCGTCCACATGATGCAGAGGGGATCCTGGGGGCAGGAAGGGATAATCCCTCCCTTGCCCTGGGATAATCAGGACAGCTTTAATCCTGGTTTTTCCTGCGGTCTCAGGATCGTCCTGAGACTGCAGGAGGTGTGGGCCACTGCCCTGGTTTTGTCCTGACTCCTTGTGAGTAACCGTGAGGAGCTGGGAACTTGGCATGGAGCTCTTCAGGAGCTCTGTGCCCATCAGGGGTGGGGGTGGGGGTGGGGGAGTGGGAGGGTTGATATATATATATATATATATATATATATATATATATATATATATATCTTTGTCGCTGGAGCACTCCTGCGCTCATTTTTTATTAAAAACAAAAATAAAATGGCAGGTGCCCGGGGTGTCGTGCGCTGCGAGTAGACTGAGGGGGAGGATCTCGCAATCAGCATATTGTGCGAACCTCCCCCTCCACCCCCCTGGTGTAGATATGCCCTGAGAAGGGCTGAGTTGTGTTGAATCCTAGTTGAAGGGGTCCATTTTACCCTAGATAAATCACACTGGAGACTCTGGGTCAAAGGAACAGAAAGCTTGCATTCATTGCAGGAAATATATGCTGTATAGGAGGATCCCCAACTCAAAATGGAAGGAGACCCCAAAATATGTCTTCTTTCTGAGAGGCAAGAGCATGAAGAAATGAGGAAGTAGGAACTGAAATTCCCTCTTCATTGCAACAGTTAAAGCTGTAGGAACCCTGCCCTCTTTTGTATCTAGTCACTCTAGTATAGCTCCTGCAGCTTTAACTGTTATGATGAAGAGGGAATTTTCCCAGGTGCTGCATGCATACAAATGATACCTGCTGAAATTCCTTTTTCTCTACAACTGGTAAAGATACAGGTGCCCTGTCCTCCTTTCCATGTGGTCACCCTAGATGACACCACCTTCCATTTGTAACCTTCCCTTATTTTTCCATCACTTCTCCTGTATTTTTCTTACCACAGAAAATATGTTAAGGAGAGAAAGACATAATATCTGTAGAATGTCTTTTGTTTGTTAATGCTAGGAGTGCTCCGGCTGAAGCACCCTTAGTCATCACTCTACTTTGCTTTTGTTCTTTTTTTTATTTTTAGCTCCATCGAGAATCTTTTACTAAGATCGCGTTTTCATGTTTACCTTGCAAAAGAGCAGTGTTTTCTTAGCGTGTTTGGTTGTGTGATTCTGTTTTCAACTTCATAATAGAGTAATAGATGTTCCTGAACACTGCAGGCTAAAGACATTTTCCTGCCTGAAGCAGAGCCTATCTGCTGCTACACCACTTGTAGGGCCAACACTTTAAACAGATTGTAAGCCTATGCGGCAGGGTCTTGCTATTTACTGTGTATAATCTGTACAGCACCATGTACATTGATGGTGCTATATAAATAAATAATAATAATAAATAATAATAATAACAACCTTGCTGCACTGTTTAGGATGACCACTAATAGGATGACCATATGGAAAGGAGGACAGGGCTCCTGTATCTTTACCAGTTGTAGAGAAAAGGGAATTTCAGCAGGTGTCATTTGTATGCATGCAGCACCTGGGGAAATTCCCTCTTCATCACAACAGTTAAAGCTGCAGGAGCCTTGCCCTCTGTTTTATCTGGTCACACTGATACAGCTCCTGCAGCTTTCTTTGTTGTGATGAAGAGGGAATTCCACCAGGTGCTGCATAAGTACAAATGACACCTGCTGAAATTCCCTTTTCTACACAACTGTTAAAGAAACTGGAGCCCTGTCCTCCTTCTCATATGGTCACCCTAGGCACTAATTCTTTCTTTTATAGTTCTGCTTCACCCTCCACAGTTCTGCTACATCAGCCCTGCTGATGAAGATTCATGATGTGTGGTTTGATATACAGAGGGGTGTGAGATTGTGTGTGCAGCCCATTCAAATGGCTCAATTTCAAGTTTATTATTATTTATTTCATTTCTATACCACCCCATAGCCAAAGCTCTCTGAGCGGTTTACAACAATTCATAAGATAATAAAGTACAGCATACAAATATATACACAATTTAAAACAATTTCGACAACTAGAAACAGATTCAATAGAATAGTAGACTTGGGGGCTGCCTTGATGGCATCCAGTTGCCCTGTTTTTAGGCAGGGGGACTTCTGTTGCTGTGGGGTGGTGGCAGGTAATCCGGATCAGGAGGCAGTGTGGGCTTTCTGGAGGCCATTCAGCTTGCCAGGTCCCCTTCTTGCCTGGCTTCTAGCGGCCAATGGGAGGTTGCCTTCCACCCAAGAATGCCCCTGGTGTGGTGTCAGAGTAACGGCAGGTGGTGGAAGAACCGTGCTGACCTCAGTCTGACAGGAAATGTTGGAGTAAGTCCCCGACTTTTCTGCTGTGCATCTTTGTCTCTTTGCCTTGTGGTGGCAGTGAATCAGCGGCTGCATAATATAACCGATGCAGTGCTGATTCACAGCCACAGAGGTGCAAAGACAGCATTTACACAGCCCCATTTAGATGGCTGGCATAAGTGCTCCATCATATGTCGTTAAATGACTGGGAATAGAGGACAGTCTTTACATGGTGACAAAAAGATGACAGTGTTGGTGCCAGGTGGGCCTGAGAGGGGAGCTCCATAGTTGGGGGGCCACCACTGAAACAGCCCCCTTCTTTGGAGGAAGCACTTGGAGGGAATCCCCAGATGTTGATTGTACAGTCCAGGATCCATCCGTAATCTCCATCTTGAGACTGGGTCTAAAATGCAAACCCTATTTTTGTATTCCCCCCTCAGCTTCTATTTTTTTCCTACCATCTAGCCTAGGGGTTGGCACTGCAGTACCTGAAGGTGCACTGGAACCCACCAAGACCCCCGAGTGTGCCCTGACCCCTAAGTGAGTCTCCATTGCATCCTCCCTAGAGAGAAAGGGCTTTACATGCAGTACAGATATGCAACACTCTCCCAAGAGAGGCTTGCCTGGTGCCTACCTTATGGGTTTTTTTGGCATTAGGTGAAGACATTTTAAAATTTTCCCAGGTGTTTCAGTCCTTTAAACATTTAGTGCATTTTAAATTTTATGTTTCTGTTGTACTAATACATTTTATGGTTTTAACTTTTATAATAAACTGCCCAGCAAGTCTTTTATTAGTGGATAGCATATAAATAAGGTAAATAATAAATAAACACCCATCTGACACTTGAGCTGCTTTTCCATTGATTGAGCTTGGGGAGTGAAATCATTGATTTGGAAAAGCCATTTATCTTTTTTTATTATTATTATTGTTGACAGTTTTGTATTTATCTCTTTCTCTGTTCCATTTCTTTTCTCCATCATTAGATGCTGGTTTTACTCTTAATGGCTGGCATTAACAATTTTTGAAGCACTCTATTTTTCTGTGAATAACAGAGTTAATGGCCCTGAAGACACTTTTTTTTTAGTAACAAATGTAGATTGAATATAAAGCCTACCATGGAATCATTTTTTAAAAAAAAAATTCAATAAAAGGATTTGAACAATGCTGGTATTTTTATACTTCCTTCTTTCATTGTTTGTAATTAAAGAGCACTGGATTCTGTTTTTCAGTGATGAATCAGTTTTAACTACAGAGGAACAATCAAAGCTGAAATGACTGATACAAAGTGGAGAAATTTAGTTAATGCTTTTGAAACATTTTCTGTTTCTTTGTCCTTATAAACTGGGTTATCAACAAAATTCAGGTAAATAAGTATTTGTGAACTTCACTGGGGGTTAGTTGTCAGGCTAACAATTTCCTCACTGGCCAGACAAGACCAGTTACCATGTAAGGATGGATATGTGATAATCTCAGATTTTTTAAAAATATTTTATTAGTGCAGTGTTTCCCTTAGTGTGTCTTGCTTATATGGAACATAAAATATCATTGCCGTCCAGGCAACTGTACAATATGCATAGACACTCACCCCTATACCTTGTTCAATTCAACATTGTTCAATTCAACATTTACTTGCAGAGTGGTTTACAACAGCTCTAAAACACAATAACAAAGCAATCCTATGCATATTTACTTGGAAGTATGTTTAAGATAGTTGTCTTACCCACAATAAAACAGCAATAATAGGTAAAAATTATAACGGGTGGGTAACTTGTAGCCTTTCAGAAGTTTTGGCCTACAACTCCTATCAGTCTAGCCAGCACAGCCAATGGTGAGGGATCATGGGACTTGTAGGCCAAAATATCTGGAGGATCACAAGTTGCCCATCTCAATCTATAACACACACACACACACACACACACACACACACACACACACACACACATCTATCTATCTATTAGAAGCGTTAGGGGATCTAAGATGGCGCTGGTATGATAGGTGGAGTTTTAATGAGCTCCGATATCTTTGGTTTTTGTTTCCCCCTCTGTCCTGCCCTGTTTGGTTTTTAAGCTGGCTATCGTATTCAGTGCCTCACAGAATTGTCTCTTTTTCCTTTGCACTGTTTTGGAAACTTCATTTTGCCTGTTTACAACATCTTTTTGGATTTGTTACCGGCTACTCTGCTAGAAACTCTCCTAGATCAAAAAACAGAAGTTAAGAATCATAACTCTTGGAAATACAGTACTTCACTGTTTTGAATTTGCTTTTTCTACTGTGTGATAACCAGTGGTATTCTCTAAATGGGAAATAAAAAACATGCTAGAACAAGCCCAGGGACAGCCAAACACAACAAAGCACCCAAACAGCTTAAAATTGACGAATTGTTTGCATGTGCGGAAACCGTGAGTATCCCAGACTCAAACTTAGTGTTTACAATTTCTATTGCTAATAGTTTCTCAGCTTTGGATATAGAAAATGAGCCTTCACCTGAGTCCGCGGAAAACTCTGACAATAATTCGTTTGTTTATCAGGAACGAGTGTCCTTGGAGTCAAATGGGGTAGATAAGCCTGCTTTCGAGAATTCGCGCATTACGGAAAAGATACAACATATTGAACAGCAATTATACCTCTCAGACTTTGTGACAAAACAGTGCCTTTTAACAGCTCACACTGTTATTTCAATTTATGAACACTTAGAAAAAATTGTTAGACAACTTGAGCTTCTCAAACTCTCCTTCGATACTTTTACACAAAAACATACAGCTCAATTTAATTGTACAGGATCTAGAAAGGAGGAAAAACCGGGAAGCAAGAAGACCACCCTAAATGATTCTAGGGGCAGCTTACTAGTAAGTTCAAAGGAGTTGGAAAAAGGAAATTGCAACAGGATTTTACAAGCAAATCAAGTCATGCTGCAAATTGCCAACAACAGAATAAACAAAGGTAGATGGAGGTTGTATAGAACTATCAGATTTTCTCTGAGCCAACTTCTACATATACACCCTCATAGTATTGATATGACTGCTGTAGAATGGTTGCCTAGCATATCAGCACATAAGAGAATTATGGTAACATTTGAACAGTCTACAATTCCTCTCATGTTGATGAAAACGAAGCATTTTTTGTTCAACTTTCAAAAAATACCAAAGAGAGTTTTTCGAAACTTAGTTATCACCCCCTTAATTATTCCTAAGTATAGCAGTGGGATGATTACAGAGGAAAGGAATACCTGCTCATTAATCTCCAAAGACACTTTTAGCAGGACTATAATGCACCCTAATCCAGCCAAAACTTCAAGCACTGTACGAGAGAAGCAGTTTTCGAGCCTGAGTGAACTAATTATTAATGAAGAAAAGAAAGATATTGCCGTTAGATTGGATGATCTAAAGAATATGCTGTTTGTTACTAATGACTTGGCTGAACCACTGGTGAATCTAGTATCTATCTACGGAGGATGTTCCTCATGAGAGGAATCTGGATGGGGGTTCTATAGATGCTCTATTAGCAACGAATGAGAATGATTTTGAAACTATAATTCCAATACAACCCTTGGAGCCAAAGAGGGTTATCAATATACCCTCTCTGCATGAGTTGTCTCCCAAACAAAAAGCCACTGCTCAGACAGAATCTATCTATCATCTATCTACAGAGAGAGAGAGAGAGAGAGAGAGAGAGAGAGAGAGAGAGAGAGAGAGAGAGAGAGATGGTTTACACATAATGACAACCCAGAGAACGGGTTGAGTATGGGTTGTTGTTGAATCATGGGTTGTTGTTATGCAAGAAACCTGTACTACAGTTTAACTATTGGTCGTTCTTAGTTAATAAGCCAGAGTTAAACCATAGTGCAAGGTTTACACCTAACTTCAACCCATGATTTAACAACAACTCATACTCAACCTGTACTTTGAGTTGTTGTTACATGTGAACCAGATTTTATTACAAATAAAACAAATAACAAAACAGTGCAGGAAATGAAAGCTACTTAGGAGCATATAAACTTGGATTCCCACATCAATGATCAGCATGAATGGGGAAGGAGATGCCTGCCTTGAATCCCCCTCTCCTCCAACTTCCTCTCAACTTGGGTAATATGCCAGTGGGACTAATGGCTAGTGCAAGGGGAAGCTAATATTTCTAAAAGGGGGAAGAGTATTAAATGTTAGGAAAGGTGAGACTATGGTCATCCAGTGAAGGATTTGTAGTCAGAAAAAAATATTTGAGGGAAGGGGAGACTGTATCACACAGTATAGCAAAAGCTTCAAAGTATAGCAAAAGCTACAAAAGTAGGAATGAGTGAAGTTAATTTCAGATACATTGAATGTCCCAGTTGTTCTTTATTCCAGTGATTTTAACATTAAGATGTTATGTAGAACAGGTTTGTCTTAATTGTGTGCTGTGAAATCAGACATATGACCAAGGCCATGTTTGGGTGGGCACACCCCCTTGGAGGCTGGGCATGTTGGTAGGCACGCCCCCTTGAGGGCGGCCATGTTGTCCTCATTTTTGGTTTCCAAAATATGGTCACCCTAACATTTGGCTTCCTGAGCAAATATTCTGACTCCTATGCTCTCTAATGAAACTTTTACCCTTTTGACTTAGACAGACAGAACAAATTAAGCCCAAAAAGCAAACAAAATACATAAATGGGAGACAGTTCTGTTCCTTCACAGCATATAAATTAGCAGCATATGTAACTATTATGCAAAGCTGTGTCCTCTTTTTTGGGTGATGCATTTCTTCTTTTCTGGTTATGTACAAGTGGCCATCCATATGCCTATAGTGGTAACTTGTATGCACAGTAGAAGCAATCCATAGACAGAAATACATCTGCAAGCAGATTTCTCTGGAACATAGAAAGGGGGGCTTTTGCTTGTTAATTCTTTGCTGGTAAAAGTTTATCAGGACTAGCTGTTTTTGTTTTCTGGAAACAGAAAGACATGAGATAATTTAAATCCCATTACCAGTCACCTAAACTCTCCCGTTCCTTTCTTCACTGTTTTATTCCTTTTCATTAAAACCTAAAATTAGTCTCACAGGAACAAGAAGCATGTTTGCTCTTTTGAAAAGAATTTGCATACCTAAAGTGAACATTGGCTCCAATTAAAATAATATTAATAAATTGCAGAAGCAATTGTAGAAAGAATGCTACTCTAACAAATCCAGCCATAATTGCTGATTGTATGTGGGTGCAAGTAGAACTGCTATATTTAAATTACTATTGCTATATTTTAAAGGTTGTTTATCTATCTATCTATCTTCTAAAAATATTAATTTATGAAAAGCTTAAAAAAAATGTTCAGTATTTATTTTAGGCATAATTTTATTAATTTATTTTTACATTTATATACTGCCCTTTTTTCTTCTTGAAAGGAACCCAAGGCAACTTACGTGGTCTTCCTCCTCCTATTTTAATCCTCACGATAACTCTATGAGGTAAATTATGCTGAGTAATTCAATAATTCAGACTCCAAAGCATCCTTGTTCCCTGGCATCAGTATTTTTTCTCCCATTGGACACAATCGAGGGGAAATTAATAAAACAAAGATCAACTAGCAAAGTTAAAAGGAAAAAAAGCTATCCACTTGCGCTGGTTGGAGAGAGATGGCAGGGCTTTAAAGTGGGAGATGGCCTACCACTTAACTCTCCAGCCTATCCCACTTAGAATTGCTCTGTAAGGCTGTAATCCTAAACACATTTCTCTGCAAAAACAGGGGCAATCCTATCACAACCCTGTAGACCAGGAGCAGCGTGGAGGTGTTCTTTGCTACTACCACATTCTCTCCACTCTGCATTTTAGCTAGAGGAGGGTTTGTGTCTGTCTAGTTGAGACACCTCGGACTTAATTCTGAGTAAACATGCCTAGGATTATGCTGTACAGCCATTTCCCTGGACAACTCGAAATCTACCAAAGAAACAGAAAATCCCCCAGTGAAAAATTGAATTTGCTACAAATGAAGTTGGTTACCTGGAAATACATCAATCGAAATAAACATGTTTGTAATACAGTTTTCTCTATACATGACTTATAAAGTTCTAGTTTCTGTTTATACTGCTTCAGTGAGTGTCAAGTGAATTGGAGAAACACTACAGAAAGCTTTTATTGTCATTACTTGCCTTCCATCCCCTTAATTTCCTCTATTATCTTTTGAAATGTAAAGATAGACATTTTTCTTTATTCATTTAATGGAAGATGAGAAGGAGCAGGCTGCAGTTGTTAGCTTGAAAGGATGCAATAAAACATAAGAGAAAGGAAACAGGAAAGAGAATCAGGATGGATATTGGACAAAATAATAAGGTTCTTGTAGTGCTTTCTTCATTAGATAAAGATAAGTCCAAGCCTTTGTGGAGTTTTGGAAACCCCCAAATATTACTATAATGCTATCTGAGTGAACAAGACAGCAAGTAATGCAAGAAGAAAGCTTTCCTCCTGGAAATGTGGGTTCCATGAGGGAGAGCACTAGGAGTGAATCTCAATGAATGGGCAAGGTGCCAGGTGAAACCTGAGAGAATTGTAGGTTCACACAACACAGGCTATGCCCCTTTGATCCTGCAAGCACACTGGGGCTGTTCACACAACATGACAGCTCACCATGGGTTGTTTAACACACAGTTAGGTTGTGGCATGTGCAGGGCACATGTGGTTACCATTTTGAATATGCAACCCTGTTCAGGGGCTGTTGTGGCATGCAAGCCTGTTGAACATGGTTTATGTGTGGCTTAAATAACCCTCGCACAGCCTATGGCCTGTTTTATAGCCCTCACATAACCCACATTCGCTGGGTTTGCCTGACATGACAACCCCCAAGCAGGAATTGCATATTCAATCTGGCACCACAGCTCATTGTGGGTTAAATAAACCATGACGAGTTGCGGAGTGTCTGCTGAACTCGGTCACTGACAGTTTGGACTCAAAAGTAGGTTATCAGATACAGGTTCAGGACACAAAGACAACAACTTTTGGTTATATTGGTTCATGGGGACTGCTTATATGGTGGTGGGTTTCTGCCACGATAAGCATAATCCTGCACTTTTGCTGCTTTGGGGTGATGGCAGTTAATCCTGATGCAGCAGCAAAAGCATGGGGTTTCTGGCAGTCAAGCCCGCCCACTGTCCGGGCAGACAGTGACAAATCAGGGGTCACCATCCACCTGGCTATGCCTCTGCCACGACATGCTGTACTCGCCTTGCTCCGAAGAAGAAAGTGAGGATAAGTCCCTGACTTTTTTGTTCACAGCTTCATGGGAAAGCCCCGGGATGGGTAGGTGGTGGCTACTGCACTGTATAATCAATGCAGCCGCACCGCACACTCACCCCGGGTCTTTTCTTGCATATAGACAGCCCCCTGGAGTGATGAGACTGAAGACTCCTGGTTCCTTGGTTGGTCAGTTATGCATCATGAAAGCCATGCTACTGAGGGACAACTGATGGTGCTAGAATGAAATGATCTATCTGGAGATGAGGATGCATATGGACTGGAGGATATTTCCCATCAGTTCTTTAGACTGGCTAATTCAAATTACACTGGTAGGTAGAAACCATGAGGACCACTCCTATTCAATGAGAAGCCATTACCTTCAAGTTCATTAGGGACTAGTAGTTCACATATTACTATCAGGAATTGTTTACTCCTGAATTTCTGCAAGCTTCTTTTTCCAGTAGTCTCCCAGAACAATATAGATACTTTAAACAAGCTGTTACAGTGATACCTACAAATATAATATATGAAAGCCAGCCTTGCTGAGCTTCTTGGGAACAAAGGGTTCTTAATAGAATTCATACACATATAATCTAATTTAAAAGCATCCTTCAAAATTTAATCTTGCATTTTGGTTATCCCATATGGAAAGAGGAAGAATATAAAGACTTGTAGGGGATGACCTGCCAAAGGAAGTGAGGCAGGTGGCTACCAGGAGGAGGGCCTTCTCTGCTGTGGCACCCCGGCTGTGGAATGAGCTCCCTAAGGAGGTTCGCTTGGCACCTACATTATATGCTTTTAGACGCCAGGTGAAGACCTTTTTATTCTCCCAACATTTTAACAATCTATAAATACATTTTAACATGGTGTTTTAAATTTGTAATTTTGCATTGCTGCTGTTTTTATCTGGTTGAGCTTTTATATTGTATTTTATATTATGGTTTTATACTGTTGTTTTATACTTTGAATGGTTTTAATTTTTGTGAACCGCCCAGAGAGCTCCGGCTATTGGGCGGTATAGAAATGTAATAAATAAATAAATAAATAAATAAAATGATTATTCTAATTATTGGACCCTGACTGTGTGGGGTAAACAGGATATGTAGCACTGTGTGGTGTTGTAATTTAGCTCTTAAAGCATGATGCGTTTAACGTTTATTGGATGTTATATTTTTATCCTTCCCCTCCAAGGAGCTCAGGGCAGTGTGCATCGTTTCCCTCGTCACAGTTTTAGAATGAGCTGAGAGATAGCACCCTAGGTCACCTGCTAGGGTGGCCACTTGTGAATCACCCCCCCCTCCGAAAAGAGGGCATGCACCATAAAAAAAGGACACTGTTTTGCATAAAATTTGCATATGCTGATACACACACACACACACACAAGTGCAAAATTAGACATTTCTTATAATGTAACCTTTGTAAACCACCCATAGCTATGGGGCAGTATAGAAATGATAATAATAATAATAATAATAATAATAATAATAATAATAATAATGGAAACACATTACATCAAACCATAGTGTGGAAGACTATCAGCAGGTGGCCTGTCTTCCTTGCTTAGTCTACTCTCCAGTTGCTATTGGTAGGAAATTCCAAGGTCCAGCTTTCCTTCTGATGGTCCTTTACCTTTCAAACAGAGGATGCTTCCAAAATAAAGAACAGTCCTCTGGCAGCCCCTTTAAACAGAGGACTACTGTCCTCTGTAAAAGACCAATTCACCAGTTTAAAAGCTGGTGAACTTCATGGTCATGGTTGAGCAGGGATATGAAACTGGTATCCTAACCCAATATGCTAAATTGGTTAGAGGTGAAGTTAGGGTGGCAGAAGGTAGATCTGGATTGTGGATCTCTGGGTGATCTGCAGTAGATTAACAAAAATGTCTGATTCTCAATTGTTTAACAATAGCATGAACAAAATGACTCAAAATTACTAAATTATACTAAATGAAATGTAACCAGGAATGGCATTTTGAATGGAAGATCTGTGTGATCTTTTCAGTTCTGGTATTCAGAACTGAGTCCTGGGCTTGTAATGTTTTAATTCTAAGTGTATGCCTATTGCCCCAGGCTCCTCTTAGTGGATCTCAAAGTTTTATTAGCAAAAATAAATGTAGATCTCACCCCTGCCCTAACTCACAAGGGATTTATAAGTCTGCAGAGTTCTAACTACTGTTGATGGATAGCTGACTTGGCACGATATTGATTGTAACTATTAGACCAAAGAAGTACTGTGCAGTTATGCTTTTTTAAAAATAGTTTGCAAAGAAAATGAGGACAACTAGCATTCTGAATATATCAGAATTTGCATGGATATGTTAGAGAATACATAATCTTTAAAGACACTTTAAGGTAAGGACCATAGCTCAGTGGTACAGCCCCTGCTTTGCATGCAGAACATCCCAGGTCCAATCCCCAGAACTGGAAAAACTCTCCTGCATGAAACCCAGGAGAGCCACTGCTGCCAGTCAGTGTGGACAATACTGGGCTAGATGGACAAATGATCTAATTCAGCATTATTCAGTTCCTATGTACTACACTTCCCCATTCAATTATTTTATTTATTGACTTCCTTCATAGCCTACCTTCCAGCTCATGTAGCCTCCAAGGTAACTAACAATATAAAGTAAACTGTACAATGCAATCATATGCATGCAAGTAAGTCTCACTGTGTTTCATGCAGGTTACTCCCAGGTAAATGTGCATAAGATTGCACTGTTAAAGATGCATATTAAAACAGTAAAACCTATCACAGTTCAGAAATGATGCCTCTTGAAAAATACTCTCCTCCTGGTAATAAGTCATTAGTTCACCAGATTTGGGTTTCCTGGCGCAATGCCACAGTGTCAAGAGAAGCTGTACCTGTTGGGTTTTTTTTGCTTTTGTGCAACTCTTAAAGGTACAGGATCCTGACGTGGACATTTGAATGTCAGCTCATGTAAATGAGGCAGGTGCCCTTGAAAAAATTATTTTAGAACTGCCTATCAGATATGTAAAATACGTTTGCTAAAAAGAACCCTTCTTCTTATAAATTTGGAATAGCGCCGACTTGAATATACCATCTTGAAAATACCAAATTAACATACTTTGGCTTTATTGCATTCCTCAGAGTTTTAAAGATTCAAAAGAGCAGACACAAAAATGTGTTATAGTCTTTGCAAAAGAAACCTGCTTTTTAAAAGGGAGGGGAAAACCACACTAATCCCCCCTCCACTTTACTGTTTAAAAATAATGTAGTGTGTTTGGCTGGCTTGAATGTAGTGAAAAAGTGCTTAAAGAACTGGGGGGGGGAGACTTTTAGGGTGCAATCCTATGCATGTTTAGACAGAGAAAAGCTCTACAAGCCCCAAGCATGTCTGGCTGGTGAATGCTGGACTTTCCCCCCCTCCAAACATGCATAGGATTACTCCCTTAAGGTTTACTAATGACTGCGGCTGGTTTCCTGAATGGGTAATTCACCTGCAAGGGAAAGCTTAGAGACCTGCACTTCTCAGGTGTGTATGAGAAGCAGCCATTTCCATTTTGTAATTTGACAAAGCTGAGATTTGCTAGCTATAGCTGAGGATGAGGTTTGGAGGCTTCCAGTTGCTCTCTGGGGAATCTGCTACCTGTTTTTAGCTGTCGGCTTGCATCCAATAGGATGTCTTTGTATACATGTAAGTAACGAAGATATTAACAGACTGCCTTGAGTGCCATTTTCCTAATAGAAAGACAGGGGTACAAATTAATTAATTAAATAAATAAACTAGACACCTTAACTGATCTCACATCCAAAGGAAACTAAACACAGTCATCTTAACTCTGAATCTTCCCACTGCTCTAAAAATAGTATATATAGATTGTAGACTCAAGTCCAGATATTTGGTGCTGAAGAATTAAATTAAATGCCTTGTTAGGCAAATCTGTTTTGCTGGCATCTTGCTATGTAGACATTTACTCTTGGAACAGGAATGGACATAAGTTAGTCAGCCAGCTCCAATGTGATTAGAGAATCACATTCCAGCCGCCAGGTAGCTGAGGATTTAGATGCTAGGATTATTATTATTATTATTTTGCAGTTGAGTTTAACAGTAGTGCCAGCATCTGTATTTTTCTTCCTGGCAGCAAAACTAAAGCAATAGCACATTAGTAGAAGAGTCAGGATTTTCCTTTAATAAAATAATTGTAAAGTCTAATAGGATCCCATCTTTAAAAAGCAAATTAGGGTGCAATCCTATGCATGTTTAGACAAAAAAAGTCATAACTCCCAGCATGCCCCAGACAGAGAAAGCTTTCAATGTCCTTTGGGCTGTGCCGTAGGAGAAGGGAGTGGGGCAAGTTAGGTTAGGCCTCATCTAGAGTATTGCATCCAGTTCTGGGCTCCACAATTCAAGAAGGATGCAGACAAGCTGGAGCGTGTTCAGAGGAGGGCAACCAGGATGATCAGGGGTCTGGATACAAAGCCCTATGAAGAGAGACTGAAAGAACTGGGCATGTTTAGCCTGGAGAAGAGAAGAGACATGATAGCACTCTTCAAATACTTAAAAGGTTGTCACACAGAGGAGGGCCAGGATCTCTTTTCGATCCTCCCAGAGTGCAGGACACGGAATAACGGGCTCAAATTAAAGGAAGCCAGATTTCGGCTGGACATCAGGAAAAACTTCCTGACTGTTAGAGCAGTACGACAATGGAATCAGTTACCGAGGGAGGTTGTGGCCTCTCTCACACTAGAGGCCTTCAAGAGGCAGCTGGACAACCATCTGTCAGGGATGCTTTAGGGTGGATTCCTGCATTGAGCAGGGTGTTGGACTCGATGGCCTTGTCGGCCCCTTCCAACTCTGCTATTCTATGATTCTATAAGTGTGTGAGTCTGAGACTTCTTCATGTCATGCTAAAATATAGGTTTGCATTACTTATGAACTCAGCCAGTGACAAACTGCTGCTAGTTGAGAATGGAAGTAAACACTTCTGATCTCCATTTTCTGGCTATGCTGCAAAAAAGGAGAAAAGAGCTAGGAGCACATAAGCCTGAGGCTCATTCTCCTAACATTAAATATGGTTTGGTCAGCGTTACATCCAAATGCAGCGAGTCTCTTTCAATACCACCATTTAAAAGTATAGGTGTGTTAGGTGGCATCTGGTCACCCTAAATGGTTCTTAAATATGTGGAGCTAGCACCTTTGGTATCATATGCAGTTAACTCCAGCTCTTATTTCATGCATTATTTATTTATTTATTACATTTTTATACTGCCCAATAGCTGAAGCTCTCTGGGCGGTTCACAATGGATTCATTATATCAGGCAACTTGTGGCATTCCAGATGTTTTGGCCTACAACTCCCGCTAGCCCAAGCCAACGTAGCCAGTGGTAATGGATGATGGGAACTGTAAGCCAAATATATTTGGAAGGCCACAAGTTGCCCATCCCTGCATCACAACATTCCTTTGAGGTAAGATTGTCAACTGTTTGAATAGACACAGGATTTCTGCCTTTAAGAACAACTGTAGGGGGCACAGAAATAACAAGAGATGTTTACAGCTTCAATGTATATCTATACCAGAAAAAAAGCTGTGTTTATCATTTTGGTCAGTTTTGCAACTATTTGGAAGGGTCATAGATGAGAACAATCCTATTTTACAGTATGTATCTTGATCCTGGTTTTTCACTACACATTCCTCATTTTATTGCACAAAAGCTCCATTGCACACAGATGAGAGCTATTTCTGTGTAAACATAAATAGGATTGGGTTGCACTGTATTTCTGTCGTGGAATGCTTGAGTCTGGGCTGGTGAGCCAGTCTAGAAAAGAAATTAGTGTGCTAAACATAATTCTATATAAAAAGGATTTATCTTTCTCAACCTGATGTCCTCCAGATGTTTTGGACTACAATTCACAGCCTCCCTGACCACTAGCCAATGCTGGCTGCAGATGATGGGAGTAGAAGTTTAAAACACTGTAAGGCACCAGATTGGAGCAGGCTGCCCCACCCTTATGCATTTTAGTGGGGCTTATTTCCCAGTATGTGTCTATTTTGTTTATTTATGTATTACATTCCTATTCTGCCCAATAGCCAAAGCTGTCTGGGTGGTTTACAATTAAAACCACACAATAAAACATAATATAAAAGTTTAAAATTACAGTACAAAACCAAACTAAAAATAAAAATGAAACCTAGCAGCAATGCAAAAATTTAAAATGCTTTGAAAAACAAGCTCTTCACTTGCACTGGAAAGACCACAATGTAGGCGCAAGGAGGGCCTCTGTGGGGAGCTCATTCTACAACTGGGTTACCACAATAGAAAAGGCCTTCTTCTTAGTAGCCACTAACTTCATTTGGTGGGGTTCCCATAGAAGAACCCTGAAGATGAACTTAAGGTCCAGGCAGGTATATATGGGAGATGATCCTAAAGGTAATATAACCCCAAACCATTTAGAGTGTTGAATGTTAACACTGGTGCTTTAAATTAGGCCTGGAAGTGGACTAGTAGTGCAGATGGAAGAGTACTGGCATAATATTGACCAGTGCCCATTAACAAGCTCACTGTCCTATTTTGGACCCACTGATGTTTCTGGACCATTTTCAAAGACAGCCTCACTTACAACACATTGCAATAATCCAGACAAGAGGTTTCCAGAGCATGGATAACTATAGCTAGGGTATTTTTGTCCAGAAAAGGACATCCTTGATATAACAGCCTAAGCTGATAAAAGATACTCTCTATGCCACTGAGTCCACCTGTTCCTCTAAATGCTGGATACAAGAGCAGGCACAAACCTAATCCTTTGTGGGGGGAGTGAAACCCCTTCCGGAATGGGTTGAGCATCAATTAGTTGGGCAGACAAACGACCCACTAACATACCTACATCTTTGTCTGGATTGAGTCTCATCCTGTGTCAACAGGATAAGTAATAAACACATGGGTTTTGAAACTAATCAGGCAAACCAATCAGGAAATTAAAACAACCCCCAATATCATTCTTATCCTCCTTTCCTCCAGTCCAGAATCGCAATGATCCTTACGATCTACTCAGCATCCTCGGCTTTGAATTGATGATCGTTACTTAATAGCACCTGGAAATCGGACCAGCGAGGAGAAGCACGCATTTAAACGCCAGCTGCGCTTTTCATGCCGGCATCGTGGGCTTTAAGAAGAACAGGAGGAGGAGTTTCGTAGCGGCCTGCAGCCAATGCGGCTCCTTCTTCCTGTTCACGAGAGCTGTTTAATATGGCTGCCTCCATCGTGGCTCGCTGTTGCCTTTCTCCAGTAACAGTAATAGCTCTGTTGCTGAGCTGCTGTAGTTTAGGGATCGCTGATGGAATACAGGTACGCGACGGGGTGGGTGTGGGGATGGCTCTCTTAGCGACTTGCCCCCCGGGGAGATAAAAGTCTTTTTTTCCTTGCCCGCTGTGCGTATGTGTTCTCTTCGAGGGTTTGTCCAATGTTAGTCCTACTTAAGGGTAGACCCATTGAAATGAATGGGACTCAAAGCAGCCATGGCGAACTTGTCCCATTCGTTTCAATGTTGTTGTTTATTCGTTCAGTCGCTTCCGACTCGTCGTGACTTCATGGACCAGCCCACGCCAGAGCTTTCTGTTTCAATGGCTCTACTCTAAATCGGACTAACGTTGGACGCAACCCTTGGATAATCGTTTCCAGTGGCCCTCTTTTGCTCTTATGAGCAAGTTTGTGTGACCCTGGAGCAATTTCTTCTTGGTTGAAACCGGCCTGACGCTTTCCGGCCAAAAAGAAAACCTAAGCACAACAAACGATAACAGACAATGATAACGATAATGATGGAAACGCATCCTGTGAAATCCTGTGAAAGAGTAGTTCCGTGTGTACCAGAGCCGGTTCTAGCTTATGGAACTTGCCTTGGAAGGGTCCTGATCCTCCTCACTCCTCCCCACCCCGTCCCTCCACCCAATCCTACAGGACAGAAAGTGAAGAAGAGGGTAGTAGTGGGTTACACCTGGGCGTAAGGAGGATTGACCGTCTTCCCATGGCTTTTCGCAGATGGGGAGTTATCGCCTCTTCCTGGCTGCTTGTCCTCCCCAACCTGGGTGGCTCAGAGGAGAGGACTGTTCCCCTACAGCTGCCGGTCCGATCCTGGCCAGTGCGGCGGGTTCGCACAGGGAAAGTGCTGGCAAGTAGTGGCTCATACAGTAAACCGTAATCCTCCATGCTGATCTGCACCTGAACAAGCGGAGGCAGTGGCTGTTCCTCTCGTTCACTGGGTCCTCCCCTGCCACGTGACCCCCAAAGAGAGGTGACACCCCAAAGGGGAGGGAAAGTGAGCTATGCAAAGCCATGGACACTGTACCCTTATGCATCCGATGGGATTTATTCTCTAACATGCCTGTACAGGGACTTTCAAAGTACAGGGACTTTCAAAGTAATCAGGGGGTGCTCATCGGCAAATTAATCAGGCAATTAAAACAACACCCAGTATTCTCCCCTGGTTTCCACCATCCTAGTCCAAAATTTCAATGACCCATACTATTTATCCAAAATCCATTCCTTGCCCATTCTTCTTCACCGCACAGGTGAAAAAGAGGGCAAAGAAGCAATAGGAGGCAGTGACTTCTCGTGCTAGGTAGCAGAGGGCTGTTCTGGAAATCTTATAACTCTAGTCAAGCAATGCCTTTCGAGAATTCTCATTGCTTATTTCTATGCACACTGTACATTTTTACTGCTTCTTCCATCCTAATCATCAACTTTTCACATGATGAAGCTATGTGCATCTTTATGTCTGACCACCATTAAAATGGATTATTTGGCTCCCTGGCTGAACTGGATTCTTAATTTGGTTCTTAAGTGTTTGTTTTGTTTTTTATTCTGAATCCTGGAATTACCCGTACTGTCACTCATAAAATTGGATCCACTGGAATTCTTGGAACTACTGCTAGATTTTTTAGCTTTTAATAAACTGATTTTAATAAACTGATTATAAAGGATATAAATCCTTCCAGATATGATTCAATTAAACAACAATCAATGTTATTGCGTATTTGTTATCCTACAACTATTTTGTACATATTCCCTTCAGGATCAAGCAGAACAGTTTTTTAGAAGTGGACATACAAACAACTGGGCAGTTTTGGTAAGTTTCTAAAACTTTTCTCTTCTCTGTTCACTTCCTGTGTAAGTGGCTGCCACCAGAAAGAAATATTGCCTGCCTCTTGGTGCATGGAATTGGTTTTGCCTTTTGCACAGGGTTGGTGGATTGGAATGGATTGAATTGGATCCCAGACCACAAAGCAGCAGAGAAGCTTAAACAATTGCAATTAAACACTTTTAAATCAGTATCTGTTACCAGTGCTTTTAAAAAATAAAAGCTAATGAGAAAAAATATCCCTAGTATTAATCTAAACTGCAGCTTAGTAAAGCTGTGTGTTTAGGTCTAGGTTTTCCCAATGCTAAAGAAATTCTGAAACAGCGCTTATTGGACATCGGAATTCCGCAATGAGGAAGTTGAGTCCTAATCTTAAACTGTCCTCATTTAGTCCTGCAGATAAGACACCGTTATATTTTCAGCAGCTCACAAACCCTAAACATAGAACTGCCTTTTCAAGAGCACATCTCAATGTGCTTCTTTCTGTGGTTCTAGAAGGCCGCTTTAGGAGAACTCCATACCATAATCGAGTATGTATCTGTGGAGATGGTAACATCTACACCATTGCCCACGTGCTGCTATTTTGTTCTTTGTACAGAAATACTCATGAAGAGTTAGTAACCCCCTTATTATCGCCTTATCCAGGGTGTTCAACTGATTATTATGTGAACTTTTTCTTGAGGATTGCAACAGGATGGTTACAGCAAAAACTGCGAAATTTTTAGCAGTTGCTATTAAAATGAGGGCAGCAATTGCACCCTGAGTTTTAAATTATATAATTTTAGTCTTAACTATATTTAATGGTTTATTTGTTTGGAGACACTGAGTTTTTTATGTTAAGGACTTTGTTTTTTCTTGAACTCTGGACATTTATTGTCTGTTTTATGCCTTATGTTCAGTTAATTGTTCTAAATTGCAATGGCCAGTGGCTTGGTGCAAATAACATTTTGGTTTGATTTAATTTAAAGCTGTGTGTACACTATAGCTTCATTGCAGTCTGTGCACATGGAAAACTGCACACTGAGCACAGATACTTTTGAGTTTTTACTGCACGAACTTGTACTAGTGAAGAGTGAAACTTTTCATCAGTTTGAAATGAGGCTTGCTCCTTAATCGTAACAAGCATTTCCTGAAAACTTCAAAGAAAACCAACATCATACACAATTATTTTTTCTGCACCCATGTAGCTCTGTTGGCTTACAGCCAAACATTTAATTCCACTG
Source organism: Elgaria multicarinata webbii (assembly GCF_023053635.1). Taxonomy (NCBI): domain Eukaryota; kingdom Metazoa; phylum Chordata; class Lepidosauria; order Squamata; family Anguidae; genus Elgaria; species Elgaria multicarinata. The sequence continues at coordinate 134,815,001 of NC_086171.1, forward strand.
CTTTTTCTTACTATACATATATAATTGTTTGTGGTTGACACTGATCTAGTTTTAAGAAGTGGTTGTATTTTAGTATGGATAATTGGTGTAACTGTTTTAAATTTTGGTTGTAAATTGCCTTGAATCTTATTTTTAAGAGGCTGTGAAGAAATGCCATGTATATGCTTTTGTTCCTCTGTAATGTTTCCTTTGTGTGGCCTAAGGCCTAGTATTATTACTGTGTTAAAGGCCTGTATAGTAGATGCTTAGTGGCATTTTGAAAGGGGAGAGAGAGACATTTTGAATATTTACAGATAGGGCCTGAATCAGGTAAATTCAATTTTGATTGGCTGGGAATTCTAGCTAGGCGGAAAAAAGCGGTTTGGAAAGGACAGGTAAGTAGTTGACAGATGAGTCAGTTAGTCTGTGGAGAATGGGGAAGAAGGTCTGCTGTGGATGTTGTAGAAAGACTAGCGGAGGAGAAAGTGAATAGTTAACCCTTGGATATTAGCCTGTCCAGTGAGGGCACTCTGAAGGGGAGGGAAGAGTCTGCAGGACCCTCAGGATAACTTGTGTCCTGGCCTCTCTAGTCTCCTGCCTTCTCTGTCCACCAGATTGTCCCCTTTCCTCCTCCTCTGAGGTTGATTTTCCAATCTGTTTTTTCTGCATTGGCTGCGAGGGGCAGGGGTTTGGATCTCTGACTCCCCCTTCTGTCGTCAGAATGCTCTCTCCAACCTCAGAGGGGTTCCTGAGCCATCCTATGGTCTCCCCCCCCCCCACACCCGGGTACTATACAGTTGTTCTCTAATTTGTTTATTAGTTCATCTGTTTTTGAGTGTTGGTGCCCATCTCATGCCTTAACCTCTGGCTCCTGGAAGTTTGAAAGTATTCGAAGATACTTGATGGCAGAGGAAAAGGGTCAGCTTGAGGAATCTTGAGTTATAGTTGCAGACAGTTCCTAAGGCCTTGAAATATAAGTATTTGCTGGAAATAAGAAATACCAAGGGTGGAATTGCCCAGCGAAGGAACAGTTTCCCCATAAGTGATGGCAGCGCTAGAGAGAAAATCCCCTGTATGTCATAGCAGCTTTGGGAGTGGAAAACCTCCTTAGAGGCGGATAACGTTTTAAATTAATAATACCAATAATACATACATATTTTTCTTAATCCTTTTAGGTGTGCACATCTCGATTCTGGTTTAACTACCGTCATGTGGCCAATACTCTTTCAGTTTACAGAAGCGTCAAGAGACTAGGAATTCCTGACAGGTATGAAAATTTGGAGAGTTGACTTCGGAGAGAAAAGAGAAGAGCTAAATTCAGCATTTGCGATACCATTGTTCAAATCTGCCCATGTTCCCCAGAAATGAACTTGACATGCACAAGAGCGAGTTATGCCCTTCTGCTGCTCCTATTTATTTCAGTGTTTTTTGTGTAGATAACAGGGGCTGTGCTCTTTGTTTTCTTTTCACTGAAAGAGGACCAGAGAAAAAGATTCTAGTGTTTCACAATTATTCCTTTAGCTTTTGCATGCTACTGGAGTGCTAACAATAGGTGTAACATCCAGCATAAGCCTGACTTAGAGTAACCGAGTGAAATAAATGGGAATAAAGTTAATCTTTATTTAAGTCCCATTCATTTCAGCAGGGTTTACATTGGATTTTACCCAAGGAATTTGGCTGTTCTCACTGTTGCATATTTATTAACATCAATCAGTAAACACATTTGCGCAAAGGAAAACCTTCCCTTCACTGGATTGAATAAATGGAAGATATACTTTATTCTAAGGTCAGGATGAATGCTGCACTCAAGGACAAAATGAGGATAAAAAATAAATGTGCTCTTCCACTGAGCCATAGCCCTTCTCCTTTCCATGAATGAGGGTTCAATTCATGCAGCCTCTAAACTTGAGGTATTCACTCTTCCAGCCCTTTACAACCCATCATATCTTATTTTTCACAATTGGTCCTCTTGCAGGCCATGCCTTTTTATATACCTTTTACCTTACTAGAGCACTGAAGATGACCTATGGTTGAGATGCATTTGGTTACTTTTGGTATTGAATTACAAAATTGTACGCTTTGGTTAGATTTTTTGCCAATGTATGATGACTGTATGTTTTTAGCCTCTAGAAGTAAATTAGCATTAACAAGCCTTTTGGATATAGCTTATTTTCACCAGTTTACTTATCCCAATTGATTAGTTATTTCTTGGTTTTGGGTTGAAATATAAGCTTAAACAGATGACAGTGCAAGAAGATGTTTATGTAAACTGGTAATATGACTTCTGCCTCAAATGTTTTTGGCTAAAGCTTTGTTTACTTCAAGTCTGTCATTTATGATTACAGCTAGGATAAAGTGGGGAAGCACTCATTCTGGATCAATTAATCCTGAATATAATGACACAATATTGTGAATATACCCGGAGGGGATTTCCCAAATAACAGATGTTTTTAACATTTTGATTATCATCTCAAAATTTCTTCTACCTTGAAATAATGTAGTAATTATTTTAATAAGTTAGTTTGTCAGAAGCATGACCATTGATTATTATTACTTTTTAACTGGGTGACAGCTTTAATTAAGAGCGATTAGTTTAAGTCCAAACTAATTCCCCAAATAACAGATATTGGCAGCCCAATACTGTTTGATTATATGCATTTAGATGAGAAAGGCTGGATTCTTGATGCAACCCTATGTGGTGAGATTTTAATATGTTAGTTAAACATATTTGTTTAAAGGTCCCCTGAACACTCTTGCTTTAAGACCTCTGAGGCTTGTGATGCTTCCCACTCTTGTGTTCTAGTGGTCCGTTCACCCACTGTTCTCTCCAATGTATTCTCTTTTCTTCCATGGGTGAGAGTGAGGGGATGGGCAGACGGATCGTTTGGGCACTGCCTCACTGCCTTAAAGCAACAAGCAAATACCAAGGCCTCACTTGCAAAGGCCACTTCAAGATGTTGACCTCTACATATTGAAGGTTGATCTCCTGATTAATACTTCAAACTGGAAGGGTTTATCATTGTTTTTCATAGATTAAAAGTAGATTACTTTGTCTAAAGAGTTATGTCTTGAGAGAGAAAATATTCTAGAATTTAATTATAGCTTACAGTGGAAAGTTTTTAGAGGATTAATAACTGTGACTAACTTAAAGGCCTGTGTGTGTTTGAAGTCTTGGTAAGAAACAGGACAGTCAAGCATATCATATTTTTCATTTTGGTTAAAGCTTAGTCCTACAAATGTGCGGAACGAATTATGGCTTGGATCCAACATGATATGCTGTGAGAAAAAAGGCACTTACACGTGCACAAGGCAGCTTCCCAATGTCTGTCGATTTCATATTGCATGTTCCATTCCACATCTGTGCTGGAGGATCCCTCAGTCCTCAAGAGTGGTTTTTCAGGGGTCGCAGGGGGCTGCAGGGAGAAGGAGAGAGTTGGAAAGCTATGTTGAGTTTGCAGAGTTGTGCTCACATATCTTGCGATTCAAGCATATGTGTTGTGTTTATTCTGTAACCAACATTTTATAGGGGGCATATTTTGGATTGAGCAAGGGCTGAAGGATCAATAATAGCTCCATCCAGTTACTGATTCCTTTTTGAGCTGAGGCAGAGGTCTCTATAACCTTGTCCTCTTTGTCACCAGCACAGACTTTGATGCACACTTGTTGCTGAGATGGGGATTAAGGGGAAGGTTTTTGTTCAAGTACAAATATTGCTGTGCAGAATTGGAGAGGGTAATTTTACGTGGGCTTAGACCAAAGTTCCTGGAGGCAGGTTAAATCCCTTGGCTGCCCTTTGCCAATCACTACTACTAAGTACCCAGTTGTCTTTACAAAAGAAGGGGTTTAGGTGCTGGAAGTCACATTTTCTGACCCAGCAGTCTTATCCCACAGTTCATGCCGGTGACCATGTGACTCAGAAGAGCGGAAGTCTCATGTTTGGAATCTTATCACTAGGATGTATGTTCGGAGAACAAACCTTTTATTGATGCAAGCCAATATACACAGAGTAAAATAGAATGCTGCCCTGAGTTTAGCCAATCACAATAATATTATCCTCCCTGATCTTTCTTGTTTCAAGCAGAACACCACAGATTTGGTGCATGCCAAGAAATACAAATAAACTGATGCCAGGATGTATCGCAGAGTATCAGTATGCTGATAAACCCCAGTTAAAATTAACAGGAAAGGTGGCTCTTTTGTGTAAGAGATAGATGGAATAAAAAGACCAGTGTTTGAAAAGCTGCTAGTACACTAAGTCTACTACAAAAATGCAAGGAAAACTTTTGTTACCAGGGGAGGAAAAAGTGTGATTCTTCTGTAATCTTAAGTAGGCCCTCACAGCTTGATTTTCTTTATGGAGTGTAGTGAGAAATGATGGTTTAAAATTTAAGTGGAGGTGGCCAGTACAGGTAATGTCCTTAGCTGCACGTTTTGCACTGATATTTATTTATTTCATTTATATCCTGTCTTTTTTCCTCAAAGGAACCCAAGGCAGAATACATAATCCTTCTCTCTATTTTATCCTCACAACAACAACCCTGCTGGGTGGGTTGGGCTGAGATTCTGTGACTGGCCCAAAGTCACCCAGTGAGCTTCGATGGGTTAGTGGGGACTACAACACAGATCTCATGACTTGTAGTGCAACACTTTAGCCACTACACCACACTGGCTTTCATAATAGCTACAGCTGCATTCTAAGCTTAATGAATGGTGTTGGAAAGATGCATCTCCACACCCTTTCTAAAAGCAAAGAGGGTTCAAAGGGGCAAGTGTAGTTTTTGAGGGAGTGGATTCCATAGTTTGGGAGCAAAACAGGAGGACATCCTTTCACACACGCCTGGCACTATTAAAAGGGTCTCTCATGCAGATATTAATACCCCGGCAGGTTCATAAGATGAGCATACCAGGTCCTAAGCCAGAGCTCTCCAAACTTTTCATGTTGGTGACACACTTTTTAGACATGCATCATCTTGCGACACAGTAATTCAATTTTACTAGCAAACCAGAGGTTAAACTAACCCCTTATAAGAGATTCGAACACATACATAAATTGTAATAATGAAATGTATGGGGACACAACATATCTCATGAAAACCTTTCATTTATATTTTTAAAAATATATGATTTGCAAGATAACATACATTTCCAAGACTTTTCACATTGAACCAATTTTGTCGAGCTGCAATCGAGCGGCAGTTGAGATAGTGTTCAATCAAAAAACTGGACCCATGGAATTTCTCGAATGCGTCACTTCAGGTGCAGCCACGTCACCGGAAGTGACATGGAATCAGCTGTTTTGACTCAATTATGCATACTTCGCATGCGCAGTACCTGTATGGTCCCTCAACCGTGGTGTGCATACACGGATACGATGGAAGGGGAATATACTAGTGCACCATACTAATCGGTACCTTTGCTGCGTAAAAATGCATGCAAGTTGGTATTGCTTATTTTACATAGACTCAGAGGTTTCTCGTCACGTTTGCGTGACACACCTACACACTGCAGCTGACACACTAAAGTGTCGTGACACACAGTTTGGAAAGCTCTGTCCTAAGCCATTTAAAAGTTCAAGCCAACACCTTGAATTGAGCCTGGAAAGGAATTGGCTACTACCCATTGCAGGTCTTTCAAGATAAGTATACTATGAGCCCAATACTGTGCACTGGTTAGAAGCCTAGCTGTCACATTTTGCACCAATTGTAGCTTCCATGCACTCTTGAAGGATGTCTAGAAGCTAAAAGAGCACATTGCAATAGTCTAAGTATGATGTAACTAAGGCATGGATACCTCCGGCCAAATCTGTGAAATATATTGCATTTTAGTCAATTTTGGATTTTCAATTTTGTGGTTATTTTGTTTGCTGCCATGGGTGTATTATTACAGAAAGGCAGCACAAGCATGCTGAAAATGAAATCTGAAAACCCTACTTATTGCCATAGTCGCTCCAGATGGAACTAGCTGTTATGGGAGATGTGCGACAGTCACTGAAAAGTGCAATCCAGCGCTGCCTCCACTTCTCTTTCCTGGTAACATCAAATAATCCAGCATTTGGTGTGATGTTGCTATCTTGCACACACTTCTGAACTCCAACCAAACCCAAATGCTACTGTGGTGGGATGGTGAAATTTGAAACACAGTGATCTCGTGTCACACTTTTTATTTCCAAGAACTGAAGAAGAGGAGGTGCTAGACTTCTGTTTTCGCAGTTAGTCATGCATGTACCATAATATCTAGTTCCGGCTTCATAAGAATGGGCCATAAATCACTTTTATTGCCATCATGCCACCAAAGATGAATTCAGCCAGTATTAATTTTTGTGTTTCAAACAATAGCAATGCTATTTTCTTTTAAAATTTAATTGATTAGGATCATTAAGGGCTTTTTTTTTAATTAATAAGACTTTCCATCTAAATGCAGGTTTTCATCAGAGCTTCAAAGAAAAGTTGTCTTGCCATTTAACAATAAGAGCAATTAGGAGAAAGCTTTTTAGTTCCAGGCATAACCGCCTATGATTTTTGCTTGTTGACATACCGCATTATGTTCCCACTTTCCATAGTGTCAGTGTTTTTTTATCTTTCTTTTTTTTCTTTTCTGTTATGAAACAGAAGAGGATAAAATTAGATTGCTTCTAATAATTAGGAATACATCCAGTATAATGATAATGGCTATTTGGAACATTATTTGGAACATAATAGAATGGCACAATGTTGGACAGGTGTTCCAGAGCAGCAAATTCCAGGTTATCAAACTTAAATTATTTCCCTAAATACAAAGAGTCCAATATGGTTAACAACCTAATATTTGAGGAACAATTCCACCCAAATCTGTATAATTCATTTATCTGCTTTTATAAGACTTTTGTATTTTTTTGTGAACTGTGAACCACCCAGAGAAATTCGGTTATTGGGCAATATAGAAATGAAATCAATCAATAATTTACATTTAGGATTCTAAAGAGCCTGAAGGCAATCAGGTGTGACCAAGTTGCGTAAAGGCATGATTTGTAGATCTCCAAATTATAATTTAATAATTTAGTCAAGTAAGTCCCCAAGGCTGACAACATGCCACAAAATTTCCCCAAGATCTGGAGGGGAGTTGGATGTGGGTGGGTAGGGGCGAGGCTTCCCAAGTTTTGCCAAGACAAAACTGGCTGTGTTTGTTCTTGTCCCTCGCTTGGGTTGAGTAAATCAGAAGAAAAATGTACCAAAGAAGTAAAATGTGTCTACACAAATTATGGTTTCACTTTCAACAGTCAGAGACTGTGTCTTGTGGGGTTGTTGTGTGACTGTGCATAGTTGCTCACAGAGTCTCATTCAACTGATTTGGCATTTGACAGTTCACCACTCCACCTCCTGGCCAAACTGCTTTGGTGCAGTGATCAGGGACTAGCTTACATGTTGCCCGTCAGCTGTCTGTACCATCTATTTTAGTTATATCGTGAAAGTAATAGCCATCTCTCTCTCTCTCTCTCTCTCTCTCTCTGTGACATTTTTCACAGTACTGAGTGCTTTACATTTATTCTGGATCCTTCCAAGAAAGTTGAGAGACACCTCTACCCCCACACTCCAGTCTCCTGCCCTTGTATTCTCTTCCTTTTTCACTTGGACAGGTTTATTGACTTTACCAATGGGGATAGTGAAGCTGAGATTATGTCTGTGTATTCTGTCTTAGAACAAATGCTTCAGGCCCTAGAAATGGCTTTTGCTTGGAAGAAGGAAATTGCGAATTTGTGTGCATGTGTGTGATGGTTTGTATTAGGGGAGGGTATGGACAAAATGTTTATTAAAAACAAAAGCATTAAAAATGTTATTGATACAAGCTGAACTGAAAGAGACATAGGGCTGGACCATATTTTGTGGTCTAGCATGGATCTAAACATAGGTTTCCCATTTCTATACCGCCCAAAGCTTTGGACAATATAGAAATGCAATAAATAAATAAATAAATAAATAAATAAATAAATAAATAAATAAATAAATAAATAAATAAATAAATAAATAAATAAATAAATAAATGTTCAACCCTGATGCCATCGTAGGAATGTAGGAAGCTGTTTTAGACCTGGACAGATTATTTGCCCGTCTAGTTCAGCATAATATGTTCTGACTGACAGTAGCTTTCCAGGATCTCAGGATGAGATCTTTCCCATCACCTGCTACCTGCTCCTTTTTACTAAAGATACCAGGGACTGAACCTGATACTTCCTACATAAAAAGCATATGTTCTACACTTTGTTCCCTCCCTACACGAATGCCATGCTAGTGATGCTGTAGTGATGTAGCAAGCTGAGGCCAATGAGCAGAACAAACACAACTGCTTGATATTTGCAGATTTACTTTCACTGTGAGGTAGCCACCTTTAAAAACAATGACACAAAACTATTTCTATTCTGCCTTTAGTTTTTGTGAACTTTAGAACTGACTATGCTGTCTTTGTCCAAATAACATTACCCTTATTAACTTTTAAAGGTTGTTCCTAGTTCTCTCTCTCTCAGTGTTAGCTTTTTCACCAAAAGTCTTGCGTATAAAATAGGATTAAAATGGCTAAGGTGGCTTTCAAAAGAAGCAGACTTTTTAGGTGTGCACCGTTTGGCTACCATGTTTATTATTATTATTATTATTATTATTATTATTGGTCAAAATCAGATTGTATAACTTTAATTTCTTTTCCTTTCCATCAGCCACATAGTCTTGATGCTGGCAGATGACATGGCCTGCAACCCACGGAATCCAAGCCCAGCTACTGTGTTTAGTCACAAAAACATGGAACTGAATGTCTATGGAGATGATGTGGAAGTGGATTACAGGAGCTATGAGGTTAAGTATTAAGCAAATTCTGAATGTAGTGTTTGCTACTTGGTGTGTTGGGACCCAAAGCAAGAGGGATTTGCTCTCAGAGACAATAGGTGAGTGTTGAACAACATTCAACCCCCCAAAACTTGAACAACTCATTTAAGAATTATATTAACATGTTTTTGTAACAAGTACATGTAATATTTGGAAGAGGACTTTACAATAACAATTTGGCTGTCGTGTGTTACAGCATTGCTATGTTGAAAAAATTATTTATTTATAATATTTCGAGGCAGCCTTTCAGGGCAGGAGGCCTCACAAGGAGTACAACAATAACGTTCAAATAATAAAATTCATGTAATAAAACTGATTCGATAGTAAAACCAGCAAGCATTCCAAGAAACAACAAACACCAGCATATGAAGCATAAGACAGAACTTACAACACAATTGTAGCTACAACCCAGTCTGAGATTACATAATCAGGGGAACTTCATGAATGAATTATTTTTGAGTGTTCAGAATAAGTAGCATCTGTAAATATTATTCTGCATTGATATTTAAACTGTTCTTTATTAAGCTTTGTTCACATTCGTTACCAAAAGTGTGAATAGCAGCTTTTGAAATTAGTTATATGAGTCTTGAAAACAAGAGTATAGAAGTTACTAGCACACACAGAACATATGCTAGTTATTTTGGCACATTGGTGTCAACATTCTTTCTTTTTTAATTTTTTTTAATTAATTTATTTTATAATACACAAACCACATCCATACTTATTCTATAACCCTTCCCGTTCCCTCCCAAGAATCGACATTCTACCAGCTCACAATTCTTTCCTTGTTTGTCACCTGGAGATAATTTTGTTTTATTTTAGGGGAACCAGGCAAGGGGAATAATACAAGCCTAACAGTTTTAAAATACGTTTTTGTGAGAGAACATGCCCAGATTAGTATTTTTATCACACAAAGAATTCCTTATTGGTGTGAGGTCTTACTGCTGTATGGGTGCCAGGAAAAAAAGATGATGAAAGATTAGGGTGGGGATAAGCCTTAGGTCAATTGACTTCTCTTAGTGAGAGTATGCGCATCCTTGAGTGTCGGAGCTATTATTCAGCTTAATGGGAAGGCTGGAGATAATTCAAAATTACATAGAAAATGAGGAAGTTATTTAGTAATGAGAGCACTTTAGCACTTCAAGTGCTCTGATAACAAAACCTTCAGAATACAAAATGTTCTTCCCATCATTTATAATTGGGCAAAGTTATAAAGTTCTGACCCAGGGTGTATCTTTTAAAGGACCTGCTATAAGAATTTACAGGTCCTTGAGCAAACAGGAGATGCATCCTCTTGGCATTGAGATTAAAGTATATACTTCTGTAGGAAGAAATCTACAAGAAGCTTTTGTTTAATTTTAATGTCTGAATCTTTATCTGGCTTGGAAGGGAATCGATCTGTCACGATGTGCGTGTTGAGATTTTTATTTTAGTTAACAGCTGTCACAAGCCTGATTACGTGAGTGCTTTTTGAGCCTTATAAATCTGTTTTCAGGACTTACAGACATGGTGTTTTATGGATATATATTTTTTACTTGCTGGCCAGATGGACAATCTCTGATCAGATGCCTCAGCCACTGGAATCTTATTTTCTCCGAGCCTCTCAGGGATTTTAAGCCTTAAAATATATGTATTAACATTTTGCCATGGTAACGCATAGGAATGTTGCTGGTTAAGCAAATGCGTAAGTCGATTCACGCAGATAAAGCCACACAGTGTGACAGGTGTTCAAATCAATGGAGGTATATTAGGAAGATTAGAATGGTGATAGACATGTGCTAGATAGCATAAGTTTCAGTAATAAATTTTTATTACTCTTTAGAAATAAAAAGTATTGAATTAAATGAATAAAAAAGAAACTTCATGCTTGGTGATAATGAAGTTTGGCAATGCAATCCGATGTATTGATCTGTTAATGAACTATACTAGGTATTAGTTCATGTTTTATTGGGCAATTATTTTTAAGAACCCTGTCTGTATACTAGTTAGAAAGGATGCTTTTCTACGTTTAGGTTACCGTGGAAAATTTCTTGCGAGTATTAACGGGCAGAATCCCCGCAAGTGCACCTCGCTCAAAACGTCTGCTCTCTGATGACAGAAGCAATATTCTTATATATATGACAGGTAATTGTATTTTCTTCAGTGCTTCCCATGGCATTTGCTGGAACACATTTATAGCAGTATCTGTCAAACAGGGCTGTTTCATTCTGTACTATTCTGTACTTAACCTTTCTGTATGGCTTCTTCTCCAATAGGTTGACTAAACTTATGAAAGTGATGTCAGACCAATTGCAAAATAAACCAAACCTGTTTTGTTTTATCAAGTCAAGTTAAATGTTGAATATGTTTTTAAAAATATAGAAAAAAAGTATTTTTCAAAATGTTGATTTTGGTGGGCTTTTTAAGTGCAAAGAGTCACATATAATGTAGCCGTGAATCAGAAAGCCATTGTTAATCATCATCGTTATGTATAATGAATGTTAACCATTATGCATGTGATGTCTACCAAGGCCCACAGCTAGATAGGCCAAAGATTATTTCAAATTCAGAACTGAAGTTCTGAAAAGAGACTGCATGAACTCTTCAGAGAGAATGGGGTAGCAGGGGGAGAGCTAGTACACTAAATTTTGGAGAAAATTGTTCACTCCAAAATGGCTACTGCCTGTCCTTCATTCCCTTGACCCATGCATAATACAAAAGGTATGAACTCCATGTTAAAATATTTAGATATCTTTCTAGTTTAGTTTTGAGGATCTGCTATATGCTATACTCTCATTCTGAGAGTATAGCATTTAAGCTATATGCTATACTGAGAGTGTGAAGGAAGGCTGGGGTCCACCCAACCTCCCTGCAAGGTAGGCTCTGGGCCAAATGCTTGGTAACCCAGATCCTCATCTCGCTAACTCCATACCAAGACAGTATTAGCCAGCTCTTTGGAGAATAACCACACACACCACAAGTTAAGGACTGAAGCAGGTTTATTTACACACACTAAATCTAACACGTAAGGCCCCAGTCAGAAGCACAACAAAGAAATGTAAAGGGAAGGAAAGAGGAGGGGGGATGAGGGGAGAGGAATAAGGTAGGTTTTAGTAGCAACCGAACACTAAACACTTAAAACATTAGCCCACCATAAATCACGCCACGAAGGCGACAAGTCTTCCCTGAGTGCCCAGGCACTTAAAACACAAAAAACCTTTCTAAAACGGAGCCATAACCCAGCTTGCCAGGGATCTCCCATTCCACACGTGTGTAGTTCCAGGGAAGATGGCTGGGCCCGTGTTGCCCACTCCTTTATCCCTTTTTGGGCCCGTCAGTACCATGACCCGTCCTAACCAATCCCAAGCCTCACTCAGGCCTCTGGCTCCCCCTCCCTTGCGCATCCCCCCCCCCGTTTGCTTTTCCCACAGTTGAAGTGAATCAGCACCCAATTAGCACGACCTTGAGCCAGGCTGATAACTTCCCAGGTGCTGTTGTCCAGCTTAATGAGCTGTTTTCTCAGAGATGGATGTTGAGAGCTGTTCTCATAGACTCCCCCCTCCCTCCCTGTTGGGAGGTCTGAACAAGACCGCAGCCATCTTGGCCGTTCTTCACAGAGAGTATAGCATATATGCATATAGCTATATGCTATACTCTCTTTTCTGTAGTGGCACCCGCTATCTGGACAACCCTCCTTCTTGCAGTTCAGGAGGTGGAAAATGTAACATCTTTTAAACGCCTACTGAAAACATATCTTTTCGCACAGGCTTTCCTGGACTGTAACTTAGGTTTTGGTTTTATATGGCATTTTTAACTTTTAAAGTTTTAAATTTATTCTGAATTGTTGTATTTTATAGTTTTAATTGTGAACTGTCCAGATAGCCTCAGCTATTGGGCAGTATAAAAATGTAATAAATAAATAAATCCTATACTCTCACTTGTCATGCTGGAAATGTGGGACTGATAGATCTGGCAAAGTACATCCAAGGTGGGCGCTGTTGAATGTAGAGGCAGTGGTGATGTTTCAGGGGGCAAATGAATAACATGGACTCTAATTATTATTTTTTTAGCCTACTTTGTCTAGGTCATGGGCTTGCTGAGGTTGGACTCTGATGGGCAGAGCTATTCTTCATGTATTTCTTTCTCTCCTACTGCTTAACTCCTTTAATCCAGATTCTGAGTGAAAGGGAGTGTTTATACATAGTTGGTTTATACAATGTAAGATGCATTGTTTTGAGGGTTGTTTTTTTAAGAAAAATTCTTTCAGTGGGTCAATTTACTTTATGTTTTTTCTCCACAAGGTCATGGTGGGAACGGTTTCTTGAAATTTCAGGATTCTGAAGAAATCACAAATGTAGAGCTTGCAGATGCCTTTGAACAAATGTGGCAGAAAAGGAGGTAATCTCTTATCCCTGCCTTTCCAAATAAATTCATGTATTGACACACACAAACACAAACACACACACATTTTTACTATCACCTCTAGTCCAGTGAAAATCAGTGGTGGGCTTACCCATTTCCAATTAACATAATCATTATTCCCTTGAAGTTGCTTCAGATTAATTTCATTGGATCAGGAATATATCCATGGGCCTTTGTTAACATGCAACAACAGAATAACTTTTTAAAAGCAGAAACTAAAGTGTGCCATGTATCTAAAAACCTCTAATTTTCTAGCCTTTTCAAAATGACATTCAGCTACTCTCCTAATTACTCAAAAGTTCATTTTCCCCGATACACCTTATTGAGAAAAAATATTCATATTGAAAAGATAGAGCACATTAAAATAGCAGACATACTGTACATGCAAATCTGGGGGAAAACTCAATAATTAACAAAGAAAGTAACTAAGTAATTTTCTATCACAATAAATGAGAGAATTATTTACATCAAATAAAATTTGTTTCTTAAGTTACGATGGACTGTCAGGAGTCTTACAAAAGGGAGAGATTTATATTTCTTTAAGTTGCAATCCTTATTTGTAACATTTAATCCTGATAAAATGGTGCTTGAAAGATTATTATGGTCTGTTAATGGCACAATGTAGTATGGCTTGGGGTGGACTCTGACTTGACTGATGCTTTGAACTAGTTTTTCGTTCATTCGGCTACATAAAATGCCACTGCTGGAGGGTGAGAGGAAGAAACCTGTCTTTTACCCACTAGAAAGGAATGTTAGCTTCTTTCTGAACATTTGTAGCACATGATATTTATTTATAGTTATATATAATAATTATAGACTGTTTAAAATGCCTAACTAGTTGGCTCCTAATCAAGGGTGTAAAAAAATACAAAGTGAACAGTATGAAGAGTGGTCCAGAATGAGAAAGGATGGACATAAAAAAGGGCTTATTTCCTTCCAGGTATAACGAATTACTTTTTATCATTGATACATGCCAAGGTGCATCCATGTATGAGCGGTTTTATTCTCCCAATATAATGGCATTGGCTAGTAGTCAAATTGGAGAAGACTCACTTTCAGTAAGTATCTAGCTTTTCCTGTAGTGTTTAACAACAAAGTAGGTGCAGAGGGTTTGGAATTCCATAATAAAAATGTTTTCCTGATGCCAAAGATCAGTGGCTGATCTACCTAAATGTGTGAGATAGAAATATTTCATTCTGCTGGCAAACATTCATTCCGCTAGTGGAATGAAAGCTTTATTAAATAAGAGGTCTGTGGAAAAAATGAAAAATAGGGCAGGGAATAGATTGCTGGGAATAATGATGAGGTCTCTTGTTTGATCAGTGGAAACATTTCCCAGACATTTATCTTGTTCAAGCATTTAGCAGAAACCGTGCAGTGTCAAACAAGAATGAATATATTTGTGTCTGTGTTCCCCCCTCTCCTAATGGGATTTAGGAAAATACAACGAACAATAAGGTACTTTTGAAACATTTTAGTAAGGGGATTACATTAAAGGGAAAGAGTAGTAGATCACTTAGAGGCAAAGATAGTCTTGAGCTACTTTTTAATGAGAGAGAGAGAGAAACAAGCTTTTCTACATAAGGCTGTTAATCTCTATTTACTTTTGGTTTTATCACAGAACTGAGATCTGAGTAATCTCTAGGTGGTATTGTGGTATGGCAGAATAGTGCAGTTGCACAAGTGGGAAAAGTGTTTTGTTTTGCTTCCACAATACTGCATTTCACTTGCTCTAAAAAATAACTCCCCAAAAGTGCTTTTTAAAAACAGAAGTGAAACGGGAAGGTTGTCATCTAAAGAACCTGTAAACGCCATGAGTAGGAAATGACGAGCACACAATAAATATCTTGTGCATGTGTGTTTCATTCACACAGAAGCCTAAAGGAGCAGTGGCCCAATTGCTTTCTACCTTTAGACTTGATATAGAATCCCCAAATGGATGGAATTTAAAGAAAGGGAGAAAGGTCTGTTAGCCATTTTAGTCACACTGAAGTATAACCATATGCTGGAAAGGAAAGTTTTGCCTCCAGTGATCTAGAACAGTAATCTCTCTCTTCACCCTGAGACCCATCGTTAATCCCAACTGTCAAAACTGTATCTACTTTTTATTGCATGTATAGTTTTCCTACTCATGAGGAAAACTATGATGGTCGGTTATAAGGTGGATTGGGCTCCCATACCTTATGTCTTTAATAGTTGTATTGTAGAGGGACTCTAAACAGGTGCAGTATAGGGAGGTTCTTTCCATGCATTGAAACAACATGTGAGGCGGATGGAGCTGCATGGGCTAGCCGTATCCCCATTGTGCCTGGGAAAACTCTGCTCTTTGTGAATTTGGAGCGTGTTGTGAGGGGCTCTACAGGCATACTAATGTATATGTGTAGAGCTCCTTAATGGGAAGGGGGACCCTCTGATTGGGTCAGGCTCCCCTCTTGCATGCGAGTGGGGTGGGGGACACGGCCACCAAGTGCATGAAACCTTATGCATTCTTTCAATGCCAGGAAGGGGTCATCTGAATCCACTCTTGTCAAGCAGCGATGAGAGAAGGTGCACAAACTGTGTACAAGAGAGATTATGAGAAATCTGTCTTGTACACAAATTTTGGCTTGTTCATTGATTCTATTTCTATCCTGCCATCCCACCCCAAGGGGAAATAACTCTTCCATACATGACAATTGAATTTTAAAAGAGAAGATTTTTTTTTTTGCAAACAGTTATAAGCGGAGGAGAACAGCCAGTTAAAATTACCTTCCAAAGGCTTTAACCTGCCTCCGGGAGATCAGGAATGAGCTTAACTCATGTCCTTCAGGAAAGAGACAATGTGCCATTCCCTTCCCACCCCTCCAAACCCGGCCATCTTTTCCTGTTGGTAACACTCATACCCACCTACCACGACCTTTTCTCTCTCCTATGGGTGGAACAATATGTTTGGGCTTTGTACATTTGGGAAGCCTAACCACAATTTCTCCAGTCAAAATGGCCATGAAGATGAGGGGACGTCAGCTTTGGGGAAAAGAATAAGCTGATAGAATACCACTGCTCTCCCCACATTTCCAGTCAGGGTTCCAGTCCCATGTTGGCAGGGTGGAATATGGTGTTTGTGTTTCAAGAGACACACGCAGTTGTCCAACTACTGCTTCTCCAAGGAAGTAACTCCTCCATTGCCGTTTCGCCTCAGAGGTGGTGGCTGGTATTTCCAAACCCGCTAGGGGTGCTGAACATGTAATTCCAACCTCCCTATCATTTCCTGAAATAACGTCCCTCTCGCATCGCCCTAAATCCTAAACTATAAAAAGAGATTTACAGGAAAAAAGACATAAAGTCCATATAGCAAACTTGTTACAGCATCACATACACATTATCTTTATAGGATTGTATCCTCTTCCATGCAGCCCCAAGTCACCAGCATGTACTAAGTATTGATGAATGAAAACGGGTCCAGCGTAGGCAACTGTAGGGATATTGCCGATTGATTTTTTATATTTGAGTTCTCATTATGACTTTTTAATAGTTAAGCATCTTTTTTAAAAAAATCATGCTTCAGATAATTAGGCTGTCCACAAAGAATGACCTGTAAGCATGGCGTTTTCAAGGTGTCCTTTTGCTCAGTGCTCATTACTAAACATTATTTCTGTCTAGCATGGCTCGCTGGGTGATGCTGGGTGTTGTAGTCTAACACATCTAGAGGGGGTCAAGTTGGGAAAGGCTGCTATATAGCATATCCAATAAGATCTGTGATCATGTTTTCATCAGCATCAACCAGATCTTGGAATTGGAGTTCATTTGATGGACAGATACACGTTTTATGTCTTGGAGTTCTTGGAAGAAATTCATCCAGCTAGCCAGGCCAATATGAATGACCTTGTAAGTATTTGTTAATTTGCTTAATCAAATGTTTACACAACAACTGATGCATAACTATTGTGTTTAATTCATATAATTTTTGTGTAGACTGTTTGACCTGTTTTTTTTAATATATAATCATATCGATCTGAGTGCTTTCCAATTAAGGGCTTCCGTCAGTGGAGAAGGGGCAATTCCCCCTCCCCTCTGCAGCCCATCCTGCACCCTCAAAACCTTCCCTGGAGATCTGGGGCACCCCTTGAACAGATTTGGGGGGGGGCAGGGGGCTGCAGGAGGCGTGGAGAAAAAAAGTACCATCACATTAGTGGACTTCAGGTATGCATTATTTGTGTGTTAATGTAGGCAAGCTGTGTGTATGTGTGTGATTGAGAAATAAGACTTGCTCAAGGTCTACCTAATTTAAGTTTAAATGCAGCATTCTATACACTGCACTGTTACAAAAACTAATCCTCTTTAGCTATGGAATCTTGGAAACAAAACTATGTATTGATTTACTAACATTCTGTACTGCAATTTTGGAAGTTGTTGGACCATTGCACGTAGTTCTGTCTTATAGCTTAATTATTGTAAAAGTGCGTGGCTTTTATACAAGCTTCGAAACAGTTGCTTCCTTTCCTGGGTAAATGGGAACCCTCATTAGCCCTAACTGCAGTTATGATTTCTGCCAATGTAACAATTAATTGCAGGTCATAAAGGGGGTCACAGCTCAGTGGTAGAGTGCATGCTCTGTACATCGAAGGTCCTAGGTCAACTCTTGGCATCT
This sequence comes from Elgaria multicarinata webbii, assembly GCF_023053635.1. Taxonomy (NCBI): domain Eukaryota; kingdom Metazoa; phylum Chordata; class Lepidosauria; order Squamata; family Anguidae; genus Elgaria; species Elgaria multicarinata. The sequence continues at coordinate 134,832,857 of NC_086171.1, forward strand.
CCAATTAAGAAGGAATAGGTGCAAATGATGAGTTAGGTAGATAATACTGGGTTAGCTGGATAAATAGCCTGGTGGTATAAGATGGTAGCTTGAAATGCTTGGTTCATAGAAGGCATTTACGCTCCACAAGGGAGCAAGTGGGATGGAGCCTGCTCCTAATTGTGTCACTGTAAGTAAAGCAATCAGTAGCATAAATAGTGCAAGCAGGCTTACTCAAATGTAAGTCCCGCTCAGTTCAACAAGTATGCTTATACCAGCAGCTGATACTATACTTATTTATAAATTAAATGTTGTCACTGCCTAGCAGATGTTAGTCCCAGGTCCCTGGTTTATGGAGCCTACCCATAATGACTGACCGGTGCTTTCTGCACATGTTCAGGGCACCCATATGGCAAGCTAGCCAGGACATGCTGTAAAATTGCAACTGATAGCTAGGAGAAACAAAAAATCGGTTCCCTTATATGGCACCGTTTTTTGCAGCAGATCCTAGCACCTAAATCTATGCTCAAAAGTAAGCACTGAAAATGGATATTCTGCTTCACTAGCCATGAAGGTTTAGCGAGATTATATGAAATAGGAATGACAAATACCAGAATGCGTGTCCCTAAAGATAAGGAAAATCTTGTTTCCAAAAGGCTTTAGCATGTTTGGAAGGTGATTTTTCTTGAGCAAGAGATTCCAATGCACAGGCAATGCATTCAAATCCTGCTGTGCAAATTCCAGGGATAGGGCTTAGCTTAAATAAAGCCTTGCTGACATGCTGTTTCAAAAGATATGAGTTGTGAATGTGTGTATAATTTTAAATTTCCAATTAGTTTTTTAAGGGGAGTGGCCATGTAAAAGTATTTGCCAGAGTTACCTTATGGAGGTTGCTGCAACCTTATTGCTAGATAAGACGGCATTAATTTTGCAATAAGCAGCCCATAGCTTGGCTAGTGACACAGAACAGGGTCAATGACTAATGCTCAGCCTTCTCCCTACTGAGAGAATGAAGCTTTTATTTTTAAGTTGTAGCCAAATGCTAGCTTAACAAAGCAAAAGTATGGGATATAAGTTTGACAACAAGACACGTACCAGAACAATAACTTGATCTTGCCATTTTTGAATGAATTTTGGCTGGGACACTTTGTCTGTAGTCTGTGGGATTCATTGGCTTACCAGAAATCAACAGCAGTTAACAACTATGCACGTAGCCATCTGGGGAGCAATATGAGATGGACTAGCCAGTTAGAAACTGTAGACTAGAATTTGCTGATGGTGCCACAGATTTCCATATCCTTCATTTGTAATGGCTTTAATATCCCCTTTATTTTTAATACTAAGAAGAAACTAAGGCAACAATCCTGTGCATGCTTTACTGCCATTAGGCTCTATTGAATCATAGAATAGTAGGGTTGGAAGGGCTCTGTAAGGCCATTGAGTCCAACCCCTTGCTCAATGCAGGAATCTACCTTAAAGCCTACCTGACAGATGGTTGTCCAGCTGCCTCTTGAATGCCTCTAGTGTGGGAGAGCCCACAACCTCCCTAGGTAATTGGTTCCATTGTTGTACTAGTCTAATAGTCAGAAAGTTTTTCCTGATGTCCAGCCGGAATCTGGCTTCATGTAACTTGAGCCCATTAGTCCGCATCCTACACTCTGGGATGATTGAAGATAGATCCTGGCCCTCCTCTGTGTGACAACCTTTCAAGTATTTGAAGAATGCTATCATGTCCATCCGTCCCCAGTCTTACTTTTTCCAGGCTAAACATGCCCAGTTTTTTCAGTCTCTCCTCATAGAGCTTTGTTACCAGACCCCTGATCATCCTCATTGCCCTTCTCTGAACCCCCTCCAGATTGTCTGCATCCCTCTTGAAGTGTTGTGCCCAGAACTAGACACAATACTCAAGATGAGGCCTAACCAGTACTAAATAGAGGGGAACCAGTACTTCGCACAATTTGGAAGCTATGGTTCTGTTAATGCATCCCAAAATAGCATTTGCTTTTTTTGCAGCCGTGACACACTGTTGGTTCATATTCAGCTTGTGATCTACAACAATTCCAAGATCCTTCTCGCTCGTAGTATTGCTGAACCAAGTATCCCCCATCTTGTAACTGTACATTTGGTTTCTTTTTCCTAGGTGTAAGACTTGGCATTTATCCCTATTAAATTTCATTCTGTTGTTTTCAGCCCAGCACTCCAGCCTATCAAGATCACTTTGAAGTTTGTTTCTGTCTTCCAGGATATTAACTTCCCACCCCATTTTGTGTCATCTGCAAATTTTATAAATATTCCCTATACCTCCTTATCCAAATCATTAATAAAAATATTTAACAGCACTGGGCCCACGACTGAGCCCTGTGGTATCCCACTCGTTACCTCACCCCAGTTTGAGAAGGTACCATTGATTGGCACTCTTTGAGTCTGATTTGGTAGCCAACTGTGGATCCACCTTAAAGTTGTTCCATCTAACCCACTTTTAGTTAGTTTGCTGATCAGAATGTTATGTGGTACTTTGTCAAAAGCTTTGCTGAAGTCAAAATATATTATGTCCACAGCATTCCCACAGTCCACAAGGGATGTTACCAAATCAAAAACTGAGATCAGATTAATCTGGCAGGATTTGTTCTTGACAAATCCATGCTGGGTTCTTGTAAACACTGCATTGTTTTCAGAGTACTTACAGACTGATTTCTTTATAATCTGCTCCAAAATTTGCCCAGGGACTGATGTCAGACTAACTGGTCTGTAGTTCCCAGGTGCCTCCTTTCATCCCTTTTTGAAGATAGGAACAACATTAGCCCTTCTCCATTCGTCTGGCACTTCACCTGTCTTCCATGATTTCGCAAAGATAATAGTGGTTCTGAGAGTTCTTCTGCCAGCTCCTTTATTACTCTAAAGTGGCATTTATCAGACCCTGGAGATTTGAACTCATTCAAAGAAATTAGGTGTTCCTTGACTATTTGTTTATCAATCTCAAACTGCAATCCTTCCCCTTTAGCTTGTACTTCACTTTTGCCAGGGGGTGTGGTGGGGGTCATAGACCTGCTTTTGGGAGAAGACTGAGCCAAAGTAGGAATTGAGCATTTTGGCCTTTGTTGTTTGTTATTATTTTGCCATCCTCATTAAGCAGTTGAACTACCATTTCTTTCCTCTGTCTTTTACTATGCACATATCTGAAGAAAGCTTTTTTGTTGCTTTTAGCATTCCTCGCTAGCCTCAGCTCATTCTCAGCTTTAGCCTTCCTGATGCCATTCCTGCACTTCTGCGCTACCTGTCTGTACTCTTCTTTTGTGGCCTGGCCTTCCTTCTACTTCCTATATGTATCATTTTCAAGTCATCTCTAAGCTTTTTGTGGAACCGCATTGGTTTGTTCTGTTGTCTTCTATGTTTTTTACTTGTTGGAATTGTTTGCAATAGTGCCTTTAAAATTTCCTTTTTAAAAAACTCCCACCCATCTTGGACTCCTTTTTTCATTAGGGCCACTTCCCATGGGACCTTACTTATTATAGTTCTGAGTTTATTAAAATCAGCTTTCCTAAAATCTAGAGTAAGTGTATGGCTACACTCAACTTTTGCTTCCTTTAAAATCAAGAATTCAAGTATGATGTGGTCACTTTTTCCCAGAGTTCCTATAACTGCCACTTTATCCTTTGAGTCATCCCTATTGGTCAGTATCAAGTCAAGGTTAGCCAAACCTCTAGTTCCTTCCTCCACTTTTTGTAGGAGAAAGTTATCAGCCATATATGTCAGGAATTTCTTGGAAGGTCCGCTTTGGGCAGTAATGGTCTCCCAACAGATATCAGGGTAATTGAAGTCCCCCATCACTACTACATCACACTTCTTGAAACACTGGCCATTTGCTTTTCAAAAGTTTCATCCTTGTCTTCTCCTTGATTGGGTTGGTAGTAGACACCGACTGTCATGCTCCTTTTATTCCTTGCCCCATTTATTTTAATCCAGATACTCTCAATGGGGCTACCAGGTTCTTCCTCTTGTATTTCCGTGCAGGGTAAGTATTTTTAACATATAGTGCGACTCCGCCTCCCTTTCTATTTTTTCTGTTCTTTTTGAACACATTATACCCTTCAGTTGCTGTATTCCACTCATGAGAGTGATCCCACCAAGTTTCAGTTATGCCCATTGAGTCATATGTGACTTAGTGTATTAAGCATTCAAGTACTAATGCCTATATACTGGGCATTAGTATATAGACATTGAAGACCATGTGCTTTGTAGTCTGGCTTCTTTCCTATACTATTGTGAAGATTATTTTGGGGCGCTATTACAGCTGTTCTCTCTGTTATGGTGCAGAAGCCTTCATCCATTGTTGCCTCCAAGCTTACATCTCCCTCCCCTGTAGCCCTCCTGATGAACTTCTTCGTGCTGTGGCTAAACACATTCTTCCCAGCCCTTGTGAGGTGATACCTGTCCCTTGCCAGCAGTCCATCTTCCAAGTAGTGTAGCCTGTGGTTCTAAAATCCAACCATGGTTTCTCATTGTTCTCACTAAAACAACCATTGGGGAAACCATGTTTGTTTTAGTGGTAAACCATGGTTTCAACAATTTCAGTGTAACAACAATTTGTGGTTTCCCTAAACTAGGACTTGAAGGAAGTAATTGGAGATTGCAACATGGGAAGAAACAATTCTGCAAGCCTGAGGCATAGTCCCAATGGGCCAAACCATGGTTTGGCTTGTTATGTGTGCACAGTAAGGCTGTTATATATGCATGATAAGAAGCATTTATGCCCCAGTATTCTTCCCATTGGGAAATGGGAAACCAGAAGCCCCTGTGTCAGCTCTGGCTGATCTCCCCATTTACTTTTGGGAAAGGTGCCCATCAGAGAAAAAGTTGAGGCAAAGTGACCCACAAGGAATTTAAATGGAAGGTAGAAAGAGGTAGTAATGTATTTGGAGAAATGCCCAATGAATTAAACCCACCAAAATTAATTGTATTGATTTAATTAACATGGGAGCCTTATTTGTGAGGTAGTTTCATTAGTAAAATAGTAAGTGATACTTTAATCTTTGTAATATGTATCTGGCATTGTGATCAAAAACAGAATACTACTGCTTCAGTAATGCAGACCGTACATTCTTGTTTATCAGTATACTATTGGACAAAACACCTGTGAGGACTAATATCTTTTTGTCTCCTTTATAGTTTCAGGTGTGCCCTAAAAGTTTGTGTGTATCTACACCTGGACACCGGACAGATCTGTTTCAGAGAGATCCAGAGAATGTCCTGATAACAGATTTCTTTGGAAGTGTACGAAAAGTGGAGATTACAACTGACACGATTTCTCTGGATCCTAGTTTAGCATTTGCAGAGACCAGGTATCTTGTTGCATGTTTTTCCAAATTTTGATTTTCATAGATTGACAAATCACAAATGCAGACAAATATTTTGGGGTCTGAATTCTTTACCAATGTACAGGTGGACTGAGAATGTTAGCGTATTTATTCATTAAACAAAAAACCTATTGTTTACAAAACAACGTTAAGGCTCTGCAGTTTTCAACCAAAAAGCAGGGAAATTGGGAGTTAAGGCTCAAAAGCCTTAACGCCACATCCTCCCTAAGGGGCAGAAAGTGCAAGTAAAATTCTCATTCTCCCAAAGCAGATAAACCATGAGGATAGGATGGAGAATATGATATGCAGAGGTGACTGTGGGGTTGTGGAAAGCTGGTGACGAACCACTTAGAGCCACCTACTTCTCTTTTTTTTGTTTAGAGCAGCCCTTCTCCAACCTGGTGCCCTCCAAAGGTGTTGGACTACAACTCCCATCATTGCAAGTCAGTATGTCCCATGTTCAGGAATGCTGGGACTTGTAAACTCAAACATCTGGAGAGCAGCAGGATGGGGAACGCTGTTATGTATCCTTTCCAAATACAGGGGCTGCCCAATATTTTTCTTTACATTATAACAAAACAAAAAAGAAGAAGAGAGAAAAGAATTATGGCAGGCCACTGTGTTTACATCTGTTTTACATCTTACTGCAGGGGTGGGCTACCTGGTGGCTGTGGCATTATCACCTCTTCCTAGTGAGAATTCCCCTTCTCTAAGGCCTTTTCACCCCAAGGAGAAACCACCCTTTCTCACACACACTCAAAATCATTCTTTCAAAACAGCAGCTACAGCTAGGAGCCCTAACCATGGGACATACTGACTTGCAATGGTGGGAGTGTTTGAATGAAATGTTTGAAGCTTTCAACTTTATAGCAGTATGGACCAAATTCTTAGGAAAAAAAGGAAAGGAGCACTGTGGGGGGGGGGCAGGGGGATTAAAAGGAATGTATAGCTACAGTACCTATTTCAAGGAGAGGCCTGAAGACCAGGTTATCATGGATTCAGAGGAAGGCTGAAAGAGATATTTGCTGAGTTCTACACCTTGCTTCACCAGTGAGCAAAAAAGCAAACAGGCCTTGGGAAAAGATAGCCCAAAATACTTTCAGAGCCAAAGAAAACATGTTCCAAAACAGAAAAGAAAACTCTTCTTCTCTCAAAAGGGAGGCAAGAACCAAGCTGAATCTGTTTCTCAGAAAGCCAGGCCTGTTTATGAACTAAAGTTTCAATTCCATATCTTCCTTGTGGTAGGGTCTGAAACCAGGCTGCTTACTGGTTAAAGCAAAACTCAACAATCATAAGGAATAACTAAAAATTCATAAGAACAAAAAGGTAAAGGAAGCATGATCAAAAGTGTAGTACTTAAATATTTTTGCCCTACTTTTTGCAGTGTATAAGGCTTACAAAAAGTTGTTAATTGTAGGATTATTGTGCTGGAAAGGAGAGGAAATTCTCAGTAAAGTCTCTCACTCTCCTCTTGGCCAAGGTTCCAGGCAGTTTTTAAAAGGCTACAATCCCCGACACACTTACCTGCGAGTAAGACCATTACACTCAATGAAACTTACTTCTGAGAAGACACTGATGAGTCCACTAAGGAAATGTCTGTGCTAGAGGAGGCAGAGGGCCATTTTATTTTCAACATTCTAATCTAGCTGAGGCAGGAGGGAGGGGGAGAGCAATGCTACTGAGCGTGTTTTGTGCTATGCCTGAAGAAGGCCGCTGTATTCATTCTAATAGGATGAATAAATATTAATTAAAATTCAACCGAAGGGAGTTTAAAAAACAGAAAAGCTATTCAACCAACTAGAAGGAAGGAGGAAGAAGACACCACCAATGGATTAATGAGGCTCATTCCTCCAAATTTTGTGTATAAAAAAATCTCCAATCTAAATTCAGTAATCACAGTGAGTGTGAGAGGTTTTCTTTCCCTTTTCTTCTTTAAACTGCCCTCTTTCCCTCAATCTTTCACCAATCTTCTTAAAATTTTCAGGGTATGTAAAACCAACATTTCTTTCTGGCACATATAAATTTCAGGAAGATTGGTGAAACATTTTCAATTTTATGAATGTTAGAATGACACCCCCCCCCAAATTACCCCTTTATAATGGTAGAATGCTTTCTTTTCTTTTTTTTACTGTCCAACTTTAATTAGGGGGACACTGCCGTGTCTCTTTAAATAAACTGGATTGGCATTAAAATTAGAAAACATGGGGCAAGCTCTTCTGCCACCTGAGGTAGCAAAGCACATGCCCCACCACCACATTGTGCCTCCTCCCCTTACCACTGTTTGTCACCTCCTCCTGCTACCATGTTGTGCCCCTTTATCACTGCTGCATCACACCCCCTTGCTGCCATGTTGTGCCAAACAAGTCAGAGAGCAGGTGAGCTCCCAGGAGAACTGCATCAGCCAGAGGAAGCAGTTGGTGTGGCTCTTCAGAGAGCCAACCAGAATGCCTGGCTCTGAGGGCTTCTTTCCTATGAGCCAGGCATGGGAGGGGTGTCCCAGGAGACATTTTGTAAAAGCCACCATTTTTTGTTTTTAAAACGCTGCTTTTTAAAAGGTTTTCCCCATGTTTAATGAATTTTTGGCATTTGTACCTCTGTTGCTCAGGGTCCACAGGGGTGGAGGTTGTGGTAATGTAGAAGATTTGATATTATATGGATGCAAGGAAGAACCATACAAATGATCCCAATAGAAGCAGGAGTAGGTGTTTGAAGAGATTAGAAGGTCTAGGCCTGACGTTGAACAATAAATTGGTGAACCGTGGCAGTCCATTGTAATCAGACTCTACAGATCACAATGCATGCAGTGTGGTAAAAAGGGGGCAAGGCATCAGGCAGTAGCCAGCTGGCATAGCTGCAGGGATAAGCACAGGGGTCCTTCTCCATGAGCCCCTGCCAAAGGAAGTGAAGCAGGTGGCTACTAGGAGGAGGGCTTTCTCTGCTGTGGCACCCCGGCTGTGGAATGAGCTCCCCAGAGAGGTTCGCCTGGCGCCTACACTGTACTCCTTCTGTCGCCAGCTGAAGACCTTTTTCTTTTCTCAGTATTTTAACACCTAATTTAACTTAAATTTAAATGTTGCTGTTTGAATTCCATATTTTAAGCTATATCAATTTCTGCTGTTGTGCTTTTTGTATTGTATTTGTGTTTTTAGACTGTTGGTTGTTTTATTATGCTTTTTATGGTTTTAATTTTTGTGAACCGTCCATAGAGCTTCTGCTATTGGGCGGTATAAAAATGTAATAAATAAATAAGCATGCATAAGGTGCTGCTAATATTCGGCAAACATCATGGCAGCTAGCAGCTTCAGGTTACAGTGCAGCAGAGACAACAGTGTAATATTACACTAAGTTACCAATATGTTAAATACTAGCCTTGTGTATAGAGAACTGGAAAGGTAATTAGAGAATTCACACATGCATATTCAACACTTGCAGCTTGAAACAGCAACGTGTGAATCATCTGTTAATTTCTACTTTGCTGTGAGGGTGATCTCATTCTGGAATATACAGATTCAGATTACAGGATACTTTGTATGTAGTATTATGTGAAGATGTTTCTAGAAGCCACGGTCTAAATCTTGCCTTTACCTCTTAGGCTGATGTGTATGAGAGAGAAAGAAATTATAGAATGCCCCTATTAAAGTATTTAGCATTCAAAGAAATTAGACTTTCAAGCTACAGGTTGCTATTATTTATGGTTTTGTGTTGCCATCTGTTGGGAAGTGGTGGGATAAACAAGAATTTGGTTGCAGAGGTCCCACCATCCTATAACTTCTGCAAGTAGTCAGATACTGCAGAAATCTTCCTTGATTGCCCAAAAATGATTTTGCACGAACGTCTTGGTTTTGCATTTTTGAAATGTGTGTCTTTTTCAATGTATGATTGCAGTTTTGTCTAGATTGTGTCCACTAATCTTGTCGATGCATTATATTCCTTCATTCTGCAAATATAAATCTTCCTCATAGTGTAAACTAGATTTGCACCCTGCCTTTCCTTCAAAGGGCTCAAGTCTGTGTACATGCTTCCCCTACCTAATTTTACCCTCATACCAAGCTAGTAAGGTAGGTGAGGCTACAAGATAGTCACCTGGTGAGCTACATTGATTCCTGTACTAATGTTGTTCCCCGCCTCGATCCAAAATGAGAGGCGGGTAAGAGATGATGATGATGATGATAACAACAACAACAACAAGAAGGCTGCATAGGAATTCAAACCTGGGGCTCCTCAGTCCTAGTCTAACACTCTGACCACTAAGCCGTACTTATTATATGTTATATTATATATGACATATAAAAACATCCATCTCTTAATGTAAATTGTGTGTGGGGGATGGGAGAGCAGTGCTTCTTCTTCTAATAGCTCTCTGAGTTGCCTCTTCATAGGGGAACAAGCATCCCTATGGAGCCAGTTCCTTCTGATGCTGAAGAGTGGTAACTAAACTAGATATATATATGGGTGCAAGAGGAAGGCCTGTAGCCTATCTGTTTGCTCCTCCACTGCCTGCATTCAACTCAGATCAATAGTAGGTGGGGTTAGGAAAACCATTGCCATTTGATTATTCAGCAAGTTGATGGGCCATGTACACTTTTCCTTTTCTTTCACCCATAGTCATCTCAGCGCAAATGTAGAGGAAGGTAAGAGGCAGTATACTTTTTGATACGGAGAAAATATCCATTAAGGCTTTTCTGAGCTTGTTCGAGGGGGAAAAAACCAAGATACATATATTCCAGTTGCATTTTGCTTGAGCATAGATATGTTGTCGGGGTGGTGTGTGACCAACACAAGATCTCTGCTAAGTCAGACCAGAGGTCAATGCCACTGAATAGGGATTTTGAAGAAGTGGTTGGATTTTCCTAATTTTGAGAGTAATTCCATTTAAGAAACCCATGCAGGGCCAAAAAGAGAGCTCTCCAACGAAGGGAAGAAACATTACTTGTCACTTAATATATACAGATGTGTTCCTTGTAGCAGCTATATTGTTGTAAGAACCAAGATTTCTGTAATGTTTTGTCTTGGGTGGGGAGAATACACACACATCAGTGGAGTTCAGTGCCTACTCAGATGAAAGTCCCATTGAATTCAGTGGGGCTTTCTTCCAGGTAAGTGGGTAATGGTATTGAAGCCTATATGTGGATCTATATGTGTGTCTCAGACAACCAAGCAACTCTATTAAAAACAATTCTAAGATTGTTTATAGCTGTAGGTCTAACCCATTAAAATGTCATAATCCTGTCTTGGGACTCCAGCTTCTTTAATGTTGCATTTTTGCGCCTTGTTGCAGCAGCCTATAAATTGTGTAACCTCTGGAGAAGGAGTGTATCATGCTACATGATGTTATATTGGAAGAGAGCTGTTCTTTATTAATGTGGACAGTTGATATCCATATTTCATCACTGAACTGTGTCTGTGTGTATAAGAATTGCTGGAGGGTATATGAATGTCCACAGTGTCATGCAGTAGAATAAACAGATTTAGAAGTATGATGAATGGGATATAGATGAGTATAATTCTTGTGAGAAAGTTAGCATGCCACTCCAGGTGAATGGTTTTTAAAATAATTTGCTCACTTAATTTTAAATATATGTGGAGTCCCCCCCCTCCAATTCTGATACTTGTGTTTTTTCAAAGACTACTTGCTCTCCCAATTGGTTACTGAACATCTTTACTGCAGTTCTAACCGAGTGTTCCTTGAATCAGTTGGATGCCAAATCTTCCTATAGCATCAGTAGAATTATTATTATTATTATTATTATTATTATTATTATTATTATTATTATTATTTCCCTGCCTCTTCATTTTGATCGAGGCGTGGAACAACAGTAAATATGAAATACATAAAACTGAATTAAGAACATAATATACATTGTTAAAACATCCTAAAAACATCCTAAAATTCCACTGGATAGGCCTGCCGGAAGAGATCAGTCTTGATAGCTTTCTTGAATGCTAATAGACTGTCAAGTTGAAGAGTCTCGACAGTAGTAGTTTATTCCCTCGGCAAAGTATCTCATTAAAGTACCGTATTTCTTTGATTCTAAGAGGCCATCGATTGTAAGACGCACACCAATTTCAGTACCACCAACAGAAAAAAAGCTTTGATTCTTAGAAATAATAAACGCACCCGCGATTCTAAGACGCACCCCATTTTTAGAGTTGTTTAAATGGGAAAAAGTGCGTCTTTGAATCGAAGAAATACGGTACTCTTTGCTCTGCTGAGTGGAAGGGAATCCTTCCCCATTACCCTTATATGCCACTGTTTGTCTTCAAGCTCTTTCACAACAGCTTCTCAAGTTTTCACTACATTTTGGAGGGCACTTCTGCCATTTAGCCATGTCCCCCAACACATGCATGTTCAGTTAAATGCATGTCCTGTGTGCATAGGGGGACTTCATTCATGTGTGCAACTGAAGGTACAAATGTCTAGGGGGTGTGGCCAAAAGGAAGCTTGGATGTCAGGGGTGTGACTTGACTAAATTCAGGAGGACCTTTTGTGAAAGATGTTTTAGTCGCTAGGAGGAGGTATAAGTATGCTTTGATATTTATTAACACTATTTATAGGCTGCCTAACAATAATTGAAAATTCAGTAATGATAAAAACAAAAATACACTGAAGCATAAAAATTCAACTTGCAGAGAGTAAACAGTTCAAAGCTAAGAGCTGAAAAGGCCTGGGAAAATAAAAAAAGTCTTTGCTTGGTGCTGAACTGTCACCAAAGTAAGTGCCAGGTGAATCTCTCTGGGGAGGGCATTTCAGGGCACCACCACTGAAATGGCCTCTCCCATAGCTGCTTTCCATATCTTACTTAATGATGCACTTGGAGAAGAACCTCTGAAGATCTAAAGGTCCACATAGGTAAATCCGGAGAGAAATGGTCCTTCTGGTACTCTAATGCCAAGCTGTGAAGGTCCTTAATGATCAAAACCAGCATCTTGAATTGGGTCTGGAAAACAGACAGGCAGCCAGTGAACTTAGTTAACACCACCTACTTAAGTTAAACATTCACTTTTCTCTCTTTAGTGGAATAGTGCAAATAGCTTGCATATTTTTGGTGTAAATACACTGATTGAAGTGTGGGTACAAAAACGATCTTCTCCACATCAAATTGTTATTCTAAGTTTCAAGGTTAGCTAGAGATGCACAGGATTGATTCGATGTACTTGGTGTCAGTCACAAAGCTACCTCTAACTTTCCAAGTATATAGCTGTGCGCAATGCTGATTGGCTAGCTCTTGTGCCATCACAAAGCTGCCCCCCTCTTGTTGGCCCACTTTTTAAAGTATTGGCCTTCTTCTGAAATGCCCCAAATTTTGAGCATATAAACATGGAAGATCCTTGAAAGAAAAAAAGCATGGGAGAGGGAGCAAATGGGAAGGGTCAGGGAAGGGCCATAGCTCAGTGTGATAGAGCATGTGCTTTTCATGAAGAAGGCCCCAAGTTCGATACCGGTCATCTCCAGATAGGACAAGGAAAGATTCCTGCTTGAAACCCTGTAGAGTCATTGCTGCTAGTCAGTGTCAACAATACTGGGCTAGATGGATCAATGGTCTGTTTCGGTATAAGGCAGCTTCTTATGTTCCTAATGAGAATTCGATCAGGAGGCTGTGTATATATTACTAGAGGAGCAAAGTGGGGAATCAGAGCTCGCTCTGTAGGAGAAAAACCCACACTAACGTTCTTGGCCTTCCTGCATTGGTACATTTACAAAAGTCGCACAGTAATATCTCTAATGCAGTAGGTTTTTATGCAAAATTAGTGACGATTCCCAAATCTTTGAACTCTAGAATCTGCTTTGCTTAGCTGTGAGTTCTATTTATGTGCTATGTATCTTTGTCTCTTGGGTGACTCTATGTTTAAATTCTGAAAGGAGCCTGTGGGGAGTAAAATATCTTAGTTCTTGTACTAGGTAACGTTTTCAAATACTATTTTTTAAATAAAATAGGACTGTCTGATTTCTGTAGCAAAGCTCTGTAGCTTTTCAAAGACATTCTTTGCAGAATTTTAAATAGACTTCAAAGATACTATACCTCTTTGTACTGCATGCAATCTGAAGACATGTATATATGGGCAAAAATGGCCGTGCAACTTTGTGGGCCTGGTAAATAGAAACCATGTGGCTGAATCAATCAGAATATGAGATCAAGGGTGGCATGCTTAACGGTGGAATTCTAAGAATATGTGTTGAGAGGTAAATCCCATCTTGCTCCAAGGGATTTTAGGTGTTGCTCTGTTAAATCTTCCTTTCTGCCCAACCTTTTTTTTTAGGGGCAAGCCAAATAGTCTTGGGCATGCTAGCTAAAGGAGATATCTTCCATTTTCCTCCTGTTCCTTTTTCTTGGGAAGCAGAGCTTAATTTGAGCCAGGCCTTGGCCCTGAAATTTCAATGCCAAGGTCTAGTGCTTTGGTTTTCAGTGCTAGTGCTTTGTTCTGGACAATATGAGGTAACAGTACAACATAGTGGTTATGACCATATCCCGAAGGTCTTCTTTCTAAGAGAGACTGAGAGAAGAGATCTTAAGTTGTCATAGGCAGTGAGACTAAGGGAGGTTTCACAAGTAACGCTAAACCACTGTGTGCCCAAACAGAAAGGCACCCACTCAAAGCACCAGACTCACATACTCCTCTCACCTTCCTTCATATGACTAGAAGCAGGAATAAACCAGAATTCAATTTTGCTTTAGCGTATTTCTGCCTGCTTGTTTTGTTTAGATCAGGAATCATGTTTTAAAATATACTGTAGTCAGCATAGGCGTGCGCAGCACATTTCATTAGGTGGTTCGGCCAGGGATTTTTTTAAAAAAGGGTTTCACAGCACATAACTAAGACAAACCTGTTCTACTTAACATCTTAATGTTAAAATCACTGAAATAAAGAACGGGAGACATTCAATGTATCTGAAATTAACACCACTGGCTATGGAAGTTAAAGAACTATGGCAATAGGGGAAAGTTACATGTATTCCGTTAGTCACATTAGTCACCAGCAACACATCATATATATTTTTATTCTTTTACAGAAAACATTCAGAACTTAGGCCTACTAATTGGTTGCATGAAGGAAGGACTTCTTCACACAACACATAGTTAAGTTATGGAACTCACTACCACAGGATGTGGTGATGACCACCAATCTGGATGGCTTTAAAAGGGGGTTGGATAAGTTCCTGGAGGCAAAGGCTATCAATGGCTACTAGCCCTGATGGTTGTGTGCTATCTCCAGTATTTGAGGCAATAAGCCTGCGTGCACCAGTTGCTGGGTAACATGGGAGGGAGGGTGCTGTTGCACCATGTCCTGCTTGTTCATCCCTGACAGATGGCTGGTTGGCCACTGTGTGAACAGAGTGCTGGACTAGATGGACCTTTGGTCTGATCCAGCATGGTGCTTCTTTTGTTCTTAAAATACATCCACACCAATATCAGGAAAGCTGTCACACTTAAAGCATGTTCAATAGTCAGGAAATTTCTGAATCAGTAAAAGACAGCATGAGTTGGTAAAGCCCATCATGTTCATCTAGAAAGACCACCACTCGTAAGAAAAGAGATGATAAATATTAACGGCAACCCTGTTAATTTTTTAAAATGATGTTTTTAAGAAGGATGAACAGTTATTAGCAATTGTTTCAAAATATACATCATCCCAATTATATCAAACAAATTGGAGAGGAAGGTCAATGGGTCAAAATGCATTATTTAAAAATGAATTACTGTTTTCTAGCACCAACTAGAGTTCCACTTCTTCCTTTGCACTACTCAAGCGAGCGAGCCAAACCATATACCACAGAGGATGACTAAAAACAACTATCTATATCTATGTTGAGAAAGAATTTCCTTCATGACTCAAAATTCCTGATCCCACCCAGCAAAGGTTTTGGGAAATCTCGCTCATATTGGCATAGGTTGAGATATTTTGCTGGTCAAAATTACTATCAGTAGAACTCCAATGGAAATAACTTAATGGAAATGTCTTTGTGACTTTTAACAATTTTACTTTGGGCTTTCAGTCTAGAGAAACTGCAGGTGGATGATATGAAATAACTAACAATTACAGGAGAAGTGAAAAACCCTTCTCCATCCCACACGGAACCTGGTGAAATTTCCTCTTCATCACAACAGTTAAAGCTGCAGGTGCCCTGCCCTCTTTTAAATCTGGTCACTCTAGTATAGTTCCTGCACTTTACCTGTTGTGATGAAGACGGAATTTCACCAGTTTCTCCATATATAAAAATGACACCTGCTGAAATTCCCTTTTCTATGCAACTGTTAAAGATACAGGAACCTTGTCCTCCTTTTCATATGGTCACCCTACCCACCATGCCTATTGGCACAAGAGCTAATAGTTAAGTCCAAAATAAAATCCGTGAATTTGTTGGAAAACCTTAGGAAAATTTAAAGCAGTTCTGTGATTTGTATCACTGTTTCAGTGTGCTGAACTATCCTTGTCATTTTATGAAAGGGGTATGAATTTATTTATTTTTAGTTTCTTCTATTTTATTTCTATGGGGAAAATAAATGTAATGAAGTCCAGAACTCAGATGCAAGGAATGGAAGGGGGGAAATCAAGTCAGGGATTTGGCTTTTTAAATTGTTGAGGGGGGAATTTACAGACCTGATAGTCCCCAAACTTTTTGGCACCAGGGACAAGTTAGGGTTGAGTGGATGGTTTGGGGATGATTCATGCACACTACATTTATTGTGCATTTTATTTCTATTATTATTACATTGTAATATATAATGAAATAATTATAGAACTCACCATAATGCAGAATCAGTGGGAACCCTGAGCTTGTTTTCCTGCAACTAGGTAGGTTAGGCTGAGAGACTGTGTCTGGCCCAAAGTCACCCAGTGGGTTTCAGTGGCCAAGTGGGGACAAGAACCTGTATCTGGCAAGTCCCAGTCCAACACTCAAACCACTATGCCACATTGGATTAGACAATGGCAGGGCCTGTCCCCATAGAAAATGAATGGAGAACCTCCAGACCACAGGCTGGATGCAGCCCCTGAGGGTTGCAAGCAAGCTTCTTTTGCATCCCTGTGCAAGCAAGCTTCTTTTGCTGTTAACGCTGATCACTGATTGGGGATAAGAGGATATTTAAAAGCATTTAACCTTTCAATATCCTGCAAAGAATGGGATAGTTGCAAAGATTTTGAGCAGGGCTTTTTGCAGGCAGGAGAGCTGCTGCACAGAATTAAGATGTGCATTTTACAGACCAGAGACCTGCTTACTTGTGAGTAGACATGCAGAGACTTTGAATTTGGGATGCTCTTTAAAAGTGTTGCGGAGTAATTCATTCAGAAGTCTTGTCCTGCTTGCTTCTGAGTAGGGCTAGACACACAGAGAGAGATGCGCGGGCAGGCAGCGCTGCTTGCATGTGCCCGGTGGCCAGGTAGAGCGTGCTCGCCCAGAGCCCCCTTCCTCCTCCCTCAGCAGCAGGAAAGGAGGCGCTGCACCACCCACTACACTTGCGCACACGAGGAGGAGCGAGCAGCAGGAGGAGCAGGCGAAAGAAGGCAGGGGCAGCCGCAGCTCAGTTTCCCCGCAGTCGAGCTCTGTGCAGCCGCCTTTGGCCCGCGTTTTACACACACACACACACACTGCAACGGGAAGTTTCCCAGGCTTGAGATTCAGCGGTTACCTCGTTCCTCCTCAGTTGATGGCCCGGGAAGAGAGGCTTGCCTAAACACGTTTGAAGAGTGGGCGGGGCTTAGCAGCAGATTAGGGGGTTCTGTTGAACCTGTTGTCTGCACGCCAATGGTAGTCAGTTTCCTAAACAAGCCAACTACAAACACTGGATTTAGGGGTGGTGGTGGGTTGTTTAACAATCTAGAGTTATTTTAAACCACATTTCCTTGTTCCCACATCACAAAAGCCAGGAATCTGCAGAGAGATGAGCAACATAACAACAAATCTTTTGCAGAGCTTATACTTCGCCTGCTGCATGCATATATGTAAGTTTTTAACATTGATGTACAATATGATATTTTTAGGCCTTTAGACTGCATTCTTGTTTTTCTCTTGTTGCTTGGCCTCTATATGTGGAAATTAATGTTTTGCAATAACTTATATGGCTGCAAATTTCATGGATTGTGATATTACTGAGGAAATATAATGCTCTCATTCTGAATGGAGTGGGCAAGAGGATGCAGTTTCTGAGGCAACTGGGCAAATATCCTTTATTTTGCTGTGTTGCAACAGCACTTTCATTAGCTGCTAGCACAACACAGAAAGACAGGGAGTGTGTTGGTCCAGTTTTGTCAGCGATGAGCTAATGTAGTCTCCCCCACGTGCCTCCCACAAGAACATAAATAAATGGGAAGGAGTTTAAGGGAAAATGTTTCCAAAAAATAGTCGTTGTCCCCTCCACTGCAGCTTAGTCTTGGTTTCCTTGTCACTAATGACTACATTTTGAAAAACTGGTTGGTGACCATTTCATATTTGTCCAAACTTTGTACCTCTGGTCTTTATTTTTAATTGCGTGTGCCATTTTCTCGTGGAAACTTGAAAGGAAGAGGTTATGTTCCAGTTTTTAGTAGCTGTTAATAAGTTGTTAATAGCTAGTGTTCTTTAATTTGCTAGAATCAAGTCCACAGAATTGCAGGTTACAATAAGGAACAGATACACGCTAACCCAGTGTAGACATTACGCTCAACATGTTTAGGTGAATGGGAGTATCTTGCTGCCTGGTATTTTTTCTTCCTTTCTTCATACAAATTCTACCCTCCCTTCCATCTTTGGAGCTGTTTTTAGCATTAGACATGCACCAATCTTAATGCTAGCCATTCTTAGCTCAAACTATAGTTTGCAAATATGTTTTCCCCATGGTTGCAAGCTCTCGTTTGCAGCTTACCATCATTAGCTTTTATTTCAATACACACATAACACTAACATAATTTTGAAAAGTGAGGGAGGAGAAATTTGCATGCAGGAGGATAACGGCAGAAGTTTGTGTGGGTCTAACCATGGTTAGGACATCAAGCAACGTTCTGTTGGCACTTGGCATTTTGTCTCTTCTCATTTAGAATTTACCAGCAGAACTCCTTCTATGCTGGGATTGTCTAATGGTTACTCCTGTTACAAATGTTCATATCAACTCAGCTTTCCTTATATTAATGATGCCAGAAAATGCATATTTTTTGGCGTGAGCTCATCATGGTATTCAGTGACGATTAGCTTGGCTTTCTTTGGTATAGATTTCGAAAATCAGCTTTAGTAATTAAGGAACAATAAATCCATTCTTCCCACAGTCAAGTAGGACAAGAAATTGAATCTGAACCATGTTAATGTCAAAGACTTCAGTTTATAGATTCTGCAGGAAATGGATAACAAGTTGTCAGTTTTAGGAAAGAAATGCTAAGGACTGCAGTTAACTTTTTAGAAATATTTTTTTTTAGTTAATTAAAACAAATAGTACAATCCAGTGATAAAGAAGACATAAATTGTTTTAAAGAAGTGAATATGCTAGTTCTTTAGGTATTTTCACTGGGAAATCAGTCCTACCAGGCTCAGTGCAACTTACTACCAGATAAAAGTATATAAAATTGCAGATTAACAGTTGAATCTTTATGCACGGTTACTCGGGAAGAAATGTGCCCCTATGTTCAGTTGTGTTTACTCCTTCATAAGTGTTTTTTAGGATTACAGCCTATGTTTGAAACTCTCATTGTCAAATCCACAATTCTTGCCTTGTTTTCTTCAGTGTGGAAGACTCTATAGACTCTAGTGATGTCTATAATGTACATTTACTACTACATAAATAATATTATTTAGCTTACATTTCAATATGTGGATATAATTTTATCTGGTAAAATTTGAGAAACAGCATCTGAATTGCCAAACTGTTGGATTGCAGGTCTGTTTAACCCCATGTTTGAAACTGGACAAGCATATTCTGGCGAAATGAATTTAAGGAACGTTTGTGAGTCAGGGATGAGCATTTTATTTTTTTAAATGTCGAATTTGCCAAAAGCGCCCAAGGACATTTGCAGCCTACAAAATAATAATTGCATGTGGATATGTAGAAGTGAGGGAAGATCAAATGTAGAGCAAGTCACTCAGTCAAGGTCATGCCTCAGGGAGGCTCTGTCAGATTTTTTTAAAAGCCAAACTGGGTCATGTATGGGTGGGTGTCTTTGCGTGAGTATGTTTCAGATTTTGGACTTGAGATTGGAGCTAATTCCAAATTTAGGCTGCTGGCAGAAGGGCTTTGGTGGCTGCATTTCCCACAGATTATAGTCCTGTCTAGTAATGGAAAGGAAGAGAACTATACGTGTTCCTTACAGCTGCTTTAAAAGCTTTAGGTCAGAATGAGATGCCTATATTTTACCAGAAGATGGCAGTTGTGCCAAGCTAAAAATCTCTGGTCCTTTTTCAAGCACAAATAGTCTGGCAAGCCTGAAGGTTCTAAGGAAATTGCCTGAAGTACAACAGCAAAAATTAAGTCTGTGTTCGCTAGAAATTAAAAATATTTACTATTCAATCACAACCTTTAAGCCCAAGTAGCGGATTTATTGGGAATGGAAACAGTCAAAATTGTAGACTGTTCATTAAATAAAGGCAAGCAAATGATTTAGTTTCACAAGAAGAAAAAAGTGACACATTTTCCAGACATCCCAATCTCATCTTCCAACAGCGTACATAATGGCGGTAAAAAATGGTGGTTGCCCTAGAAAAGCTGTATTGTTGAGTGGTGGGAAGTGAGCAGGCAGGTTGCTTTAGCTTGAAATCCTCAGGAATCCTGTTTCTTCATTTTTAAAATTATGACCAGGACAGCACAGGCTTCTATTGGCTTAAGAGATATAGAACTTGCCATGGAAGAGGCAGAAAGGAGGTCCTGCGATTTCAGCATTGGGACCACTCTTCTCCTCAAGTACTGGCGTGAATAGAAAAGTTGTACCCTCACACTGTCTCCTATGGAACACTGGCTCATAGTAGGAGCTAATAGGAATGGTGTATTGGAGAAATTTAAAATGGGTTATTTTATAGCAGCCTTCCCCAGCCTGGCGCCTTTCAGATGTGTTGTACTACAACTCTCATCATCCCCAGCCAGCATGGCCATAGGCTGAGAGAAGCTGTTTTAGAGCATGATAATTTCACAGAAAAGATCCATGTCTGTATTGATTAGTGAATATCTGGGGACTGACAGATAATGGTTTAGTTTTGGGGTGTGTGTGCTTAAATATGTTGTCAAAAATTGAATAGAATGTTGTGGCATTTTTGTTTGACATTTGGCAATCTTTGCCACACCTGTAGTTTTCACATCAGCTTGCTTTCAGTTAAAGAACATGGAACTTTTGGTGGCACAGTATTTTAGAATTGGGCTAAAAATATTTGTTTAGCAAGTGTTTCTTAAAAACGTGCATGATAATATTGCTTGGCTCTCCTGTAATCTGCTACCGATGTATTTGTCTTTTCTCTTCTCCTGATTGGCAGTTAATTGGTTTTACAAGGCTGCCGTATACAGAACTATGCATATAATGGCAAATGGAAAGTGATTCAGTAGGGAGCAACAATTTTATCAATAGAACAAATACAATTGCAAAATTAATACTGTGCCGTGGAATTTGCATAGGTAAAAGTCAAGGGACATGAGTTGATACAAATGACAGAGAAGACCCTCAAGAGCTTTAAAAGAAAATGAAGGGACTGGTTGGATTTTGAATATACTTTGATAGTGTAGATAGCTGTTACCTTTCTTAATTTAGTATAGAAGATAATTTACTTTGGGCTGTTGTATTAAAAGCTAAAAAGAAAAACAATTTGAGAATCGGAAGTGTAGGTAGTTTTTTTTATTTATTTAAAGCAAGTCTTAATATGTTGATATACTGACATTAGTTTCACACATTAGGTTACATATTGCAAACTTGTGGCCCATGGGAATATATGGTCCCCATGGGTACCCAAGTTGCCCACTGACTTCCTGTCCTCCACCAATGGGGAATTTTATCACTACAACAAATGCATTTGCAAAATTAATACTGTGCAGTGGAATTTGCATAGCTAAAAGTCTCATGAGGAGAGTCAATTGTTTGCAGGCTGGGAGGACTGCTGCTGGGGTTGAGAAGGGTCTACTTTTCTGTGGCCCAACTATAGGAAGCTAGAATCACACTTTCAACGGGATTTCTGTGTGCAGTGAAGGGAGATTTAAACCTATCCATCCTTGCACCATGGAACTGGCGCTCTCTCTCTCTCTCTCTCTCTCTGTGTGTGTGTGTGTGTGTGTGTGTGTGTGTGTGTGTGTGTGTGAGAGAGAGAGAGAGAGAGAGAGAGAGAGAGAGAGAGGGACAGACAGACAGACAGACAGACCTGCTCTGTTTGAGGGGAAAAATAAAATCCTTTCTTCAATCTGCCCTCTTCTATGACTTCTCCCTCATTTCCCACCTTCCAACCAATGTTTTGAAATGATTGCCCTACACAGAGCAAGAAATGGGGCCAAGTCTGCTTTTCCAAATTTGATTCTCTGGTTCCTCCAGACCAAACTTCAGGTCCTGAAGAGGAGGAAAGGAATTCATGATCTCCTAATGTAGAAGCTGCATTCAGGAGTCACTGAGAACCAAGCCAGTCCCTATCAGTATATTCCTGCCCTGATTATGCTAGTGTAACATGGTGCCTTCCAGATGTTTTGGACTATAACTCCTATCAAGCAAGGGCCATGGGTGGATGGGAGCTGTACTTCAAAACATCTGGGGGCTGTATGGGTTGCCTTAGTATGTGTTATGGAATGTTGAGAGAGTTAGGTGGAATGTTAGAAACAGGCTTTTTATGTGTAGGTCCACACGCACAAACATATACACAAAAGGAAAGAGGTATTTTGTAGAATTGGGAGGGAGAAATAGCCATCTTGCTGGACTCACTACTGCATATCCCCCTACCCACTAGCTCCTCAGAGATTAGCTTACATAGTACAGATTGCTAAGTGATACGGCTTACTTAGCTACCACCTTTCAGTATTGTCTTGCTCCAGAGCCGGTGAATGCCCCAGTCAAGGCTCATATAATCCCAGGAGTCACAAAGAAAGAAACCAGGCCAGGCCAGGGTCATACACGAGATTCCAAATATGGTTAGCAGGAGAAGGCAGAGGCAAGGTCAAAGCAGTGCAGAGTTCAGTCCACAGGAGTCAGTCGAATCGAGCATAAAGGCCAGTCATGGGGTGTACAAGAGAGGGTTCTACATGGGTAGCTGAGGTCTAGGAATATGTGAAGATCCTGAAGAGCAGGGCAAAGTGCTATTGTTTGCAACAGAGATCTCCCTTCGGCTGTGCTGATTTATAACTGGTCGTTAATCAGCACAACTAGCTAATTAGGTCAGCGTGTTGCTTTTAAGGGAAGCCCCACTCTGTAGCTTCCTTTTGTTCTTTTGCTGCTCATATCTCAGCCTATGCTGTTCAGAGGGATGAATGATCTTAGCCTCTGATTCCTATATTTGGGGGAGTTAAGGAACGGCACTAGAGAGGCCAGGTTGCTCTTCTAATGGTTCCATGGGAGGACTGTCAGCCGAAGCCTCCAGTTCTTCACCTGGCTCTTGCTGGGGCCTTTTTTGCTGGCTCTCCCCCTCTTCTTCATCAGACAAATCCTCTCCCAGGTAGGGCATGTCATGTATAACAGGCAATGTTTCAAATAGTATAAGCATTCTTTATTAGGACCTTTGGCAAGTTGGAATGCCTGTTTGGTGAGCAGTTCTTTGTAACACATAAGCTCTTGTATCCCTCTGCTGACAGAATCTGGTCAATAAAAATATTACCTTGCCTGTTTTGTATCTCTTTCTCGCTGTTGGATGCAGCTATAAAGGACTGTCATTTTGTTTAGACTTGTGGGGAGAGAAGGTACTTAACTCTCACTATTTTCCTGATCAAAATTGCTCCTTTTAGTAGCTGTTTGTCCTGTGGTAGTGGTATGTTTTCCAGAACTCTGACTTCTTATAAGGTAAGAAATGGAACTGAAGACAATAAGAGAAGCCAGACTGCTGGGTAGGGAAAAAATCTGTCTTTTATTCCTGCCACATTTTGAGGTAACACTTTCTTATGGCACCCATTTTCTGAGTGCCCGCAGCACTCTTTCAACATTCCAAATGTGTTCATTGGCCCCAAACTTTTTGGGACCCCTGTTCAGCTGGAGCTTTTGACACTGATCAGTAAGAGTATAGGGATGACAAGGACATGTATTGTGAAGTGAAAGCAAAAGAGCAGTCTAGCGAGGTTCATCTCTTAATTCTTTCCTTCTAAACAGTTAGCATGTGTTGACATTATTCTTTTTTTGCCTGAAAAAATGGAACTGAGCATGTAACTATATATTCTTAAGAACTGCAGGCTGCAGGCAACCTTAATATTTTTCTCTTTGGCATTAAACCGTAGGCAAGTGCTCTCGATCTTTGCCTGTCTCAATTTTGTGAAAAAGCTTATGCTCTGGTTTTTGAGTACCTAAAAGAATTATCTTCCAGATGGTCAGAATTTTCCTCTCATCATGATCCATTGGGAGAAGCAGCAACTCAGACTGCACTGTGAAATACCACCTACACCATGATTACTATTGGGGTTTTTAGGACTGTAAACTAGATTTAATGTGTAGATCAAACTTCCCCAGCCTACTGCCCTCCAGATGTTTTGGACTACAACTCCCATCATCCCCAGCCAGCATGGCCAGCGGTTAGAGATTGTGAGAGTTGTGGCCCAAACATCTGGAAGGCACTAAGTTGAGGAAGGCTGGTATAGATTAATGAATGAAAACTTAATTGGGGGTTCAAAATTTGCACATTGATTAATTGATGGGCCTAGAACATTTTCCCGTGTGGATATGCAAACTCTCTCCTCTCTTGCCTTTGCCAAATTTGATGAAGAAACTCAAAGATGGCTTTTCATCCCAGCTCGTATTCAAAGTTGACTTTGAATCCCATGATTAAAATATGATGTCTTCGGTGGCTTGGAACTTTTTTTATTGAAAGCTGAGGTAAGAACAAAGCATATAAATGGCAGTAAAAGGCAACTGAAGTTGATTGCTCAATTGAAATAGATGTTAAGATGTCTCTCACTTCTGGATCATTCACCATATTGATGGATTGGCTCACTCTTGGGCAAATATTGGTACTGGGGAAATAGATGAAAGAACTACCATATTTCTTCAATTCTAAGACGCACTTTTCCCCGCATATAAACATCTTTAAAAACGGGGTGCGTCTTAGAATCGCAGGCGTGTCTTAGGGTTTTCTTTTCTGTTGGTGGTACTGAAATTAGTGTGCGTCTTACAGTCGATGGCGTCTTACAATCGAAGAAATACGGGAATAGTAAATATGATCTCTTCCTAACGATGACTAGTAGCTAGTTTCAATTACATTAGTTCCCTCATACACGAAAAACACCATCATTCATTTAATATCCACCATTGGGGTTTTAATAATTACAACTTAAAAGCAAGGTGACCAAATAAAAATCTTTAATGAGTTCATAACTGTTTTCCAAGTGCTTGTAGGGTATCTCCAGAAGTAACAATTAGAGAGATGTATTCTACCAAAGTTGTCTTGCAAGGAAAAGATGTCTGGTTATTTTATTTTGCTCAATATGGCAGCACTATCCAGAATAATGGTTTCTTACAGAAAGAGTATGTGGCTGTTATCATCCCTCCTTCTGGGGCAATTTTCAAGATAACAGTTACTTGATTGGGAGACAGAAGGTTCTCCAGATGTAGTTTGAGCCAAATAGGTTGGCTAGCTCCTGACAACTTCCGTTTTATCAGATTATAAAGTTTTATTCACAGTGAGGCCATGAGAGTGCCTGATAATTTTACCTCAATTTACATGTTGTGCCAGAATCTTAAACCTGACCTCTACCTGACTATTAGCCTAGCATAAACACAAAGAACAGTGCTTGTGTGATCTTGTCTCTAAGACCTCCACAGTTATGGGCTGATTTCAATTTAATTATTAGTGGAGTTAATTTCCATGGTTTTGTTGGTTTATCAATATTTATACTATAACAAAGTTAAAAGCTTTATGAAAAAGTTTTTTCGTTGTACATTGCTTTTGGTATGAACAATGGCATAACTGTTTCCTTTCATTCATCTTAGCAACATAGATGGTGGTTCCCTATTTTAAGGTGAGAAAATCATGCTCTGTCTCATCCAAAGGGAAAAGGGGGGTAAAATATACTTTCTATTGGCATTTTATGCATTTACTGATCTTGCACATAATGTGAGCATTATAGCTGCTGGTAACTTCTGCCCTGCAGCTGATCTATACAATAATAACACGGATCACTCCCATTGATTTGGTTCGCATATAACAACAATCCAAAGTTCGGGTTGAGTATGGGTTATCACTAAATTGTGAGTTGTTGTTAAGTGTGAACTGTGCATTATAGGTTAACCATGAGTTCACAACCCAACAACAAACCATAGGTTCTCTTCTTGGGTTGTTTGTGCTTAGCAACCCATACTTAAACCATAGTGCAGGGTTTGCACGTAACAACAACCCATAATTCAACAATAACCCACGATTCAACAACAACTGTATTCTGGGTTATTATTACATTGTTACATATTGACTCTATTTAAGAGCACATGTAGTATATTATGGATTGATTGCAACATTGAGTCACTGTTGTGCTGAAATATTTCCATAAGCGTCTATGTGGAGGTTCAAATAGTAGAACCAGACCTAAAAGTTGACCAAGATTTGGTATGGGGTTCTTACTAGAATCTGGCCAACTAAAAGCCTGTCTGAAGATAATCTACTTTTCACGCTAAAATTGCAATTTTAAGCATTGGTATCAAGGAAAGCTGCCTCGGCTACAAAAAAGTGTTTAAAAATGAAGCAGACTTCAATCTGAAGGTTTACAGGTTTGAAAAAAGCTACTTGCTTTCTATGCCAAGAAAACACACACCACATCACCAGGTAGTCACAGCAGGCAAGGGGTTGACTTGTGATGCAGACGTACAAAAGCAAGCAAACAAGGTCAAACTTTAAGCATTCTGGGTAACTTGAGTAGGGAATTGCTAAGAACACTCAAACAGAAGTATCATTCATATTGTACCCACTTTGATCATCAAATTCTGTAGTCTGATAATATTATGTATACATTCAAAAGGGAATTAGTGGCTGTGCTTATGAGCAAGGACATGTAGTCACAGTCAGGCAGACCAAATTCAAAATCATTAGCATTTATGCTAAAGTAAGGTTGACTGTCTCTGTAGGGACTAATTGCATTTTAAAAGGATCTGGCTAAATTGGCCAGCAATTCACTTAATGGCTGACCAGGCTACATTAATAACTTTTTGAATTTCAATCCAAATATTACAGACTGTGAAAAGTGTTTAATGCTCTCAGAGTCTTAAGACTTAGACCAAAGGTCAAAGTTAATCTGTGGAGCATATATCCTAGGTGGGCTTTTGTGTTAAATGTCAAATATTATGAGTTGGCAATGACAGTTGTCATGCTTGAACAAAAATCTATGATACTTAGGGTTTTTAACAGCCATAAATCTGTTACTTACAAAATAAGGTGCTTATTCTCTAATTATAGCTCTTTGTAAGTTTATCAGAATTAGCATATGTTAAGAAGAAGGTCTAGAAATTTCTAATGTTGCTTAATTGATATTGC
Source organism: Elgaria multicarinata webbii (assembly GCF_023053635.1). Classification (NCBI taxonomy): domain Eukaryota; kingdom Metazoa; phylum Chordata; class Lepidosauria; order Squamata; family Anguidae; genus Elgaria; species Elgaria multicarinata. The sequence goes on from NC_086171.1 coordinate 134,859,764, forward strand.
TGTCATTTAATTGGGAATATTTGACATGTTAGGCCTCGGGACATTTAATTGCATACATAGGGCAATGTAGGATATTCCTGCATACTTATACTTGGTTTAACTTGTATCTGCAAAAATGTAGGTGTAAATTTCCCAAATTTGTGAGCGCACGTTCCATGAAAATGGCAGGTTGGGTTAAACATGGGTCTGAAGTTTGGGGAAAAAAATAATCAGGCTCTAGGTTAATTGTTACCTGCCTTTAGTGCAAGGCTACATAATTGGTTCAAGTAAAGCCTCCCCTAGATTTATTTGGATTGAAGTTTTTCCTCTCACTTAAGACTGACTGAAGTTCCATTACTTTCCCTAGAACATCCTGGTGCCCTCTGAAATATTGGACTATAATTCCCAGCATGCTCCAGCAAGTAATGTCTGTGGGATACTGGGAGTTGTCTGGCTGAAAGTTGTGGTACCAACACATCTGGTGGGCACCATAATGGGGAAAGCTGTCAGATATGCAGGTTTGTACATGTGATGGTTTCTGCTTCCATCATTTAACTGGGGAAGAAGACTTTAAATGTATAAATTGCAATTTACCCAATCCCAGTTGAAATGCATTGATTGGGACCAAACAAAAATTTGGTCCCAAATTTGGTCCCAACAGTATGCAGCATTGTGAGATAAGGTAACATGCATTTTTGTCAGCATGCTATAAGTCCGGGGTAGACAGAAAGCAGATCTCTAGTGTACCGGCCACCCCGCTACCTATCAAACTCCCCTGCCAAACTCATGGAACTGGTCTCAGAGTTGGTGTTGGTCCTGGGTGACTTCAACATCCCATTTGAGGCCAGTTTGTCAGGTGCAGCTTGGGAGTTCATAGCATCCATGACAAACATAGGCCTATCCCAACTGGTCTCTGGACCCACACATTCAGCAGGTCACAACCTTGATGTTTTCAGTTCTGAACAGACGGATCTGTGGGCGGAGGTGATAAATAACTCTGTGTTGTCATGGACAGATAATTTTCTGATCTGTGTTTCCATCTGCTCAAATTAATTAATTCTTTCTTTCTTTCTTTCTTTCTTTCTTTCTTTCGTTTTAAGTGTTTTGCTGGGTGTTAGCCATTTATTTGCAAGTATACTTTCTTTGATTAAATAAATTAGTAGCAGAAGGATCCAGCAAATACATTTTGCAGCCAAACTACTACAGGGAACTATTTATAGGTCATGTGACTTCTATGCAGTGGACATTTACAAGGCCTGATTTTCTCAGAACAAGGCATTTTGCTTTGTAGAAACATATAAATGTTTGATTCACATACGTTCCAGAAAAGGTAACTAGAACTTCATGATCAGCTCTAAGTGTTCCATAGAAGCTTCTGAGGATTATATGTCAAACACAAAGGCGTAGACGCTCTTCTTCCAGGATGAACTAGATCCATTTTTTGTACTCTAAATGAGGACTCAAAATTACAAGAAGAATGAGCCACCTCTGTGATGAATTTGCCCTAATTTAATGATCTACTACAGGAAACATGGTAACAACACAGTGACGTGCAACCCTAAACATGTTTGCTCAGAAGTAAGCCCCATTGAGTTCAGTGGTGCTTATTCCAAAGTAGGTCTGCATAAATTTGCACTGTAAATGTTTTAATTAATTGTATGATGTTGCATTTGTGTTGTGCCCCGCCTCGATTCGGAGAGAGAGGCGGGTAACAAATCATTGTTGTTGTTGTTGTTGTTGTTATTATTATTATTATTATTATTAAATCCCACTGAAATTGAGTTTTATTATACACATTGTGTAATAAAATCTATTATACGCATTGTCTCTGATCTTAAACCTGTGTGCATTCAGTGAATGGGAAAGATTTTCAGGCATGGACATTCTGTGTGGATAAAGTTATTACCCCACAACAAATTGTTAGGCCAGGTGTCCAACTGCACATAAGTGCAAAGAGCACAATCCAGCCAAATTTAAGCATTTTTAAAAGTTGCATTGATTTTTGCAGTAGAAAAGTTAACCAGATGTTTTTTACTTTGGCTACATCATGCCCAAATATGTATACTTTCCAGAGTTTTTAATATTCTGTTTTCATGTTAGTGTGACAATGTGAAAACAGTGTAAACTTTATTTCCTAAAGCAATGGGGAAAGCCCATATGTAAACCATATGAAGGCGTGAGGGGAGATGTTGTATGAACTGCAGTAGCTGTGCTTAATCATATTAAACTGGATGATGGCATAGCATATATTTAATAAATATAATTGTATATAAGCAGACAGAGCAGAATAGGGAAAATGCAGGGCTCATGATACAATGTGAAGCTGACTAGATTTTGTTCCTGCCTTGCATACAAAACTACCCCAGTTACATTTCGAAAGGTCTTTGAAGTCTAAGTAATATTTTGTTGTTTTATTTGAATTGGTTGGAGACAATTTTCTGTCTTCATGCATCTAGCAATTTATGGATTATCTTTAGGTTTGCTAGGAACTTAATAATAACATCTGTTTAACTATATGGTTTATCTCAATTTAGGTGTAGGATAACATTTAGGCTTTGTAGCTCCCCACTGAACACTTTCTGTTGCTTAACTTAAGAATTTGTACTGTAAGTATTTTATGCTAGAACAGAATAGGAATGAAGACTGCTGCCTGTAGGTCTAAATTTTATCTGGGGAATTGGAGCAGAACAGCCACCCACTGTGACTGAGTCTCGGTCATTGAAGACATAACCTTAGCTCCTTCCTTTGCTGTCAAACAGATGCCTACTTTTCACAAACGTGGTAAACCTGGGTCTCAAATGAAAAACATTCCTACCCCTAAAGAAACAGAATCATCGGGACAAAAGCTAGGCATGATCTCTTCTCCCTGACATTTAGTTTTGACCGTCACACTGAGACAGAGAGAATTCTCATTTCTTGGTTGCTCATCTGTGTTTCCTCTTTCCTCGAGTTCTTTCATAATGCACATATTAGGAAAGATTCTAAATGTCTTTCAGCCCATTCACATGCTTAAACGTTTTTAGAAATGTCCCTGAAAAATTATGCCCCTGTTAGTAATGCGGGCGTCCTGCATATAGATTTGTGTTACTGAGGCAGGGGGTGTCCATCCCATACTCCGGAGTGTATGCCAGAAAATCTTGCTTTGTGGAAAAAGCCTTGTCCTCCTGCAAAGCCGGCAAAAACGGATGGCTAAACCTGCAGGCTACCCCCAATGTAGCTGGCCCTCATGATGCTAGCATTTATTGGGCACAGAAAGCAGTCTCAGATGCTCAACCGACATTTATTTCGACCACATTATTTAAAAAGGGAGGGTGGAGAATTCTTTTGTTGCTGTTATTCAACATTTCGGAATCAGAAATTCTTGGGAATGTACTGTACAAAGTAGATTTGGATCTGCCTTCTGCCCACCCCTGCAATAATGCATTGGGACACTGAAAAGCAATAATGGAAGTGCATTTGAATTTTTTAAAACAGCTTTATGGTGGGGAGAGGGGTGGAAGGCTTCCCAGCATTAAGAAAGCTATGAATGAATTATGCACAATTTCTTTTGGGAGTTTAGATTATGGAAAATGAGAAGGCAAAGGTTAAACTAGCTCTTCCAAGTTTACTACATCTTATTTATTTGAAGCTACAAATTATTAGTGAAATGAATACATAGTCATGTCTTCAAAGCAGTGTGGAATGGAAAAGTGCTAAAGACTGATTTCCTAGAATGAAAAGCAAAACCCAGATATAGGCTGACATGCATTCATCTCTCTCTCTCTCTCTCTCTCTCTCTCTCTCTCTCAACCCCACCACCCCACTCTTACCCCACCACCCCATTGAGCAAAGCTTTTCAATTGTTAGGAGGTTGTGGTATTAAGATGGTCAGAGGAATGAGTGAAGTAGGATCAGATCCTGGTTTATTATTCTTGATTGGTTCAGATGTAATAGGGAAATCTGTCTTAATATGAATTAAGCTATGAAGCAGTAGATGAAGAGAGGGGCTTAACCGTAGCTCATGAGGTCTTGAACAATCACCCAAACCAGACCCCATGGTCAGGCGCAAAAAACTTCAGTTCATAGCTAGCAGAGTTAGGAAAGATGACTTTTTAAGAACTTCTGTCCCTTGGGATGGACAGCAGCGCCATTCAGGTGTTCAACATGAATGTGGTGGCCTGATTGATACAGGGACCTCAAGTTCTGAACATATCACTAATTCTGTCCCACTTATGTTGGCTGGCTGTATATTTCGGAGCCCAATTCAAGGTGCTGCCCTTGACCTATAAAGCCTTACACGGCTCAAGACAACAGTGAGTTGCAGAGTGCATCTCTTGTTATACAGTAACATGCCCATACACTACAATCGTCATCTGAGGCCCACCTGAGGGAGGGTTGGAGGACAAAAACAAGGGAGAGGACCTTCTTGCGAATGTGGAATGCGCTCCCCATTCCTCACTGTTGGCACCAACATTTTCATCTTTTCTGTGCCAGTTAAGACTTTCCTCTACTCCCAGGCATTTGACAGCATATAAGGTTTTTTTTAACAGGCTCCTGGGATTCTTACTGTTGATTGTTTAAAACTGTTTTATATTTTTGTAGGTTAATGTTTTTTATATTATGTATCATAATATATTTTTAGGGTTTTAATCTTAGTAAACCTCCCAGAAAGCTTTGGCTATTGGATGGTATAAAAATGTAATGAATGAAATGAATAGAGTAAGGAGTGAAACAATGTACCCCTTGCTCCATTTGCAAAATACTTATGGGTGTTCTCTACCCGTGTCCTTCCTGCATTGAGTGGGAAGGTCTGAATGGGGGGGACAGGACACATTGGCTGAGCATGCTGGAGCTGCCACTTCGGGGCGATTGGGTGCAGGGCTAATGTGTGTGGCACTCTCCCCTTCATGCATCCATTGAAATGTATGGGGAGGGCAGCAGGTAAACATCTGAATAGGGCGAGTGCTCACACAGAATTGAGATGGCTTGTGGGTCTGACTGAATATATGCTGCATCTTTATATCCATATAAAACAATGTCTTATTCAAGCATAAATGAGCTTCAGAAAGGACTAATTCATTCGCATGTGTGGGATAATCTAAGTGCATAAAAACGATTATTCATGCAGTGTGGGAGATGAGAAGTTATGGCTGTTTTTGTCACATATATTAGGGGAAACGGGGGTACTAAAATTGTGTTTTTCAGAATGATTACTCTTAATGTGGTATTGAGTCTTGTGCCCACGTACATTTGTTTTATAACACAGTTTAATAAATGCAGGGGATATCTTCATCATCTTGATTAGAAGTAGGGAAACAGCTTTGGAATATACATTGGATTTCAGTTTCCTGGTTTGTTTTTTAGGTAATGACAATATTTTGCATTTATATAACATTTTAGTGCAGAGTAAGGCAATTTAGGGCCCTCCAGATGTTATGGACTACAGCTCCTATATCCCTAGCCAGCGCGGCCAGTGGTCCGGTGTTGTAGTCCAAAACCTCTGAAGGATACCAGATCGAACGTACCTGATTTAGTAGCTACAAAGTGGTTTATATACATTACCTTTCTGTTTTAGGGGCAATTTTTGTTTTGCAAGGTGAAATTGTGGTTGTCCTTTGCATAGAACAAAATTTGCTTTAATCAGTTTCTTTCAAAAGATTAATTATCTTAAAGCAGAAAACACCAACAAATCTCACAAGCTGTTACATTATGAATAAATCTTTGGGAATTATTTTTTAATGAGCCCATGGAGCAGATGATGGGTGATGCTCTATGGTGACACAGATAACAAGTGACTGGCTTATTTCTGGCACGCAGCGAGAATCAGGCAGTATGACAGATTACATTTTTATATTTGGCTGGTACATGGCATCAGCTGTCACATTGTGTTGGGTGCTGGCCTCTGTGGGACTAGACCCAAGATCTAGTTAGGTCCAGAGATGGAAGCCTTAATCTAGATAGTCAGCTTGGATGACTTTGCAAGTACTGATCTTTGCCCAACTTGCTTGACAGAATCTTTCTCTGCAGAATACCCCTCAGTCCTTATGGGCTTCCAGATTGACTTTTGTTATTTATGCTCTTCTAACTCAGATCAACATCAACTTGGTGCATCCTTGGATGGAAGATAATTCAGAGTCTTTTCCATCTCTGAACCTTAACAGGCATAGTATTTTCAATTTAGGAAGTTTCTTTATTAATGCGTGTGCGCACACACACGTACATATACTTGTACTTTCTGAGGGAGTGCAACCCTGTCAAGAACAGGCAAACTCTCCAATTCCCATTCCTGAAAACCACCCAAGATTCAGTCTGAGTTTTGCTCCTCTGCTGATGATACAAGCAACCAAGATTAAACTAACTCTTTCCCCTCTGTGCCTAAACCCTGGTGTCATGCTGGATTTGATGGACCCTCGGTCTTATCCAGCATGGCTCTCCTTATGTTTTTATGTTAGATTTGTGTGTTTAGTGCACCTAGACATGGAATTGGTTAATATAAACCCTATTGGGTATTTAGAAAAGGACTGGGTTTGATTCATGAAGGCTATCATGATAGAACTACGGAATTTTAATAATTATCCTTGGGGCTCACAACCGTTTTCTCACCACTGTATATGGTGTAATGAGAGATGGACTGTTAGTTTTCCAAAACCACATGGAGAAACATTCATAAAAGTGTCATGACTATGCTGGTGTGACTTTCTGCGTATGCCTTTCACATGGAACTGGTAGCCCAATAGTGGGGAGGCAGAGGCGATCAGCTCTGCCCATGTGGTATTGTTCATCACACAGATACAGCTGCTCTATGAGATTCTGCCATGTGGAAGCAAGTTCCATGCTACTGGAAGATTTTGTGGTCCGATATGTAATCATAAAGTCTGTGGTAACAGGGTTTTCCTGCTGGTTCTGCAAAACTCCCCAGTATGTTTCACTGATGTATCTGTCAGCATGGTGCAACAGATGCAGTGTACAAGGCCTTATACAGGTCAGATGCTCATGGATAGAGCCACGGGTGCAAGACTGTGTGTAATCCTAGCTAGGGTCAACAGGGGCAGGGACTCCTCTTGCAATGGTGCAGTTGCTACAAAACGGGACTAGTAAGTGCTCGTGGAACAACTGTTTTGGCAAGCACCTAGGAACTGAGCTACTAATCTAGTATCAGATTGCCAGATTATTGCTGTTATTTTGAGTAAATAGCCAATATTCAAAGAATCCTTAGTGCATTTAGCGCATTCTGGGCAAATTGTACATAAATATACTCACTGCTTTTTTCTTCCTTTCTTTTGAAGTCATTCACAGCAGTGTAGTCTTGTCCTTATAAAATGCTGCAGTTTATAAGACGGATGAAGTCTGATTTTTCTAAGGCTGGAAAGGCATGAACACTATACATTATCTGCAGGAATAACTGAAGGATTAAACATTTGCACTTGGCAGCTACTGAGGAATACTGCTAATCCCTACCTCATTGTTCCTCACCTTTTCTATGACACACTGAACAATGCCAATAAGATTCCAGGTTTCACTCCTTCTCTTGGTTGGGGAACGACTTCCGGGAGAAACGAATGCTGGCGTGTAAACCGTGAGCTCTGGCTTTTATCACAGCTTTTATCGCAGTAATTGTAATTGTAAAACTTCCACTCCTTCTCTTTAAAGTGGTTGTTTAGTAGCCAAAGTCTCAAATTTACAGCCTGTACCAAATTCCTCCACCAGGATCTATAATGAGGTGGCAACATTCTTTGAATAATATGATTTGATACAGGGATGGGGAACATCTGCCCCTTCAAATGTTGGACTTCAACTCTCATAATTCCTTACCACTAGCTATGCTGGCTAGGACTGATAGGAATTGTAGTCCAACAATATCTGGAGGGCCACATGTTCCTGTATTAATATAATTCTGTCATAGTCTCTTATTAGTTATTAACTTAAAAGTTGTCTCTTATTAGTTACTAGCTACTTATCTATTTGCCTAAACTTCGATATAGATGTGGGGATTGTTGCATTCTCTGTACAGGTAAAGCATTGCAGTCTAGGTGCATAGCCCCAAGCTTTCCTCTAGATTTATTGACTGACAATCCAAACTTTAACACTCTTTTTAGATGCATGAACTGATAGGCCGTGTATGTATGGCGTGGAATAAAAGGAAGGCCCGGTATACTGTTGCAGTCTCTTTCAGCATTTCATTAACTAACGCAGTTTCCATGCAATTTTGTCATATGTCCAAATTTACAGTCACTCTAGCTCTGTTCAGTTTTCTGATACCCAAGGGTACAGATCATGTGAAGGGGCTTCTAAGAACACACCTGGTGAGACCAGCCACCTGGGTGCCAATGCATGCATTAGCCATGCCCCCAGTTGATACACAATTGGCATCAATCTGAAGATGGCCTAGAGGAGATGCAAGCCTTGGTTGATCACATTGCATTACTGTGAAGGGAGCACTGGGCATACATATTGGTATGCTGTTTATCCTAGGGCTGGCCCTGGTCATGTCATTAGAAGTCCTTTCACGTGTTTGGTAGCCACAGGCACTGAACAACTGAACAGGGCTTCTGCTGACCTGGATATCACAGGATTTGGGTATAACTAGGGTTTGCAACCATGTTGAAGATAACATACCTCTTCTAAATTTAAGCTGCTATTCATTTCGTAGTGATATTTTTGACATAAGACTATCAAATCTTAATTAAGCAGCCCTTTTCTTTCCTTTTCTTTGTGTGTGTGTGTGTATATGAATTGTATTGCTAATTCTTGTCATCTGGCAGTTCATGATTCTCCATTTATTAGAGAGAATCAGGGAGGTCCTGATGGATAAGTGCACTTTCCTCAAGGAACAATTGTACTGGACTAGCTGAGGTTTTGCAAAAATAATAGTTATTGGGTTTGATGGAAACCTGTGTGAACTTAGGGAGAAAGAAGAGAGCTACAGTTACCATAGCAACTACTAGAGCTTAAGAAAAAAATTGAGTAAAGGGTCCGAAAGGAGGAAAAATATGACTGTGAAGCACATATGAGCTAAGTGGTTAAGAGTTTAACAGAACAGAATGAACCTGCAAATATTACGAACATGAGTTTTATTATATTATTTCTTATACATATTTCATTAGGACATAGGCCAGGGGAGAGAGAACAGTAAAGACCATATTGCAAATTAGTACAGGGTTTCTGGCATAAGTGTGTGTGTGTGAATGAGTATTGTAGGTATTTATTTGAAGTAGAGCTGAGCTGAATTTTCATGAGGTTTGATTTTACATTGAAATTGTACATGCTGGATGAGGGTGAATCTTGCCTTGAACAGCTAAGCAAAAAACACACAAAAGTTTTTGGGGTTGTTTACATGACATGAGAGCCCACTGTGGGTTATTTAACCCATGGTGAGTCTGCAGTGGATGCTGCATGGGTACAGCTGCCATTTTGAATATGATGGCTAGGACTGATAGGAGTTGTAGGCCAAAACATCTGGAGGGCCACAAGTTGCCCACCCCTCATATAGATGGATTGGAGGAGTTGATAACAAATGGATATAGTGCTGGCCGTGTCGTTGGCATGTGGACTTCAGTGACTTATTGGATATAGGAGTATTGGGTGCTCAGAAATGCAAGTGCCCCTGCTCAAATGAGAGAACAGAAATGAGGCAGCACAGCCCATTGTGACCAAGGGCAGTATCCAATACTATCACAGCATCCATATTTGGTAGCAAATCACTGCTTTTCGCTTTGCATAGCAAACACTAACGATGTTGCACTAGTGTTGGCTCATGCTGCTGCAATGTTATTAGCGCTAGTGCTGTGAGAGCATTGGATATTCTACTTTCCTCAAACTTCTCACTCTGAAACAGTAGCAGGCAGTGAAGGGACCCACCTGCCTCTCTCCTAGCTGGAAAAGACAGATATGTCTCATGGGTTCAGTATCCAGAGCATGGTCAGCTGCTTTCAGAAATATAGTGTAGAAACTCTGGATGCAGTAGTAAGGCACACATCATGGCCACAACACACTATGGCCACAGCATGGCACAGTTGCCACCTCCTCTTATGTAGCCTTTGCATTGTGGCTATAACCTGTAGACTGACCTTCAGTCACCATTGAGAGGATATATACTGGTAAGGTTTCTCTTAGGTGAGTTTCCTGGAAGCATTTGCTTTGTAAGATTTTGTTTCTTTTTTGGAACTCTTTAAAATGTTTTCTAAAGCAGCAAAGCCAGTATTATGTGCCCAGTATGCCAATTTCATACCCACATATTTACCACAGTTAGATAATATAATGGCATCGTACATCCAAATAGGGTTTTGTAGCTTCCTACAGTAGATTGCAAAAAGCACAAAAAACATAGTGAAAAGTACCTTATTAGACAAGCTCCTTTGTATAACCAGGCTGTATGTCTGTCTAACCTAGGTATGTTGAGAGTGAACGTGCAGAATATATTTTGGAAGACCTTTTTGGGGAGGCAATTTTTGTTGCCCTGTTGAAATGAGCAGTTGAAAAATACTGTGCAGTCATATATCTTAATTGCCTTTTGCTGTGAGGGACATCAGACATTTTGTGTTCTGTCTTTTCTCATTGGCTTTTGAAAGTCACAGTTGCTGTTAACAAAGATAATGAGACTTAGCCAAACGTGAGACGGCCCCTTATGACATGTGACACTTGTTGAGATATGGTTATATTTCAATAAGGATTTCACTAGCATTGTATTATGATATATAGCCTTATCCACAAATGTTTTAAAACCAGCCACTTCAATTAGAGTCAGTTTGTTTCTGTTCATTTGAAATTGTGTTGCATTTTAAACCGGGTCTATAATTGATTTGTTGATTCTATGTAGCATTTTTGACCTGCTTTCTTATACTTCCTTCTTAAAAAAAAATGCTTTCAATATTCAAACCACTTACCCTTTCTGGCTTCATGTCAAATTGAAATTGTTTCCTAAGGGTTGTTATAGTTGTTTCTATAACATAGTTTCATAGAATAGAAATACTGATTTTAGCTGCTTGCTGTTATTGTTGTTGTTGTTGTTGTTACTATTACATACAAGCCATGAATATCACTATCCTTTATTGAGTGTTGTAATATTTGAAATGAAACCTTTAGCTCACGGAAACAGAAAGCATCAAAATTAATTTGTTCTCTCGTTTCGATCTTCATCCACCAGATGGTGCAAGCAAATAATCCACATTTTTCTTGTTTCTCTTTATGTAGCTCTTTCCTCAAACCTACTATCAGCTTGTTGTCCAGAAGCTACAATGCTTTGTGTGTATGTGTGTGTGTGTGTGTGTGTGTGTAAGTACTATTAGAACAGCTGCTCCACTCAAGGAGGAAAAAAATATCTGTTCTTAGATCAAGAATGGGGAATGGTTTGCTCATCCAAAATTGGAAGCCATAGGTGACAATGGGGAGAGCCATCCCATCTCTCTCTTTCTGCCTCACCATCTCTCTCTCTCTTGTTTCAGGCCCCACCTGCTGAGCAAGATGATGGCAACAGCATAGTGGGGCCTCCCTCTGCTTTACATTAACTCTGAAGAACTCTGAATAAAGGTAGCAGTTCTGTTGTTTTTTTAGCTCTCTCCCCACTACCCAGGCTGTTCCTTTCTGCTTTGTGAATCCTAGCTGCAGCGGAAAGGGAGGCAAAGTGGGGAAGTTCTGCCCAAAGAGTAGGGGCCCACCCAGGATCTGGGTTTATATTTTCCAGTCATGGAGCAGATAAAAATGAGACCAGTTCTGAGGTTCTCACAAGCATTCTGGTTTCCACAAATATAGTTGTATTGTTGTCAGTAGCAACCAGAAGTTTAATTCTGGGAACCAGAATGAAATATTTTTAGTATTCTTCATTACATTTCTACACCCTCCAATGGCCAAGGCTGTCTGGGTGGTTCACAAAAAATATCATGAGAGGTCTGCTAGTGTGTTACAGAAAAACAAAAACAAATTAAGTGATCATTACAAATCCTGCTCTTTCCCTTTTGTGTTGACCTGAACCAGTTCTGCTGATCTGTAACATATTAATGCATGTAAATCAGCAATGCAAAGGGAAGTTCAAACTTGGTAGTGGGTAGTCTGTCTAAAAAGTGTGTGGAAGGAGATGCCTGGTGACTTTGCAGTCCTGGTCAGTTTTGGGACACTTGAAAACATTTTGGATCGCTTATGATGCAGCAAACTCATAGATCTCATTTGGACATAATGCTAAATTACAGTTAAAGAGCATAAGAAGAACCATCCTGGATCAGACCAAGAGCCCATATAGTCCAGCGTTCTGTCCACACAGTGGCTGATGAATTGTTGATGGGAAACCCACAAGCAAGACATGCGTACAAAAGCACACGCCCACATATATTCCCAAGCAACTGGTGTACATAGGCTTACTGCCTCTGATCCTGGAATCAAGTTTAAAACATAATTGAAATGACAGTTTAGTGTTGTGTGTATGAGCCTCCTCTCCCCATCCAGTGGCCTTCTCTGGTGCATCTGGAAGGATGAGAGTAGAACCATTGCTTCTGTTTTCAACTAACTGCAGTTTGTCAGTATGTTTACAAATAGTTTTAATTATGGTTGATCTGAACAAGCCAGGTTCATAAGCCACAGTTTGATGTCAACTTGTTCAGATAACTCTAGTTAAAACTAACCACAGTTTTAACTATACCACGTCAGGCATAGTAATGTTGTTTGGACAGAATCATAGAATCATAGAATAGCAGAGTTGGAAGGTGCCTACAAGGCCATCTAGTCCAACCCCCTGCTCAATGCAGGAATCCACCCTAAAGCATCCCTGACAGATGGTTGTCCAGCTGCCTCTTGAAGGCCTCTAGTGTGGGAGAGCCCACAACCTCCCTAGGTAACTGATTCCACCGTCGCACTGCTCTAACAGTCAGGAAGTTTTTCCTGATGTCCAGCCAGAATCTGGCTTCCTTTAACTTGAGCCCATTATTCCGTGTCCTGCACTCTGGGAGGATCGAGAAGAGATCCTGGCCCTCCTCTGTGTGACAACCTTTTAAGTATTTGAAGAGTGCTATCATGTCTCCCCTCAATCTTCTCTTCTCCAGGCTAAACATGCCCAGTTCTTTCAGTCTCTCTTCATAGGGCTTTGTTTCTAGACCCCGATCATCCTGGTTGCCCTCTTCTGAACACGCTCCAGCTTGTCTGCATCCTTCTTGAATTGTGGAGCCCAGAACTGGACACAATACTCTAGATGAGGCCTAACCAGGGCCGAATAGAGAGGAACCAGTACCTCACGTGATTTGGAAGCTATACTTCTATTAATGCAGCCCAAAATAGCATTGGCCTTTCTTGCAGCCAAGAAAGGCTATCATAAACCATAGTTAAGTATTTAAAAAATGAGCCTGTGCAAGCCTTGGGTTTGAGAGTTCCCTCCTCCTCCACAACGGCTAGAAGGAGGAGTTTAGAAGCTTTTGCTTTTGAGCATCCATAAATTAGTGTTATATTCAAGCATGGACAAACTGGGTTTATGAAATAGGCTTGTTTGTGTAAACCATAATTATAATTAAGGGCCCAAAACCTGTTGAAGTAGCCCTAATCCATAGTTTAATGTTGCATCCAAATGCAACAATAGAATCTATCATCAAGTCGGGCTGGTAATATTACTTACAGCAATTTCAGTTCTAAAGTGAAATGAAAGGTGATGATAATCTGAGGTTTACCATTGGACTACAGTGTTGACAGAATACTTCAGTATGAGTGTTTGTTGGATCAGTCTTTTTATTACTTTCCAGCTAATGTTCGTTTGTTTTTTTAACGTTTGGAACTATCAACAATTTAAAAAGAAGAGAGAATTTTGCAGTGATGGAGAGAAAACCATTTTGTGAGACTTTAGGGAAGATGTGTTCATAACTTACAAATGATTGCTATTGGTTTGGAAGGGAGGGGTGTTTTAATTCAACTGTTCCACTATACTCCATATGTGCCATAATGTCTAGTATTCTCAGTCTTGTAGAAAACATCAATTTTTCGGCATAAGATTTTGCCTTTGTGCTTGCTCATTTTGGATTATTTTTCTGAACATGTGCTGTGCATCTCCAATTGTTCCGTTATTTGTGTAATCTGTTAGTCATAATAATCTCCAAAGGATTTCCAGTTTTTTCTATGATACAAACAGCAAAGAAGCACTTATAGTTATTTTTTTACTTCTTTTATGTGATATCACATAAATATATATAACGTGCAAACACACACATGTATTACACACATTAAGTGCATAAGTAGTAAATAAAGCATATTTATGGGTTTAAAACACCATATGTGTCCTGGCATTTAGTTTAGTGGTTTTTTTTGTTGCAACTAGAATCCATTCATGTGCAGTGTTGTAATTCAGGTCTACTAATATACTGCTCTGTGGGTTGTAACCACATTAGTAAGAGAGCATGATTTCATTTAATGGCAGGAGCTACTGTCACAAAAAGACAAATGTTAAGTTTAGTACTAATTGTACAGGAGGCAGAAGCAGTTACAGTTAAGGGTTCATGCCATTACATATATTTTCAAGCCCATAGTTCGCATTTAGAATGTAATGTTCTGTACGCTACCTCTCCTGGAATTTATCTGAAAACCGAAGAGGGTCTGGGCTATCAGAAATAAACAGTCAAGCTGTTTTCTGAGTGAGAGGACAATAGAGAAAATGGATTCTCTCCCCCCCCACCCTTTTATTTTGTTTGAACTAGATTCTACCTGAAAAGACTGACGCCTGAATGTATATAATTTGCTCTGATCACTGTATTTAAGCAGAGTGTGTGGTTTTGCTCTAAAGGCAACTGCTTTTGATTTTGCTGAGTCTGAATGTTTGGAAATTGCATACTGTGGCTTTATGGGTAGGTGTTCTTTAGATTGCTAAATGTTGTTTGTGCTTTTTAAAAAGTAATTTCCCCTCCTATGTATTGGAGATGCACATCCCAGAAAGGAAAGCACTTAAGCACAAAGACCACACAAATGAATTTTGTAAACTTTTTATCCACATACTGATTTGTAGGCTAGCACCGTATTTCATCTCCTTTCTTTTAATGTTTTGTTTATTGATGTATGGTGCCGCATAATATTCATCAACCACATGCACTATATCTTAACGGGCACTCAGTTTGCATCTTTGTTTGGACAGCCCAAAGGGAGATGGAGCTTTCCTAAAACTCAGTGGATGAACTTCTTATCATTTTGATATTGTATTCTGATTTGTATTTCCCATACTACCTTTCACTTGTCTATTTCCAGAAATTACTGAGCATCTTTGACATCTGCATAAGTGAACCTAGTTTAGGTCATTGTGGAGTGTTTCTAGAGCCAATTTTGGCAGAAGGCTAGACTTGGTTTCTAGTAAATTTGGACATCTGCCCACCATTAACTGTTTCTATTGACTGGCCTTTTTTTTTTGGTACTTATCAGGAAGTTGACGCTAGCAACAGCCCTCCTGGGCACATCAGGATAGTGTTGGTTTTAAGTACCCTCATTGCCCTTTTGCTCCTTTAGCTTCAACATAGTGGATTGTTTTACCATATTGCCAAAGGAACATTGTATTGCTTTGGAGGGGACAGTAGAGAAGTTTGACTGGTTCTGCCATGACAGCAGTTCCTGTGTCTGAGGCCCATGTAACATCAAAAGACACTTCGGATTCTATTTTCTGAGGCCATAAAGAGCCTGGCTTCCTTTATTCTACCCGAGGAAGCATTAAGTTGGCAACTATTTCACACCATGGCACAAAGGTGGGGTGAGCTAGCCTAGAAATGCTTATGATGGTGACTGCATTTATGAAAGCCAGTTCGATGTATTGCTCCAAGAGTTGTACTAGAATATTATGGTTGGTCATTTGCTTTTCCCAATGATGTTGCTAATGCGAGAAGCAGCCTATATTTGAACATACCAGCTTAATCAGAAATCTTATATTTGGTGTTCCCTGGCTTCTTTGGGTCCTGAAATCATGCCCTTTCATGATATATTTATTTGCTTTTGTAATGGGAGAAAATAGCCACTCCCCCCCACATGCAAGATATTTAAAATATCAATAAAATGTTGTTTGTTATTGATGTTGGTTGTTATTAATAACATTCATCTGCTAAGAAGCCATCAAGGCATTGTACAACATTTTAAACAATAAAATCATAAAGCAATAAAAACAGCGTTAAAATAGTGAAAACATGGAAACTACACATTTTGACAGGCTAAATTGGAAAGATGTGGCTTTACACCCTTTCTAAAGGCCAAAGGAGTCAGGGCCAATTGTAGTTCATAGTTTGGGGGCAACACAGCACAAAGAGCATTCCAGTTAATGGTCTTTGTGCTAATTTGGATTTGATGCTAAGACTATCTAACCTGTTTAACATTAATGTTTAACATTAAGCACTCTGATCTTTTTGTTTTCATATGAATCTAACTAATTGTGACTTGCCTGTGCAGCAGGGAAAAATAAGTTGGCACAAGTATTTAGGAGTTTATGAAGGAGCAACTTCATTTACATTCTGAGAGGAACAAAAGAAATTGGAATGGTAGAATCTATTTCCTTATTTAAAGTGGCATTGGAAGGTTTGCACAGCTAGATCAGGTTGTATTCCAGTTTTAAACTTGGTCTTTCTTACCTGCACAATAATTAGCGATGATGATGATATCCAGTATTACAGTTCACATTTTGACATCTGGAATTAGGTAAAAATAACTTGGATCCTTGAGAAGGATTCTGTTGAAAGCAGGAGTGCTCTGTTTGTTCCTCAGCAATCCTGCATTAGTAAATCAATGACTGGGTTTGGGTGACACGATAACCCACAATGGGTTAAATAAACCACTCTGATAACCCAGGGTTTGCGGTAGGGGTTATTTAACCCCTTGTGGGTCATCATGTTGTCTGTCGGGCACTGCGGGTTATTTTGGTCACCTACAGAGTCACATGACAAATGCAGTTCAGATCACTGCTGCTGCTCTGCTCCTTGTGGACATTCTACGTGTAAGAGCTCTACTGCAGTGTGGGGAAGCTGTCTGTCAAGTTTTGTCCAGTTTCTGCAATGTTTGTCCCAATCCTGTAAACTTTACAGACGCTACCTCCTTTTTTGGTGCACCCAGTATTTTCGCCTTTAAACCCATATACAATAGTGCAGTAGCAGGTTTCAACTTTCCCTCCATACAGTTGTGCTAATTCACTCTGTGGTTATACCGCAGTTGCCCATTTAAACCCAAAGCAGATACTGCAGTAGTCAGGGTGAGTTGTCCTCCATACCGCAGTTAATTCACTATTTTGCAATATCTCAGTAGCACATTTAAATCCATAAGCGATACTGCAGTAGCCCATTTAATTGCAGTAGTGACAGAGTGAATTAGTGCTACCACAGTATAGGAGACAGTTGAAACTGGTTACTGCAGTATCTCCTAAGGGTTTAAAGGCAAAAATTCTGGGTGTCAAAAAGAGGATGGTATCTGTAAATCCTTGGAATGTTGCAGGATTGTGACAAAACTTGACACACACTTTTCCCTGGTAGGTAGGCCCTCAATAAACCTTCAAAACCCTGCATAATTACACTCAATGGAGTAAAAGTTCCGGGGGCACCAAAATGGGGTGGTGTTTGTAAACCCTTGGAACTTTGCAGGATTGGGACAAAGTTGATACACAGATTTTCCTGGTAGGGAGGCACTCAAAACCCTGTGCTATTGGCATTGGTATTGGGAATGGCTTAAACCTGGTATTGTCTATAGGGCTGGAGGCATCAACAGACTTAGGCAGGATCTACACTACTGTATTATAATAACGGTTTATAACACTATTGACAACTGTTTGGGCCCAGGACACATTCCATATACTGTTTCCAAACCATATTCAAAGTGTCATATCCTGCTTGGTATAGTTCTGGCCTTAAACACCGCAAGGGAAGATGGGATACCAGAGTGGTTGGGCAGGCCAACTGCAGCAGGACGTAGGGCGGGAGGATGACTCAAATTACACATAGTAGCTTATTAGCCCATTCATGTGGCAAGGCATCGTGGAGGTTGAGGAAGTCTGCTGTAGGACTTCAGCTGGCATATCTCAACTATAGGATTGCATCCTCTTTTTTATTACCAAGTCAAACTGGGATATCACTGAGATGGAAAAGAATTCTTCTAAGCCTTCCCAATTCCAGCAGCAAAGTTATACTTTTTGTTAAATTAGCATTTTTTAAAATTACTATTATGTTGATTTTCTTACATTGCCTTTGAGAATACAGATTACTGCTCTAATTTTTCAGGATCTTTCTATCCCTTTCTCTGTGTGTGTGTGTGTGTTTGAATTAAAAGCTCTAAGGAATGGAAAGAGCAGATATATTATTTATTGATGAAAATGTATTGTATGGTTTTATAGTTTTCCATCCTGTCTTGTGAGCTTGAGCTGGTTAAGGATAAATGGATAGGCAGAAATTAATCACGTACAATTCTCCAGGTAAGAAATTACTAATGGATTACGGAATGGCAAATGCATGCTCTGCCAGGAAGATTACTCAGAAAGGTCCAGATTTATCCTGATTACAAAATCAAATATTAGAAAGTTCAGCTTGTAAAAATGTTAGTAAACCCACTTTTGGTAATCCTTATGAAAATCCTGATAAATGTTCCATGAGTTGGTTTATTGAGAAATGTCTGTCTTTGCATGCATATGTAAAATGCTACAAAGAAATCAGAGGAAGCGAATTCCCAGTTTATCAGCAGCTATTCACAGGAACTTTGGTATGGTTTTTTTTTTTTAAAAAAAAAAATGCTATTATTTGTTGCACAGTAGTATTGCAATTCTAAAACTGTTTAGTTGGAGATCATTCCCATTGCCATCACTGGTACTTTCAAGGTGTTTAGGATTATGCTTAAATGGTTTGCCTTCAAGAAAGAAAGAAAGGTACACCCTGAGAAAACAAGGCCAGAAGCCTTGATATACTTGCTCTGTATGTAGTGCACTGTATGTAGTTTGGTTCTTGCAAGTGAACTGCATGATGGGATTAGAATAATGTATGTGCCTGAATGTGCTATAATGCTAAAACTTCTATATCAGCAAGGAAATGCTTAATTGGAATTTCTAGCTGTCAAGACCTCTTGATATAGTAGAAGACAAATAAGCTAGCTTGGAGGACTGACCATCCAGGTCAATCTGACATTGCCAGAAGACATACTGGCCATCTGTTGATAAGGTATAAAGAGGAAGTTTTCTTTGAACTGTCTTAGTTTTACTTTAGAACTTAGCTGACTGCTAATTGGTTAAGATGCTACTATGTATAAACATACCTGCATTCCACACTGCCAGTTGAGAAGTTGTTTGTCTGTAGGACTTTCTCCATACAGCTGTATTACGCTCAATGAAACAGAGTTGCATTACAACTAAAGTGGATTTTTATCCTTGACAACACCCATTGCTTCTTCACTTGGTGGCTCTATTTCAAAAGATGCAGGGATATCTTTTGAAGGGATCCGAAGCAGGGAAACATTAAGAAGGTGATATTTTACCCATCACTGCAACATGCTAATATGAGAAGGTATGCTGGTGGCATGCCTTCCTCAGAACTCTTAAGGGGAACAGAAGACTTCTCCATTTCAAAACATGGTCATTCCAATACTTCAGATAAGCACGAAAATATCCCAACAAATCAAACATAAATCTTTTGTTTTTATTTACAATAAACAATGATATTGATCAAAAATAAAATCAAAACTATAAAAAGCACCAATAAAGTAAACCTGGCAAGAGCCAAAACTAAAACAGAAGCAAATACTATGCCGAAGATAAACTAGAAGCTTGTTGGAGTGTGAGGAGTTATGATGGGGATGGGGCAGGGAATGGACTGCTGTGTGGATGCTACACTAGAAAAGGCAGTCTTCCATGTCCCCACCAACTCAGCCTCAGAAGGTAAAGTGACAGGCCTCATTAGATGTTATCAGATAGTGGACAGATTCTGGGTGAGCACAAAATAATAACCCATACTCAGGGGTTGAATATGCAGTTGTAATTGAACTTGGGTTGTTGTTGAAATGTGGGTTGTGTTTTCTGAACGCCGCTATGATAACAAGCCATGGTTTGTTAAGCCCAAAGAACTCATGGACAGAACCCATGGTTTGTTGTTGGGTTGTGAACTGTGGATTGTTCATGGTTAACAAGCCATAATTTGTTATCACAGCTAGGTTCAGACCAACAATCATGGTTCAATGAAAATTCATGGTTCAACATCAACCCACATGCAACACTGAATATGGGTTATCATGTTGTGTGAATCCAATCATTGTGACATTAGTTCAATCTTTTAAACAGGATTTCTGTTCCATTTTATTCATTTCCCCCCCTGATAAGAGATATGTAGGCATTGGCTACCTGTTTATATTGAAGTAAGGGTAAACACCCTTCCAGGCCAGTCTTGATAACTGAGGCATAAACTGTTGTGAGGATGGGTCATTGTCGATTATACTGCAGATAACATTTAGTATGCTTGACTGTAATTATGGATCGTGAAAAGCTTACATATTATTATGGCAGCCATAGCTCCTGCCTCTCTTCGTCTTTGAATATGCACTAATTGTTTGCCCATTAAAGATATGACTTTCAGGCTCCACTGTAATGCTGTGCAAAAGATTCACATTAGCATTCTGCTAGGTAGTCATCCAAGGTCACCTAAGGTAAGCTACCAGCTGTCCAGTTTGCCATTGCACTAAGTAGGAATGCGGTTAAAATTATTCTTCCTCGTAGGTGCAGCTGAATTCAAATGTGCAAATCTTAACTTCCTTGGGGGGAAATCGTAATTTTTGCAATATGGTTCTTTTTAACAGAAGCTGATATATCATAGCTGAACTCTTTCTCTTCCTGGATAAGACAGAGGTTTTGAAATATCGATTAAACACTCATTTTATGATCAATTATAGGTAAATGTTAACATCTTTTAAAGCGAAAGAGAAGGAAGATTGGTAAGCATCTGTGTAGTAACATATACTGATTTCTCTCAGTAGGCATTTTCCAGAGTTGAAATGTGTATTTTTGTGGACTTGAAACCTAACCCTTTACTTTAAATGTGTTTATACTTAAAGTTGGCATCATACCAAAACTTAATTCCTCATATCCTGTAGTCTGGTTACTGTAAATACATTGATAATTCATCAGTGTTTTGTTTTTTGTTTTTTTTAAAGTTCATTCAAACCAGGAAGTGCCCTTCTAGTCTTTTCTGGGAAATCTTGATGGCCTTTTCTCAGTGCTGGCATTTTGTTTTTATTTATAATGGCCAAGATAAAAAACAACAACAAAAACATTTTATTTATGGGTGAGAAAGTGGCACATGCGGATTTAATAAAGTAATGGTTTTAGTACTTCCTTTCCTCACATCTACTCTGAAAATTCTGATTCTTGTCATAAAATGATGTCATTTTTCCAGACTATTGTGGTATTGTATCACTTAAACAATTCATCCTGTGTTTTACTGCTGAGAGATGTGCTCTATTACAGAAAACCATATAGGATTTATACAACCCCTCCCCCCGTTATAATAAGATACACTCAGTCTGTTTTAAGATGTGTTCATTGGTTTATGTGATCCATTGGAAAGATGTCCTCTGTTTTGTGTGCATCACATAGGCCTGGTGCAGAAATAATGGGGTTGTTTGTATGAAATAACAGTCAGGGCTGCATCAAGTATGGGGCATGTGTGGCTGCCATTTTGAATATGCATTCCCCACACAGGTGTGGTGGAACCCGAAACCACGGGTTCCTGTGTGGTTCGCTGAGTGGTGGTCAAAGACTCTCAAGACACAATTTCTCTCTCCTTAGAAGGTTTATTACGAGCAGCGCTGCAAGGTGGCAGTCTGAGGAAACTGCCCAATAATTTTAGGAAATGTCAACATATTTATAGAGTCAGTTCCCCTTAGATACCGTGGCAGAACTTTCCCACCAATCATAATACAGTTCTGAAAATGCAACAACCAATGAGAAGCTAAGCATTTAGGCATGTACAGAGTTTGAGTGCTTCTCTGACTAGAAGATATCACAGTTACAGAAAAACAGCAAAACATCTCTATCTGTTATTTTCTTGGTTATCTTTCCTTGCAGACATCCTCCACCCTCTGACTGCCGGGGTGGACAATGCCTATGTTGTCACATAGTTACAGCATCAACTTAACTCTAAAAGCAAAAGCAATTGCAGCGTTAAAAATAAGGTTTAAAAGAACAGGAAGCCATGAACTTTATGAACTATAGCTAAGGATGATAGGCCATTTTCCTATACCCATGGGCATAGCAAAAGAACCAGCTAAAATTCCACGACACAGGGTTGTCATGTCATGCGAACTCAGCAAGTGTGGGATTAACCCTTGCATAACCCACGCTTGTCAGGTTCACACGATACGACAAATCCCAAGCGGGGGCTGAATTTGCAGTCTGGTGCCCATGGGTGCTGCAGCATGTCCTGGGTTAAATAATCCACAATGAGTTACGTCTGGTCATCCAAACCCATTCAAACAGTCTTGATTGCTAATTATGATTAAACAGTTATAAGTAGACTGTAGGCCTGTGAATTGCATTTTCCATGCCCTCTTTCTTCTGAAATATGAATTCCACACTCTGGCAGGCTTAACCATTGTTAAATGATCAATCAGTACCAGTTTTAACTGAAATTAACGTAAAGTAGGTCTCCATTTGAATACCTTATGAGCTAGTTTTAATCCTTAGTTAAGGGGATCCTTGATTAGCCTCAGCTACGCTCGGTGATGGAGCCAGCATCAAACTTAACCACAGTAAAGAGTACCAGGAGGAAGAAATTTGTTCTCCAGAAGTAAGGGATGAGAGAAGTAGCACACAGTGGATTTGTGCTCTGAGATTTTACATTTGCTCTGGCCCACTGTGTGTCACATTATGTGCTAGTTTTGGATTAGGAATCATATTGAAACTGAAGGAAATAGGAACGGTGCAGTATTGGTGTATGGTTTTCCTTTGTTTAAATGGGGCTTGCTTTGAGAGCTTGGAGGAATTGCATCTAGTGCCACACAGAGGCAAAGAGAACTCAGGTTCACAAGAGGCAGCGAGCATTTGGATTTGGGACAAAGGCAAAATTAGCATCAGTCAAATAGTTTGGAACTACCATCGCACGCTGTGTGCATATGAGCATTCAAAACAGCTCTGAGATTTTGGTAGTCCCTTCTTAGTCAAACTGCACAAATAGTATGGTGGCTTCTCTGCAAAGTTCCCCTGCTTGTAATGCCCACCACATTAACTTACTTTCATTCAAAAGTGGCATAATAGTGTCAAAATACAATGTCTCTCCAACTGAATTTGCAGGATTTCTTTTCTTATCTTTCTTGCTGTTTCCCCAGTTCTTCTCTGATTTCTTGTCATTTTCAACCTGCTGCTCAAGAATAATAACTGTAATACATTAGAGAGAAAACGTGAAGTGACACAGTGGGCGGTACCTTACCAAGAAAAGAGTGCTACCAGTGCTGATAAGAAATTCTAATCATGCTGCAAGATTGCATATTTACTAGAGAATTGAAATGGACTGCGGGTGTTGTTGTTTTTTGTTTGGTTTCTTGAAACATGCCTATAATACAATCAAATTAAATGGCAAAGAAACAGAATATTGTGAAATTTTCTACCAAACACATATGCAATTTAATACCACAGCTAGCCACTGCATATGTACCTGGACATATGGCAGATGTTACCTACCTGGACTCTTATTACCTGGATCTCCTAATGAACACTAGTTCAGATCTAATGGCAGCATCCAGTGCAGATCTAGTGCCAGTCGATCATGGCGTTCATCACCTTGGAGCAAATAGCTTGCAAGGATTTGCAGACAGACAACAAACATTTCTTGTCTGTGCTCTCAGATCACCTGAATGCTTGTGCTGGGAGAAAATTCCATAGAGATCAATTTCAGGTTGGAGGATTTTAATTGGATAAGAAAAACTGGCATCCTTTTGTGCTCAGAATACTTTGGGGTAGACTGCACAGTGCTGTCTATTCCCAGTTGACCTTTGAGATCTTCAGAATAGGACTCACTGGTTGTTCTGCAAGCAACAGCATCTTGCCATATAACAGCTGAACCTGATAGCCACTTTGGACCACACTTGCCACCACGGGCTTCCAGGTGCAGCACCAGACACTTGAAGTGCCCTCTTGATTTTCCTGGGGGTAGATTAATTGGATCACTTTGCCATTAATGTTTCCACCTTGTCATTGAGCTGTAGTTTATTTAACCTCAGCCATTGACTCCAGAAATCCATGCAGGGTCATCATTGCCTCACTCTATGATGAGTCTTCAGCTAATGATCTGAGCTATAAATCCGGAAAGACCTTATTCAGATCTTATTGCTGCCATGATCTCAGGTAAATATTCTCTGGCAGTATTCAGATGTCACAATAGCCCATGGTGGGTTAGCAAGCTACACACAGTAGACTATTTTTTAAATAGTCCACGATCCCCCACCACACAAATGGCCTAATAAACTACTGTGAGTAGTTTATTAAGTTACTGTGTATAATTTGACTCTCCACCCACCCACACCACCCTCTGTCCTGCTGCAGTCCTCCTGCCTGAACAGTGATGCTGTTTCACCTCTAAAACACTGGAAGTTTATAGTTGGGAAGCACTTGATCCAACATCAAAACCCTGGCATGGCTACTCAGTGAGGAGTGAAAATCCCAAGTGCACCAAAAAAGGGGGTGTTGCCTATAAAACCTTTAGGTTTTGTAGGATCAGGACAAACCTTAACACATGCTTTCTCTTAATTGAGAGGCACCCAATCCAACAAAAAAATCCTGTGCATCTACTCACCAAGGAGCATTTGCGCTAATTCATACCTGTGCAGTTGTGCACTTTGGGCTATGGGGGAAATGCACATTTTGGGCTGTTTTGTTGTTGTTGTTGCTGTTGTCTTAATCTCTTGGGGGTGATGTGGTAGCCAAGACCTGAGTTATGAACTGGAGCGGTTCAGATCTTGACTCAGCCATGAGCTTGCTTGGTCACTAGCCCTCAGAACACACACACACACCCCGGCCATGTGGGGATAATAGTTGCCTACCCTACAAGTTTGTTTGTTTATTTATACTTTACAAGGTAGGTTACAAATACAACAAGAAAAGTGGTGAAACATTACAATAAACAGTAGTTTTAAGAATTACGAAGATAATGTATATATGAATCTCTCTGAATACTACATAAATGCAGTGAATTAATATTTAACTAGTTCTCAGAATTTAAGTTAGGACAAGTGCTGTTTCTTCAGTGGACAGCATTTGAAAATCCCAAACGACTAGTCTCCTAAAGATGTAGTGCTGAATGTCTAGAAATGAGAAATGTTATTCTGTAACACCACATCACTTACTATTATAAATTTGTAACATGCAAAAATAATATATTATTTGCTGTCAACTAAGATTTTTTTGTTCACATTTTTACTGCTGCCCAGTTTCTCTATTTCCTTTGTAAGCATAGTGAGCAGCAATCACCAGGGAGTAGAACTGAGGGAATCTTTTTCATTTCTTCCTTCACATTTCTTTCACTTAGATGACCCCTTCCACCCCAAGATAGGGGAGATTTGCTATGTTAGCACATCTCTGAGACTCCAGAGATGGAAAGTCTAGCCTGCTGTTTATAATGTTATCAATTTTAAGCTGTTGTCCTGGTCATATTTATTAAAAAGTAAATCTTAGAATGTGTAATTTCCCATTAAAATCAGTGCAAGTTACTTTCCAGGTAAACACAAAGTGCAATTCTAAGCATGTTTACTCCGAAGCACATCTGCCAAGTTCAATGGGACTTGGCCTACAATGGTCTATTTAGGACTGAAGCCGCAGTTCCAGTACCCTGTTGTGTTCATATTCCTCTTCTCTTTGCATAGTTTTTTGTGCTCCTATCCACTTCCTCCATTTCCTAGTCAAGTGTTGAAGATGATCTGCCTTGCTTATCATTTAATTCTAAGCTGAAAGGCACAAGCAGTTTTGTTTTGCTAATAGTGTATTCTGATGAACACTATGCAGTTTGACTACATTGTTATAGCTTGGCATACAGCCTTTAGAAGCCATTCATTGCCTGTACTTAAGTCTGGACCGACAATTGGTGTAGATGTAACATTGCCTGTTTAATTCAGAGCCACTTTTTAGGCAACTGGGGTGCCCTAGAGGGCTAGCATTTCTTATTACCAGCATTTCTGCCTACCATAGTTACCCCAAACCACAGTTTGCAAACCTGCTTCTAATCATGGTGTAGTACTGGCTCTGGTTAGCAAAATTGTTGGTGCATATGTAATGCAAACCATAGTTAGTTCCGAAATGGAAATGATGAGGGAGAATGTTTGCAGAAGGGGTGAAGATATTGAAAAGGTGCTGGCTATGTAATTTTGTTATTTCTAAACCCAAGCTTTGGAAATAGTGGTGACATGGGTTTGTAATATTAAATAACTGAAGTTTGTTGCTGTTCTTCTAGCTGCTTAACACAAAGCAGTTAATTATGTTCAGATGAGGTAAAGACGTCAGACAGGTTTCCTTCAAGCACCTGTACTTTTGGGCAGTATTGTTAGTGTCAACAAAGGCTCCTGCAGGAGTGGTTCTTCCGTCTACCATCCGCAGACATCTACAATTATATTTTACCTGCGGGAAGGTTGATAAGGCGGAGATCTAATGGGCATCAGATTCAACCTTCTATCTTTATGTTGGAGGAACTGGCCTGGCTCTGTTTGTCTCTCTCTGTCGTTAATCAAGGATCTGTGAAATGGTTTTTAAATTGAATGTAGCCTGGATAGAGAGCATTTGACTTGAATGTCAACTAGATAACGAAAATATTCATATGTTTGGCTTTTTCAATTAATCTCTGTTATCGAATCGGTGACTCAATATTATAAATGCTGCTTGTGCCAAAGCAGATATAAAGAACTCATATCATCTCCCTGTGTGTTTTATTGAACATAACAATGGCTTCCCCAATAGCTAGTTTACAGTACTACCACAGTTACTTGGAAGAATAGGTCCATCTGGCAACAATTTCACATTAAACTACTCCAAAGTGAAAAGAATGAAAGAAACATGGGTCTGAGAACTGCATGTATTGCCCGTGTATAAAGGATGAGGATAATAAATCCATCTATTGGACTATAAAGAAGCCAGTTAGTTGAGTGATCTATTGCAGATATTTCACAAAAATAACGTTCAGAAGTTACTTCCTCTTTTTTTCTTCAGGCAGATCTTGTACTAGCAAAGCTATAAAAAATTGCCATAGAGCAAGAGGTTGTGTCAAAAGCATTCACTGTCATTGAAATAATCAGTTTAAATCAAGACTGTTAATCAACTGAAAATCCTTTAATTGGTTAACCATTCTAACAATAACGCGCCTAGTGCGTGGGACAATGCCTATTTGCCAGTGATAAGCTTCTGCTTTAGGATAAAGAAGGGATTTTCCTCTTCTGCAATCCCTCCCTAAAACATGTCTTTGGCTCTTGAGAAGCAAATACAGGCATTACTTTAAAGGTGTGTCTAGCAGCTGTGTCTTTCTTATTTTTTTTACTCTAGAGTAGGTGAAGACCCCTGGTCTGCATAGTAAAAGCTCTCCTACTCCCACGCTAGGAGCATACTCAGTAGTGGCAGCACAGGAAAAATGAACAAAACAAAACAAAACCCTGGTTGCTAGACACACAGTAATGTATGTTTTGGCCCCAAGTGTTTTATCTGAATACTCCTTTTCTCCATCTTGTATTAGTCCCATACAGCACTGAATGTTTTCAACTATAAAAGCAAAGGAACTAATTGCTTGCATAAAGACATTTACCTCAGTCTGGCATCTATGGGGGCATGAGCAGGGAGGACAGAACGTATATGGAAAAAGCAGCAGCAGATTATATTTGTTTAAAAACAAATTGCATCCCTTAACAAAATAATTGTAATGACAAGCTGGAAAGTAATAGGCCTTGGGCAAAATCTAGTAGTACAGAACGCTGATAAGAGCTTCTGCTGTTAATACTTCATTAAGTCTCTATTTTGCAAAAGCTGTAAATAAACTAACATTAATTTTACAAAAAGCAATGTAGATTATTTACTGAGATATGGCGGCGTGTAGGTCCTAAATAATTAAAATCATCTGTACTTGCCCAAATGAACAGAACTGCGTTCTGAGGAATTACGGTTCATATAGTCATTGGGAGTCCTCAAATTTCATAAACTCTCAGTGGGTCTCTTGGTTATTAGTGAGCATTTGCAGTGCTGAAATGCACCTCCAGAGAGTTTTCAAACAGCAGTATGAACATTTTGGCTGTGGAGTTTTCTTTCAAGATTAACGGACTTTTCTTGCATGCAGCATTTAGGAAACAGATGCTCATCTGAGTGAAAAGTCTCATCAACTAAGATGTACAGTTAAATCGGTCTCTTATCAATGGAGAGCAGTGTTGCATGGGCTTGTGCTAATAGGCTAAAATACAAATTCAAAACAGTTTTATGGACACTACATGAGAACACATTTGGCTAAATCCAATGTTATATGAACAGACTCCTGCTCATGTAACGGGAGTTTACCTTCTCTCCTCCCATCCCGTCCCCTGGAGGAGATTTCAGGAGCACATGGCAGGACAATGCTGAGGGGAGGGGAAATTAACTCCACTGGTGGTATCTGTTCCACTGTCATGTTTCCCAAAACCTCCTGCCTTATTTGGTGATAATAAAGAGGTCTGCCACGTAATCCATAAAGCTTTATTCATGCAAGAAACATCTCTTCCCACCTGCAAAGAGTCCAAACTCTAGGAACTTTCCTCTAGGCAAAACTATGCAAACTAAACGAGGCAACTGTCCTTTCAAGAAGAATGGAAAGCCTTTTCCCAGAATGCTTTAACTTCAGGGAGGCTGGTTCTGAAGACGCCTTTGGCAAGAAGCTAGCCGAGCTGACCTCTCACCTTCCTTTAGCTGTGCCCATTTTAGTCTGCGGCGAGCGGCGTACTCTAGGATCAACTAGCCTTGAACTGCTCTCCCCCTCAGAAGAAAACTGATTTCCCACAGGCTGTGTGTTGTTAACGTTTTCAGATAGAAGTTCTGGCGAAGGTTCATTCACAGCTGGAGAAGAGCCCTTGAGAGTCACCTCCCCCACTGCCCATATAGGCTGGTATGTTTCTGGCACCATCTCTTCTGCTTCAGAATCTGATTCTGATTGATCACCTGAAACTCCTCCCCCCAGCCTAAGGGGAACAGGCCTAGTCATGACACTCACTGGCAGAAGGGCACTATTGGATACAACCCATTTTGTTTTTCTCCAAAGCAACTATTCCTGTTTAGTTCATCCTGAAAGTAAATCCAGGGATGCTGAGCAGAGATATTAATGGAAATAGTTACTGTTTCTCTGCTTTTTAAATACTTTCTATCAAAATCTTTCTTCTGATATAGCTCCTGTCTTGAAACTGTATTTTTTTAATAACGATTTCTTCTCATTCCTTGTTGTTAATACAGATTATATTACCAGCAGGGAAAAGGTGCCTGACAATTCAGGAAGAGGAGGAAATTGACTATACCCCAAATGCTGGCAATTGTACAAAGTAAATTGAAAAAAACATAAAGAAAAAATTCCCATTACTTTTCAGTTTATAGCAATTTTACGTGTTATGGGTAGCTGCAGCCAAATACAATTTTCAGAATGAGCAGTGATTCTGGCCCCCTCTTGGTTTGTAGAGAGACCCTTTTAAAGATCACAGGAATGTTATTTGAGAGTCTAGTTAGTATTTTTTCCTTAAGCACAGTGCATGAAAACACGGGTTTGAACAGAGGGACATATGTAATATTCCTGGATAATTGAAGCTGTATCATATTTATTTATTTATTTATTACATTTTTATACCGCCCAATAGCCGAAGCTCTCTGGGTGGTTCACAAAAATTAAAACCATAATAAAACAAGCAACAGGTTAAAAACACAAATACAAAATACAGTATAAAAAGCACAACCAGGATAAAACAACGCAGAAAAATTGATATAAGATTAAAATACAGAGTTAAAACAGTAAAATTTAAATTTAAGTTAAAATTAAGTGTTAAAATACTGAGTGAATAAAAAGGTCTTCAGCTAGCGATGAAACGAGTACAGTGTAGGCGCCAGGCGGACCTCTCTGGGGAGCTCATTCCACAACCGGGGCGCCACAGCGGAGAAAGCCCTCTTCCTAGTAGCCACCTGCCTCACTTCCTTTGGCAGGGGCTCACGGAGAAGGGCCCCTGTAGATTTATTTATTTATTTATTTATTTATTTATTACATTTTTATACCGCCCAATAGCCGAAGCTCTCTGGGCGGTTCACAAAAATTAAAACCACAGTAAAACACCCAACAGTTTAAAACACAATTACGAAATACAGTATAAAAAGCGCAACCAGGATAAAACCACACAGCAAAGTTGATATAGGATTAAAATACAGAGTTAAAACAGTAAAATTTAAATTTAAGTTAAAATTAAGTGTTAAAATACTGAGTGAATAAAAAGGTCTTCAGCTGGCGACGAAAGCAGTACAGTGTAGGCGCCAAGCGGACCTCTCTGGGGAGCTCGTTCCACAACCGGGGTGCCACAGCGGAGAAAGCCCTCCTCCTAGTAGCCACCTGCCTCACTTCCTTTGGCAGGGGCTCACGGAGAAGGCCCCCTGTAGATGATCTTAAGGTCCGGGTAGGTACATATGGGAGGAGGCGTTCCTGCAGATAACCTGGCCCCAAACCGTTTAGGGCTTTAAATGTCAATACCAGCACTTTGAATTGGGCCCGGACCTGGACTGGCAGCCAATGAAGTTGTAAAAGGACTGGCGTAATGTGATCTCGCCGGCCAGTCCCTGTTAATAACCTTGCTGCCCTGTTTTGCACCAGTTGAAGTTTCCCGACCGTTTTCAAAGGCAGCCCCACGTATAACGCATTGCAGTAATCCAAACGAGAGGTTATCAGAGCATGGATAACTGTAGCTAAGCTATCTCTGTTCTGATAAGGGCGCAGCTGGTATATCAGCCTGAGCTGATAAAAGGTGCTCTTTGCCACTGAGTTCACCTGTGCCTCAAGTGACAGTTCTGGATCGAAGAGCACCCCCAAACTACGGACCCGATCCTTTAGGGGGAGTGCAACCCCGTCCAGGACAGGGCAAACATCACCTCGCCGGACAGAAGAACCACCCGCTAACAGTACCTCCGTCTTGTCTGGATTGAGTTTCAGTTTATTAGCCCTCATCCAGTCCATTACCGTGCCCAGGCACTGGTTCAGAACAGCCACTGCCTCACCTGGGTTTGATGAAAAGGAAAGGTAGAGCTGGGTATCATCCGCATATTGATGACACCTCAGTCCACATCTCCGGATAACCTCCCCCAGCGGCTTCATGTATATGTTAAACAGCATAGGGGATAAGAGAGAGCCCTGTGGAACCCCATGGCTTAGGTGCCACGGCACAGAGCAATAATCCCCCAGCACCACCTTCTGGAATCGGCCATCCAAGTAGGAGCGGAACCACTGCAACGCAGTACCTCCAACTCCCAGCTCAGACAACCTATCCAGAAGGATACCATGGTCGATGGTATCGAAGGCCGCTGAGAGGTCCAGGAGAACCAACAGGGTCGCACTCCCCCTGTCTCTCTCCCGACAGAGGTCATCCCACAGGGCGACCAAGGCAGTTTCTGTTCCAAAACCAGGCCTGAAGCCCGATTGAAATGGATCTAGATAATCCGTTTCATGCAAGAGTGCCTGGAGTTGTCCTGCAACCACCCGCTCAAGCACCTTGCCCAGGAAAGGGATATTAGCCACCGGCCTGTAGTTGTTAACATCTTCCGGGTCCAGATTAGGCTTCTTCAGGAGTGGTCTAATTACCGCCTCTTTTAAAGAGGCCGGCACCACTCCCTCTCTCAAGGAGGCATTTACAACCTCCTGGACCCAGCCGGCGATCCCCTCCTTATTTGATGTAATGAGCCACGAGGGGCAAGGGTCAAGCACACAGGTGGTCGACCGGACTTGGCCAAGCACCTTGTCCACATCCTCGGGCCTCACTAACTGAAACTCATCCAATAAAACTGAACCGGACGGCGCTCTGTCAAGAGTGCCTGGAGTTGTCCTGCAACCACCCGCTCAAGCACCTTGCCTAGGAAAGGGATATTAGCTACCGGCCTGTAGTTGTTAACATCCTCTGGATCAGGGATATACGAAAGTTGTTCTACATAAAGAAAATAAAAGTTTTATATTGTGAATGATACATGGACACAAATAGCTTTTTCCTTGCATATAACACTATTGACATGTACTTTAGCGCAGTGGTTCCCAAACTTATTTTTTTCAGTGGACCACCTAGAAATTGCTGGGAGTCTTGGCGGAACACTTTTTTGTTCTTCAAATCAAAGCACATGCATAACTTGTATT